>NW_028300842.1:0-625000 GCF_057945365.1 Rhopilema esculentum
AAATAGTAAAAATTATTTATTTCCGACCTCCGAGTATCAAATTTATCAAGTCAGGCCCTTACAAATTCTGCTCTGCATTTTTTAGCTTTGCTTTTCATTATAACATCTTATTTAAGTCAAAAAACTGAATCAGGCATCTTGTAAAGACCTTGAAAGCATGGAAATAAACATGATCACGTTAAAAATCATTGAGACCAAAAAAGGTTGCAACACCAAGAGACGAAAGGTATTCATACGAATCCTGTTTTTTTATTATAATTAAAAAGTTGCCGTTTTTTCCAGCTCATAAAATTTTTTGAGGATACTTTAACCTAGATTGCGTATAGAAAATAAAGTTCGCATATCTGGGCGAAACGGAATCAAATTCGTTGACATAATTCTCTTATCAAAAAATTCCGAAACTTTTTTAGCGTAGTGTGTTTAGTCAAGAAGATTTCCATTTTCCCTTGGATTGAAAATGAAACTATTGCAGGTAATTGAGAACCTGTACAACAATTGATGCAAATAGTTAAAACATATCTGTTTTAATCCCAAAAAGGCAAATTTAGAAAACATATCTTACCAAGAAAATCATCAAAAGTGTCCTCTTCAATGTTTTCGATTTTTTTTAATTTGGTGCCGGTGACATGTGTCTTTTCAGAGTCACGCAAAAAACTGTCCACAAGTTCTTTTACTCCCGCCTCGTCCAGTTTCTGAACTAGCTCTGGGTGTCCTAAAGAATTTTTTCAATATCTTTATCACTTCAGCTAAAGCAGCCAAAATTTTCAAATGCATGGCCGGTGACAATTGTGCACCTTTACAGGCCTTACAACACAAGCGGAATATAAAAATTGTCAACAGTGTCCAAAATAAATTCAAGACATTGGCATAAGCAAAAGCAGCATGAGACAAAAAAAAGACAAAAACTGTGAAACATTCTGAATATCCTTGCTATAAAAAGCATGCACCTTTAAAAGACACAAGATGAATTCAAGCTCACAATATTGCATGATATCTTCCTAAAATTTCAAAAACGTCACATTTGTTATCTTACAGTTACACTTCTACCCTGTTTTTTATTGTCTTATTTGTTATTCTTGTTCTTGTTCAATAAACTTGCAATGAACTAGAGACTACGGACCGAATCACATCAAGAATGTTCATTGTGGTAGTAACTAGAACTTTTAATTAAATTCTGAGAATAAAATGCACCAATAGCATAAAAGTCGTAAAAATAATCTCATAATTCTGATTTTAATCAATATCCTTAATTGGAAAATTGCTTTGATTTTAATTCCTCAGAATTTTTACTCTTTAAGGAGTCCACCTTTCTTACAAACATATTCCAATCCACTTGAATTAAAAATAAGTTTCAAAAGGGTACTTTGGAATTGGTAGAAATGTAAATTAAAGGACAAGTGACACGCTTTTGGCGCCAAATTTTTTTCTTCTTTTAACTTAAAGTATAATGCTGTATGAGAGTGCTGTTGAAATATTTTTCCTTTCTGATTTCATTTTCCTACTTAAAAACCCTTTTCAAATTATGGCGGGAAATGAATCACGTGACACAGTGACGTAGATTGTGATAATTTGTTACTGCTGCTACTGGTATACAGTGCAATATTAAGGTTTACAACACGCTTCTAACTGAATTCAGTTCGTCTGGACCTGTCGCGTCGCGTTTCGTAAACTCTCTATTAATGACAGGAAAATTCCGAGTTATCACAATGTACGTCATAGGGTCACGTGATAAAAAGGAAAATCGCGCCCCCTGCGCCCCCTGATTAGAATTTTTTGTTCTAAACCAGGAAAAACTTACTTCTAAATGATGATCTATTAGTAAATGAAAAGAAAAGATAGGGTGAAAAGTGTGTCACTTGTCCTTTAATGTTCTTTAAGTCAAGTTAGTATAGACAGCAAGCTCTGTGCAGTCTCCTTCCTAGAACAAAGAATGAAATTTTTTTACTTTATTTTACCTTTCATATCAACTTGTCCATTGAGCAAATAAATATAAAAACAAAATTGGTGGTGGTGAGTGATTTTTGTCATTGATCCATGAATCAATCTGAAAATTCAATAGTTTTAATAAAAGTGTGATTATTGCTTGAAACTAAACCTACCAAATAACAAAGTATAGTATTAACATTACAAGCAAACAAGAATCTATGGATGCAATGACTATGTCTATTTACTAGCAGCTTTCATTGACTGTTGGCAATGGTCATTTTTCTTCAAAAATGCAGGGGTGGCCTAAAGTTTCCAACTGCTGCATAAATAAAAACATTAGTTTGAGTATTTCATGATTCTTTCTCATCTTCATTATTGATAATCTTGGTAAGAAATTGCTGAAATGTGAACTTCAAAATTTTCTCGGCATACAGTTGCAAAACAAAGACAAAGTAAAGTTTTGGGATAAAAGTTGAAATAGGTTTGTTCATGGTCTTTGGCAGAGTGCATGTGCATGACTCTTAAATGATCATTATTTTCTGTTGTGGGGCCTGCAGTTTTTTAACGATAATGCAAGCAAATTGATGGAAGTAAATGCCTAATACAACATACAATCTGCTTGTTTTCATAACAATTCTTATCAAGCAGCTTGTTTGTTTGCGCATAAGCATTTGGCTATGAAACCTTGTGCACATTTTCATCATTCACCATCTAGCTTATATCCAGTGTGCAATTTACATAGACCCCACCCTTGGTTGACCCTAACAGTATGGTGAGTCACATATGACAGTATGGTGAGTCACATATGACAGCAGAAATGTGTGTTCTTCCATGTGAGACCACAGAGGATGTTCTTCCATAATAAGATTCCATAATAAGAACCCATATGTGTATGAGACATCCTCTAAAGTTCTTTGAAATGTCCTCGTGTGCCTGACTTAGGGTGGGAGAGGAATTTGACAAAGAACAACTTATGAGACAATAATTTTGAAAATCTCCAACATTTTCAGACTTCCCAAATAACATTTTGATGAGAAGATATAAATATGGTTAAATACGATTATTTTTTAAAGAGATTACACCCTATTACCTTATCAATTTAAGAACAAATCAAAACAATCTAGCATCAGATTTTCGAAAAAATTTAAAACAGTCAGCGTGAACTTAAATATACTGGCCCTTATGCTGTTATTAACGTGTCCCTGATGATATTTAATGGAAAAGGTGGATCCTTGCATAAAATTTCAAAAAAAACATTCACAAAAAATAGAAAAGGTTCACCTTTTCAGCAAACCCTTCCCCCTGGGCCCCGCCCCCACGAATATTAGGCCCAAGACTCAAGTACCTACTAAAAAAGTTAAAATATACATGCCCGGTCGGATAGACCTCTCACTTTTCTTGCGTACATTTGCTGCTCAACAGAAATTTTGCTCCGTTTCCTTTTATTCACTGTTTTTTCCTGAGCATTAGACATGGCTGTTACTCGTTTTGACACATAAGATAAGATCCTTACAAGATGTTGTAGCACGACACGTGATTTTGTACTTACTTTTGGTATAGCTTCCTTCACAAGAAAACCCACACGTGTGGGTCAACAGAATTGGTTGACAAAAATACCTCCCCAGAACGTAAGAAATTTACATTTTCAGATTATTTTTAGATATCTTTTCTCAACATTATGATTTGAGCATAAAAGGCCTTACTTCTTGCTTATTTTTTTAAATTTACTTTTGGTATACTCTTTTTCCATTCTTAACTTCTCTTTTTCCACTCTTTTTCTGTCTTAATTATTGACTTTTTATTATCTTTCTTTTTTATTTACCTGATTTCTTTTGTTATCTTTCCACTTCATTAGATGTTACATGTTTTATCGTCCGTTGCTCTTGGCTGTTGTTCAAAGGAAAGTTTTATGTTTTGTAAATAGAGATGATGTCATAATTGAATTTGCTATGTATTGGAACAAAAAAATCAACAAAATGACAGAACTATTGTACAGGTGAATAAAACAGGTAGATTGAAACTTCTCATTGTATAATTTTTTAAACAGTGTAAAAGCAACAGCTTTGTCAAACTTTTTATTTAGTTTTTTTTTGAAGTCGCCCAAATTAAAAGAGAACTGTTGAAACCCTTCTGGTTACTGATCAGTTGAATATGAGGAGGATTGCTGATATGTCTTGGATAACGTTTTCTTGGTTGATGATGTAGAGCTGTGTTCAAGTGTATTAGATAATGCTTTAAGTACCATTCCCCAAAAACGAATTAGATAGTAGTTTACTACTATTGTTTTTTAGTATCAATTTCTTTAAAAGTTTGCTATCTTATTTAGCTAATCAATCAAAGCTAATTTAGGATAACTTAAAAATTACAACATACATAAATCGTTAATGGCTTTGAAAAAAGCAAACATTTTACGACATACTAAAAGCTTTTTCGTCTGACACTCCTCAGAGCAAAAACGTCAGAATAGGTTCGGAAAAAAACTCGATGGAAAAATATATACCCAGTTGTGGATCGAAATAGGCCAATCAGAAAAACGCAAGCACAAGACCGGTATAGTTGACCAATCAGTGCCGCGAGCCTAAAGAAAAATTACCAATGGAGTCCAAGAGAGAAAACGAACTCCTTTTGTCTACACCTCTGGGACCTGCCTTGGCCAATATCTTTGTTGGCTTTCATGAAGAGCGTTTGTTCGACTACGACCAAAAGCCAGGTGTCTATTTTCGGTATGTGGATGACACATATACCATTTTCAAAACAGAGGCTGAGTGTGATATTTTTCTAAAACACCTAAATAGCCTACACCCAGCCCTCCAGTTTACGTTTGAAAAGGAAGAAAATGATTCCTTGCCATTTTTAGATGTTTTGGTCGAAAAGTCTAACACTGGATTTCTTACCAGTGTATATCGCAAGCCTACTTTTACCGGTCAGTACATACGCTGGAATTCATTTTGCCCAAAACAACGCAAAGTCAACCTTGTCAAAACATTAGAACATAGGGCACTTATGATCTGCTCGAAATCTAAACTGCACGCTGAACTGGAAAAACTCAAAACGATCTTCTTGGACAACGGCTATCCTGAAGACGTCATTTTATCTTATACTAAGGAGAAGATCGCAAGTTTTTCGGCTGTTCAAAAGTTTGGTCCGCAAAAGTGCCCAGTTTATTTGAAACTATCATGGATTGGTAACACTTCCTTGCGATTCGAGAGTCAGATTAGGCAAGCCATAACCAATTGTTTCTTTGCTGTCAATCCTCGGATTGTTTACAGCACTAGGAGAGCCCTTCCATCCATTCAAAAGGATTGCGTTCCTACCAAACAAAAAAGTTCCGTCATTTATGAATTTACGTGCCAGTGTGATTCTGGCTACGTAGGACGCACAACCCAAAGATTGGGGGATAGGATAAAACAGCATGTTCCTTCCAACATACGAAACAAAACTGCCCCTCAAAGAGAACAGCCTCCTCGATCTTGTAGGTCTAGAAACACTGTTAAAACAAGTGATTCTGCCATTGGTCAACATCTTTTAGACAACCCAGATTGTGCAAAACTCTATAATGACGACATGTTTCGGATAATTGGCAGAGCCCGGTCGTCCTTCCATCTAGCAGTTTTGGAGTCAATCTACAAAAAAACGAAAAAGCCGCCATTGTGTAGACAAAAGGAGTTCGTTTTCTCTCTTGGACTCCATTGGTAATTTTTCCTTAGGCTCGCGGCACTGATTGGTCAACTATACCGGTCTTGTGCTTGCGTTTTTCTGATTGGCCTATTTCGATCCACAACTGGGTATATATTTTTCCATCGTGTTTTTTTCGGAACCTATTCTGACGTTTTTGCTCTGAGGAGTGTCAGACGAAAAAGCTTTTAGTATGTCGTAAAATGTTTGCTTTTTTCAAAGCCATTTTCAAATTCTGTACCGCAAAAAAATTGTTCACATAAATCGTTATAAATGGTTGCTGATAAAGTAAATGCAGTGAACATTACAATAAGACATTTTCAATGTAAAAAACATTTAAAGCAAATGAAGCCTATGTTTGGAATAAATGTTTGACATATACAACGGTCTGAGGTTTCTCCAGACCAATATTTGATTTTGTTTTTGAACACAGAAAAAGATTTAGTACCAGTATGACGTTGTTTGTGACAAGTTTGTCAGAAGGAACGCAAAGCAATTGAAGATATGAATTTAAAATGGTCTGAAGTTGACCAAAGTCCTCCTTTATGGAAGAATGAAGCTGTTACTCTGGAAGAAGGTAAGTAATTGTGTCAACATTTAATGAAGCATTTGTAGTTGCAAATTAGAAGAAATGCAAACAGTGATTTAATAGCTACACCTTGCCCGATCATAATTCTAAATAAATGAACGTTTTTGATTGAGCTAGTTTTTTCTTTATTCATTAAACAGTTTCACAAAATGCTCTTCTTGATGTCAAAACTTTGCCAATCGAAGAACTGATCCTACTTCGCCAATCGAAGAGCTGATCCAGCTGAATTACCAAAACAAGCTTTCACCGCCTCAGGAGCGGGTGGTCCCCCTTTCAATGATTGAAAGGCTTTGAGTAAACAGTGGCGAAGCAAAGGTCTTGCTGGCCCTGCTGAGCAGGACCAACAATTTCCAAAAATAAGTTTTTTTTACTCAAAATATTTTGTTCCTCATAGTGAATCAAGCCCTGGATGACCTGGTAAACAGCAGGAGCACGGCAGTTATACCATACTTACATAGATGGTCCTGATCTTTACTAGAGCAGCCCTGTATTTTGGTCTTGCCCATAGGTATGATACCTGATGTTTAGTCCTCCTTCACAATAGTCTAGAACAAAGAGCAGTCCTGCTCAAGCTGGAGAGCAGGACCTCGCCAGAATAATAATCATAACATGGAGCAAGCTGTATTGATTTGATTGGTTGAGGACTTGCCTACGTAGACTTAACAGCATTGTTTTGAAAACCTTTGGTCCTGCTATTTCTGAGAGTAGAGACTGCTTTTTCTAAAGATCCTTGTAGCGTATTGTAAAGTCGCACTTTCAATTCGAGTCCGACAAGACTGCTATTTTTTAAGAATTTCGAGTGAATATATTGCAGATTTTGAATTTTGATGAATAATCATGGCGAAACTTTGTGCAAAAGAAGCTCTTGGCAATAGAGATCTTGTTTCTCAGTTTTAATCTTAAAGATTAAGGACAGAGTTTTTCAATTTGATTGGTATGCTAAGAAAGACTGGCTTTGTGGGAGGGAGGATAAGCAAGGACTCTTCTGCTGACCCTGTTTGTTGTTTAAGCCAGTATGTCTCAAACCTGGGCAGAAAATGGGTATTCTAACATGCACAGCTTTTTCTCTGACTGTAAAAAGCATGTCAAAGCCAAGACCCAATAGATGTTGTTTCTTTTGAGAGAAAGACAAGAGGAGGTAGATCACCACAAGGAAGAAGTCTGACAGAACAGGGAGTTGCTGAAATTTCTCATCGAAGCAGTTCTATTTTAAGGAAGCAAGAGTTATTTTTCAGAGCACATGATGGATCCGACACTAGCTTGAATAAAGCAATTACAGAGAGCTTCTGGAATGTTTTGTCAAATTTGATTCGGTTTTTGAACGTCGTCTTCATGGAAAGCTAGATAATGAGAAAAGAGGCAATGTTGGAGTTTTTACAAGTGTTTCATCTGATACTCAAAATTATCTTATTAAATGTATAGATTCTGTGATTCAAGATCAAAGATAAGGAGATTACTCAATCTTCGTTTTTATACATCCAGGTTGATGAAAAACAGATGTATGTACAAAGGAACAACTCAGTGCCATTGTTTGTGTTGACAAGAAAGGTGAGATTGTTGAAAGGTTTTAAATTTCTGTTATGTTAGTTCCAACATATCTGCATCTGCCATTAGTTTTATTATTAAAGATATTTTGCAGAAATATGGCGAATCAATGATGGAAGAATTAATTATGCAGACAGACCTATGATGGTGCTTCTGTAATGTCTGGCCGAATTTCTGGTGTTCAAACCCTTCTTCGCAACATTTCGCAAATGTTAGTGCATTTAGGAATTTTACAAGGCTTAGTTCCAAAAGAAAAGAACATCTTGGATTTCATGAAATTGAAATTCAACGCCCTGGTGAGACAAGATGGTATTATCTCTCTCGCACTGTAAAAGTGTTTTTTGAAAAGTTTGATATTCTTTTTGATGCTTTACAGGAAATAACTGACAATCCAAAGATCTGGGATGATACTGCCCTCACCCAAGCTTGTGGGCTACTACAGTATTTGAATACTTTTGTTTTCTGTTTCCTCATTTGCCTCGTTCACAACATTCTAGAACAGTCTTCAATTCTCTATATGACTCTTCAAAACACAAAAACAGACTCCAGCTATAGGGTTGGAACAATAGCAGAGTTTGCAGCATATCTCTCTGACATGCGCAATGACGATACCTTCAGAGAATTCTATGATTCAGTGCTTAATAAGATTGGTCAACCATCATCAAGATCTGAAAGAAAGCACAATAATAAGCAGCTTTATTTTGAAGCTCTGATAATATTAATAATATGCTAACTGAACGCTTTGCAGATTGCCAGAGCTTTGAGTTCCTTGATCTTGTTAATCCCAATTTTTCAATGGAAAAATAAGGATCCTGCAACCAAATTGCAAATGCTGAAATCAAAGTATGGGCCTTTCTTCAATATTACATATCTTGAAAGTCAATTGGTTTTTATTTACAAGGATACAGACTTCCACAAAGAAAGTCCAGTGGAACTGTTGCAGTTCCAAAATTGTCCATTTTTCATCTTTAAGTAATGGCTTATCGCACTATTCAAGTGATGCTCCTATCCTATTTTAAATATATTTTGCTGTTTAACAAGCAAGTGACATAATAAAAAAACTATTATTTCTGGTTGCCTTCCCCCAGCTTCTGTATTGCCATGAAGTTGTTGGGGCTCCTTCTGCCTGAAATGGAAACTCAAGCAACAGGCAAACCCTTGGCTTGAGCTTACCCTAATGTTATCTTTGCATTGGGAACTAATCTGCCTAGGCAATAGCTTGCATGCATTTGATAACATTTATATAACCAATGCCTTAGTTTTAAAATGTGAACTTAGGCACGTTTAATGGGCGTTGCCCCTTTTCCCCAGTGTTTATAGGGCATGAATTTGCAAAATATTCCTGGGAGCCACGCCCCCAGACCCTTTTCCCCTCCCATGAGCAGGACCATCGGTTTTAGGCTGGCTTTTGACACTGAGAAACAATTTTAAATTGCGTATTTTGGCCAAACTGCTAAATAAACTATTGGATAAATACGAAATGTTGGATGCAGAGTTCTTCAGTGAATCGCACAAAGTGTCATAGAATAAAATCAGGGATGTTGTTTCCCGTCCTATCCTTGTATATCAGGAGAAGCTTCAAGGTTAAGTGTATCATAATCTTCACATTAGGGCTCAAAAAATTAATGACAATTTCAAATGGCAGCGGCTTAATAAATGGATTAGCTGAGGGCTTAAAGGTGATTTTTTCCGTGCATTTTTCATTATCAAGGAAAAAGAAACACAAATGAAATGATTGAAAGTTTATTGTTAAATTATAATCAGTTTCTTTAGGTTGAGATCATCAGTTCTATTTAGGCACCCAAAATGTACTCTTTCTCACAGCATTTCTTAATATGAAGGTGTCAATAAGTTCATCAATTGACAGACACAAATTTGTCCATAGCTATTATGACCCCAGCAAAGATCACACGTTGCTTTCCTCTAATGCTTCCAGCCTCTCTGAAGGATTGGCCTCGAGTTGGATCTGACCTTATGTTTACAATAATTTCATACTTTATTTTGCTGTAAACGCAATTATCTAATGTAACAAGTCTTATGCGTGAAACCAATAATATAACAAACGAATCTAAAAATTGGTAAAGCACTTCAGCCCCCTCGGTTTTCGTCAAAATTGAGTCCTGCGGGTCAGTTCTACATTGTCAGTGCTCTCCTTCATAATGCCAATACATGCTTGTATGGATCAAGTGCCATAGAATATTTGAATCTCACACCTCCTGCACTTGGAGATTATTTCATATAAATATGCCAGAGGAGACCAGAAAGTTTAAAACCAAAAACAGTTTTTTTCAAAACCACTTGGACTATGATTTAAAACTCAGTTATGTACACAGTTTCGATAACTTTCATGGCTACATTGCATCAAGATGAAAGCATACTTTAGTGCTTAGACGAGGACAGCCCCAAGTTGCAACTCCTAGTTTCAGGCAAAAACATATAATACCATAAAACATGAAGCTCTGTTGATATAGTACCAAGCACTCTTATTACAGGCTGGTGCACAGTAATTTTCTAAAGTAACAAAACAGCAAAAGTCAATAGATTGTAAACTTAAATTTTATAAAATACTGCAATCAATGTTATTACGGTTTGAGCATTGCTATTTGCAAATGATTTTCAAAAAATTTTAATTTTTCTTAAAGCACAGGCTGAAAGGCTGAAAGTTGTGATCTGGAAAAAGCTCAGAATATAGGTAAATTAACATGTATTCTCAAGTAGCTACTGCTCTCAATAAAAAGGAAAATTTTATTATAAAAATCATGCTCATTTATAAAAGAGAAATTTTGGCAGATAAATTGAATTTTCAAAAGGAAGCCACAGTGATATATCCCTTGGTATTTAAGTTAGTTGTAGGTATTTGCATTTTTAGAGAAATCCAGGAGTGCAACAAACTTTAAGCCATGTACCTCTGAAAATATGGTAAGAAGATAGAGACACCAATGGTACTTGATAGAGACACAATTTTTAACCAATTCTAAGCTTTCATTAGAATGGGTAATATTTGAATTTTCAAATTTTGTTCAATACAATGTTTTAAAAAAAATACCTGAAAATTGCTAGTCCGAAGAGCTTTGTGTAATTAAATTCATTATCTTAGCATTTTGCTCTTTGATCTCCTGCAAAATAATATGCTGCTGTTGCTGCTGTTGATTTATAAAACTGACTTTCTCCACAAGCTGCAGCAGCATATTGCTTCGCCATTCCTCCCCCTGGCAACATTGCAGTTTCCCCTCTACTTCCTTTTATTTTATTTTCAAGGCCTTTTCCTTGATATCCAGTTCTCTTTCTTTCAACTCCAATTTCTTTTCCATAAAATGCTTCCCCTATCATTTTTTTTCTTTCAAATACTCAATTGTGTCTGAGCCATAATAGTGCCTCTTCTTCTTTCCTGTTCCTTCCTTCTCCCTCTCTGTCTCTGCTAATGTTTCCATTGAGCGATTTGCTTCCCAACAGTCTCTGCGATTTGCTTCTCATTCTCTCCGAGTTTTCATTGCCTCCTACATCATTTCAATTATGTTTTCTAGGGCTTCATGAAGCTCTGTCATTTCTAGGGATATCCCACTTGCCCGTTCCTCGCTAGCCATTCTTTTTCTAACGTATCTCTTCAACTTTTAGAATCTATCTCCTACTGCCCTCTGAATAAGAAAAGCCCAAAAAACATAGACTGAGAAATTCAGGGATTCTCTGTCTACCAAGTCGAAGAACTTTAAGAGACCATCGCAATGCTATTCGACCTCAAGTTGGATTCAATTCAGGTGTCTTCAATGAACTTAGGGAAGCTGTTGAAAGCTCTAAAGGTCACCAGAAATTTGTTTGTGTTTCATTTGATGAAATGAAGATATCAGAAGGGTTCACAGACTTAGGAGATGGAGAGATAAATGAAGCCTGCCTTCCGACAGAGAAAACCCTTACATTGCATCCACTTTTATTTTTTGTCAGAGGAATTCCATCTTACCTGAAGTTCCCATTAGCCTATTTTGCAACAGATGGTATCATGAGTAGCCAAATTCTTTATTTGTTTTGGAGATACATTGCCATTTTAGAGTTAAACATCAAATTATGTGTCATTGCCACAACACCCAATCGTAAATTCTTTAAATTACACAAAGGCCTTGATTACTGCACAGACAGTTGAGTGGTTTATCGTACTATCAACGTTTTTGACCACAGAAGATTGATCTTTTTCTTCAGCGATCCATGCCACTTGGTCAAAACAGCTCGAAACTGCTTGTTCAACTATGGTTCGGGTCAAAGTAGTCGCTACATGTGGAACAATGGCAAATATCTAATCTGGAGGCATATCACTGGTGCATTTCAAGCTGACCTAGATCGAGGCCTGAAGCTTCTACCAAGGCTAACCACTGATCACATCAAGTTGAACAGTTATTGAAAGATGAAGGTGCGTTTAGCAGCTCAGGTGCTGAGTTCAAGTGTAGCTGCCGTATTGAGATCATTTTACTCTGGAGATATAAGTGTAACAGCTGACTTTTGCAGCAACATGGATCAATTTTTTGATTGTCCAAATGTAAGAAGTTGTCACGATCATTGAAAGAAAGAGGAAAAACTTTCTAAAACCGTATGCTTCAATAGATGATGAACGTTTTAAATGACCCAAAGAAGAATTATTAGGCTACCATGAGCAATGAAAAGAGACCATTTCAACTCATCAAGGTGAATTTTCTGATGCTGCCAAAGAATTGTTTATTTCAAAGCAGAACTATGGGGATTTTAAATAACTACCTATTCTGCTGTAGAATGTGTGCAGCAGCTTTTGAGAAGTGCCTTATGTTTTAACGAAAAGATTTAGTCAATATGATTATGAAGAGGTATGGCTGTTTGAACAGTTACAGGAAATACTAGGGGGAAGTACCATGGGTTAAAAAAGAAAAATTCATGGTATACAATAAATGATTCAAAACTTAAGGCGTAAGACTAAAGACAATGAAAAGAAATAACAGTTTACTCTTTCTAGTTACAACTGTTTTAAATTTGTGTATTGTGACTGGCAAAATGTAGGGAGAAGCTATCCTTCATATCCATATCTTTCATGTTACATTGTGAATTTTAGCCACCCTCCCTAACAATTATTTGACTCCTTTTTTAAGACACCCTCTGAAAGCTCTTAAATTAAATCAACCTTTACAAGCTTAATGATGACTGATTTATTCAACTGGGACCCCAAAGAATCACATTAGATATTTAGGCATTGGGATGATAGGTTGCATTGCAAAAAGTTTGAATTTCTCAAATTTACTAGTGAACCAACCACAAAATTTGCAAATCTTTCAGCCTAAAAATTTGAAGACTTAATAAAAATTTCGAACAAATGCAAGAAGCTTCCTTCAGTTGCCAGAGACTGTTAATGTAGTTATCAAAAAACTAGCAAAGATTACACGGTTATTACACAGTGTTAGTTTAAAAAAACATTCACAATTTGTTTAAAACTATAACTATAATTTTGTAAAAAGAGTATGTATACAAGGAAAACTTTATTTCTTCTTAGATTTAGTATGACCAGTCTCAGTTCACTTCAGTTCTTTTCTTAAGCTGTTTTTTCTTACTTCTTGCTTTGAGTTTTTGCCTGTTTTTGATGATTTTGCATGTGAAAATGACCATACTCTAAAAAAAAAATGTAAAAATTTCCTGTACAATGTTTTTGGCTAGTTTATCATCTTTAGGTTCATAAGCAGGACAGTCTTCAAGAATACTTGAAAAAAGTTCTCTCACATTGAAGTCATCTAATAACTTATTGGTTATTGCAGTAATTGCTATCGATGTTATATTTGCTCCAACAGTTGCTTCTCTAAATTTGCTCTATGCAGCAAGAAACGAATTGGATACGGGCCTTTTAATGCCCCACAGACCTCCACTATTCACTGCTGATATCAAAAGTTGATCGACAAGATTATCCTCTTTGACACATATGATGATGGACTTCGTGGTTTCGTTTAGTGGAGAGTTTGTTTCTATGGTGTAATAGAGTTTTCTCAACACATACCCACCAATGCATTGTATGCACTGTTTATCTCATGGCACATATGGTGCAGGTTGCTTTGAAACAGATTGAAACTCTGTCATTAACCTCTCACGAGCAATAATTGCAAGCAAAGGGGCCTCATGTACCGTAAGTACCAAAGGGACTGTAAATTCAAGCTTTTACAAACTGGACAACAGAGACTGCTAAAATGTCTGACAAGATTGCAAAGTCAATTAGGACAAATCCAGAGTTCACTCCACAATCCTCACTTTCCTTTTCACAATAATCATTTTCATTTTCTCTGCTAATTTTCTTACTTGACCTCGAGAGTTGGGTGGAAGAACGTGCCTCAGAATTTGACGGCCTAGGCTGCTTGCTGCCTCGAAAAGGTGTTGTTTCTGCAACCGATGGTGATGCAGCTTCTGCCTCATTTCTCTGCTTTTTGCCTTCATCCTTGCGTATGTTTTCGAAATATGAAGTAGCTTTCCTCTTTCTATATGCTTTTCGCGACCTGTTTCGTAAATTACCCATTTTGAGCAAATTTGACTAGTTTTTCCCCCTGTTGTACATTAGATTGAAATAAACTTTTCTTGCCAAGGTACACGTCCAACCGTATTCAAATATCGACAAAAGTTTTTCCTAGTCTCTTTTGCGTCAAAAGTGTAATTTTTACTTCCCAAAACATTTATAGGACGCATGCCACTTTCATTTCCTCTTGTCTCCACTCTCCTTCATTTATAGTCCCATCTTCTGTGCATTCGGTGTCAAAACTGCCAGGAGGTGAATATGTTCCGGGTGACTTTTCCCTGAGAAAATTGTGAAGAACACAGCATGCAAAAATGATCTTCTCTACGTTTTTGGATGAAAGCAAAATCAGGGATAGTAATACACGAAAACGATTCGCCAGTATACTGAACGCGTTTTCCACTACTCGCCTCGCCCTGAACAAACGGTAGTTGAAAATTGGCTTTTCCTTTGAAAGACCTTGGAAGGGTTATGGTTTTAGCATGTTGACTTTCAGAGGGAAAGCATCATCAGCAACCATTGCATATGGCAGCAATGTTTCACAATCTTCCATTGAACGAGGGCCAGGCAAAGTGAGATAATTCTCCTGCAACCCAGTAACAAGGGAAGAGTTGCGGAATACTCCACCATCACTTATCCTTCCATTAGAACCAACATCCACGTAAATAAATTTGTAGTTGGCATCAACTAGTGCTAATAGTATGATACTGAACGTGTTTTTGTAATTAAAGTAGTAGGACCCAGAATTTCGTGGCTGCTTTATCTGCACATGTCTGCCATCCAGAGACCCTATGCAGTTTGGAAAATTCCACAAATTTTCGTCTTCCTGTGCTATTTTTTCCCATTCCTCTTCAGTTGATGGTGTCTAAAATTAAATTTTAGGATGTAAGCGATTTAGAGGAGCCAACAAAAGGTGATTTTAACCTTTTCATGCCTGGAAGGGCCATATGGCCCATGAAGATTCTTTCCTTTCTAAAATTTTAAAACCGAAAGCTTTCCCTGGATGCCCGGAAGGGCCATATAGCTCTTGTTATTGACATAATTGATGCTAGGTTTTGTGAGTATAGCATGGAGTACCTCTCATTGGCAACTCGTGTTTAAGGTGGTGGTTGAGAGGTGCTTTGCTTGTGAAATTCAGTCCTCCATTCCAGGTAAGATCAATACTTTAACTAGGTAATAAAAATACTCCCATGTTGGAAAAGTGTCAAAGTTTATTATTTCAAAGTGTTTTATAATGTTTGTGATCATTTTAGAATGATTTCAGATAGGTTTTAATGTTGGGCCATACGGCCCTTGCGGGAATCAGAGGCATATTTGAGATCACTTGGGCCCATTGTTTTTTTGTGTTGAAATGAACGTAGAACCCAGAAAAAACTGCTGATTTTGTTGAATATAGTTACAAGAAATAGGATCTGGGCACTTTTTAGAAGCAGATTAAGTTTTGTAAATAGTTTTATAGTAGTTTAAGACCAATTCTGAAAATGTGAGTCAACACAAAGGGAAAACTTGCTTTCTTTTAGCATGGAAAATATTTGATTCAATTGTCAAATGGAAACATTTATCGAAGATCATGAAGTGGAGGGTGTGGTGGAAAAATGGGTGATTGTCACTCCTGGTTTTGAATCAGAGGATGAGAATGCGTCAAGTGAAGATGAATGTGAATCAGATGATGAAGTTCCTTTGGCAGACCTTATTCCACTGGCAGGTCTAGCAAGTAATAATGTGTCTCCAGAAGAGCCTGAAGTTGAAAAAGAAAGGACGTACCGTTGGAGAAAAGGAAGACCACCAGCTGGTAATAATTTTGCATTCAAAGGAGATGATAATCTGGGAAGTTACGAAGATTTGAAGGAGCCAATTGACTTCTTTGGCAGTTTTTTAATGTTGAAATGATCAGATCGATCTCCAAACAGACCAACTTGTACTCAAGACAGTGTAATATCAACAAGGGTTCAATTGGAACCTCTCCAGATGAAATTGAGAATTACCTTCGGGTGCTTTTACGCATGTGCATTGTGCAGATGCCAAGGTATCGTATGTACTGGGAGACCGAAACACGCTACGAACAAGTGGCAGGTATAATGAGCAGAAATCGTTTTGAGATCATCAAGAAATTCCTGCATTTTGCTGACAATAGCAATGCACCAGATCCTAGAGACCCAAACAGAGACAAACTTCATAAAATCAGAGAACTTTTTGAGCAATTGCGACAGAATTGCCTCAAAGTAAAGCCAGAGGAAAAAAATTCCATTGATGAGCAGATTGTACCATTCAAGGGAAAGAGCAGCCTTAGGCGGTACTTGCCAAAAAAGCCAAAGAAATGGGGTTTCAAGATATTCTCTCGAAACTCCGTGAGTGGGTTTTGCCATGACTTTGAACTTGATGGTGCCCCAGATCCTGCAAGACCGCCTTGTCAGAGCATTGGTTCAAGTTCAGGTGATATAATTCTAAGAATGTGTGCAAGTTTGCCAAAGCATCAAAATTACAAGGTGTTCTTTGATTACTATTTCACCACCTTGTTTTACTGGCAAGGTGAAAGGAATGGGGCATGTTTGCTGTTTGCTGTAGGCACCCTGCGGCAAAATCGCATCAAGGGATGCACCTTGAAAACAGAAAATGAATTGAAGAAGGAAGGCAGAGGATCTTTTGATGGTGCAGTTGACCTCAATTCTGGACTGACCGTGGTGAGGTGGTATGATAACAAAATGGTGCAGCTTGGCTCCAATTATGCTTTCACAGCACCAGTTGAAACTGTCAGAAGATGGAGTACAAAGGAAAGGAAATATGTTGATATTGAAAGGCCTGCAATTGTGCAAATTTATAATGGAGGAATGGGTGGAGTCGATTTGTTTGACATGTTTCAAGCACTGTATCGACTTCACCACAGGAGCAAAAAGGGCTACATGCGGATCCTGGGAACAAGTCGATAAATGCTTGGTGCCTCTACCGACGACTCACTGGACAGGGTGGCATACCCCAAGCAGAGCAGACAGATCTGCTGCACTTCACAGCACAGGTGGCATTCTCGTTGGTAAGGAATTCTTTGCCAAAAAGAGGAAGAGGCAGACCAAGCCTTGAGCCAACAGAGGATGATATTGCAAAAAGGCCAAGAAGACCCCCCACAAGAATCCCCCAAGATGATGTTCGTCATGATTGACTCCAACACTGGCCGGAACATAGACCAGACAGACCAAGGTGCTCAAAATGTGGAGATAAAACAAGGGTTGGGTGCACCAAATGTAGGGTTGGACTTTGTATCACAGCTTCAAGAAATTGTTACAAAGACTTCCACACAAATTAAAAAACAATAACTTAAAGCATGCTAGCAAATTTTTAACAATTAGAGTGTATGATTATTCATTTATTTTATGTAAAGTTTATTTATTTATTCATTTATTAATTTATACAGGGTAACACTTTTGAGCTATTTGTCACTATTCTTGCAGCTTTATTATCCAATTGTAATTAATTTAACTTAGTAGTTCAACAGGAGCCCAAAACAGAGCAGCAATAATTGAAGTTGGGCTCTACTATACCCTTATATATGTTGAGTTAACTTTTTACAGTAATGCTCATGTAGTTCAATTGCTTGACTCTTTTGTGAAATCCCATTATATTTGGTTTCTATTGCTTCTGGAATTCGGTAAATTTCTAAGTTTTGATGCAAACTAGTTTGCCACACCCAGCCCCACCCATACATCCAACTCCCCCAGGAATGCAGTAGACTGGACTTGACATTAGTTTCTTTTATGCAGCTATTTTATGTGACAAAAATGATTTGTAGGTAGTGATTACAGATATAAAGCTAGGAAGGAAGAAACTGCCAAATTTACCTTGAATTCCCAGAAGGGCCGTATGGCCCAGCCCCCTATTTAACCCCAAATAATGTGGAATATGAAAAATTACAAAAGAGATCAATATCTAAACTATTTTTAAGCTAGAATCAGTTTGCTAAGATTTTTTTGCATCATTGGAACATAATTAATGATGGGGATACAGCCTCAGTGGCAAGAATAAAGATGACCCAGAAGATATTTTTGGCAAACATGTGGCCGTAGTCTTACGAGCTGTCTCTGACCTAAAAAACAGCTAACTTGCAGAATTAAAAATTCAATAAATTTCATTTCAAGCCCAATTTGGGATGTCAGGCATACCAATACAACAAAACGAAACAAATTTACAATTTCAGTCCACCCCCATGTCATCATTTGTTCCTAGGCCCTCTTTGCCTCAAACCTCACATTCATTTGAAGATACAACCTCTACAGAAGCTGATTATTGTACCCTTTGAACTTTTTTGTACAATTTTAAACATAGAAAATAATACGCACTTTTAAATATGTGTCTTTCAGTTGTTTGTAAACTGCCTCACATACTTCTGGGATGATCCTTGATAATGTGCTCTTATGGATTCTGAATTGATACTGAAGATCAGCATAACTAGCGCCAGTCGACAAAAAACGAATTGTTGCAGCTAACTGAATTTTTGGAGGTATAGATTCCCTCATTATCTTCTTTGGCAATATCATTTTGTATCAAGGCCAACAGTTCATCGCAATTTTCTGGTTTCATCCTCAACCTGTTGGCGAAATTCCCTCAACAATGTATCATACATTCCTAGTTGCGAACGTTTTTGTAGCCATGGTTTTACCCATGTGGACCTCTGTTTCTCCTCCTTTTTCGTTTTGAAATTGTGGCAATAATAATTGCAGAGGCAGCATGTTCTATGTCGCTATCCATTGCAAAACTGAAAAACTGAGGAATTTTGACTAATCGTGTAAACACGCGAGCCTTCAGTTAAGTTGATGAGAAAACGGATATAAAAATTTTTTGGGAAAAACTGACAGAAAAAAACTGATCGTTTATTTCAGCATTAAGTGAACTGAAAGGTTTTCTAGATGACACTGCTTCCCAACAAAAGTTAGGTGCTTCATGTTTCACCACTAATTAACATCTATCCCATTTTGGCCTCATGCATGAAAAGCGCTTTTCTGTAAGCTTGGAACCGGGGCAAATTCAGCCTCAAATCAAGGAGAAAAACGGAAAGAGCATTGCTATGAACGTTGCTAGAGGAATCTCGTACATTCTGCCTTAAGCAAAATGTAAAAAAGCATACTTGCCAAATTCTGTTAACACTGTCACTTCCCCATGCCAAAGGTAATGTTTCAAGGTATTTTCAGGAATATTTTCAACATTTGAATAAAAAAAGAATTTTGGACATTTTGAGAGGGGTTTAGCTACCTATGGTTCAACAAAAACATTCTTACTTCAAAAGCTTGCATCACTTGCAACAATACTTTCAGTGCAAATAAGGCTCAACTCCCATCCATCAAATTCCTTTAGATTTTTGCCTCTGTCTCTAATAATGGCAGGTAACTTTAAGATGCACACTAAAGTTATGAAATAAGCAACTCTCTGTCCTGAAAACTTCTGTTTGCATGCAATAACCAATAGGTCTGCAGAGATTCATAACACAAACTACATAACAACTGTCTCGATCAGTTACAGTTGTTTTAGCTGGATGAAGACATGCATTTCTGGGAACAGTTTATAACTTGCTGAGAATCTCCACCAGGATACAATGCATAAAAAACTTTTTGGATTCCTCTAAGCACTTTTAAAAAAATTCAGCATCTAACCTTAATTTTTCATTATGAAAGTCCTTTTCTGTCAAGAAAACAAAGTGACATTAGCCTAGCTTGATGCAAAACAGTTTTCACTGAATTTGATAAAAGTATGGATGTGGCTTTTTAAGACTTATTTTGTTATCTTGATACAAAAAGCAAAAATCGTTCTTTTTTACCCCTCCAAATATTTGCGTTTATCTCTGATACAGTCTGGACATTTTATCTCTACCAACCTTCTCTGCAAAATTGACATTCAACCAGTGAATCAGGTGTTACTGCAAGAAATTGCTCATCAATAGAAATAAATAGAAAAGGCAAAAACTCCATCATTGATTGGTATTGGTGCAATAGAAGTGGCACATAAAGGCCGCGAGGTACAGGCAAACGGGCAATGAAGCGGCCAGGTAGTTCAAAGATTGGCCGACATTGTACTGTCTTCATGAAAGTTATTTCGTCAAGAGATCATGGGAACGTTGTGGTGGAAGCCTGTCTTGGACACACAGGCCATGAAAAGAAACCCAGATATTCGAGGATTCAGGACCAATTGAGACAAGAAATTGCTGGAAAACTTGCAAAAGGTGTGAAAGTTGAGTCGATATTGGGCGAGATTTGTAACAAGGCAGGAGGTTGGATATTTAGGGATCTTATGGATCACAAAGACAACACAAACATAATCTACATCATAATCACAAACAACATCAACTAAATGTAGACTTGATGGAAAAAGACACAAAAAGTGTTGACTTTTAGGTCAATGAGCTACAAAGTGGTACATTAAATCCCAAATTTGTGTACAAACCTCAAGGAGTGAATGAGTACTCGCTACCAGCAGAAGACTTTTTGCTTTGCATTCAGACGAAATTTCAGTTGGATATGCTGAAAAAATACGGGAGAAAATAATTTTTATGGACTCTACCCATAAAGCGAACCAATATGACTTTCAGTTCATCTTGGTGTATTCATAGACGAAACCCAAGACGGAGTGCCTGTAGCATGGTTAATTTCAAAAAGGGAAGATCAGCTGGTTCTTTCCTGGTTTCTTGCAGCCATGGTGGCGAAGTGTGGGAACATGGAGACGCAAGTCTTCATGTTAGATGATGCCAACAACTTCTACAATGCTTGGGTTCTGAGTTTTCCAAAACCAAATTAGAAATTGATATGCGCTTGGCATGTTGATAAAAATTAGGAAAAAAGACTGAAATCACACATTTCAACTACAGACAACATGGCAGTGGTTTATGCAGCTCTGAAAAAGATGCAATTGGAGGAAGATCAAGCGAAATTCAGCAAAAAGCTCCAGGAATCTTGTGGCTGATGTGAGAAGAGATGTCTGCGGTTTTACAGCTACTTCTTCCCAATGTGTGTGAAGCATTTTGAGCAATGGGCATTATGTTTTCGAATTGATGCAGTGATGCAGGTTTTTGATGGCTTGATTAAGAAGGGTACCTACAAAATGAGAGCCACTGATAAACGTCACAAAAGTGGTGCACCAATCAAAGAGCAGGAGGTAATCAAGGTAGACCCCGGTAATTCAAGAGTACATTCACAAGAAGATGATAGTCGAAGTTACTGTATTTCATGAATAGAAGACACGCGCAATTGTATTATTTGTTGCTCCAAATGCAGTGTAGGCAAACAAATGTATCACTTTGGCTGCATTGACTTCAATGTTCGAGGCATAGCATGCAAACATATTCATGCAGTTCACACACGACAACTCATTTGTAATAAAGAGCCAAGTACAAAAAAAGACAAAACAAAGTTGGATGCTGATTCAGAAGAAAGTGAAAATGTAAAGTATTTTCAAGAAATACTACGAGATAATTCAGAGGGGCCTGGTTTTATCTTTAATCTAGCTAGTGTCCAAGTTATAATGTTAGCAAAAATTGCCGAATTAACTGCTGATATAGTTCAAAGCTCAACAAGGTCACAAAGCGCTTCGAACAGCAATGGCACATGTTAAGTCTGCAATAACTGTAGCACAAGGCCTTGGGCACCTGGATAGCGAACATGCTTATGACCTTAAACCTAAGGGCTACATCTCTTTGAAAAAGAAATCTGATATCCAGCCAAGATTCATAAAAGAAAAAGGGTACAAGAAACCGCAAAACAGTTTGTCATTTCCCATGAAAGAACAACGGAAAGCTGTAAAGATGAAGCTTCTGGATCAAGTTCCATTTATTTACAGAGGACCCATCGCAGCTCCATCACAAAGTGCAGAGGAAAATAACCTGTGTAACTGGTAAAAGAGAGGGGCAGTGCGGGTGAATGACTCGGCCTTGGGTTTTTGCTTGAAAGAAAGACCCTATAGCTCAGCAGTAGAGCACTTGAGGTGCAAAGTCAAGGGTCGTGAGTTTGAGCCTTGCTCGGGTCGGTTATTTTCCCGCACTCTCTACTAATTATCTATAAAAATCCTGTTGCCTGTAAGCTTTCTTTTTATCCACTGCTAAAAAAGCACAATTTTGTACAGTCAACTCGTTTATCTTCATATGGCACGAAGGCTGTATGGGCATTTCACTTCAAGAACTGCAAGGCCATGGCACTTACAATTAACCAAAGCATCGGGGGTTGCTGCTATATATGGCTTCTTGGCATCTACAAACAAGCCACATTTTCGTATTTTAAAATCATCATGATTTTTTCCTTCTCTAATAAAAAATTCTTTGACTCCTTGGTCTTCATGTTGCCTTCCCCACTTGATGCAGGGATATCACCAATACCGTTGCACTTGTACATTACTTTATGTCTCAGGGGTGTAGTTTTGGGTCTTATTGCACCAGTGCACTTAATAATGCTGTGCATTTTTGTGTGAATGTCATGGTGGGTAGAGCCAGTGAGAGGTCCTGAAAATGGTTCATCCACAAATCATCTGCAGCTTGCCCCATTGTTTTCTTCTCAGTTAACTGGATATCTTGGCTTGACAATGGTAAGGACTGAAGAAAGCTGGAAATTTTCTTATCATTTGTATCATTTCGAGGCAGTTCAATCACTCTATTAGCAACATTTTGTAAAATGAAGCTCTCAGCTTCTTCAGATGGGTCCTCTCTGCTTGGCTTTCTGACTTCCTCTCTGCTTGGCTTGTTCTTCTCTTTTGACCTGAATCTTTTTCTTACAACTATATCCTATATCTGTTTTGGATTCACTTCTTTCTTTGATGACTTATTCCAACTGCATGGAACTGAAGTACATGAGGGATCAAGGTAACCTTGTCTAAGAAATAGTCAATCTTGCAAAGGGTTGCAATAGCATGGTTGCATTGGTGTGTTCCTGTCATAGAGCTACACCAGCTTGTCAATATATCCACGGGCAGCTTCATATCAACTGCAGCAAAGGCATGTGCAACAAGGTCAACTTTTTTCCAAGATGTGTTTAGCCCATGGACTGCTAAAAAATCCACTAAAATGTCTCTTCCGAATTAGAGGAAATCTTCATACTTGCTGAGTGCCATTGTAAAGACGACCCTAAAACACACCTGGAATGAAAAGAAAGCTTCACTGTCGGCAAAAAATGTAACAATCAAGTGAAATCTGAGGTGACAAGAAAGAAAATTAAAGGTAAAGTAACGTACGAAATTGCATGAAATCGCTTAGGTGCAAATAAATGGATGAAACTCTGCTTGGTCTTGTCTTTAAAATCAGATCAAAACAGATCAAAATTGCGTATAAATCTTTTCAATCTTAAAGCTCTGGCTTAATTTCATATATAGTTAGACCCTGACTGCTTGCTTCCGTTAGAGGCATGCGATCTTCTCTCGTATGTTGTTTCTGAGACCAGCTTTTATACGAATAAGCAGTTCAAAGCTTACAGTCACTGGGTTTGTGTGAGCTCCATTGGCTACCAGAATGATGAAATAAAGATTTATGACAGTCTCTACAACAATGTAATTTCAAATGAGGTAGAACAACAAATTGAGTGTATGCTTGGAGGTGCACCGTTTAGAATGATGGTTGCTTCAGTTCAGCAGCCACAGAATGGTTCTAACTGTGGAATATTTGCCATTGCCTTTGCAACATGCTTGACTTTTCGACAAGATCCATCATTTGTTGAATTTAATGTCTCACAAATGAGAAAGCATCTACTAGGTTGCATCCAGTCTGGTAACATGGAGCTGTTTCCAACTGTCTCATGATTTTGCTGTTTACCATTTTTTGTTACTTTATAAACATTCTTCTGTTTGTGTTGTTGTTATATTTAACCAGTTAAAGTTTCAAGAAAAAGCATCCTGTGGTTTTTATTTATCCTTCCCATTGCATTAATTACAAAATCTCTCTGGTTTTGGATCAGTTTGGAGTATATTTCAGACCTGTTTTCTTTTGACTCTCCTGCTCATTGATATTTGGGGTGTACAACACATTTAAAACCCCACTTATTTTGCACCAAAGAGTACCCTTTCTAGAAAGGTGAAAAGTTTTTGCTCTTGCGTTGTTAAAAACAGGCTTTGACTTGAGACTGCCAAGCGGCTTTAACTTGACTGACTGCTATTGGTGGTGGTAGAAAATGGAGATTCCCCTGCTCGAAATCGTTTGGTTTTCCGCATGTGAGGGGGAGGGGGTTCCTGGCTAAATAATGAGAAGCTGCGGCGGGTCCAGAAGAAAAAAGTAAGGTAAATTAAATACAAGAAACATTTTATTATCATCAAACAATTTGTCTGTAAATTTATTGAATATTGTATATATTTTATAATCAATTCTTTAAACCACCATCACTTCAAGAAAAATTAGCATTTTTCACACCTTTTTTGGCAACAAATCTTAAGCAAGTACCCCCAGGATTTTTTTCCACTAGCAGCCTTGTTTGAATAATGTTATTGTTGTGATCCATTTGCTAATGACTATAAAACCCAAGCCCTTCAGGAAAAAAGTAGCTTTCAAAAAGTGGCCTTTGTGGAGTCATTGGTGAAAATACAGTGATCAGTTTGCAATAAACTTTTAAAAGTATGCTTATATAATCTTGATTAGGGGATCATATTGAGCCCACTTAAGTATAGACTTGTTATAAACAATTGCAAGGCTAAAATATAAAATGTTAACAGTGTGACGCTGCGCTCTGAAACCCATGTTCTTTATACAAAAGGCAGAAAGAACTGTCACTAATATCCTGAATATTTGTCAAAATATTGAGAAAAAAAATTGAACTTCTTCCAGTTCAGTCAAATGGAATTATACCAGGGCACAAGTTCACCAGTGCTGAACAAACTCTTATTATTCTATCCAGTAATGGGACAGATTTTTCTTTATTCAGTCCGAATTTGCTGCAGTTCAAATAGGCAATGTGCTTTGGAGAAATGTATATTTTTGCCTGAGTGATCCAATAATTCTCTCGATATGAATACGGACATTTGCAATGCCTCGGGTCTGTTCTATGTCAACTGGATCAAGTTGATATTTTCCTCGTGTGAAAGCTGGTATGTTTATGTTGGCTTGATGATACCAGACACTCTGTTGAATAGTGAATCCTCTGTCAGCAAGGATTAAGTCACCAGGAAGAAGCTTATTCAGTATGCCACAGTTCTGAGTTAAGTG
This sequence comes from Rhopilema esculentum, assembly GCF_057945365.1. Classification (NCBI taxonomy): domain Eukaryota; kingdom Metazoa; phylum Cnidaria; class Scyphozoa; order Rhizostomeae; family Rhizostomatidae; genus Rhopilema; species Rhopilema esculentum. The sequence continues at coordinate 25,384 of NW_028300842.1, forward strand.
TTTGTCAGATGTTTGGCCCCCCAAGCATTTGACACAAATGATATTGTTCCTTGTGGTGTGATTCCTATCAGGACTTTTGCAGTGTTATGGTTCTTATAGGAGGAGAATGTTTGTGCTCTTGCAAGTAAATTTGAGGGTCTGTCGATGAAGACCTCAAAGCAATCTATAATAACACCTTTGTACATTTAGCCGCAGTTTTATCAAGAAAAGAATAAACTCTTGGAACTTTGTTGTTGTGGGTGAATTTCTGGTCACACATGGAGATACAAATTCATATGTTGCCTTTAACACATCAAAAGAGGGTAGGCCTGTATAAAATCTGACTTTGCCATCATCTTCACAAAAATATTCTCCTGAAAATACATCGTTCACGCATTTCTCTCTTTCTTTAAAGGCATAATCAAATTCTTCAGTTTGTGTTGATTTGTCCTGATGTTGCTTCAAGTTATCTAGATCGTTCAAAGAAACTTCGTGATCATCCTCAAAGCCAACCTCATCAAAAATTTCTGCAATGCTTTCTCCAGGTTCATTTAGCTTCGCTAGCTTTGGCCTTTCTTCATCTTTGATATCCTGTTCCATACGTTTCCTTCTGCAGCATGTCCTCTCAGCGCGATCCGCAACTGCTTCCATGTTTGCCAAAGCTTTCCCTTGCTTGTTGTGACCCAAATTTAATGTTGGAACCCAGTCGATGTTAAATCTATCCCAAGGTTTTGCAGCAATCCCTGAGACAAAGTGTCGAAAGCATACCCAATCGTTTTTAAGGATATTTTCAGTTAGGCCAATTCGGCTAATGGCAGCAATCCATCTTCCTCGCCGCTCTCTTGTCAACTCCTTGTATGCTAGTTATGATAGCAGGAACTCTGCGGTAATGACCAGGTACATCTTCACTTTTGTTATGACAACCATTTAGCATACCAAATACCATCTTATCACATTAAAATATAATTTTAACATCTATAGAAATCAGCCGCCTGCCTCCACTACTTCCAGTACACCAATATAATCTTGTTGATTTTGGTCACGTGACTGAAAATACACTATACAATGTTCTCTAAGCACACTATCCCTTTGCGTAGTTGGCCATTGACAAATTGTGGAGGAGCCATGCAGAGTTTGCCCCACTTGTATTATGGCGTCGAAAACTTCGAAATGGTGTATTATAAGAGACATCGGAAAGAAAATATTTAAACAACGTACAGTTCTGTTGCAATTTGATGCCAGAATTTGTTGCAAAAAGATGAAGAAATGGACTATCCTTGAATCTCTGCAGCCATATGAACTTAGCCAAGTAGTCTGGTATAAGCTCCTGATTTGTTGAACCATGCTATAACTTGAATTCATTCTTTGCCCGCTGCCACATCCTGGTGACTGGGTCGACAAAATTGTAGGTGTGGTTCACATTCTGATGTTGATAGCCGATGTTCCCTATTTGATTGTATGCTTGCCACATGTCCGAACAGACAATTGAGCAAGGCACTACCCACATTTGAATGATTGGTAATAGGGTCACTGCATCTCTTTGCGGAACTGGAACCAGCAATCCTTTTTTGTTGACCGGGCCAAAGCCTTCAAAGATCCAACTTTCTGGAAGAATTCTGCTGCGATTGTACATTCTTCTGAAAAATGGGCTCTCGTCGATCTCTACCATTTGGCCAGGTCCTCCAATTTGCTGAGGGTTGTTGAGGAAATGCTCCACACAGACATCGCGGCAGAATTGCTTCCAGTTCATCATTGTGTGCTCACTTTTGATGTCCAGTTCTTTTAGGACCTGCTTTTGCGACAGGCCCCACGTTCGTCCACAGTCTAGGCTTCCAGAAATATGTTAGAACTATTATTTGCCATAACTAGATCTTTGGGCCTTTGAATAAACTACCCTTCCACAAGTTGAATCTTCTCCGACATTGTGGGCACCGCCATGTCACCCTCAATACATTCCATGTGGCAGTTCTCGGCACAATATCCTTTATGCCGCTTGCCCATTCGGCCGCAGCGAAACCAGGCAATTGTGCCAGGGATGTTCTCTGTGAACTAACGGCATATTCCAAATAAAGTAATTGAGTCGAACGCATCAAAATTGGGCACAAATCTTGCCATTTTGTTACTGGTATTTCTGCTGACAGTCCTCCAAGGTGACCTGCTATTCGTTGGGAACACATTTATAACTTGTGTGCATTTATTGCTAAATTTAGCACCAGACAAGCCCACACACCCCAGTGATTAACACATGGGTGCTAGAGGTTTGAAACACTAGCCATGTAACTGCCGCCTTTAGTGAATGAAAAATATTACTAATCTGGAATCGGGGAATCAGGTAATTGGAGAATATTGAAACCAGTAGGCCAATTTACCAGTTTTATACCTTGTATGAGAGGTCTTTTCGTAAATATTTTATCTCTATGACCAAAACACACCAGTGCAATACATTTGGTTAGATTTCAAGATATACCAAAACTCCAGCCAAATAACAAGAATTGGAATGCATCTACAGCTACAGCCCTTCCAACAGCGAGGCACCTTCAAAACCATCTTTTTAACGAGATAGCTCAAACAATCTACTGTCTGATGTCTACTGAGACGGCTTTGAGGGACTGTTTGGCATTTTCATGACCCTTCAGGGCTGCCAACTTGGCTTTTTCTAAGCAAAATTTCAGAAATTTGGCTTTTCCAGAACATGTTTGGCTTTGAAAAATGATTTTGCTTAAAGCTAGAATTTGGCTCAATTTGGCTTTTTCAGAACGTTTTTCAATTAGAAACTTGATTTTACCAAAACAAGATGCTTGACATTAAATAGAACATGCGAGAATTTGGGGTTACATCGTATTTTTATCATGAAGAATGGGTGGTTCTTTTTCAAACTTTAGTTCATATGATGTAATTGTTTGGATTTGTAACTTAACTTGCTTCCTCAGCAAACCCACATTTGAAAAAATCCCAAGCAATTATTTAGAAAACACCAGGTGCAATATTTTTATTAGTATGATAGGATTTTGAGGCCAATAGAGCGACATAAGGGTGTAGACCCCCCAGTGCATATTGAAATTTCAATTTTTTGACAAAGATTTCTTTTAGCCATTTATGTAGAAAATTTATTCTTCTTTTTACTGATATATAGACATAACGGTAGTTTTACTGCATTTTTCTGCTATTTAACTTTTTTTGCTAGGTTTTTGAGAATTGTGCTAATTTTTTCCTTGACAACTGTAAAACGACGTTTTACGGGTAAGGATAGGCAAAAGAAGGACAACAAAATATGTACAAAAGTTTTATTCGATTCTCAAACGACAGCAGTTCCAACTTAACTTCCAATAACCAAACGACTTTCATGTAACGTCAACTTTAAAATGCGACTATAAGCGACCTCAACTGAACGATACGACACGACTTAACTGCACAGCTTCACTGCACGGCTTCACATAACGACTGAATTCACAAACAAGGGCACAGCATAAAAGTAACACGACAACACACCCTAATTACTTCAAACAACAAAGAACTGATGACAACAATAGCGGTGATGGGATGATGCAATAACATGGAATGTTGATGGCAGGGTGACAAACAACAGAACTATCAAGAACATCAAAAGAACAGGCAACTGAATATCATAAAACTAAATAAAACATAAAACTAATTGCATAACATAACTCCCCCCTTTGAAAGACAAGCCTCCTGGCTTGCACTCTCAAACGGAAGAGAAGCTAGAAAATAAATTTAGGAAATATTAAGTTACTTCAAAATAGTTCCAATAAGAATGTTCTCGTACGCTTCTTGCAAAATCTCTCTCCCGCTCTTGAAAAATTGCTGCTCTGTGTGGTAGCAAGCTCTCCTCATAATCCGCCTTCTGTTGCAAAACAATTCCATTTTTTGGCACGATTATTTTACTTGACAAGCCATCTGCCACATGATCTACTGCTTGATTGACTCTCTCTGTTGGTTGATCTACCGCGCTGGAGTACTACAATCAGCTTCCTTCATCAAGGGCATGAAGGGGGCTGTCATCTCCTGAACTTCTTGCAAGGCTCTTTTCAAATCCTGCAGCAACATTTGGTTAATTTTCCTCACTGTCACGTACAGTGACGTCAAGGGCTGCAACTGCTGAAGGGAAAACTTCCATCAGAGGCAGCTCCTCACGATTATGATGACATGAATATCGTCTGCCCCAGCAATATTTCGCAACCTGGCCAACCCGCAAGCAACAGTAGTAGATTTGCCTCCCATCTTCTGCTTGGTACACGTTGGTGCGGTTGACAAAGGGGTTGCTGGCTTTTTCCTCGGCCATCCGCACCCTTTCAGCCATTTCAGCACAAATCGTGCTTACCATATCCAAGACCAGCACCTTGAATTGTTCTAGCGACATCATGCTCTCCAACAGAAGGACGTGAGTTCTTCTCTAGGGGGCCCCAATGTGAAACAACTGTTTTTACAGGTAAGCATAGGCAAAAGAAGGACAACAAAATATGTACGAAAGTTTTCTTCGATTTCAATAAACTTCCAATAACCAAACGACTTTCATGTAACGGCAAATTTAAAATGTGACTATAAATGACTTTAACTGAACGATACAACACGACTTAACTTCACAGCTTCACATAACGACTGAATTCACAACCAAGGGCACAGCATAAAAATCACATGAGAATACACCCTAATTACTTCAAACAACAAATGACTGATGACAACAATAGTGGCGATGGGATGATGCAATAACATGGAATGTTGATGGCAAGGTGACAAACAACAGAACTATCAAGAACATCAAAATAACAGGCAACTGAATATCATAAAACTAAATAAAACATAAAACTAATTGCATAACACAATTGTGAAGGAGCTTCTCAGCCTCGTTTTTGCAATGTTCAAAAGGCCACTGCCATTTCTTTATCGTCAAAGTTGGTCAGGCAAAATCATTACGATCTCCTACTACCATGGGGAAATTTAGAAGCTTGCGTTGCTCAAAGATATCATTTATGGCTTATCAACATGTAAAGGTCAATAAGGATGATGTAAAATTTAAAGCAACATGCAAAGGACGGCCTAGAAAGAAGGAGACTAAAGTCAAAGAAATTAGGCCAGTTCAACTGTAAGTTGACTCATTACCAACTACATCGGTGACTGTTAGTCCATTTGTTTCTTTTACTCCGATACCAAATTGATCAGCAGAATCAGGGAAGTCACGTTCGGTTACTAAGATATCAAAAGCTTGACAAAAGGTTGTCTGAAGATATCCACGAACGTTGTACTGAAACAGGCTATCGTTTATTTGACATGGAGCTAATTTCACAAGCTTTCAAAGTGCTTGCCTGTCCAGAATGTTTGTCTTGTTCATTGGAAGTGAAGGATAATCACAGAGCAAAAAATGGGTTTGCAAACAAACAAACAAACTATCCTTGACCTGCCAGGAGTGTTTTTGTCCTATGATTTTTTTACCTCCAAAATAGTGATAGGAAGTTATGAAGTGAACAAACGTTTTGATTATGCAATGAGAAGGACTGGGAATGGTTATGCAGGTGGTAAAAAGTTTTGTGCTGCTGCACAGCTGCACCTACAGAGTCTGCAATTTTCTTGTGCATCTTTAAACCAGCCATCATGGTATAAATCGATATTATTTCTTGCAGTTTGCAATGAAGATTTGCTTGTGGGGTTTTTTGCAACCCCTTTATGATATCAATGTGCAGTCCCTGTAATTGTACAGTAGCAGGAACCATACTAACAACCACTAAGGTAATGATAAAATCAAAATTTGTGAGGAGTGAAAAAAAAGAATAGCCATCAGCAGCACTTTTGTCCCAGCTTCCCTCAACATTGTCACGAATTTCCTCTGTTATTGCTTTATACATAACTATAAACCTCTTCAAACCATCTATGCAAAGAACCCATCTATTTCTACATTCATCTAAAAGTTTTGTCTGCTTACAACCAGGATTAAATTTTTGCACCATTTTTTCAAAAAGTTGCTGTTGTTTTGGAGATTTATTAAAAAAGCTACAATTTTTTGTCACATTTTCTAACACTCTGAACCTGGTAAGAAGAAGCAACACACAAGTTAAGTCGGTGGGAAGAGCAATGTGTGTACAAGGCTAAAGGATTCAGATCAAGAATTCTAGATGACAGTCCAGAAAACTTTCCAGCCATATTTCCAGCTCCATCATAATACTGACCTCTACAGTTCTTTACATCGAGTTGCAATTTATTTGTAATGACATCAATAATTTTATCCTTTAGTACATTACCAGTAAGCCCTATGTCACAGTAGATGAATTACCACTCTACTCCTATCATTCTAAACTTGAATATTTTGAAGCTTGAAGACCTCTTCCAATGTAATTATTTGAAATGTAGAATGAAAAGATACTGTATGTAGAGGGATTTTGAAATATAAAAACTGAACTGAACTGAACTGAACAGAATTTCAGGAATCTCTGTTTTATTTAACCAAACTTGTCAACATATCTAAGGATAACTGGCATTTGTTCCTTGTTTGAGCAAAAACCTTTACCTCATCAGCAAGGATAGAGGAAATTTTTGCCTCTTATCTCATTGATGATTTGCTCATTAATTATGTCTCCACAACAATAGATGATTTCATTTTGAGTTGTCTTGGACCTGTAGGTTGCATTCCTGGGTACATTTTCGGAATGCTCTTTTAATACCTTATCCCCGCTGTCAAGACGAAAATCCAATAGAGGTTGAAAATTACCACAGTTGTTGGACCCGTAATATCGATAAGAAGATAGCGAAGCTAACTTAACCTTAACTGCTTCCATGAGTTTGTCTAAATCTTTTGCTTTTTGCAAGATCTCCTCTTTTAGCACTTCATGAGAATCTTTTTTCATCAGGTCATATTTATCAATACCTATTGCTGTTGCAAAAGATTGCTTAAGAGAACCAATGGCACCTTCAACCTTTCTCTTTGCATAAGATACCCTTTGATGAGGTGGCAAAGCATGGGTTTTCAATGGTGATTCACCTAAAGCTTTCATTCATTATTTCTCTTTGTTGGTCTTGTATGTCATCCATCTCCACTTGATATATATTGTCGTTTATTTCTTTGCTAGATGTTGATTGTCCCTCTTCTTTGTCAGTTTCAGCATAAGTAGTAGCCTTGTCATAACAACTTTGACATAGCTACATGCCGGGTATACAGTCAATGCCTACTGCAACTAGGATTTTGACCAATTCTAAAGATATTTTGTGACCTCCCTTGACCTTATTCTTGTGATTTTTGAACAAGTCGCGACAATTTTTGAATCTCTTTTCAAATGCTGTTCCAAACTTCCACTCATGATGGTAACATATTTTCAGTGATTTAGATGGAGCATTTTCCATTTTTATACCAGCTCGTTGTATAAGGACCAATTTTTTATCAGCTTAAAAGTCATCTAGGCTCTTAATGCCAATAACGTAAGGGAAAGAAGTTTGTCCCTTTGACAGGAATCAAGTGATTAATGGCACCCCTTAACATTGTATTCTATTCTGTCTGTATAAGTTTATATGCATCTTCTTATTAATTGCCTATTATATTAATCTAGTACCTATTCTGTTTAGGGGTGTGAATTCACTTGCCAGTGACACAGTATGTAATGTTGCACAAAAAGGAGAAATGGGCAAATTTTCAGATAAAAAATCATATTTTTGGAGCTTCAGTATCTCCTTTTTTCAAATATGCAAGTGAAGTTTGCGATATTTTTGGAAAGCACTACACAAATTCTTTTAACATTTGAAACTTAAATTTAAATATTTGTTGACAGACTAGTAGAATTTTATCCCCAAAATTGGGTTGTGCAGATTTGCCATATTTTACAATTGGTGAAAAATTAGGAATTTTCTCAATGCTCTGATGACTGTATGAACATTTAAATGCAATTAAGCATGGCTGAAAGGTCTCTAGTGTCAACTAAGGGTTTCCTTTCAATAATATTTTAAACTTTATGGTGATTTTTTTGGATGTAGCTCGAAGAAAATTTTGGGCAGGCCACGCCCTAATTTAGAACAATTTTCAAAAGGTGACAACTCCGGAACCAGTAGAGGTATTGACTTCAAATTTTGAATAAACTCATTTCTCCAGGATGTTAGTGCATGGTAGGAAAATCAGTAAAATCTAAGATCATAGGTTACATGTCACCTAAATTTGATATGGAATGATCCTTGAATCATCCCTATGTCCCCACAAAGACAACTGTCTACCCATTAAAATAACTGTCTGAACTATAGAAACTACTTTTTCTCTGTTTTTGTTACTGTTTGGTTTAGAACTTGGTTTTGTTGACAAATGTTTGTATTGTTTGTATGTCTGATATGCATTGGCGTTCATTGAACCTTCTAACAGCAGCTGACCAGTCAGTAAGGGGGCTTTTCATGAGCTTACCAAATTTAGTGGAATTTAACCCAATGTGCCTACCAAACAAGACACAAGGAACACAGAAAGAACCATTCAAAACACCAGAATAGGGAAGCCATGGAAATTTCTGGAGCCAAGAAGAATTAAATTTCCTAGATTTCCGATAAAAGCTAAGGACTTGATATTCATATTTACTGCCAGGTTTTCAAATATTTTTCATAAGATCATGTATCTCAGAATCTGATAGTTTGGGAACCTTTTTGTAGAAGTTACCAATAACATTTTGATTTGAAGAGAACAATTGTAAATCTGACAAATTATCTATCTCTTGAGCATAAGGTTGATCTGATACATCTTTTACTGCATCTGAAACAAGTTTGGGAATTTTTTTGGCAACAGAAAAGGAAAGAGTTGTCTGTTTTCCCTTTACTGTTGTTGGCAAAGACTGCTTTTGCAATGCTATATCCTCTTTTTCAATCATTGGTTGAACTGTATCATTCCAAATGAATAGGGGAACAACATGGTTAGGTACATATGACCTTGTAAATATATCTGAATCATCAAGCCTTGTCTAGAGAACTCTAATGGGTGCTGTTGAAGTTTTGGATGTGCTTTGATGTGGTTTTATATTGGAGTTGTTGTGCATATTTGCCAAACCCAGCAGTAACAGGATAAAAAGAATGTATTTCTAAACCCAAAACACTTGCCAAAACCATCAAAGAGACAAAATGACACAATCTGTTGACATGGCCTTATTGTTTTAATTTCATTTGGTATAAAATTAGAGCACATGTTGAGAACGACTTCTGTCAACTCTGTTTATGATGCCCATCTATTTCGTAATCCTTTCCTACTGGAGTATCTTGTCTTTTCCAGTTACTTCTTAGACCCTTCTCTTGTACAATAGTTTACTATAAAAAGTCAATTTCTCTTATAATAGGCCATTTGGCACAATAGACATATCTCATATAAATCGGCCAATTTTTTCTAATTTTCTGTTTAAAACAACTCTGCTTATGATGCCCATCTATTTAGTAATCGTTATCAGCCTTTCTTTAAAATATTTTGTCTCTTTCATTTGCTTCCTTTTAGTTCGTATTTGTACCTAACTTAATACATATTTCAGATAACCTGTTGCAAGCAAATTTAAGGAGAAAAACGACTAAATAGAGTTAATGAAATATGAGAAAGTGTATCGAACAAAGAAAGTTTCTGTAGAAAATAGTTGGATAATAATGAATCGTTAGAGAAAGTCAAAATTAAAGTGAAAATAACTTTGAAAATTTGCAAGATTTTAGGTAAGCTTTTTATGTTTTCTGCTATAAAGGTATCATTACTTGTAAATTAAGTAATTAAATGTCTTCTAATATTTAATGTTAATCAAAAGTGTTTATTGCTTCTTTGAATTTTCTTTCAAGAAGATCTTTCGCATCGTGGGTATCTTGTCAGTTATTTTTGTTACTGTCAATTTGTCCACCAGATGTGCCAACACTTTGCTATCTCTAAATACTTTGAGCACTTTTGCTCTTCTAATAGTTGCTTGCGATGTTATTTCGTTCACAAAAAGTTCAGAAATTTATTTGCTCTCGCCGTCTGTGTATTTGACCTTGTTTGCGAAGGAAGGCTCATTGCAGCTGTCTTCCTGATTGTCTATAACTATGTTGTTTTGGATCTCTTCAACATCTTTGTCGTCAGTACTAACGCCCCTTTCTTCAATCTTGCCAGTGTCAAGTTCGTCATCATCACTTTTGAAACTGTTGCACTGGATTTCTGAAGCCTTGTTCAAACGCTCTCGACTTTCACCCGATTTTTGTTTGATTATAAAATCCCTCCTGCGAAGTGGCAAGATGCTGTGAAAGTACTGACAACTTGGCGCTTCGTTGAGTCCATTTCTTTGTGAATCCATGTTTTCCTTTCAACTCAGTCTTTGGTGATTTCTTCCGGATTTCTCAAGAGGCTTTCGTTTTTTTCGTTTTGATTTGTTCAACAGCTGGAGGAGGACAGTTTTCACGCTCTCGTCAAGATCCTCCAGCCTGTCATCGCCATTTTCATGGTCATTTTCTCCTAAACTGAATTCTTGGGAAGGCAGAGAGGGAATGCTGTAAACTGTGAATGATTCGTCCTACATTACGATTACAACAATACAAACTTCGCTGTTTTGTGTTTTGGCAGGCAAAATCATGCGCACGCTCGACTGTGTTGAGCAAGGTGTTCAAACGCTCTCGACAACGCTGAACGACACCTTGAACAATAGGAATGTTGTGTGACTCCGCTTGACTCTTTTAAACGTGTTCAAACTTCGCTCGACTGCTCTCGACTGCTCTCGACTTCGCTCGACTGCTCTCAACAAGGTGTTCAAACGCTCTCGACTTTTACTCTCGACAAAAATCTAGAGTAGTCAAGTGAAAGGTAGAGAGTGTTTGAATGGGGCTTGACTGACCGAGTTATTCTTCTTCCATTTCAGTTGCATCTGCTAACTTTGTTGCTTCTTTACAAATGCCCTCTTTTCTTATAATGTACCGCAGTCTGTCATATATAACCCTAACATCCATTCCAATAATGTTTTGGTTGACTAGCACTTCTTTAACTTTATTTATTTGAACGTTGCCCTCCCTTATTTGCTTTCCAAATAATTGTCTTATTTGTACATCTTTCAAATCGTTGTTTTTTTCTGTGACTGCAGGTGTGTTCTGCATCGCTTTTCTTAGATATGCCAATGTTTTGGCCGATTTATCTTTCTTGTTTAGCACAAAATAGTGCATTTCTGTCGTTTTCAGGGTATGGTTCATATGAGAAGCCAGGTTAGCCTTCATTGCCGGGTCTGTCTTGTGAATCTGTGACACATTTTTTCATCAAGGACTCATATGCTTTCCGGTGGCGCTCCTCCAGAAGGCTCCAATCTGGTCACTCACTGAAGAAGACAACATGGATTGTCCTGTCCAAGATAAAAATACCTTGTCACTCCTTGTCCCACTGATCTTCGCAATGGTGCTTCTCATTTTGTTCATAAAAATGTCCAAGTAGGTATAAGTTACGATTGGCAAACATAGAACAGCAGGCCCACATGTTTGGATTGTTTTATGGTCAAGCACTGACATGACCATCATTACGCCATCTTTTACTGCCTTTTTGACGTCCTCTCAAGCAAAATTTGAGATTGTTCCCGATCTGCTAGCATTGTCAATAGACCCCTTTCACATTGCATCAACTTAAGATCCAAAACGAGGCTAGAGTTGTATCGGTGCCGAACATCAGAGATCAACCTCTCTGCATCTATACGTCTTCGAGATATATTATCGCCGTTTTGTAAAAGATTTCCATCGATTTTCGTATTAAAGATATGGATCAATTTATTTCATTGTTACCTGAGGGGAAGGCGGTTTCCTGCATTGAAGATTTCTCGATATTAACTGTCAAAGAGCTCAAGAAAGTTTTGTTGGCCTACAAAGAGAAGGTCTCAGGTGCCAAGGCTGATCTAATTCTCCGTGCCTATGCGGTTTTTTCGCGATTAGAGCAGCAAGAAATCAGTGCCGTAAGTACATCCGAACCTGTGTTAGTTGGAGAAGACGCTGAGTGTACGTACAACGCCATCTTCTCCTCAAAATGCAGCCATTTGCCGTGGTCCTCAGACCTCAGGGGGACTCCGGGATTTTCTTTCATTCAGCTATATAGCTATCTGGTAGTAAGAACAATGAAATTTAAGCATATCAAGCTGAAAAGTACTGCCTACAAGAAGTTGAAAGCTTTCCAGTTTTTTTTGAAGGCTACATCAAGCATTTCTCAGTGGCAAGGGATAATAATTACACTTTCTTTGATGTCCGCATGAAAGCTTCTATGAAGAATACATTGTACAAGGTCCTTGTCATCCTTTCAAATACTTCTGGAGATGTTTGCTGTGCAGCTTGTACTTGCCCTGCTGGTGCAGGCCTGGGTGGTTTTGGTAACTGCAATCATGTCGGAGGTGTTCTTTTTGCCTTAGAGGATTTCAACAGAAAAGGTTATCAAGACTGCCCAGAGCCTGTATCATGCACTTCCAGATTATCTGCATGGAATGTTCCAACCTCTTTTGTTGCAGTCTCTCCTGTCTCAATTGATGAAACAGTTATAAAAAGAATAAGATTTGGCAAAGATAATGACAAGTCTAATCAGCCAAAGTATCTTTGCTATGATCCTAGAAGACCTACAGACCGTCAAGTCAATGAGAAAAGCTTTCAAGAGTTACAATCAAAGCTTGCATCCTGCTTATCAAATAGCTGTTTCTTTGCATTTCATTCTCTTGAAAAATCACATTCACCAAACGAGCAATCATTTATCACTGAAACTGTTCCTTCTCTAAACTCACCATTTGCTAATTCTTCTGTTTTGCTAACTGATTTCCAAGACCCTCAACCTTTTAGTGATGCATATGATATTTCTTGCAATAATTTCAAAGAGATGATGGATTACTATTGTCTCTCAAATCGCTACATTAGTAATGATGAAGTCCAGAGAATTGAACATATTACTCGTGGTCAAGCAGCGAATGAACACTGGCAGTCTCATAGATTATACCGCATTACAGCCACAAACTTTTATTCTGCTATTGTCAACTCAGTGGAGCCATCCTCAAAGCTGAAATTCATGTACTATTCTTCTTTTTCTTCTGCCAGTACTGACCATGGCAAACTTTATAAGTCACACGTGCGTTCATTATACAGAACGAAGATGATTCAAGACGGCTATGATGCATTGATCATTGATGAGCCTGGCTTAACTGTGTGCAAATCTTTTCCTTACCTTGCTGCTTCTTTGGATGGAATGGTGAAATTTGAAGAAAATTCTTGGGGACTTGAGATCAAATGTCCCTTCTCTAAGTACAATTCAACACTTGCTGAAGCTTTGGATGACAATAAATTTTTTTTAACAAAGAAGAAAGATATTCAGTTGAAGAGAAGCCATCCTTATTATTATCAAATTCAAGCCCAAATGTTCTGTTCAGGATTGAAGAAAACGGACCTTGTTGTTTGGTTTGGAGATCAAGAGCCCTTATTTGTCCATTCAATTGTTTATGATGAACAGTTTATAAGTTCCTGCCTACCAGCATTGAAATTCTTTTATTGTAGAGCTGTCTTGCCTGAGTACTTTACAAGGCGTGTTAAGCGAGGCTTAAAATTATACTTGCATGGTGGTTGGGAAAATTCCCTAAAGTGTTCAAAGAGAAAAAAGGCAGTTAAAAACAAATGTGAATCATATTGACATTCCATCTCTTAATTAAGATATTAAGTACAATGAACATCTCACTAAAAGTTATCTCACTGAAAAAGGCTAAAAAGGCTTCTCGTTGAAATATAAAGACTTACAGATCCAAGATGAAATCAGCTTGAATGCACAGTTTAGAAAGGATGGCAAGGACTAATCTGCTATGAACTACAATAATGGCAATAAGAACATTAATTTTGCAACAAAGAACTGGACTAAAAAGGCTTCTCGTTGAAATATAAAGACTTAAAGATCCAAGATGAAATCAGCTTGAATGCACAGTTTAGAAAGGATGGCAAGGACTAATCTGCTATGAACTACAATAATGGCAATAAGAACATTAATTTTGCAACAAAGAACTGGACTAAAAAGGCTTCTCGTTGAAATATAAAGACTTAAAGATCCAAGATGAAATCAGCTTGAATGCACAGTTTAGAAAGGATGGCAAGGACTAATCTGCTATGAACTACAATAATGGCAATAAGAACATTAATTTTGCAACAAAGAACTGGACTAAAAAGGCTTCTTGTTGAAATATAAAGACTTACAGATCCAAGATGAAATCAGCTTGAATGCACAGTTTAGAAAGGATGGCAAGGACTAATCTGCTATGAACTACAATAATGGCAATAAGAACATTAATTTTGCAACAAAGAACTGGACTAAAAAGGCTTCTTGTTGAAATATAAAGACTTACAGATCCAAGATGAAATCAGCTTGAATGCACAGTTTAGAAAGGATGGCAAGGACTACAATAATGGCAATAGGACAACAATAGATGTGACAAATTGTAGTTAATGCCTAAAAAGGGGGATTGCATTCAATGTCATTTACCCAATGTCGATAATGTATAATACCTATTTTTATCATGTCTTTGTATGACCTATTCAGTACTTGTAAATAATAGATACTATTTTATTGATTACTGAAGAATACAAATTTAATTCAGTTATCATTCTTTTGAGGGTTAACTAAAAATGGCAAAAAGTTTGTTAAAAGGCAGCAGACTGTGAAAATTTGGTTTGCGACAGGAGCAAGACTTAGTGGCAATACACCATCTAAAATGTGATAGTTCCTGACCCTCCCAATAGCTCTCTCTACATGAATTCTCACAGCGGCAATCTTGGCTGTTTCTTCTGATTCTGCAGGTGTTAACTGGTCACGTGAGCCTTTGAAAGGAGGAATATTTAGTGTGACACCAGGTGGTAATATATTGGCGATATCAAAACCTCTGTCTGCCATTACATTGTCACCTGGTTCCAAAAGAGAAAGAAGACCAGAGGAAGATGTTAATTCTTTGTCAGAAACACGACCAGACCAGAGCTTTGATATAAAGGTAATTGCACCATTGGGAGATATACCAATAAGAGCTTTCCATGTATTATGATGTTTGTATTCTGACCATGTTTGAGACTGTGATCTTAAGGAGGAGGGGACTTCAATATGTATTTCTATACAGTCAAGGATAATTCTTGTTGAAGGATAATTTTTAAATTCAGCTGGCAGCATACTCGCAACTAGATCCTTTGACGGATAGGGAAACAAAAGTGGTAATTCGTGGAAGAGAAAGTTAATCCAGGTTGTAAAAATTTTTGAGGCATGACCAACAGAGATACCGAATCTGTCAGCAAGATCACTGAGAAACAATCCAACTTTCAAACGCATCAGGACAAAGAGAAATTCATCTAACTGTGACAACCTTCTTTTTGGTCCTCGTTTTTTTGAAGTCAGATTCTGTTCTTGCTCTTGGTCTGTGGAGGTATTGGTGGACTTTGTTCCTCGCCAATAAGACATGTTTTCAAGCTTTGGCTTTAAATATTCAAAAACGGCTTGAAATGAGAAATATGAAGGAAAACCAGTGTAAAACTTCACTGCTGAATCATCATCTTGCAATTTTTCAACAGAAAAAAAGGCTTTCTTTGCAGAAGATAGTTGATCATTTAAATCAGCAACTTTTTGAGAGAGTTCCTCAACTTTCTCTTTGAGATTGACGAATTCAACCAACTCTACATCATTCTGGTTGCCTTGGGAATATCCGTGCTCGACTGTTGGGAAACTGCCAGGGCCAGGATTTTCAAGGAAAATAGGCCTGTTAATAAACGAAAGATTTGTTTGCGTCGAAACAGTGTTCTCCATTGAATCCAAGACATCGCTTACAGATTCAAAAACAAAGGAGCTGCGATCCGTTGGAGCTTTTCGAGTTGTTTTCGTAGAAGAGGCCAAGCGGTTTCCTTCATGCAATTTAAGTGAAGGCAAGGCGCCACTTCGTAACTTCCAGCGTTGAGGATTCTTCTTTATGTCTGAATCCGTAAAGTGTTCATGGCACAGATAAGTCGATGCAGTAACTCTGAACCCATCCAGGCCATCAACTCGCTTTATTAAATTACACCACTGACGTTTTTCCGGGTTTTTTTGAGGAAACTTGAAGAAGCGTAGGCCAGTCGGGGATCCGTCGGTAGAATAAAAGAAATTGTAGCAACCAAACGCTGCACACTGCTTTCCTAAAGAAGCTCTTTTCTTTACTTGCTGGCTCGACTCATTCGTACTTGTAGACTGATCCATTTTTAACAAATCAAACCGCAAGAAACAACTAATAAATCTCAAGATAAGAATGTTTGAAGTACTTTCACTAAGTGAGTTCGCGTCCAAACAACTTTAGCCTCGTTTTGGTATGTAAGTCAATTCAATGTGAAAGGGGTCTATTAAAAGGGATGTTGCTAAGAAATCCCTTACACAAGT
The DNA here is from genome assembly GCF_057945365.1 of Rhopilema esculentum. Lineage (NCBI taxonomy): Eukaryota > Metazoa > Cnidaria > Scyphozoa > Rhizostomeae > Rhizostomatidae > Rhopilema > Rhopilema esculentum. Next base: position 41,699 of record NW_028300842.1, read on the forward strand.
GTAATCCAAGCTGCGAAGCTCAGTTTGTGTTGTTCTGGTGAAGGTGGAAACTTTGGTAGCATTTCTCACTGGAGCTGATTGATCAAAAATCTAAAAGGAATAACATGAGTTGAAGGTAGCGATTCAAGCCAAAGCGCAAAAAATTGATTTTCATTTATATGTCAAAATCAAGAGAGCATCAAATATAAAATAGTGGCTATCAAATAATTTGGCTCATCTTAACTCAAAATGAACAACTTGGCTCAAAACAAACAATGAGAGGATATATTATCAAAAGAAAAAATTTGTAGAATTTAATAACCCATTTGGGCAGTTTGCAAACAAGTAACACTGGTGAAAATAAAGGCTGAACACATGGCACCATCTTGATGAACATCTGGCCAATCTAGGCGACAAGGAGCGCTCAACTTCCAAGTTTGTAAACAACACGTGTTAAGTAAAACCAGTCCTTCAAGCCTACAAGCCGAAATTGGACCCAAACAAGTAAATAATGTTGAAAAATTCATAACCTAAAGTTCAATCTGTAACAAAAAACATGTAGGCATTTAGCTAGTTTTTCTAAATTAAACACGTAACCAGTAGGCATTAGCTAGTAACGCAAGCCATGATTTCTCTCTCTTTAGTAAAATTTCAATTTCTATGATAATAACTGCGGATGGCAGGCGCTCCGAATCTTCTGCAAAAACGTAGCGTGTGTGTAAACTTAATGCATCCGTTGCTATAAAATGCTATAAATCTATCAATCAATCAAAAACTTTATTAATGTGTCAAAAAGTATTAAGCTTACAAGCTAATTGGGGACACAACAACAAAAAAGTATATAAAGTTGAAATAAAGCATAAAATATGAAATTACAGTATAATTATTAAAAGATAAAAATTTCTAAAAATCCTGTGTATAACTAAACTACAGTCTGCAGTCTAAAAGAGTTTCTATGTCCATTCTTCTTATACATCTTTTGAATTGGTTTATTTTTGGCACCTCGTTGATGGCTCTCTTTAATTTGCTCCACAGATATGGGCCAAAGTATGTTACTCAATGTTTACCTTCTTTTACTGTAATTTCAGAATTACAAAGTTGCTGTTTTTAAATCATAAGGTGTTTCTTTTATTGCAAACATATCCTTTATAAAATGTGGGGCTATGCCGTTTTAAAATTTCTTTCTTTCAAACCTAATCTTCTTTATTACAATTTCATCAATTGGATCTGGATTAAAGGAGGGAAGGGCAGAGGCATTTGACACATTCCATAAGAATAACTTTGATGTGCAGGGAACCGCTGATTCAAATTTTTGTAGACCATGTTGGTTTACATCTTAAAGTGAAGAGAACTCCACCAACATGGTTGCAGTTTCCAAAGTCACCAAGACAAATGCCAGCAGGACAAGATCAGGCAGCAGAGCAAACATCACCAGAAAGATTTGAAAGCTTTAAAATTGCTTTATAGAGAACCTTCTTTATACATGCCTTGACACGAACATTAAAGAAAGTAAACTCCTTGTTCTTAGCTATATTTATCTTTTTCATAAACCCTGCAAAGATATATTGAAATACTTTCAGTCTCTTGTAGGCAGTACTCTGAAGAAGTGTGTGCTTAAATTTTGATGTCCGAATAACCCAATATTCAACGAGCTGGAGAAAAGTAGAATTCCACTTAAATCAGCTGTCCAAGGATGATGCTTGCACTGATCATAAAAAGCCTCAAATGTGAAATCAATTTCGTGACAAAGGAACGAGGATTCATCTGAAAGGTCATTGGATTGAGAATTGAAACTCTTTGCATGGCAAAAGACAGCAAATGCATGAGGAATAATGTCGGCTTTGGTATCAGCAGTTTTCTCCCTGTACTGTACAAGAATATGCTTCAAATATTTAATAGTCAGTGTCTCAAGATCTTCTAGACAATCAACTTTTCTTCCCTTTGGCAGCAACAATTTGAATGCATCCATTTCCATTAGAAATCAGACGAAAAAAATCTCTAAAATGTAAAAATATATGGTCGACTCTGTAGATATCTAAAGGGGCCCGTTGCACAGCTGACTACATCAGTTGCCTCAATTTGAAGCCTTTGTCTCTCTTTCAAAAACTGCATGCCGTAATTCGTAAGCACAGCCTCCAGTGATATTGCTCATTGTCATTGGTTCTCAACTCAAGCTTCTCTATTCTTATCGTCAATATCACCATTATTTTCTGACGCTCTTTTCTCTAAACCCATAAGAACAACTTTGGCCTCCAGCATTTCGCTCTTCAATCTCTGTTGATTAATAATATTTTTCAAAGCACTGACATCATCTTTCGTAGCTAAACTAGCTAATTTTCTGTTGAGAATTTTTGAAATTGCCTTAAGCATTTCTTGGTTGGATTGCTCTACCAGATCCTTCAGTTCCATCGCATGGCCTAAACATTCTTCAGCATGGCCTGCATGACTCTCGCTAGACTGTTTCCCAGCGGTACATTGAAATGTACCATTTTAATGAGCAAAGTGATTATGTTTTTTGGCAATAGCCAGTATACGAAGAAACCCTAGGTTTGCCTTGCTGTATCTGTAGGTTCTTTGCAATTCATACACATCATAAGGATCAACTTTTGAGGATGTTAAGAAGTCCGAATGATAATATTGTTCCAAAACAACAACCTAAACTAGACCTGATGGAAAGAGGCCACATTTTTCATGGTGTCAAATTTGACAAGGAATGGAATGCTGTTACTTGGTGATGCCACTGGTTATGAAATTGCAACATCAGTTAACAACAAAATTGTAAAACCCACATTGGATAGAGATCAGCAGTTTGATGGACCATTTATTTACCATCTGTTCAGAACAAACATTTTGTACATTTTGCCAGACCATGAATTATTTCCACCAACTCCGATTTTCACAAATATGGAAGACGGTAATACAACTGAAGAAGATCATAAAGCCACTAACTCAAAACACGCCAAATTTGATATTGAAACAATGTTCATTGACTCTGATTGAGACGATTTCCCATTGTATACTTCTGAAATGGCAGCTGCTGTATCAGCAATTACTAGAAGATGACAAGAAAAACAACATGGTCCTTTCAAACATGTAACTCCAAATGCAACAGAGCGAGTATTGATGACAAAGAATATTGTTGTTGATCAATTTGTTTAACGATGCAGCTGGATGCGGTGATAATGATAGAAACATTGAAATACAGTTTGTTGGAGAAGAGGGCGTTGATGGAGGTGAGGTATGCAGAAAACTTTTCTGTAAATTGTTTGAGAATTCAGTAGATAAGAAGATGACAGGAGCTGAAAATAAACTAACTTTTAAGCATGATTCACAGCAATTTGAAAAAAACGAGTATTATTCTTTGGGAAAGGCTATTGCACTGTATTTTTTGAATGGATGTGATGGACCCCACAACTGGTGCAAAAATCTCATGAATACACTCTTGATCCTGATGACAAGATGATTCAGTTTCAAATACAAGCAATCCCAGAAGTTATAGTTAGAGCAGCTGTCATGAAATTAGATTCAACCAAAGATCAACAAAGTATGGACATATTGCTCAAGTAAGATGTTGTGTTTGATGCAAGATTTGAGGCTGGTTTTAATGCCACTAAAGTCCTGTTCAAAGAGAAAGACAATCTCATTCAGAAAATAGCAAACACTTTATAATATACAGACAACAGTTGTGGTATAAACAAGACTGTCTAAATGAAAATATTTCTACCATTAACTGTCAAAAATCATGTGCAGAAACAAAGCTAGAGTCTAATAGATACAACATGGCTGATTTATGGTCCGAATAGCAAATTTATGAATTTTATCAAAATTTATCATTATTGGTGTATATTGTAAATTTCAATTATTCCAATTCAAATTCCTGTGATGTTTGTCTTATATGGAGACACCAAACTGGACATTACTAACACTTTGTATATAGGTTGAGGTGGATGCCTAAAATGTGATATTTACATTAATAACATATACAAACCTTTTTTCAGGCGTTTTGCACTTGAAACTGTATTCATGGAGTCTGACACAATTAATATCAAGAAAGTTGGTCACGATTTAGATTCTGCTGTTAGTTCAGCACTTAGAGACATTTTCCAGAGAACAAGAAGGCTCTTTTGCATGCAACCTTTGCAAAAAGCTGAAGAAAGAAAACTGAAGACACTAGGTGCCAACCAATCCAGCAAGCATTAAACCAATAATGTCTGATATATATATATGGAGCACGGTCAGGCCCAGTCGAGCAACTTGGTCTTGCTGATGCAGATGATGTGTTGGACTAAATTGGTTAGCTTGGAGGTGGTGTGGGATATTCTCATCCCAGAATTCCATTCATGGTTTGCGAAAATGAGAGCAGACAAGTTTAAGTCGAATCTAGTTCTCAGTGGAAGAAAGTCATTGAGTATCACTGGCAGATTTTACACGAATGGCTTGGAGAGTGCACATCATCTGCAAAAGAAATTCAGCCGAGAGGAGACTACTCCCAAGAATGTCGCATATGTCAGTGTCATGATGCAACAGTGGTCTGATGAATATTACAATGAACCCAGGAAATGGAGTGTATAGAGCCCAATACGACGCCAGCAGCATGTTGACGTGTTTTTCAACTTCAGGCCAAGCCAGACTCAGCTCTTTGAAAAAACAAGTGGCAGCTGGTCTAAAGAAAGCCCCAAGAGCAGAAAGAAGATCAGAAAAAGCTGGCCCAGAGCTTTTTGTTAGTCGTGTCATTGGGGTAGAGCAAAACACTTGCCAGTTTACCCCAATCAAAGTAGAAAAAGTCCAGCCTAGTGCATCTGCACATCCAGAACTAGAAGACCAATTCGTAGTTCTTCCTAAAGACGAATCAGCAACAGCAGATGGGTGTGAACCCGTGAATTCTGACAGACCCATGAAGAAAGCATTTCATTTGGTGCATCGTCAGGATAATAAGAATGCCCCAGCATCAGTGAAGCGTTGCCATAGCTGCAAAAGATTATTTACAGATAATGATTAGGTTTTGGTCAAAACAGAGGACACGGGGAATACACAAACAAGCAAGGGAAGCAAGTTTTCTATCATGGAAATGTATGCATTCACTACTTCCGTCAGTGTCTAGTTGAATTTCAGCAAAATTTTAAATATTCAATGATAACTGTTCTAAGGTCAACGATAAATTTACTGCCAAAAGGATCTGCAAAACTGTTTTCTGATCAAGGCTGCAATTTGGAATAGGGACAAGTTGAAGGATTTGTGTTTGTTATGTTTTATATTAACATCTGTTGATTTTTCCTTTAAACCTAACTACCTTAGAAAAGGAGAAATACTTGCGTTTACCCAGTTTTTATGTAAAAATTGGTTTTTAGATTCTATTTCAGAAATTCTTTTTTTTATCACATCATAATTACATGTGCTATAGCTTTCTGCCATATTAAAGGCACAATACAAAAAGAAAGGGTCCTTCACTGCCAGAGGAGATTTCTAAAGACAATCAAGTAAACTTGCAATTAACCTAAAATACATACAACGACACAACTAAGTATAACTTTCAACAAAGTATATTTTTTTGGCTTAATTGTTGATTAATTAGTGGAGTTCAAGCACAGATGGTTGAGCTTTTTCCAGTGGCTTACTATAATCATTACGTTGCCCATCAGATGTCCTTATGTGCATCAAGGTCAGCAAACAAAATTTTTTTGAACAACTGATAAAATTGTAACATTCTTCCAAAGCAGTCCTAAATGGGCAAATCATCTTGGACAAAACCTGCCCAAGCCTGGGGACACTCGTTGGTTAACACGCGACTCAGCGATTTGAGTGATTGACAATTGCTGCAAAACCATTGGAACAGTTTTATTTGAAATTGCCAATGACAGGAAAGAAAAGGCCAAAACTTAAAGTTTGTCGAGAGCCTTAGGGATTCAAATACAAGAGATTGAATTTATATTTATGCTAAAACTATACCGAAAAATATTCAAGCACTGTACGCCTATGATTACAGTGATGCAAATGTTTAATGACTTTCATACGGCCTTGTATGATTTTGATTTCAATCAAATTTGGGAGGATAGTATGCAGTTAGACCCAATAATCCCAACAGTTTGTGCCAGAGTTGGGTGGAAGAATATGGAGGTAGCCATAGATGGCCCAGGAAAACTGGAAGATTTCCCTTGTTGAACTTGGGAAAAGAATAGTGACAATGTTTTTATCCCAACTAGCCTGGCGCTTTTCAAACCTTGAGAAGTTTAAGTGGGTTAACCTCGTTCACCCCACAAAGTTTTTTGAGAGGAAATTCGCAAATTCTAGTGAGCAACGAGCTTTACTAGCCGAGCTGCGACAGCTCTATCCATTTGGTGTTATGGACCCTGTGGCAACCAAGTATAACCTCAATCTTTTATATAAAAATTCTGAAATAGCGATTCTGCTAAAGAAAGTTGTCCGGGATAGAGATGAAATAATTTCAAGAAATTTCACAAGTTTCAAAAAGTTGCAAACTGCAGACAGAGAGGAAAGTTGTTTGATTGAAACTGAAGTAATGGAAGAACGAGATGAAATTTCAACCAGAGCAGCCAACTGGCGAAACAGAGCCGGTCCCAGAAGAAATTGCGACTATACAAGACCTTTTAACGGTGATAAAAAGGGCAGAGCTTGAAGATGCCCTTCTTCAAGCTGTTCATTTGCTTGAGCTGGCAGTTGTTATTCCACTGACAAGTGTGCATTGTGAGCGGATATTCAGCAGACTGAAGAGGTTGATTTCAAGCAGCAGGGCGAATATGATGCAAACTAGAAAGGACAATCTTGTTTTCTTACATGTGGAACATGAATTGTTAAGAAATCTTGCCAAAAATTCATCTTTTAAGGATGTCATTGTAGATAGATTCAAAGCTTGTAACCAGCGAAGATATGATAGATTTTCAAAGAAGTAAATAGACTGTTTCAAGCGAACATTTGTGAAGTTTTTTAGATATTTGGAAATAATTGATAACATAATATAAACTCTTTAGTGGATTATTACCGAAAACATCTCAAGTAATTTCCAAAAAGGTGAGGCATTTTGGGCGTGGCTTCTTCTAGTTACCTTGAATACCAATTGAATTTTGCTCCCAGCCGCCCCTGGCAAACCCCTCTGTGACAAGCCATAACAGCTAACTTTGTAAAATCATGATCCTTTGGCAAAATCGCAGGATATATCTCTCCATAGGCCACTTCAGAATTTCTGAATCGTCCCTTGCATCTGGCAATTCCTTCTGCATCAACAAACAAACAAAGATTCTTTTCTTAGTAACTGTAACACTTGTTCGATGTGATATAATGTTGAATTTCCAAAATCCACAATTTCCATGTGTTATTGACGTCTCCAACTGTTATGATTCCCTCGTAGTCATTTGAACCGTCATCTCTGACTTCTGATTCGCGAACTTTAGCCTTTAGATTGTCAATAAATCGCAATACAAGAGCTGTTACTCTCAGCAATTTATTGTAAATACTAAAATTCCTGACATTGATAACAGTAGATAAATTTCTGTTAGTTTCCAGTTTGGTCAGCAAAGAAAGCTCACAGTTAGGCCTCGTTTCAATTAAGGCATCCTTGTCAGGTTCAAAATTTTCTGGAGAGGGTGGCCAGGTATGCTCAGGTAGCCTGAGCCATGCAGGTCCCTGATACCACTTTCCATGCTGCTCTAAAGAGGAAGCATATGCTCCTCTAGATGCAACATCGGCAGGATTGTCAAGACCTGGTGCAAATCTTCACCCTCCAGACAAACTAGAGCATTTGATCTTGTTGACTCTTGTTATCAACACACTGCTTTAAATCCTTAGTCGTGTTTATCCAGTACAATGCATTTAGACTGTCAGTCCAATGAAATTTTTTCCAACAAAGAGACTTTCTTCAAGAGATTCATTGACACTAAACATAAGTTTGGCCAGTATTTCTGCTGCAGTTAACTCAAAACCGAGGTATTGAAATCCTTTCAACCGGATCAACTGGATCAACTGTTGATTTTCCTGTGACAAGTGTACTCAATTTTACTTCCCTTTCCCTTTTATAAACTGCGTATAGGCAAGCACCAAGGGCTTTCATAGATGCATCAGCTAACCCATGCAGATCTATATTGTAAATGATTTCCTTTTTTTCAGCAAACAGATATATTTGTACAGCAATAGAAATTGTTTTGTCGAGATCAAATAACCATCTTTTTCAAATCCTAGTGTGTTCTTGGTTGAGCTCATCATCCCATTTGTTTTCAACAAGCACAATTCTTGAAACAGTAGCTTTGCTTTTAAAGTTATAGACGAGATCAATCCTAAAGGGATCAAACATTTTTGCAGCTGTAATCAAAACATATCTTTCAATGTTACTGCGGTGCCGCTTATTGAATAAGAAAAAGCTGCAGTATTGTTTGTTGACTTACAAAAGGACTTCTCACCTTTTATTGTTGTGTTATCTTCAATGAACCTTTTGTATACTTTTGTTTCGTGTTTTTCAGGTGTTTGGAACGTTGATAAATCGTAGCCATAAAACGAATGCAGCATTAATTTGACGTGTTCTGGGTCGAGCTGTTCATATTTCTTCATGGGATGTTGCAAAGTGGCATTGATAATGAATGGACTGCAACAAAGGCCAAATACTACTGCACAAAACTGATAACAAACAATTTGAGGATCTTTGTCATTGTCCTTAACCCATAAGATGTCCTTAACTGCAATTGAAAGAAAAACCTTTTCAATGTCTGTAATGAATCCAATTTTCTTCCCTCTAAATCTGAGCAAAATAGCATACAATTGCTCAGTCAAAGATTTTCCATCCATAAATGAAATATTATTTTCAAATGATTCATCGACAGTTTCCTTGTTTCTTATCTCGATTGCCTCAAAGTCCGAGAATTTATTTAGCTCAAAGATTATTTCGTTTTAGTCGAAAGAAGTCTCAAAAATAGAGCATTGTCATGTTTTTCACACCCCAATTATATCAACAATAAAGAAACAAAAATCTAGAATAATCAACCTTCGATATGTTATTCAAACCGTATTTACAAAACAATGCAGAGTAAATGCAAACACAAAGGTGTCTAATTATGGGCATGCAATGCCCAGTTTCACGGTTACCACAACGGTTGCCATTTAGAAATGGTTGTTTTTAAGAAATGTTTCACATAAAAACATTAGTTTAAGATAGAAAATTGATGTCTATACCTTGAAATGAAAACTACATCAACTTCTGCATTGTCAACGCTTCAATAAATGAAAAAATTGAGAGTTCCTAGGTGATTTTGACGGTTTCCACTACAAAATGAAATAGAAGACAAAGACATAATCTCTTTAAGTTGAGTGGAAAGCGTTTCCCATCTCCATAAAATCGCTTATATCTTTGTAGTTATGCTGTATTTGTACAGAAAAATGGTTTCTTCAACGTGAGCTTATGTGGTTCTATGGTACATGATAGAAATAAATAAATTTATTTTCAAGATAGCCAAAAATAAGGAATCAATGCGTGCTTAAACAAGTTTTAACCGTAGAAAACGTGATAAAAAAGGTAGCAATAGTTAAAAAATATGTTGAATTCAAAGAATCAGTTTTGCAAAACAGTGAGAGCTGACGCTATATCTTTACAGTCTTCCATTCTTACTTGTTAACAAAATTTAAAATGGTGCCACCTCACTGCCATCATTTTGTTAAAATAAGGAGTTTTACGCACAGAAACAAGCGATTTAAGATAAATTCATCCATAACATAACGGCGATTACAACTCAAACGAAAACTTAGACGAAGTAAATTCTTACAGCTCACAGCATGACAGCGTGCAATAAAAGCGGAAGTAAACGTCATTGTTCGTAACTAAACAATAGCTCTATTTTTTGTATATTCTAACACATTTCAGTTTCTCTGTCAACAACGACACTATTCTTTACAAAAATTATTGGTCCCTTGCTAGTGCAAACTATCGGTGTGCCATTTTCTAAGCATATGTCTCTTGTGTAGTGGGTTTTTGGACCCGGGAAGTGCACCAATTGACCCTCAAGGAGCAATGGCATATCCGACCAAGGTATCATGCTTTTTTCCCATCTAAAATCGTTCAGAAATATAAGTTCTTTGTCTTCTACCCCAACCCATGCAAAGGAACCTGTTGCGGGATTGCAGAAAGATTCGGAAATCCTTGTGAGCGGGTTCAGTATAAATGTTTTGCCACAATTTGCGGGACCTGTTATCAGGATATTTCGTCCTCTTCCTCTTTCTAAAAGCTCCTTCACAGCCTCTGAAAAATCTTTTTTGCTAATGTCGTTTTTTTCCAGCAGCTCCTGCGCGCATATCAGCCATTGCCCTTCACAAATGCAACGGTTTTCCAAAGCTTTTTTTAGAATGTCCATTCTTTTCATTAGCTGCCGCATCATCGTCTGTTTTGCATCTTCCACATCCCATACAGTGCCAGTAAATTCTACCAGCGTCTTCGTCGATCTGCTTATGCAGAATTCATACAGCTTTGTCTTCCTATTCTTTTTCAGAGCATTGACGTGGCGCAGAAGTTCCAGTCCATTTGAAATTTTGTTTGATATAATCAAATCCGCTACCTCAATTTTTGAAAGTTTGTGACTTTTAACTTTTTTTCCCTGCTCTTTTTGACGCAACATACGTTCTTGGTTTCATCACCTTCTTTGGATGCCCCCTACTGAATTCAACTTTCAGATCCTCGTTCAGCACATAGTTGTATGCAGTATAATAGCCTGACCAGATCATAGCCTGATAATAGCCTGACCATGACCAGAAAATTTCACTGGGATCCCCAAGAAATTGTCTAAGTATTCCCATACACGGAGCCATCTCATAGCTTTGTTCAAAAGTAACGCCACATGGAAATGTGTGCCACCATCTTCATGCCTTTCTTGACAGCAACACCACTGCTTAATACTTGATTTTGTAACGCTTTTAAAAGCATTTACAACTGCGTCGGCAAACCATCTTCTATCGAAAGCCCCCGTGTCCGCTCTACTGTATGTTACTAGATACGCTTGTCTCCTGACATCTTTTTCAAGCCCTTCAGGTTGCTCAGAAATTTGGGTCACGTCACAGAATTTTTCGCTTTGACAACTTGCCATCGTTTTGTTTGTATGGTTCCAGTAGAGTGATGTATCTGTTACGAAATTGTCTCTACAGGCTTTTATATCCTACTACATAAATAATTGAATTGAGAATTCAAGACCCGTTGTGTACTTGTAATTAGAAACACAATATGAAATTGTGAAAGCTTTTAGCCTCGTTCTCGTTACGATACAAAACGCAACTAAATTTCTTACTTTCTCTCTATTTGTTTCTTACAACAACCACAGTTTCATATTATACCATTTTAGAAATACGCTACCAGTTTCTAATGTGTTTAGAGGTCTCCTTAACTTGACACGTGAGCAGATAACGATCCCCTTGTCAAAATCCAAGGTCAATTCAAGTGCCCTGCAGTTTTGATATCAAATCTCCCCCATGAGTGGTTGGAATTTTTTTTTACCTCAAAGTCACTACCAGGGACATAATTTCGTGTATAAAAGACTAGATTGAGAAGTCAAATTCAATATTTCAATTTTTCCCTTCTCAAGACAATCCTTGCCAAAAATAACTGGAACACTTTCCCACTGCAGCATGCAAATAAACAAAGCAAGTCTAAAACTACCTCACCAAAATATCACTGCCGCTTCAAAAATTTCGACCCCCTCCCTCCGTACAATGTTGATTTATTTTCTCAATACTTTCATACAGCTTTCAGTGAAGAAATTTTTACCTTCAGGATGAAAACAGCCGAATTGAACAACATTGTAATGGGGGGGGGGGGTGATTTTTCAAAAAAGCTTCAGCTTTACACAAGTGTTCCAACAATTTTGGCAAGGATTGTAGCAAGAAAAGATGCAAAAAGCTTGTTTAGGTATAAATATAATAGGGTTACAGAAAATACGCATCAAAACATGTTAGATTGACTTTGCTGAAGAGGACATACAGAAACAACTACTCAGGGCTTTTAACATGTATGCCCTTGGTAAGACATGGTTTCTACAATTAACATTTAAAGATACCAAATGAGGGAGCCTATACGTATTACAGAAAATAGTAACATTGTTCTTAAAAAATTACATGAGGTACGGGCAGAGGAAAGTGTAGAAAGAATTGAAATGAAGCAGAAACATTTGTAGAGGCAAAGGAAAGGTCTGTAAAAGACAATTCACATCACCTAAAATCTGTAATTCACATCACATGTCCTAAAGTCAAAAAACCAAACCAAGAAAGTCAAATTATACCGACATGACAATTTTTGGCTTTCTGTGAATATGCACACAAATGGGAATATGATAAAAAGTAAAAAAAACAATGCCCATGAGTGACTTTTGGGGGCTTGACCCCTCCCCTTCCCCTTAACAAGGTAGCACATGTCTCTTTGGATAAATTCTCAGCTGGAAACCTTCTATCGTGCAAATGAGCAGTTCGAATGATTGTATATACACATAATAATTCAACAATATATTCAACAGGAATGCAAGAATGGTGGGCTCTGTCATTAGTGTAGTTTTCAGAAGTTGCCAAAGTGTAGCTGTAAGGATCCTATGAGCTTGGTTGTTACCATTGTGACCAATAGCGCTATAATTTTTTTGGTGAGGTTGGAATGATTTATTTGTGTTTTTCTGGGTACTTTTAATTTTATTCATATATAAGTGGTAATGCATTCAATTAATGTTAAATTACTCATAAAGATACTTTGTTCGTAATGCCATCTAAAAAAAATCCAAGTAGATACAGAACTCTTGAACTTTGTCTTTAGATGTTATGGTAACAACTGCTCCCTTATTACCATGTCTATGGCTGTCTAGAAAACATAATTGCTCGGATTTCGGGCAGAAGACAAGAGACTTATCAGGTTACAAATTGAAGATGCACGCAAATTTTCTTCTCCTGTAAAAGGCTTTCCAATTTTGCAGCTAAAGCATTGACATCGTATATGCCTAGGAAACTTTCATTAAATCATGTAGATCATGTAGATCATTAGATCTTTTCTTGAAAGCTGGACGACCTCTTCGACTGATAAATAAGGTTGACCATCTATTTCACCAATGGCACCATAGACAACATTCCCCTCTTGAAAAATCTTTTTGTAATGGTCAGCAAGAAGAAAGGGGTCTTCGAAATGGCTATTCGTTCAAAATGTTCCTGCCAATACATATTTGCACGTCAGTGATGCAATTACTGTACAGGAGTTTGCCTGTGCGCCATATCATCTCCACTAGGGAAAATCAGCTCTGTAATTCCACCAGCATCAAGTCTGGAAAGAGGTATTATTATCTTGCTTGGCGCCATAGGTTTTCCAATGCTTTCTTATAGGCAATTAGCAGACCTTCCTTATAAGGTTCCTTATAAGTGTGCCAGTTGCGTCTATAAACAGAGTGTAGTTTTTGACATGTTCCTGATACAGCCTTACCATTTGCTGATCAATAATAGTGATGCTTATCTCATTATGACTAACTATATGACGTTGGACCCAAAATGATTCCTAAAAGTGGCACCTTGTTTTACAGCTTGCTTCTCTTAGCATTTTTTGTAGTTCAACAATAATCTTATGGATTGTTTCAATTGAATCTGCTCCTTTTCTAGCTTTTGATATAGGCCTTCAGTTCCATTCATATAGGGAATCAGAAGACCTTCCTTATGTTGTGCAAATCTTTTGTGGACAGTGCTGACATGACATTTCTTCTGATTTCTTATGGCCTTTTTGATATGGCCACCTGTTTTGTAGTGTGGGGCGCATTTGTTACTAGACATTGTGATGTATGATTCAGCACCATGCATACTATTCTTTGGAGGCATAAATGGCTGTAGCCTGTTGAGCTGATTGACTATTTCTTTGATTTCATTTTTGGATGTGGAAGAGACAAATGGAATTTCAGTGGCAGATGTGTTCTCTTGCATCATCATCGTCATCGCGGTTGGTGTTGATATTTGCATCCAAGTTTGAAGTTGCATCATTTTGAAAATTTGCATCTTTTGCCTGGTTCCTAAGATCTCCAATTGTGTTGTGAATATGCAGTCGACAAATGGGGCAATTTTCTGTACTTCTGCCCGTTTTTCCTGCACAAAATATTTCTTTACCGTTGATAATAGTAATTGAAAATAAGAAAACAATATAATTTCGAAACAATAAATTTTGGAAAATAATTTTTGTTTGTTAACAATTTCGCATGCACTTACTAGAGTAGCTTTAATCACGTCAGCAAGGACACTGAGGTTTGTAATGCGCGCTGAAAAATGTGGCCTTTGGGTCCAGGAACTACAGTAAAAATTCATAGCAATATATTTTTAAATAGTAGCGTGTGACCAAGACATTCTTGGTTTGTTTCCCTGTGATAAATTTGCGCATGGCAAGTACAATTTTCCCTCTTGCTTTCCATGTCAGGGCACCCTTTGGTAAATAGCCTCGTTTTGAGCCCTATATATCAGGGAATCTCTTTGCCAAATTTCAGTTCAAAATGGTGTCAGATAGCAAAGGTGATAGCCCCGACTTTGTTGTCAGTCAGGAAGATTTTGAAGTAACGTTGGTCAGCGATTATTCTGGAACAAACGTTGCAGAGCTCAAGGAGTTTTGTAAGGTTTGCCGACTTGCCACTAAAGGGCAACAAGAAATTATTGATCGTTTTTAGACTTTGATACCAATGGGCTGATTTGAGATAAAGTTGAGCGAGGATTGCATTTTACAACATTCAGAAAAAGTCTGGCCCAACTATTACACTTGACAAAAGATGCAACTTTTGATCTGATATTTACACTCGATATTATGGAACTGATTGTTAGTGAAACTAACAGATATGTTGAGCCAAAACTGGATCATACGTTCAGGGCAGCATCATTAAAAATGAGATGGACACCAACAAGCAACGAGGAGATAAGAGCATTTTGTGGATGTCTTATGTACATGGGCCTCTGTCAGCTGAGTGATGTACGGGATTATTGGTCAGAGGCACTTGGTCAAGAGAGAATCACTGGTGTTTTCAGTCAAAACAGATTCACTAACATGTTCAGATATCTGCATTACAATGACAACATGACGTCATTACCAAGGAATGATCCCAATGATGACAAACTGCACGAAGTAAGGCCAGTGATGAATTTGCTGCAGCAGTCCTTCAAACAGTTTGGGTACCATACCAGCAAAATAGTATTGACGAGGGCATGATTCCATTTACTGGCAGAAGTTCCATCAAACAATACATGAAGGATAAGCCAAATAAATGGGGCTTCAAAAAGTTGTTTTTTGACAACTTTTTTTATCAGTGGACCTTATAGATTAGCTGTTTGAATGAGGGATACTTGCTACGGCAACTATTCGACCTAGTCCTGTTGGTTTGCCAATAGAGGTGAAAAACGCAAAGCTAGAGACAGGAGAAATAATTTGGAGGATGAAAGATCCACAGGCTGTGGTTACTAAGTGGAAGGACACAAAAAATGTTCTCCTCATTAGTTCTATGAGGAAGGTAGTGCCATCAGAAACTGATTTTGTCACAAAATCCCCAAAAGACACTGCAGAAAAATCACAAGAATATGCTCACCTTGTGTAATTCAATATCGAAAAAGAATGGGTGGAGTTGATACCAATGATCAAATGCTGTACCATCAGAATTTGACAAGAGTGACATACAGATGGTGGATGCCCATTTTTGACTTATTCAAGCAAGCAATTGTATATGCTTGGATCCTGGAGCAATATCAGCCAGATGCAAAAAACTGGGGGCAAAAAGAGTTCCGAATCAAGCTATTGCGAAGTCTTGTTTGAACATTTTCTGCAAGAAAGAGAGAAGCTGGTCAACAGCCAAATGCTACAAAGAGGTTTGATGGCAATCAACATTTTTTTGTCAAATCTGAGAAAAGGGGATATTGCAAGAATGGTTGTGGAAGCAAAGTCTCCTACAAATGTACAAAATGCGAAATGGAGCTCCTATAGCTTTTGCTTTGCTTGCAGCTGCTGTTCTGCAACTGTGAGCTTTGTATACGTTCACATCAATTCCTGCGTTTGATAGTTCATTTTTTATCCATCTGCCAACAGCATCTGAAGATGCTTCTTTATGCGGCTTTCTATATGTCATAAGCAGTTTGTGTGTGTTCTCATTAACAACTAGTTTCCTTCGATTTAAATATTCTTCTTCACAATGAACAACACATACTTAAGGTTATGGTAAACGTTTCAGGGCGAAAACATCAATTTTTCGATTTCTTCATATTCTGATAGCCGAATTTACAAGGTACATAATGATACCAAGTTTGAAACTAGAAGAAGTTTTGAAAATGGAGAAAATCCCATATAAACGAAGGTTTCCATAATTTCCTTATCAAAGTTTCTAGCTGTGGTTTTCAAAACGCTCGACCTGTTAAGCCGATTATCCTTGTTCTGCGGTTGTGGTCGCATGCCTTATATATAAATGGCAGGGTCCCTAAGTGCGCAGTATCCTTAACAAGCTCTAACTAGAAGGAAATTCAGTATTATCGATCATGGACCGTTATAGGAGCACCACAATTTCGTACAAGAAAAGTAAAAAGTCCAAGAGCCGAGTGAAAAAGGGATCAAATTTCGAAGAACAAAAGAAAACTTTTCTTAAAGACTCGAATAAAGGTTCTTGGTATGAACAAAATGATTTGTTCCAGGAAAATTTAAGCAACAAATCATTGGCTGACTGTTCCGAATCTGAAAACGATGAAAGGTTGTTGGATGGTGATTTTTTTAAGCCAGCTTCTGAGCTATATCTCGTGAGCCCGTCCTTGTTAGAACAAGGGTTGCTTCTTGCAAGTATTGCAACTGCGATCTTAAAATATTGTCTCACGATAAGGGGCGCCAAGGACTCGGTACAACATGGATCTTCAAATGTGTAAACGACAAAGGTCCTTCTCAACAAAGTAACCAGCCATTTAATATAAGCAGGAAAAGTGGTCATATTTTTGAGGTGAATCATGCCGCTATACTAGCTTTCAGGCTAATCGGTAAGGGACATTCAGCTGCAAGGAAATTCTGTAGTGTCATTGGCTTGCCTCAGCCGATTTTGAAGCCCCGATGGGGAAAGCATACAAAATACCTCTCAGAGCAAGTCAACACTGTACTAGAAATTTCGTTGTGTCAAGCTGCCCAGGATTTAAAAGAATTTAAGAGAGAAACAGGTCCATCAACTTTGGAAAACCATCGGTTCTATTACAGTTGCTACAAGCTTTGGTGGTTTGTGGGGGTCTCGGGGCTGGTCATCAAAAAGTGGACTCGTCGCCGCAGCTTCAGTGGATATAGGGAAAATTTTAGACATCACGACCAAATTCAATTCTTGCACTGTATGCACGAGAATTGAAATAAAGAGGAAAAAGAAGAGATGTCCCAATTGGAGTATTTGGAATGGTACATTAAGCATGACAACGATTGTGAGCTAAATTATGATGGCTGTGCGCAGGTAATTTCTATGTAACTTCAATCTTATGGAATATTTCTTGTTTTGCAGTAGTTCTTCTAATTAACGCAACAGCACTTCATTATAGAGTAATAGGATTGCTTTATGAAATTAGACGATGGCAAAGGGTTAGGCGGGATTGGACGTCTCACGCTGCAAAGAATTAATACGATGCAGAATTTGTATGGCCTTGTGCTTAGAGAAAGGGAAGCAATGCTGAGGAGATGTCAAGGGCAACACACGCTATTCTGAAGCATTATTCGGACCTGCCTCTAGAATCCCGTCATGAAGCCTTATTCGTACCTGAGGGTAAATCATCTTCGTATAGTTTCAATAGAGACATAGCAACTAAAGAAACCACACACAGACCCATCAAGAACCCCATCCCTGCAGCAGTTGTGAAGGTAATACAGCCCATATTCGAAAAGCTCGGTGACTCAAAATTTCTCGCAGGATGCGAAGGTGCTCTTACGCAAAACGTGAATGAATCACTACACCATACAATCTGGACCCTTGCCCCGAAAGAGCAGTACACATTGGCCAATGAAACCTATCTTGCAATTGAGCTCGGCACAGTCATTTTCAACGATGGTTTGGCTCCTTTTCTACAACGTTTGTTGCCAATGATAGGAGTGCATGTAAACCAATTTTCAGAGGCCGCTTGGATAGCACTCGACACTGTGTCACCTCATAACATAATGAGAGCATCCGTACCTGTGTCACCTCTCGAGTATTGTGGAATTCGGGTTGATGAAAAAGAGTTCATTGAGTCTTATAAGACAAGATGACTTGACCGTGATTTTGGAAGGCAGAAATATATAACATCTTATGTTCGATCTTGTCAACAGCAGGGGCGGCTGGCAGGAAAAAAAAGTTGCTCATAGAATCAAAGGGGCTTGATATTGCCCTCACAAAATCTGTCTGAGAACCCCCTTTTAATGCCTTCTAAACGATTCCAAAATGGTCTAAAAGCTAAAAGTGAAAATGCTATGAAGATGAATTGTAGACACAGAACACTCATAAAAAGAGTTCTTGAACATGAACTATAATTTTTAATTTTACTCCAAAATTATTTTATCTTGAATAAATGAAATCAAATTGTCATCATTTATCATGCTCTACCTAAAGGACATCTTATATTAAATTGAAGGCAGACTAGCATTTCTTTTCTTTTCTGGAGCATAGTGGACCTTGAAGACGACACAACTCTTTTCATGCTGCTAAAGACTCTTTCGCAATGAACACTTGTTAATGGTGTTACTGCAGCAAGCACCAAAACTGTCATTGCCTGAAGAAGTGCATCCTGTAGTTCTCTCTTCTTTAGAATGGTCAACAAATCTTGGATTGAGGGTTTGCCTTTAGTAACAATATCAACTTCTACTTCAACTTCATTTGTCACCTCAAACAAATTATCCTCTTCAACGGCTTCTCTCCCCAACAGTCTGCTTTCGGAGGGCTCTTCGTTAGCTCTGACAAGTCTTTTTCATCTTTCTTTCTATTTGGCGATGAAAGCGTCCCGCTCTCTTGTTACTTGGTTCGAGCAAAACAGATATTTCCCTACTGTTATATAGGACATTGAGACAGTGTTCAAGTGCAAGTGGATTCCGTACCGCATTTGGATAAATGTCCCTTAATTCAGCTCTTGAATGCTTTTGCTCTTGAGGTGGAGCGTTCTTTCTTGCTTCAAATTTGGATGGGTGGATAAGATTCATCCTTTTAAATTTGTTCAAGTTTTCAAACCTCCAGCTAATTTGATCTGTGAGTTTAGAAGTAACTTGTGTTAAGAACTCATTAGTTTCTATTATGATCACCGCTATATACTTATCGCTAATCATGCTGTTTACTATTGTTTTGTTATATTCCTACTGCGTAGTTCCGGTCTTGTGACTCTCACGCTTGCTGTTCGATTTATCTAACTCTTGAATTTGTATCGTTATTGATTGCTTCTTCATGTTATGTTCGGATACAAGTTGTGTTTTCTTTACACTGTTATCTTAATAGGTTATGGGCCCAGATAAGCCGCAGAATAACGTTCGTAAGGATCATTGAAATTTGTTTGATAACGGAATGGCTTTAATGGATGACTCTGCTGGAAATGTTCTGAAATTCGCTAAATTGATTAGCGGGAATTACAGATCATGGGCTTTCAATATGAAACTCTATTTGGAAAGCAATGATTTATTCGAACATGCAGATGGTACCGCTGTCGCTCCTGATGCTGAAGCTGAGGCTGCTGAAATTAGAAGTTTTCGTTTAAAAACAAAGAAAGCCTGGACGAGTATTTGTCTCGCTGTTGAGCCCTCACAACAAATTCACATCCGCGATACAAACACAGCGAAAGAGGCATGGGATGCCCTGAAGAATCAATTTGCGCGTGAATCAATCTTACAAAAGGTGAGATTACGACAGAAGTATTACTCTTGTAAATTTCAACAAAATGGAAATATGTTGGAACATATAAATCACTTGAAATCCTTGCATGATCAGTTACGCGAAATGGGCGTTGAAGTAAATGACCAAGAATTGGCCATGACTTTGTTGGCAAGTCTACCCGATGATTATATGCCATTGATTACAGCCTTAGATGCCGTTGGCGAAACAACTTTATGCTTTGAAAAGATGAAAGGAATCTTGTTAAACGACTATGAGCGAAAGTCAGATAATTTAGTACTGAAAAACTCAAGGGATGCCCTATCAGCAAGACAAGCATTTAACAGCAGGCAGGGAAGAGGAAATAGAGGACACACTTCTGGTTTCCAACAGAATAAACCAGAGAGATCATTTCCCGTTCAACCATTCACTGGAACTTGCCACTACTGCAAAGAGAAAGGACATTTTGCAAGAGATTGCCCAAGAAAGAAGGCAAAGTACTTGCATTTTCCTGGAAATTATTCAAGGAATGCTGATTCTGCACACCTAAGTGAGGAAAAAGGCAATAGTGAAACAATGTATGAAGAAGCCTTATACACTGGTGAAAATGCGCATGAACCAAAATCGTTTTGGATTATTGACTCAGGTGCTACCCAGCATGTGACTTACGACAGAGATTCATTGTCTGATTTTATTGAATTCGAGCAGCCATCTAAAGTTATTCTTGGTGATAATCAAACCATTCTTGCCTTTGGAAAAGGAACTTATCGATTAACCACTGATATCGGAGGACAACCACACAAAATTGCACTTAATGAGGTCTTGTATTTGCCTGATTTGGGAAGAAATTTACTGTCTGTGCGTGCTTTAACAAATCGTGAAGCTACTGTAGAATTTGAATCTGACAAATGCAAGATCTCCCATAATTCCAAAGTATTGGGAATTGGAGAATTGAGAGGCAAACTGTACTTCTTGAAACAATTTTCTTCTGAACAAGCAAACAGTGCTGAAAATATTTCGAATTTGGATCTTTGGCACTGCAGGTATGGTCATTTAGGAGTTGACAATCTTGTCAAGTTGTCTGATCGTAACATGGTTGATGGAATGGATAAAATTCATGCAAATGCGGAAAAAGCAATTTTCGAAGGATGTATTATGGGAAAGCAACAAAGAGTGCCATATCCTAAAAGTTCGTCATCATGTACATCTGATGTTCTGGAAATGATTCATACTGACGTATGTGGCCCAATGAACATTGGTTCTATTGGTGGTTCAAAGTATTTTGTGACATTTATCGACGATTTCTCACGTTATGTATGCGTTTATTATCTAAAGCAAAAATCTGAAGTTTTGAGTAAATTCAAAGAATTTGTCAATGTCATGACAGATATTACTGGAAAACGTGTCAAAGTTTTGCGAAGTGACAATGGCGGTGAATATTGCTCAAATGATTTTTCTGAATATCTGAAACAGCAAGGTATAAAGCATGAAACAACAGTTCCATACAATCCAGCTCAAAATGGACTTGCTGAATGCATGAACCGCACCATAGTTGAGTCTGCCAAATCAATGATTCATCATGCAAATGTACCCAAAGCATTTTGGGCAGAGCAGTAAATACAGCTGTTTATTTGAAGAACCGAAGTCTCTATGTGGCATTAAAGGACAAAACACCATATGAATGTATGTTTCATGTAAAACCAAATCAAATCTGAAAACATTCGGATGTATTGCTTATGTATACATTAGGCCTGAAGAGAGAAAGAAGTTTGATGTGAAATCAACAAAAGCAATATTTGTTGGTTATCCTGAAGACTGAGCTGACTGAAATTGGGCAGACTGAGCTGCAGATGGCGCAGACTGAGCCGCGGTTGGAGCAGACTGAGCTGCTGTGCCCATGTCAGTTTTTTGACGTTTTGACGATCTGAAACGCCTTTCACCTGGCTTTGCAAGTCATCAAACTTTTCCCCTTGAGATTGTTTTTCTTTTCCTTGATCTTTGGTTATTTTCGGTGTCATCTAGCTTCAACTTTGCCAAAACGTCGTCTGGAGTAAGGTCCTCTTGTAGCAAATTATTTTCGTCGCAATTCATCTTGAGAGCCGGATGAAATATGCGCTCCAAAAAACTGAGGTTGAGTGCATGGGTGGGGTATTATATACCTTTACAAACCTATTGTTCTTTTAATAGCGGGTTGAATCATGTGACCGGAAGATATCTCCTATCTGAACGTAATAAACTGTTTCAACACAGTGAGCCTCAATGCAAAGAGGAGGGAAGTAGAACAAGGATCGCGATGACATTTCAAAATTAATTTACAATCATTTGTGTGCAACCAACACAGCGATCATATCAACCCTTATTGTGTGCCATAATAAGGAGTTTGCTTGTGCCCTATAAATACTTTCAATGAATCCCTTTCTTTCTTTTAAATATTTTCTTGATAGACTCTACTAAACGCTTCACTTTAAAATAAAGATCAATACAGTTCTCTCATTGATTTTGGCAATTCAGGTATGTTTGGAACTGATGCCTTGTAAAAGATGACATAGGGAAATCTGTAAATGTGCTAAGGACAACAGGCCGATTTTTGTGTGCTTGTTGCTGAATTTCTCTTGGCTTTGTAGAAAATGTCATACTTAATTTCAGAATTTTGTTGAGAAAGACATTATTTTATGTACATAATTTTAATGCTGCAGTGCAGCCAGTTCTTACTGCTGCCTCAATTCTTAATGAAAGAGCTCTAATGTGTAAGCATGCCAACACCAAGTCAAGGAGCATCAACTGTTTGATATTTCTTTTTCTGGTGAATTAAAAGAAAAGTTTGCCATTTTCTGCGATTCTGCGATTTTCCCAAGATCTTGGGAAAATTAGCATAGTGCATATATTATTTCGCATAATTATAATTCAGCGTGATTGTTACTGCAGCAGTTCCCCTGCTGTCTATTCAACATGGAGGCCAAAACAAGTAGTCCAGCAAATCCATGGTTTTCCTAAGATCAGTTAGGCGAGTTAGAAGAACAATTTTTGATGGTTGCCTCATTTTTCAATGTTATGGAATTATATGAAGATCAAAAGAACCTCTACGTTCCTTTTTCAGAGGGAAAGATCTTTATTACAGTTCGGCTACTGGGTCAGGAAAATCATTGATTTTTCAGTGTATACCGCCATTGATAGCTTTGCTCCATGATCAAGCTTTGGGCACAAGTACAGTGCTAGTTATTTCTCCTTTGAAGTCTCTGATGCTTGATCAAGTGAACAAGCTACAGCAAAGTGCAGTTAGCGCGGCTGCAATTTACAACGGGCAAAGCCAGAGCGTTCTGGACAGGATAGTTGATGGCCAAGTTTCACTTGTTTATATATCTCCGGAAGATCTTTTAGACCACAAATTTTGGAGATCAGTCAGAATGTTTTTGTAGACATTGTGAAGTTGTAGTTGTTGATGAAGCTCACTGTATACTTCACTGGTAAGCTTTTTGAATATTTGTCTACCGGTATATTGTCATTTATTTAGCTCATGACTTGTTTGTTGAATAGGCATGTTGGTTAGAAGCTGAGTTTTTTCATCAACATCTGTATAAGTTACAACTGATTAAAGATTGTAATAATAATTTGAAGAAGATATTGGTTGAAAAGAATAATTATATACGTTACACATATAGATGTGATTATCTTTAACTAAATGCGACCAAAGGTCCTTTATCCATTGCAGCTGCAGTGCTGATGCACTGACATATCTCTCAGACATTGATATTTACGTTTGTTTAGTTGACATGTAGCCCAACATGCTAAGAGGATGTTCAATTCAATTCAATTTTATTCAATATCACAGTAGAAGAATACTAAAATGATACTGTAATATGCATGTCCCAGAAAAGTACGGACTTATCTAGATTGAACCGTTTACAAAAGGTTTAAAACATGACAGTAATTACAAAAAAGAAACAAGATTGGTTTTGTACTTTTTAAATCAGAAGAAGATAAATACAGCATGAGGAATAGGCTTTGGGAAATTACTCCATAGTTGAGCTTCCTTTATTTTGTAGCATTAAACCACTCCAACCCTTATGCAGTTAACTGTTTAAGTGCATAATTG
Organism: Rhopilema esculentum; assembly: GCF_057945365.1. Taxonomy (NCBI): domain Eukaryota; kingdom Metazoa; phylum Cnidaria; class Scyphozoa; order Rhizostomeae; family Rhizostomatidae; genus Rhopilema; species Rhopilema esculentum. The sequence goes on from NW_028300842.1 coordinate 65,564, forward strand.
CTGCAGTTGCTTGTATCTTGCTAATCAAATCTGATTGTGAGAGCCTTTTGGTGATGTCCTTTAGATGATTGAAGTAGTTCTAAATGCCATAAAAGATGTAGCAAAAAGAATACTCAGATTGAGACTCAAAAGAAACAGAATAAAATGCCATGTAACTGATTATCGCTTTTCATTTTCATTGGGACTAATAATTGATAAATTTTCTAATTTGTAGGGGATTGCCTGGAGGTGGTAAAGAAGGAACTGGAGTGCCTTTTCGCCAATGGTTTGGAAATTTAATTGAAATAAAATCCCTTTTGAATAATCCAAGATTGGCTGTTTTTACTGGAACTGCTTCAAAAAGCACAAAAGGTAAAATTTTCTCCACATTGCAGTTGGATCCATTCAAAAATTTTGAAATTGAAAAATGCCCATCGAAGCCAAATCTCAAGTTCGTCACTAAGTTCTTGGATAGTGGTCTCCCAATAGAAAATGTTTTCAGCTTTGTAATAACTGACATCAAATCAAGGCAAGATCAAGCAAAGGGAACACTAATTTTCTGTAGAACAAGAAAACAGTGCAGCCTGATTTATAGAACAATGGTTGATTCTCTGGGATCTTATTTATGCAAGGATGGAATCAGAATTCCACAAATGCATCTAATGGAGATGTATCATGCTGGCATCCCAGAACAGGTGAAAGATCACATATTTTATACAATGGTCACTTAGTGAAACACAGCAATGATGACATGAAAGAATATATTTATTGCAGAGACTGTAGACGTAAAAAACTTCTAAGAGAATTCTCTCATCTAAAGGAATCAAAAGAGGTACTCCATGGATGTAATTGTTGTGATTGTTGTGCTCAAGAATGTGAGTGTTATCAATCAGAGTGCTTGGGGAAATTCAATTTCATGCCATAGAAAGGAGATAGTGAGGTTGCAACTGTTGGCAACAAAAAGGAATGTAACTCCATATCAAACTTCAGCACTAAAACAACAGTTATATTGTGCCTTCTTGTAAATGGTCTTGCTGATGTCAAACCAGTAACTTACCCAAATATCCACCTTGAGTTTACAAGTTTCTCAGGTTTTGAAGCACTGTGACAAGATATTCTCTACTTGGGATATCAAAAAGTGTGTAGAGATCTGGAATGACATACATGCAAATAACATACTTCTGGCTATTCATGATGTGTTTTCTGATTTTGATTTAGACAAGAATGCACTAATTTTAACTGAGCTGGAAGACATAGCAGAAGAAATTGTTGATGTTGATAATGAAAATTTTTTTTGGGAAATCAAAGACTGTACAAACAGTTCATCAATCTTCAACAGTATGGAGGAAACCTACCAAAATGAAAGGTCACAAAACATTTCAGGAGGAAGTGATATATTTACTGAAGCTGCTGAACAAATATGCTCAAAATTTGATTAATTTTTTTACTTCAAAGAATACAATATATTACACAACTGTGTTAAGTGTGATGCTTTTATAATAAAGGTTAGGGTTTCAAAGATAGGCTACATTACCAATTAAAATTAATAAGTCCATTAAAATATCTTTCCCAATAAGAATCATCAAAATTAGACAAAACCCCAAAGATGGCCAAAAAGCCTGCATTACAATATCCCCCTGCAAAAACAACACACACCCCTAATAGATACTTTCTGACAGTTCTCTAACATAACAATTGATTGATGTTTGAGAACTACTCAGTCTTGGTATTTACAATATTTACTTGCACTACTCACTGTTTTTGTGGCATTGAATGTTTCTTTAGAGTGTTTGTGGGGCATGTGTTTTCTGACAACACTACCAAGCGGCTTCAGGCATTCAATATATTCTGTGCACAATCTTGCTGTCAGAAATATATAATCTTGACGTTGTTTTGAATGATCTATTTTGTTTGGAAGAAACACAGAATTAGGCATATCATCAAGACACTTTTGTGGCTCATTCTGTACCAAATGACTAGCACTAATTCGATTTTCAGTGGAACAGTATGAAACCCAATGATAGAAAGGATTTTGATGACTCTCACTCATATAATGGACATGCTGTTGATAATCAATATTATCAAACACAATTTTTTGATTAATCATTGTACTCGATGGTAGAGTTTGCATTTTGAATACAGCATCCTCCTTTCCTCCTTGTGTCAAAGCAGAAAATGATTTTTCTTGCATCTTTCCAAACTCATCCAACTTTTTAGTAATGCAAGGATGTGACACTGTGAGCTTAACAGCCCTTAAACGCGTCATTGCAGACTTCAATAAAAAATGAAGTCATTGTTGAACAAAATGTCATACTTGAATGCAGCTTAAAAGAGATATACTCAGGGTCATTTGGGATGTGGCAGACAGATAGTACCATAAAGAGCATTTCTGCACTGTAAAGAACCCATATCTATGGAACTCTTCATTCAATAAGTAAATTTACAAAGTTGCTTGTGTTTTTTCATTTCTGTTGGAACTTTAAGTTTCATTTTTGAGAAAGTAAATATTACCCACATTTAATGGTGGTCTGAATGGGATGGTTGCAGCAATCTGTTGGAGTCTGGTCCACGTACCTTAACTAACATGACCTAACAAACTAACATAGCCCTGCCCTTTGATTGTAGCCTGATTTCAATATTATTACTACTTAATAAAAACAACAAATTCTTACCGTTAAGCTGCAATGTTGTAATATCAATGACACAAGCAACTGCATCAAAGTTGCGTGAGGTGAGCGCGCTTTCATACAAATGGAAGCTGCCATGCATACAGCTGGTATGGAGTAATTCATTGCCTTGTAACTTGCATTTTCAAGTTTGCTCATGGATGCAGTTTTCAAGATACCATGGAATAACAGTGCTCTAGCAAAAATGTCTTCATTAAGGTCTTCAAATTTGAATTTCACTATGTCTTCACCTTTCAGTTTTCGCATCATACTGGGGTTTTTTCTGGCAGTTAGTCTGGCACATTCATTGTGAATACATTTCAAAACCAGGCTGATTATGTATGGCTTTAAGGATTCACTCTTCCAAGCAGCAGCTGCAATTTGTTTATACGAGCCTCTAACAAGCATTTTACCAAGTTATTCCAATGGCACTGGTAGCTGTTTCTCTTTGGTGACTGATTGCCATTCTGCACTTACAAAAACTCTTGTGCCCTCATCAACTGGCCTTTCAAGAGGCGTATACCGTTGAAAACATTTAGTTGTCTGGACACAGATGGACTTCAGAACTTTTTGATGTGCCAACTCTTTGTTTCCACCCATCTGGTTTCTGCTACTTTTCTTGAATGGTGGCTGTCCGTCATCATCTTCACTGGTAGGCCGATGTACCTTCAATTCGCTGTTGCATTTGTTCATATAATCAATAAAAAGCTGTTTATCTGTCTCAGCAAGCTTTGTCTCGTAACCTTTTCGTTTCTTCAGAGCATTTAAACAACGCTTGCAAATATACTTATAATTTAAGACCACTTTAAACGGCAAATCATTCAGTTCATCAACAACATTAAATTAACTTTTTCCTTCAATGAGATTTCTGTCACCTTGCTCTTGCAACTCTTTGAAGCAAAGAGCACAAATCCACTCAAAATTAATGTTGCTGGACGACGAAAGACAACTGCCGATGGCAGCAGACAAGGCCACCATTAGCAAAATAACACGCTGCATTATAATTATAAAGATCTTGGGAAAATCACAGAACACTAAATTGGCCTCCGTTGCACAGACCACTCTCCTCCTTGGTGGTGATGGTCTGTGACGCAGGCTACTTTTTTCTTGAAATTGCAGTACTGAAGTATTTGCAATTTTTCTTGCTGCTTTTTTTCTGAAATTTTATGACAGAACAGAGGAAAGGAAAAATTCTGCTATTGGGTAACATTTACAGGTGAACCAAGATTGTGCCAAAAATTTATATGACAAAGAATTCGGATTATTGGTACAACTTTTGCTGATGATGATGCTGATGATGATGATGATGATGCTGATGATGACGATGATGATGATTATGAATAACTGAATTCAGGAATCAAAACTTTTCAACATTTCTTTCTTCATTTGAACTCTGTTTTTCATGAACCAGCAAAGGCCTTCTCTATATTTTACATTTTCAACATTGAACAGTATGCTTCAAAAAAGTAAAGAAAAAATATCAGCATAAGGTTTTAAGTGGGCATTTGCATGTAGGAAATCAGTTGAGAAGTTTACAACAAAATTTGTAACAATTAATTTGCTCTTTGAGGTTTGATTTCTCAGTAATTCATTTTGGCAGAAATCCTTAAGACCCTTTCGAATTCAAAATGATTGCTTCCCTGCCATCTTGGCATGTTAGTTGTTTTGGTACTGCTACTGCCACTGCCAAAGTGGGGAAGGGGGAATCAGAACGCACTTCTTTTGCACATGTATGAATGTGATCAATTAGGCCTTGCTAGGATTAGACCCTCAGCTGAGATTGATTTTGTCTTATGAAATTGATATCATTACCTTCGATATTCATGAATTCATCCATCAAGTATTGTTTAATCAGTAGATTTGAGTAATGGATGGTGGAAAATGCTTCATGGATGCCAACCCTTAGTTCCCTTGCATGTCCAGGCCTTGACCTACAAAACCTGTTGTTGAGTTAGGGCAGTGTTGCCTGCAACCTCCGTTTGCCAACCATGTTTCACTGTAGAAGAAAAGCAAAAAAAACGTTATTGGATCAACTGTTCGGTTTGTTGCTCTTATTTTCACCATGTTTTGCTGGTTGTTTGGAAATATCTTCAGCTGTCATTAGGCTCGATAAGGAAGTCCTCCTTTCATCTACAAAAAAGACAGCTGCTATATCTGCAGTCATTGGTGCTAGAAATGTTGAGTACAAGCACGAAGGACAAAGATCTGAGCCACTTCAGTAGAACAGAACATAACAAGATTGAGTTAACAACAACAACATTTAGCTTCTACACTACAATCGTATGATATAAAATGATTATGTATGGTTACTACGCAGCGGTTAATAACACTAGAGTGATCATCATTACAAATACTAACAATGAGTTCTTAACAATTGGCATGTCATAGCGTCTCTCTTGAATTGCATGACGTGGTATGATTATCCTGATATGAAGCACTACAACGGAACTAAACTGAACTGAACTGAGCACTGGCTGATTATTTTCAGCTGCAAGGGCTTGCTTATGTTGAATGATATTTTCCATATTTTGATAACACCTGATAATAGGGTTAGCAGCCATCAGTTCCTGTCGCAGCAGTTGCAGAATTATTGTACACAAGTTTACTTTTTTGGTCTGCATTTTTGTAGAGCCTCTAAGTACAGCTGGGCATATTGAGAGCGTTCACCAGGGAGTGGTTCTCCTGCAGTTGTTCGATGATACACTTGACAATGGATGGTGATTACCTTGAGATCTCTTCCAGGTTGCTGGTCAATTGGACCATTGCCAAGGCAAAATGGTAATGCATGATGTTGTGCAGGAAATGACATGAAGATGCTGATTCACCAATGACAAGATCAAATTTGTTGTTTGCAGGTGCAGCAGGTAACAGGTTCACCTTGCCTTCAAAGCAACACCACTTTGTGTACACCACTTTGGAATTCCTTTCCTCTCGGAAGTATTTTGTTTCACAATGGTTGAACTGCCTAAAATAATTACTTCAGATTTCATAATATCAATTGTTTGTTGTTGTGTATATTGCTTGTTGTTGTGTAAGTCCAACTGCTTCATTTTCTTTGTCCCATTTTAATGAGGCAGTAATTTTAATCCACCAGAAATGTTAAAAGTAACTGGTTCAAGCACTATCTGTGGATTTGTTTTAATACCAAAAAAAGATGGCAGTTTTCTCTTACTTAGTGAGTGTGCTAAGAATTCTTTTCAATTCAAAAATCTGGCACAAGAGAAAAAAATTGGCCAAAAAAGGTTACAGTGATTAACATTAATTCAGCACATCCAAATTATACAAGATCACCTCAAAAAACTTAGACACATTGCAGACAACCAGGTACAAGTCATGACTGGAATAACGTGAGAAAAATGAGAAAATATTTATCCTTGTGGGCAGGCAAGGGTATTTGAGAAACATCTACTATTTTTTATACTGAGTATCACTTTCGTTACTTTCCTCTAAATCACTCCCAAGTTCATCTGTTTCATTATCAGATTCTTCGATTTCTTTTTAACTATCTGTGGTACTTTCCTGAGACGATACATCATCATCTTTATAGCGAAAACAGCGGCAATTGCATGAATCTGTTTGAACAGGGACATCAACAATTTTTTTTGCATCATCATTGTTTTCATCAACACTTGTTACGAAAGAATCTGTTATATCCACAGTAACCATAGCATCCATGCGATCAGTGGTCTCATCAACATTAGGCTCTGTTTCAGCATTTGAACATGATTCATGTGATGCACGTGCTGATTCAATAAACTGGTTGAAAATATTTTTTCTCTTAATAAATTGCGAGTCAATTTTGAATTAATATACATCTCTTTTTTTATAGGTCAATAATTTATATTTAACAGAAATTTGAAATACCGCCCTGGTCTATTAAGCCCCTTTTTTCATACAAGAAAAAACTACAGTGTAAACTGCAATGATTCATTGTGTATTTCGTCGTAATATTTTCTTATTTCATTTGTTTGAGATTCAAAATTTTCTTGTCCAGTTCTGTTATCAGCGTCTCTAAAATTTCTTGAGAGGCACTCAATGCAGTGATTTTTTACATAAGTCAACTCCTGTCTAACAAGCCCCTATTTCTATTAAGCAACCTCTTTCTAAAACCTCAAATATTAAAGAAACCCCCAGGGGGATGTTTAACAGAGCTTTTACGGTAATTTAGTTACGACAAGGTATAAGAAAATTGTCTTGTACTTAGCAAGGTGTAATATATCTGATTATCTAATATTACTTCTGAATGCATTCTCTTTTTGCGGTCAACATATGTACGCTTTTCAATTTGTTATATACAAATAACGTGTGGACAGCATCTAGCAAATGTTGTGCTTTTATTGTCACTTCCAAAGAGTTGTTCACAACAGGCAATCTCTGAATCGATTCGTTTGTAAAATGAAGGGAGCAGACTCTGGAGTGTCGACTTGGTACAAAGTTTTCGTGTTTTATTTTACAAGCCAGTAGTGGCGGCTCGTGACTTTCACAGTTGGGAGGGCAGACCATCAATATTGCGATAATCGATAGAAAAGTCGAGTTTGCAAATTTTTCACTGTATTCTTGGTTCGATGTTGATCGTCATGGAGCGCAGAAGAAAAAGCATAAATAGAGGTGGTTGTTGTTTAGCGATGATGTCATTTTATGGGCAAAATTTTTCTTGCCCCGAATTCCTCCAAATAAGCCAATCACAGGCCGCATTTTGCAATGCTCGAGGTCGAAAATTAGCTTGTGCGCATGTCGGCTAGAGGCAAAAAAACTTTGCCCGTAAAATGACATCATCGCTCAAGGCACTAGCGGGCCAGAAGCGAGGGACGAGACGGGATAGCAAGGAGCTTTTTCTAGAAGAGATACAAACTTATATAATTAACCACAGTGAGACTATCTTCAAAATTAAATATGAATATCATAAATTTCCTTTGAATCTTCTTGAGGGGGCATTGCCCCAGATGCCCATTAGCAAGAGCCGCCACTGCAAGCCAGGCTTTCCTAACTGCTTCGTTCTCTAGAAATTTATGAAATGAAATGTTCTTCCCATCGGCGGTGGCCGCAGCTCTTTTTTTGGTTTGCATCCGTAAGCAATACAATGACGCATTTTATTACTATTTATACTTATTTACAAGAATTACTTAATGTCGAAAACAATTTGCAAATAAATGACCCGATAACTAACTCTGAATTCGTTTAGAAGCATGTTGTAAACATTAATATCGCACTGTATACCAGTAGCAGCAATAACAAATTATCACAATCTATGTCACGGTGTCACATGATTCATTTCCCGCCATAATTTAAACATTGATTTCCCATCACGTAATTCATCACTGGTGGCTGACCATCAAAAAATTGATTTTTTGTTCTTTGGTTGTTACCCCTCCTTAGTCATCTAAGATTAAGATACTGACCATTCTGAACGAATTCCAATATTTTTTTGCTAGATTATTTTACTTTTCTCTGAGGAACTACCTCGCGATCAGCTGATTTTTTGTTTTTGCTGAATAAAATTATAGTTTTATTGAAAAAGCCATCTTTTCCCTTTTCTACAGCAAAGTCCAACAAATTTGACTTCGTTTGAAAGCCCTATACAAGCTCTATCAACCTCTTGTTGATGTTTTCAAATTGGGACACGCTATCGAAAATAAAAAAAAGTTTTTTCCTTAGTAGTATGACAAAAGAAATCTGGTTGCCTAGATACTGCTGCAACGGTCTCACTTCTGGTTGGTTCATTCGAAAAATTCTGACTTTTGATTAGGTAGTCTCGTTTTCATTACATAGATGCGTTTGCTCGTTCTGTAGCTAGGCCCCAATTCAAAGTTTATCGAATATTGTGAATCGAAGGTTATTAATTTAACAGAAGCTGACGAAAAGTTGTAAGTTATCTTCTGTTTCAATCTGTCATGGGAACGAAGTTTCGATCGTGCAAGCCGTTAACTGGACGCAGGAAGCAAGTTAGGCGTCAAAAGACTACTATTTGTCAAGTTGAGGGTGAGGTTTCAGCTAGCGCAAGAAAGCTGAGCTACTTTGGAGTAAATCTGGATTCTTTAGTACAACAAAAATACCCAAAAAGATGAAGACTGCTATCTTATGGTACAGCTGTCTTTGATGCAGGCACTTTTGACTGTCTTGGCTTCCATCATTGTCTTTCGATTGGAGTTCAAATGGGAATACCCGAAGGCTCTCACCTCTGATTCTCTGTAAAGTACCAATTAGATTGCTCAAAATGTGCACAGTTCATCAGTGAAGGTTACCTTTGTCAAAGGATAGAAGAATCAAAATCCAGTATGCCTTTTGAACTGACTACAAGGGGGATCCTTGCTTTCAGAGGCATTGGATGTGGATATTCAGATATCACTGAATGGTATGGCATGATGAATATGCCCTACAAAATGAGTCACGACACTTACACAAAGCACAATGCCAAAGTACATGAGGCAAGTAAATCCTGTTTTAAGAACATAAAGGAAAAATCTATCGATGTCATAAAACAAGCCTACAGAGACATTGGTGTGGTTCCTGATGAAAATGGGATTTTGAATATTTTTGTTTCCTTTTAATGGAACATGGCAGAGGAGGGATCATTCCTCACATAATGGTACAGGAGCAGTTATTGAGCTAATTACTGACCTACCCATTGACTATGAGATCCTTAGCAATTTTTGTTTGAAATTCAAAATTGCTGAGGACAACCCACCAAACAAGGAAGAGCAAGAAAAGCATTTGCATAATTGTGGAAAGAACTTTGATGGCTCAGCAAATTCAAGGGAGAAAGAATGCATAGTGAGATTGTGGAGAAGATCAAAAGAAAATTTTTGTCTCCATTACACAACAATGCTATCTGACGAAGACAGTAACGCTTATGCTGCTGTTGTTAATGATTATCCATATGGTAAAGACATAGTGATAGAGAAGGAGGACTGCATCAATCATGTCTCTAAGAGAATGGGCAAAGCACTCAAAGATTGTTCACTATTCACAGAGAAGACCCAAAACATGTTCACTGTCCACCAGGAGAAAGTTCTTGGTGTTTCTGGCAAAGGGCTTTGGCAAAGTCTGTGCCTCCTGGTAGGCATAAAGATCATGAAACATTACCAACAGAGATTGGAAGGAAGCTAGTGCCAATATTCAATAGGTTAAGTGAAGTTGACTTGCTAAAAAGATTTGCTCGTGGCTCAACTCAAAATGCAAACTAGTCAATGCACAGCATTCTGTGGAAATTTTGTCCAAAAAATACTTTTTGCGGGAAAAAGACTATAGAAACTGGAGTCGCATTTTCTCAGTTTTCAATGAGGACTTCATATAAAAACATGATTTTTCAAATTATGGTAATAGAACCTGGAAAATATTTAGAAAGATCAGGAATTGCAAAGGATGCAAAAGGAACTGAGAGGGCCATGACAACCACTGCAAAGAAGAGGAGAAAAGACTTGAAATTTAAGAAATCACGATCTAGTAAGGATGCGAGCAAGCGAGAAGGAAAAAATGTATGAGAGTGGAGGTTTTGATATTTAATCTGATCAATTTGGTGGACATGAACTGTTTTGAAAGGAAATTTATCATTTATATAATTGATATATTGAAATCAATTTGAATTTTTGAAATCTACAGTATCACTTTGGTCAGATTACATTAAACTGAGATCTCTAAATGATACAATCTCAACATAGAACTTAAAAAAAGCTCGAGAGCCTATACCACCAGTGACCTACTTTAAGTGGGAAGATGAAATCAGAAAGGAAAAATATTTCAACAACACCCTCACAGCATTTTACTTTAAGTTAAAAGAACAAAAGAAAATTTGGCGCCAAAAGCGTGTCACTCCTTCAACATTGAGAGCGTTTCTTCAACTATTTCAGCTTTGCATAGCTGTAAGTCATCAGCATACCCATGTATATTTGAGTCATCAGATGATAGTTTCTAAAGCATGGCTGGTATCTCGTTTATGTACACGTTGAATAATGTGGGTTCCAGGACAGATCCTTGTGGTACACCGCAGGGGACTTTTGCTGTACTTGACAATATGCTGCCGCCTTTAACATATTGAAGTCTGTTTTGGAGTATTGAATGTATTGAAGTGCTACATAACTTGAAACCAATTGAGAAATTGTATCTCTATTAGAATGTGAAGTCTGCATTTAATTTTAAGCTTTTAGAATTTTAAAATGAAGAGCAAGTTTGATGAAAATTGTTGGGTTGAAGAGATATCAATATCATTTCAATAAATATCACTTTTCACAATTGGCTTTGATTTTCAGTTCAATTTCTTGTTCTAAATTGTGCATCTGCACAATTATAAATAAAATTGTTATCAACAAAACAATTTTAAAGCAAAAAACAGCATTATTATTTTGGGATTACAAAGTATTGAAACTTTCAGCTGCAATTGCTGCACGCAAAGCTATTTCAAACTCATCTTTGCTTTGAAATGAGTTTGGGATGTGGAATTCCACGAGACAGGTTGATACAAAAATGCATCAGCATCCAAAAATGACAGCTTTACACATCCTTTTTGGTGACTTCTGCTTGGCCAAAATGAAGAGCCACTAATGCATTTCTGACAAAAAAGTCAGCACACACTCAAAAACACAGATTCTGATAAAATCAGAAATTTTTGTAATAGTTAGCTCTATCTAGAAAAAGGATTGCAGGAAATTTATGCATGATTTTCCTCCGGTTGAAGGGAGAAAAATAATTTTCATGCCCTGTTGTAAAGTTGAACACGAGCCGGCCTTATAATTAAATCAAACATTTTAAATTTTTAATAACATTAACATTAGGAAAATTGTTCAAAAATCAAAAAATTAGGAAATAGGTACTATTCAAAATTGCTGGCAAGGAGGGTCAAGGGGGGCAATTATATTGGAAGGGGTTGTTATTTGTGGTGAACCTTGGCTTGAGAGGCCATAGAGATGATGCCAATCATTGTCTTGTAGAAAGTAATAACCCTGGTAATCTGCATGCTATTCTGGCACTTTTTCGAATAGTCTTCTAATCAGTCTTCTAATTAGTCAGTTAGTCTTCTAGATAATAATTTAGATAAGCATTTCAGTAATGGAAAAACGAACTCCGAAAACTTAAGAGAACGGGCTCCTTAAGGTGGCCATGGTCACAAGATGAACTTATCAATGCCTTGGTACAGCAAAAGCTGATTGGGCTCAAAAACTTTGTGAAGCAGAAAACAAGGTCAGCCACTTGATGAAGATGGAAGCCAAGTTTACGGGCCTACACAAAGCACAAAAGAAACTCTTCAAGAACAAGATGAACCTTTAGAAAAGAAAAGAAAAACTCAGTTTTAAAACCTCCGTTATTAACCTCTTTTTATCGTACCAACGCTTTTATTATTTTGCATTTTGTTGCTTTGGATCTTATTTTAATAGAAATCTAGCATTGATTGTGCACCACCTCTCAATTGTGCCCCCTGCAAGACTTGTTGATTTTGAAGGTCTTAGTGTTGCTTATTTGTAAGGAAAGAAGTTGACCTTTTTTCCAAAGCTTGTGCTCCATCTACTTGGTTTGATTGCTATCTCATTTTTCTTACTATTAGCTAGGTAAGTTCAAACGATTGTCATCTTTTTTGCTAACATTATTGGTCATTAACGGACTTAATAATCACAATGATGATAATAAGAAAAACATCCATACAGGGTAAACCTTGTCAATATCACAATCACTGTTATCAATAAGGGCAATTGTTTGACATAGCATGTTGACACAAATGTTTGCTTTAATCAAAGAAATTTTTAAATTCTGTACACAACATAATTGTTTACAATTAAAAAGTTAAACCGTCAAATTACAATACGAACGCCCTTCAATAGTAATCGCCATTAATCTTCAATAGTAATCGTTATTGGGATGGAAAGTATCAAAATCTGCTAAAGTGCTGCAAATACTTACCTAACTTTCATTTTTGTCTTAATCGTCTTTTTCTAATTATCTCAACCTGTCAAAAAGAGAAAAATATTCCCAAGATATTGCTAAGCTTCCATAAACTACAACTGTTTCATAGTGTTTCAAAAAGAAAATAATTTCATCCGAAAGTACAATGTTTTGAATAGTATTTGCACAAAGATTACATGTACTTTTATAAAAAACCATGCATGAATGTTTCAGCAAAATTTTTCTCATTTTTAGAGGTTTTGCCAGTAAAAATGTGGTTTCTAAATTTTAAATGATTTTGAATGAAATGATTTTCGGGGAGGAAAATAAAGTAGGGATAGCATTATTTTAGCATATGATAAATAGCATTGAGTGAAATTAATGTATCAATTAAATTGATAAAAATATCCAGACATAGGAATGGAACGTCTGAAATTACCTTTTTTCGAGTTTCCAAGTGAAGAGGCATTTTTGATTCAAATAGTATGGTTTAATTATGATACAAATTTTTTCTACAATGTAGAAGTCTTCTATTCTATGAAACCTTTTGTCAGTGAGCTTCTTTTAACCCTGTGTTTTATGAACTTAGAAATGTGCACTTGAAATAGAGAGCAATTGCATTACATTTATAGGTTTGATAAACTTAGGGCGCACAACCCAAAGATTGGGGGATAGGATAAGACAGCATGTTCCTTCCAACATACGAAACAAAACTGCCCCTCAAAGAGAACAGCCTCCTCGATCTTGTAGGTCTAGAAACACTGGTAAAACAAGTGATTCTGCCATTGGTCAACATCTTTTAGACAACCAGATTGTGCAAAACTCTATAATGACGACATGTTTCGGATAATTGGCAGAGGCTGGTCGTCCTTCCATCTAGCAGTTTTGGAGTCAATCTACATAAAAACGAAAAAGCCGCCATTGTGTAGACAAAAGGAGTTCGTTTTCTCTCTTGGACTCCATTGGTAATTTTTCTTTAGGCTTGCGGCACTGATTGGTCAACTATACCGGTCTTGTGCTTGCGTTTTTCTGATTGGCCTATTTCGATCCACAACTGGGTATATATTTTTCCATCGTGTTTTTTCGGAACCTATTCTGACGTTTTATGCTCTGAGGAGTGTCAGACGAAAAAGCTTTTAGTATGTTGTAAAATGTTTGCTTTTTTCAAAGCCATTTTCAAATTCTGTACCGCAAAAAAATTGTTCATAAACTTTTAACTTCTTCATTAAGCCTTGTTCAAACGCTCTCGACTCGACTCTCTATTTTTGTTGAGCATTGTCGAGCAGTGTTGAGTGTAGTCGAGCAGGGGGTGTCCAAATGCTCTCGACTTTTCACTCGATTTCTGTTTGATTATAAAACCCTCCTGCGAATTGGCAAGATGTTGTGAAAGCATACTGACAACTTGGCGCTTCGATGATTCCATTTTTTCGTCAGTCCATTTTTCCCTTTCGACTCAGTCTTTGGTAATTTTAATCGGATTTCGCAAGAGGCTTCCCTTTTTCTTTTTTTTCTTTTTTTATTCGTTTTTCCTTTCAACAGCTGGAGGAGGACAGTTTTTGCGCTCTCGTCAAGATCCTCCATCCTGTCATCGCCATTTTTACTGTCACTTTCTCCTAAACCAGATTCTTGAGAAGGCAGAAAAAGAATGCTGTAAACCGTGAATGATTCGTCCTCCATTTCGATTGCAACAATACGAACTTCGCTGTTTTGTGTTTTTGCAGGCAAAATCAGAAAATCAGAAGAACGCATGCGCACGCTCAACTTTGTTGAGCAAGGTGTTCAAACGCTTTTGACAACGCTGAACAACACCTTGAACAATAGGAATGTTGTGTGACTCCGCTCGACTTTTTTAAACATGTTCAAACTTCGCTGGACTGCTCTAGACTGCTCTCGACTTCGCTCGACTGCTCTCGACTGCTCTCAACAAGGTGTTCAAACGCTCTCGACTTACTCTCGACAAAAATCTAGAGCGTTTGAATGGGGCTTTACTGGCATGCCTGGTTTTGGTTTTCAAGACCAGAACAACTCCTGTTATGCTTCAATTCATCGGCACAATCCCCTTGCATACCACTCAATGTATATCACTCAAGAAAGCTAACACTACCAATTTTTTACTAACCTGTTGGAAATTTTCTGTATTTTTGATCATTCTATTTATCTTATTCTTTCTTCGTTGCTCGTCTGGATCACTTTCTGCTGTTTGTTCCTCTGAATATGGCTTTAAAATCACATTTTCCGAAAATTCCCGTGACAGAGAACGCTTTTTGCCTATTGTTAAGGTCTTCCAGAGGGACCTGGTGGATTCTTCTTGTTGAAAAAAATCTTTCCACCACAGCATCTTGCTCTCAGTTATTCTGGCTGCTGCAGTTTTTGTTTCTTTTCTGATCATTTCCAAATCGTTTTTCGTATCAAATTCGGGTTGCAATGCCAAAGGGAAACCGTTTTGGGGCACTCTGTCACCATTAATGTTACGTGGTAGCCATTGCTTATCTGCTGCCCAGTTCTTGTAAGGCCAACCTGTCCAGAACTGTTTGTTTTAATTTAAAAGCATAGGGTATGCTGTGAATGCGGATGTTAGTGATGTATTTCAAAAGGAACCCTTTGAAATCGAATAGGAACAGAAGCCTGGTTACTGTTGGGCAAGGGGTATTTGCCTTGCAAAAAACACCTTCCAACTGCGGGAGCGTGACGGCATTTTTTTTTTGCAGTTGGACTGTGTTTCTACTGAACACCAAGGAAAAAGTTTTATAAACTACAGTATCTAGCAATAATAACCATTAGAAAAGACAGTTCTAAATCCTCCCAACCATTAGAAAAGACAGTTTGACCTTAAATGATAAAAACACATAACTTAGTAGGAAAAAGGTTAAAGACGTCAAAAAAAGCAACATAGATGCAACACGCTATTTATAAACTCCAGTTGAATTTATCTTCCTAATGACATCCTTTTGAACCAGCCAGGCAAGTAATGCAAAGATGTAACGATTTTTATTTAGGAAAGTACAGAAATTTTTAAAACAATTTTTTGATTCATTTTGTAGACAGCAGTTCATAAACATATTTGTCAGTGTTGCAAATATCAACAGTGTAGATGTTCTGTTTCAATATATATCAACACTCTGTAGAGCCTATTCATCACCAAATATTTTACAATTATTTTTGTTATTAAATATGAAAAATTCAACTTTGAATTTTAAATTTAAGGAAAAATAATGCAGATAGGTACCTTTGATTTTGAAAGCCAATGTAGGAGATAAATTTCTTTGGGTTTTTTCGCCCTTTAGCGATGTGGTGGTAATATCTCTGTCTTACTGCTCTAGGAAGATATAAACGTCATCGTTCAATTTCTATGTATCATTACATGAATGACATCAAAAATATATTGTCTGATCTGAATTGAAATGCTGTTAACTTTGTCGGTATATCTAATATTTTTTTGCCTTATTTACTGTTGCTGCTCGATGTGCTTCTTTTTTTCTGAAGGAGTCTTTTTCTTCTGTCTGGATTTGTGGAAGCAGTAGTCAAATCTTTTGAAAGCACGCAGACGACACATTTTGTAAATTTGCCTTTTCGCTGAAAGATATATACATCTATAATATATACTAAGCGCATCTATAATATATACAAGTCACATTTTTAAAACCCAAAAGCCCTTTCAGCCTTTTAAAATGCCGCAACTCGTTTTAAAGACAGAAGATCTTATGTATTCTTACCCTTGAAATTTTCACATGCTTAAAGTCCTCTTTCTACTTTTTCTCGAAAAGCTGTATATCCCAGGACTTTCCCTTCTTTATTGTCTAATGTATATGTAGCCTGCAGCTCTTTTCTAGAGAAACAGCATGGAAATTGTATTGTTTTGTCGTCATCTGTAAGAGTTTCAAGGTATATTTGGCCACAAAAACAACAGCAACAACTAAAAAACAACAACAAAAACTAAACAAGAACATCAACAGCAACATTTTATCCCATTTGCAGTCTACTCTACTCCAAGAATTGAAAGAACTTGAAGAACATTTATGGAAGAATACATGAAAATAGATGTTAGAGAGAAGCATTACCTGATTCATATCCAAAAGCTAATTTTAAAAAAGCTGCTACAAATTTTTTAATTCTTTGTAAACTCGCTCTAAATCCGAACCTACTAGTACCAACCAAAAGAAAGGGGTAGATATCTTAAGCACTCTTATGCACCCAAAAAAATTCAAGGAAAAGACCAGATGCAACTGGCTTCTGGTTGATTTACTGTGCTTTCCACATATATTTCAACATTTTTAGATTAACATCCAGATTTTACAATCCAAACTTTGGTTTGTTCCCAAGTCAGGGATGAAAAGCTATCTTGCCATGAATTTAGGTTTTCTAGATAACTGCACAGGGGATGTGTTGTACCACCAATACAGGTCAAATACATGATTATTGTTTTCATTTTTAGAAATAACATTTGTTCCAATAGTTTAAATTGTTAAATAAAAATCTAATACTGTAAAAGCTATATTAAGGAGGCAGTTAAGGATAAAAATGCTCAACAACTGAAAATATAGACAAAATTCAAAAATTGCTTTTTGCATTCTATGATGCATATTCTATGCCCCTGAGGTTGACAAGCTGGTATTTGAAGCTTTTCTTTTGAGAATTTCTCGATTTGTTGTGACTTAAAATGTTACACCTTAGCAACGAATCTTTTTTGGTTGCTATGGTAAGTTTTTAACAAAAAAAGCCAAATAGAGCAGATATTTAAACCGACAGGAGTCCCAGGTGTTTGTCAATTGTCCATTCTATCTTTTCCAGCCTTATTACCATTCAAAATTGCATTCACTTCAACTCAGTTTCTTCAATCTTGATTGTTCCCTCGTGAAATGCTTTCAGTTCCCAAACCAAAATGTCGCCTCTTCAAAAGTTTTGATCTATTTGGGGGAAAGTACATAAGGGATTCAAAGGTATAAAGATCCAAGATATTCGTGAAGTAGAACGTGTAGGTCATATTCAAAAAAGAATTGGCACTGCCTTGAGAGAATTCAAAAATGAAAGAAAAAGCTGTAAACTTTCAGATGGAAAATATGTTGGAGGTAAAGGAAGACTTACAAAAGTTGTTATTGACAATATTCAAAACTTTTATGGATCAGCAATATGAAATAACAAAGGATCAATTGATGGAATGAAGCAAGGTATCAAAACCATTCAGCATCATTGTATAAAAACGACTCTTTATAATTGGAAGAACAACACCAGTTTTGCCCTTAAAATCGGGATACATGGTGTAAGTTCTGGAAGGAAAGGTTATACAATGAGGGAAAATATTGCCAAGATAAAAGGCTACCTGGTGTATTTTTTGAAGAACTTATTAGAATATATGATTATTATTATCTTATGCTTGCTGTAGTCACGTCTTACGTTATGTTGAATATTATTGGACAATGAACTCTTTGATAACTCGCTTACCACACTGCTTTTACACTCGAATGTGTTAGCCGTTGTATTAGGCCTGGTTTTGTTCAATTAACGTATATTCGTATAACATATATTCATGTTTGTTCGTATTCATGTCTGGTAACTGCTTCTGATTAAATTTAACAGGTTATGGGTCCAGGGACCGCTTCTCGGCCTAGTTATTTGCTGGAGTAACGGTGTAAATCAGCGGTAGATATGTGACGTTCGTTTGTCTCTTTGACGTGTGTAAACTTTGGAATATTTTGTCGAGAAGGAACGTGCTCATCTCAAGAATCAAGGAAAGATGGCCGAAGTTACGAAAATTGAACCTCTTGACGGTACAAACTATCAAAGCTGGAAATATAACATGAAACTTGTGTTGATGGAACGCCAATATTTGAAAGGCTTTCAGATTATTCATTGCTTCAAAGATGCCTGAAAGGATTGACCTAAGTGAGGATGGACCCAGAAAGCTTAAGTTTGGACAAACAGGTGCCCAAAAACAAAGTACTGTAGGACCACAAAAGTTAAAATAGCTGTTTGTGAGGCAGTTTCCATGTGGAACACTGGAGCTGCAAGTAGAGCTCTGCTGATGAAATCTTTGGGTATCAAAGACCTTGGTCCTCATACCATGAAATATTTTAGGACACAAAACATAAAGAGGTCGCAAAATTCAAAAAGGAAATCTAGCATGAAATATAGGATAAAAAGGAAAGCACTGCATTATAAGGGTAAGAACAATAGAGCACTGCATTTAAAGCTCAGATAAAAAGACTCTCTACCTGAAGTCAGACAAAAGAGGAAAAATAAAGCAAGAGTAGCAACCAGAAAGGAAGTTGATGCTGAACATAATAATAAGAGAAAAAGAATTGATTCAGAAGATGATAGCAATTGTCAAAATATAACATTTGTTGATGAAAAAGAAATAGGTGTTCAAACAGAATTCGAGAGAAAGATGGTCTAAAGGAGGCATTCTGTATGAAAGTTTATCATTAAGACATAACTGTACAATTGTTATCACCAGGACATTGGTTTTATCTAATAATCTACCATCATTTTAGCTGTGAAACTAGCTCCCCTTTGGCAGCAATTTGTGCCAGTGATCGAGCTGGCCAGGAATGAGTCGAAATTGTTTCCAGAAGACAATCATTGTATACATCGTAAGCCAATTTTATTAAAAAGCGTGTACCACATCTGGTTTTTGTTTTGTTAAACATCTCAACCATGGATGCTTGAAATTTTTTTCTTCCCAAGCAGATTCCAGCTGTTGTTGGTTTTTTGCTGCTTTATGTATTGAAGATTGTAGGTGGTCTACAATCAATTTGAGTCTGTCCTCCGCATCTGCTCTAACTCCTTGTGCAGGCACGTAAATAATAGGGGGGCGTGGGGGGCGTAACGCCCCCCCAAAGTTTGGAAAATCCAGTTACAGTTGGAAAACGTAACGGTTGACTTGGAATTTTTTTCTTAAGACCAAACTTGTGAATTTTATATTTTAAGAAGTTTTTTTATTTTAAATATAAAAATTCTAAACATTAAAATTCACAGGCTGAAGCTGACCCATCCAATCGTTTTCTATTGTGAATCCCGTCTCCACTGGATCCAAATTGCACACTTGCCCCGTTTTCTTTTTCTTTCTTTCTGACGGGAGTTGAATCAAATTACGAACAGGCAAGGTGAACTTACGAATAAGAAACTTGAAACTTACAGTTTGGAATAATAATACCCGCATTGATCAGAAAATATTAGAGTGGGAATTTTTTTAGAAACTACGAGTAGTTAATTCAATAAAAGATTAAGAATCTTTCAGTACTAAAAATTCTCAACGCTTCTTATAAAAAACGAGTTTATGCTAAACTCCCCCTGTTATTTGTTAATGTCCTTGAGTCCTTATCATAAATTCCTATGACAAAACTGCTGTGGAGCAAGAACACATTGCAAAAACTGCAGTAGAAGTATTTGATCAAAGAAGAGTATTTCATCTTTCGAATCAGGCATATGCACAAGTTTGTTCTCAAATCATCATTTCAATTGTAAAGAATGAAAAGGCATTTGGCCCTCTGAAAAGTTTAAAGGTAGTTTTCTTCGATCAAGAACGAAAATAAAAGGCCCAAATTCTTGGTGCTTCTATATCGTGAAAAAATGTATTTTAGATAAAATTGATCAATTGATCTGAAAGAATACTACTAATCATTAAGTATATCTAATACTGGTTTTGCTTAAATGTTGCTTTACTTCTTACAGTATGTTTAATGTTTGTTTCATGTTAATCAAAATTTAGAGATTTAGGCTTTTATGCTTTAGGCTAATTATTGAGTAAAGATTTGGTAATTATAAAGAAAATAGAACTATGGTGCTCGGGCTATTTACAAATATCAATTTGGTAGGTACAACAGATATACTGGTCGAATGAAAAATTTATCACTTGAAGTTGGAATTTTCATACTTCCACGCCCCCCCCCCAAAATTAGCAACTTGTTTTCGTCCCTGTCCTTGTGCAATAACAACTGACCCATTTTTAGAAAGCTTTTTCGCTTCGTCTTTGTGCTCCTTGCATACTTAGCAACGTACGAGGGCCATTCAAAAAGTTTCCAGATATAAGAAATCTGTTACAAAGAAATGTACGTTTCTGCTAAAAATGAAATCATGTATCTATAAATTACGTATTTTAGAAGTTTTGTTTACATAGCTTGAAAAACATGAACACAGCTGAGTTTTAAATGTGAATAGCTCGATGTAATCACTATTCAGTCATGGAGGGCATTCCAGGGAGCCATTGCCAATGCAGCATTGTAATGACCAATGTTTTCCAAAAAAGCCGTGATTGTGGTGTTTCTGCATCGAATAAGTCAATAATATTTGCTGAAGGTAGTGTAACTGGTGGTAGAGTGACTTTACCTTGAAAGCAACACTTGGTGAGTACATTATGCGCATTCTGCTCACCATTGAAAAATTTCCCATGACAATGACGACATGCATTTTCCATCATGCCAATGTAATGCGGCTGTGGTAGGTTGAAAAACAGCTGTGGATGCTGATTGGCATTCAGTTGCTGAGCAGGTTGGTTAGGTTTAATAGTATCAACTGTTGTGGGGGCTGTTGGTCCAGATCATTTTAGTCATTGCCCTGTTGATATGGAAGCTCATTTTGTGCAATTTGAAGTTCCAACGCAGCTTATTCATTTACTACATCAGGAACCTGTTGCACATCTGCATTTGGTGGTCTGTTGTTGTTAAGACGGTTCTCGTTATATTGTCTTTGTCTTTCTCTTGCTCTTTGTTGATCAAAGTTTTGCCGAGGGCAACGTGGGGATGACAAATATACTGAATTCAATCAAAGAAGAGGGTGTAGAAGATGATGGCTGACAATGAGTATGATAAAACATGTAATTTAATTTTAATATAAGAAACAATTATTGTAGTATGAAATTCTGAATAATTTTGAAACTGAGCATACTTAAACGCTTAGCCAAGTGAGGGGCAAAGATAAACAATGTGAAATTTGTGATCTTGAGAAAAGAGACAAAATTAAGGTAGAAAATCCCATACTTCCCAACTTTAAAGTAGGAACAATAATGAAAATTGCATATTTGGACTTAACCAGATATTCCGAAATGGAAGAAAACGTCTGATGTAACTTGTTGTTTCTTTTCAACTGTAAGCCGAACCCAAACAATCTGTTCCAAACCGCAATTAGCGATACCTTCACCGCTGCTTTCTTAAATGATATACTCAGAAGTTCTTAATACATGATGAAAACGAACCAGTCATGTCAGATCGAATTTGGGAAAAAATGTAGAAATTTAATCGTTTTTTAAAGGTGCAAAGAAAAGGCTGAACAATTTTCAACATGTTGTTTTTGTTTCTCTTAATCAAAAAATCACACATCTAACATCCGTAACCCAGAAATATTTTATTGTTCTTGGGGGCTCATGCCCCCAAAAAATATAAAAATACCTTGTTTCCAATGAAGAATATATTTTCTTTGTATCATTCCGAAACAATGCTACTACTATATACAGTAGTTCTGTTCTTCCTATGCACTGTACATATTACAGTAATTACTATCAGGCTAGAGGACTTTGGCATGGTAAAATAAGCCTTGGTCCTGTTTCCTGTCCTATTCTTTTTGGCCAATAGATTGTTGTTTGAATAGATATCATTACCTAATACAGGTTGTCAGAAATTGTTGACACGTCTTCTCACTTTGCCCTTATTTGCTTAAAGGTTTACGATAACGAATGTACAAATGAAGGGTTTTCGAAAATAAATTGAAATATGGTGAAACCTCTACTTCATTTAGAATTGTTCCTGTCATAACTGTGTGAAATATCTAGTGGCTAAAAGGAAGTTTGTATCGCTTGATTCGGTTCAAATAAGTGGTATTGATCTCCCACAGGTCTCTAAATGTCGAGAACAGAGACAAGCAAAGATGAAGCAAAATAAAGGTGTATATTTCTACATAATCTTAATGTGAAATGTGGATCTACAACTAATTAATGTCTTTAACTTACAATAAAAAGTCTGAATCGTCCATGTCTTTTGAAATATTTAGTCCATAAAGCAGATTATCGAAGTTTTTTCTGATAACCTCAAGGCGGCTGCAAGCACTTTGCAATTTCGCTCTGCATATCCTTATAGCCCTTTGTTGGTCGTCCATCTTTTCGATTTCAGAAAGGAATGTTTTGCATCCATCAAGCAAGGATGCCAGCTCCTTCAATTTTGTTTCAATATTACATTGAGCCATGTCGAATACTATATGAAGGGAGAAATCTTGGGTAAAAGAAAGGTCAAACTGTATGAAACCAAGAGAAACAAAGTGCATAGGGATTACTTTGATGGCACTATGACATTGGATGGTATTGCAACTAGTATTTTTCACAGATTTTATAACCAGCATGCAAAAATTTTGGAAAAAGGGGTTTTTTAATACAACACAACGGGTGGAGAGAACCAATGAAACAGGTACGGATCTGCCCCTGAAATGCATTATAAATGTGAATGTGATACAGTTAAATTTGTTGAATTGGTTCGTTTCATAAACTTCTACGGATTCAATGATTAAAGTTGAAATCAATGGGTAGAAGTCCTGGTCGTTTAAAATTATCACTTAATAGCACAAGGTCAAAACTGGAATTAAAGAATTAACTACAGGTAGCAATTTGAATGGACAGACGTTGTATCTACAATTATATCATAGATTTTCAATGGCATAACCTGGAGTTTCTCCAGGGGGTGCGAAACTGAATGGTTTTGTGTCACATTGATTTGCATGAAAGTAAGGTATTCTTATAATTGCTTTTGCTGAACTTCACTGTTGAGTCAATGATTCTGGGGTGGTTTAACACCTATACAGTCTTTCATTACGCCGTTGATAAACACATTATCAATTGTCAAAATTAACTAATCAGCCAATCTACTGATTAAAATGATACGCTTAATTTGAAAAACTTAAGATTAAGAAACTGAACACAAAGATTGGAATTAAAAGATAGTTAGGAAAATGAAGAATTGAAAGTTACAGTCTCTCTAACTTTACTGCTCCTTGTGTTCCTTGGTTTCCTGTAGAGATGCAGAAATACCTCATCCCCTCTCCTGGGAAAAAATAAATTTTTAAAGGAAACCTGTCTTGTAGAAATATTAATGATGTAACTTTTAATTGAACATTTGTTAAAAATAGAAAAAAAAAATCAAAGATAAATGTAATAGATGAAAGGACCCAAGAGATGGTACCTTAATTCTCTTATGGGACGCTGATCAGGATCAACAAAGGAAAATTTTGTTTTTTTGCTCAGGGCAAATGCTCTGGCAGCTTCGATTTTAAGGTGTTGTATGCTGCCATCATTGTATGGTACATTCTGTTGAAAAAATTATTAAAAAAATTGTTGACTGCATTTCAATTGTGAACATGGAAAGGGTTACAACAATATAATTTTGGTAAAGTTTAGAAAATCGTTTTGCCTAGTGTCATAGGAAGAAGTAGCAATAAGTTGTATATAAGAAAAAAACGAGGTGTTGTTCTTTGCAAAGCGAATAGGTTCGAATTCCTGAAGATAGTATTTGAGATAGAAAGAGTACTTACTTTCACCTCTCCTCTGAAATGCATGACGACTGTTTTCTCTTCGTTGTTCATTTTTAGTTTGTTTTAAGTTTGTTGGTTTACGAAGGAAAGACTCTCTAAGGTCAATCTCTGGGCTAAAAAATCGAAAATTCGATATTTTTCAAAATTTTTTAATTATTCCATGAATACACTCAGAACTTTCAAATCAACTTTAGGGGTTTTAGGGATTTCACGAAAATTCTCAGAGATTTCAGGAAAAAATGACCACATTTTCTTTGACCACCTCTCCTCGCACACATCGCTCAGCCGCAAGCTTGAAAATGCACCTTGTTTCGCTTTGAAGGCTGATTCCCCCTGATCTTTTTGTTTTGAAGGAATCAATATTCTTTGTATCTAAAATCATGATTGTAATTTGCATGGTTTTGACCAATTGGATGCAAGTAAAATCCTAGTAGCCAAGAAATTGATTAATGAGCAATCTTCTACTGTCTTTCATTGTTTAAGTTACGGGGTAGCATTTTGTTAACCAATGAGCGGGCAGCATTTGAATCCTTGCCATGGTAACGGTCCTGTGCAACAGCACAAAACAGCCTGTTCAAAGCATAAGGTCGTTACAAAATGTCAGGAAAACAAACTAGCGATGAAAGTTTTTTCAACAAAAATCGGAAAACTAGAATTAAAAGGACAAAAAAGAGAAAGTTGCCCTCTTTAGCCACAAAATTACACCAACCTGATTGGGGCTAAATTAAGACGTCAATAATTGAATTCCCAAACTTCATGGATTCAGTGAAGCAAATTCCCCTTCGATCTGTATCGTCTTTGCCCCATGACGAGCTTAAACATCAGCATAAAGAATTTCTCAAGAGACTTGAAAAACTGACCAAAAATCGTAAAAACTAGAAGTAAAAGGACAAAAAAGAGAAAGTTTTACGGCAATCAGTTTGTCAGTTCAAAGAAAGATGCTCCTGTAGACGCGGCCGGTGAAAAAGAAATTGGTTGGCTTCTTGAAATTGGCTTCCTGGGCTTCTTGAAATTGGTGCAGGGAAGTCTTCCTTAGAGAAGCTTTGTTCTGTTTTGAATATACCAAAAGCAATGTCCGATGATGCTTTCAGTGTTAGTGTAGCCAAAATAAAAAGTGCACTAGAACTGGAAGCATCATTGAGCATGAAAAAAGCAGCTAAGGAAGAACATAATGCTTTGGATACTCCAGAAGATCAAGTGATAAGAGGATAGAATGGAGACAAGGAATCTTCAATATACTGGCTATATATGGGATGGAGATTCAAAGTCATATTCCTCTATAAAGGCCAGTAAGCATGGTGATAAAGTAATTGCAAAAATTGAATTTGTTGGGCATGTTCAAAAGCGGATGGCAGCTGCCCTCATGAAGCTGAGGGTACGGAAAGGCAAAAACAAAACAGATGGCAAATCAATTGGAGGAGTTGCCAGACTCACAGCTGCAAGAATTGATAAGCTGCAGGTATACTATGGGCTTGCTATTCGTCCCCATAAGAACAATGCTGATGCCATGAAGAATGAGGTATGGGCAGACCTTTATCATTCTGCATCAACAGATTAGAACCCGGATCATCAAAACTGCTGGTTCAGGGTACTTGGTGCAAATATAACAAGGCGATGCTGCAGAAAAAACAATGCAAAAACAACAATCCACTGCCTAGTGCCATTGTTGATGAGTATAACCCATTTACAAGAAGCTGACAAATGATTACATTATGAATGGGTGCCTTTACAAGTAATAGGTACCCAACTTTTACAAGCAAAATGGTTTCCATCAGTTTATTGGTGCTGTTGATGGAACACATATTCCATTAAGAAAGCCAGAAGAATGTCCCACCGAATTCATCAACAGAAAAGGCTTCTATAGTCTTCCTGTGCAGATTACAGATCCTGTTTCTTTGATGTGGTAATAAAGTGGCCAACACACCATTTGCTGCCATACTTAATGAAGGAGTTTGCAAAAGGGGGCAATACTCAACAAGAACAGTTTTTTGGATTCTGACTTTCTTTGGCAAGGATGGTTATTGAGTGTGCTTTTGGTCGGCTAAAAGCTTGTTTTGGATTTTTAAGATGCCCCATTGATTTGGAGTTGCAAAATGCTATCACAGCTGATCACAGAAAAAATTCCAAAAAAGGGTAAGGTCAAATTTCCTCTAGAACTTTCTAATGGATGGTGCTCCCTCCCAAATGTCGTTACACAAGTCGTAAAAACACATCACCACTCTACCTCAGCCACTTTGTCGCCCAAAGTTGACTGCTTTCTCGTACCCTTTTTTTATCGATTTCAGTTTCAAAGCAATTCGTTTTTTGGAAAACAATTGTAAGTTCAGGGCTTTAGGGAAGTCTTTCGTATTTTCTTCTGCATTCGTCGTTGGTATTGCCTGACAAAAATTGTCCTGACTTTTACATATTTAGAATTGACCCCTTTCCAATCGATTCCATCAAAGCGACACTTTGACGAATAAATTTTCACGCATTCCAACAGCAACTCAATCTCACTGTCTGTCCAGCCAGACCCATCACCTTTTTCAACATTTTCTAGATTGTTTTTCACCATTCTCGCAGAATTTATTGAGAAAAATAACTATCACAACACAACACAAATCTTCTACAAAATCAAGAAAGTGATGAATTTTGGCGCGCTTTGTAAACAAGCATATACGCATTGCAAGCGGAGCGTCTCAGTGTAACTGCTACTTTAATTATCACTGCAGAGTAAGAAATTGCTCTGCACGGATAGCGTTCCTGGTAAAGTGTAACTCCAGCCTTTAATCAAATTTGCAAATGTTTCTCTTTCCCATAGCCTTCCCTTGAAAAATTCATCAATGAAGTTGAAAAGTATTCAAAATTGATAAGTCACCGCAAGTGCCAGTTGGAATTAAAGCGGATGTACAAAGGAAAAGCCCGCAAAAGAAAACAGTGACAAAAAACAAAAACGAATTGGATGAATTTTTTCCACTCGATGATGACATCTTGCCAAAAATTCCAGCTTCGGACAATGGGGCAGCAAATTTTTCTAGCAGAGTACCTATTTCTGATACACCATATGCTGGGTCGTTTTGCCAATACTGTGGATCATATATAGGCATAGCTGAATAAATAGCTGAATCTTCTTCAGGAAACCTTTCTCTCAATAGAATCATAAGTTTTTGGATGGCTGCTTCTTTGGCAAGTGCTTTTTAGGAATATTTAATGCCAGCTGTCTCTACCATTTAGTTTTCTCTGTTATTTGGTTTCTTGCAACTGTGCCCTTTTCCAGATAAATTCCTGTCACAGCCATGGTATCCTTCTCGTACGTGAATTTGGCAATGTAGCTATTCAGCATTTCTTTGTTGGTTTTAGCAGCCATCTTCAATTCATCCAGCTCAACACATGTTTCTTCCAACCCTTGAGCAATCTCATATGGCATGACACCTTCAAATAACAGAGAAACAGGGCCAGCAGCGTTCAGTATGTCAATGTAGCTTGCAACTTTGCAAAAGAAAGCGCAAGATTGCAATTTATTGAGCAATCCTGTACCTTGGCTTTTGAATTGTTATTTCCTTTTCTTTCAGCCAACGTATTTTCAAATGCTGTAATTAACCCCAGCCAAGTGTCTACAAGCACTTTCAAGGCTCTACAGCGATGGTTGATGAAGCGAGTACCTCCCAGTTTTGGCATCTTTTTGTGTGCATCTATCCCAAAGGCTTTACAAGCTTCAAATACCTCGTTGTTCAGTTTTCCAGAGTTTTTTAGTAGCCCATATATGGCTTTATATTGCTCATCACATTGCTGGAACTGTGAGACCTCGATAACTGTGTTAAAACACCAGAATAAATTCTGGTATTAACACTTGCCCCATCATCACCATCTTGTCATTGGTAGCAGACACCATCTTGACGAAAAGGCATTGAGGGGATAATGGCCAATTTGTAAGCGGTTTTGACCATTTTCATGTAAGAATCTTGGGTACTTTGTTTCAATGCCACATCTTTTATGGGTTGTATCAAGCTTCCTTTTTCACCTGAAAAAAAATGTAAAATTACATATTTATAATAAAGTGATATTTCTTTATCAATAGAAATCACTTCCAAAAAATTGTACGAGATTGATAATCATCAGTGATTAACAAAACTTTCTCCGACAAAAAACGCTAAATTTTAGTCATCGCCTGGCCGCCTTTGTGCATTCCCAACCATCCTTACTTCTGTAGGAAGTCTCATTTCTTCCTCTAGTGCCCATTTGTGCCCACTACCTGTAAGATTATTAGTGTTTTGAAACATTTGCTACTTACAATGTATTTGCTTCCATATGTTACTACAAGGGTAAGTATTTTTAGTTTATTGTGTTTCTATCCACAAAAAATTATCAAGAATTAGAAAAATTTCTAGCAATGTTCAATTTGTCAATTTGCTGCAGTGGATACCGGCGTTTTTTTAATTTAAGGACAGGTTTATAAGAAACCGAGTACTAGACACCCTAAAATTTAAGTAACTTTAAGAACTACAAGAATATAATTGAGAAACTCTAGAAACCTTTGTAATTGTCTGAAATTAACGGTGCGAACATGATATTGCTATAGATTTTGACGATTTTTGTTTGTAATAATACCAATAGTTTGCTATAGAGTACCCACGTTTTCTATTCTTCATTACAATTTTCATTCATTCAATTAAGACACTTTTTGAAACGTTTAGAACTAAATTATGACCAAAAATTAAGAAACTTAATACGACTAGAACTTGCGCCAGGTTTCTTATAAACAACGTGTATTATAGTGCTCTAAAAATCAAATGGTACTTACCCTCCAAATGGCGACCAATAGTCCACTTGCTTATAAAATTTGTTCCATTGACGTACGATTCAATTGCTTTCCTGGCACTTCCTTTACAAAGAGGATTTGATAAAATAACTTTTTTTTTGTTTTGAGCAAAGTTTACACCAAATTGAAACCACCATTGTCTTTCCATTCCTTTCTTTAGTCTTTGATCCGATAACTTCGACCTTGCGATACTGGTGAAAAGTGGATAGCTCTATCTATGGCTTGACCCTTTGAATTACTGGCCATTTAAAAAGTTTCTGTCGTGAAAAAAGAGCGAAAAGAACCACAAGTCTGTCTCCATGCACATTTATGAAAGAATGAATGAGTAAAATTGCGTGACTGTCTTGAAATCCAATTATAACAACCAGGGATCACAATGACAGGTACAATTCGTCTTGGTGTAGCAAAAAAGCTGCCCTTGTGATGAAAACCGCAGTGGAATTAAAAGATTCCAAGAAGAAAATAATTATGGAGTTTTGTTTAATCAGTTGTTTGAATTGGTGAAAACAGAGAAAGCTGCCAGCCAGAACAAGCCATTGAGCCAGGAGAGCCAGTTTCTGCATGGGCATGCATTTCTCCATGGGTTGAGAAGCTAATGCATTTCAAAGGCAACAGTGTAATGACAGACATGCAGCGCCTGGCCTTTATGCTATTTATTTTCAAAGAGCGATCAAGAACAGTTATCGTAGCTCCAACGTGATATGAATTACGAATGAGGGAGATTACGAAGAAGGATCAAGAATCAATTGGAAATGTAAGTATGGAAGAATAGATGAAGAAAGATTTTCAAAAAATGAAAGAAGTTTTGAATTATCATTCAAACAAGACCAACCGTCTTAAGCAACTTTATCTGTGTGGCTTCAGTCAAAAAGAGAAGGACTGTTTGAGAAGATATGGAAAAAAATATGAATTTGATGGTAAGTTGTTCAATTTTTAGATAGCCAATCCAGATATAGCTGATATTTAAACGAACTCCAAAGCAATGACAACTTGTTAAAAATTTTTCCTATGAATGTTAAATTTTCCCTTGCCCATCCCCCATCCCCACTTTCCAACATGTTTCAAAGCCCATGATTAAAAATCGGACGCAAGTCCCTTCTAGATTTTTATCCCAAACAATTTCACATTCATAAACAACTTTATGCAGAGGCAATAAATATTATGAAAAGTATCGTAAGCTAATCTAGAGATCTTGGTAGGACAAGATTTTCTTCTCACTTGGCTCACAGGGAAACCCAGTCTGCCCCTATTTGGAATGTTTTTAAATTTTCACTTGATTTGGTACAAGGGGTATTTGGAGAAAAATCCTTTGCGTTCTTTAGACATTCCAGACAAAGTAGAATTTCGGTTACGTAAGTTGTGCATATACCCTATATTGTCTCTCTTGAATGATAGTGCTTTTTCCTTCGGCCATCGAATATTCCTTAATAGCAAAATTTGCAGTACATATGTTAGAGGATAACAAATCCTAGTTTGGAATAATGTTCAATTATTCAAGTAAGAAAAAAATACTTGTTTACGACCATTTATTTTGTTTGCAAAAAGCTGATTTTCTGCTACACAAATTTTTTTGGACCCATTTTACAAACCCAAAGTTAAGCAACTGTCCATCCTATTGGCTCTTTTTTAGTTGCTTTTTCCAGTGGGTTGAATACTGACGTTATGGCTATTTTAAAGGTAACGAAGGATAGAACTGACGTTAAAAAAATCAGCGACAATAAATTTTGGGGTTCCAATTTTTTGGAAAAATGAGGGTCATTCACATAGTACGTATGCATGAAAAATGATATTTTTTTACCCCTTCCTCCTCCACAGTAGTATTTTCTCAAAGACCCTGCTATTATTTCTCAGTGATGTTGCACTGTAAAAAGATATGTTTTTGTAATGAAAACAGTTATATAAAACTAATGCATACATGGTTACTCTTGTGATGTGATTTAGCCCCAAAGCTACAAATCCTATTATGAACAGGTCTTTACTGCTTAGATAAAGACAACAGAACACCAAGCTTTGGCAAAATTTGTTATTTGGGTGGGTGAAACTATTATCAATGCATTAGACTTCTGAAAATGAGGATGGCCTTGCAAATTACTTTTATATTTAAAAAGAATTTGAATAAGCTGGCAAGCAAAAATCATGAATAAGCATGATTTTTTTATTTGGATCACAACGCCCAACATTGATGTCATTGCATGTAGACAGTCCGAAGAAATTACAGCAAAGGGTTGTACCGTACCCAAATCCAAAGCTCTACCTTTACATCGACCTTCAATCCATCTTTTTGAAAAAATAGATTGAACTAGAACATTTTGCGTACGTATTAGAACTCATAGAAAAACGATTTCGTATACAATATTTTTCCTTTATATTTAAGAATAAGATTGCATTTTCTATTTTTCGTTTATGTGAAAGACAACAAAGCAAACTGTTAGCAAATGTGACTGTAACCCGTATCTCTTTTAGAGTAGTGTCTGAAAATGACCGATCTCAAAGTGAAGTGAACAGTTTGTAAGCTGTATGTTCTTTGGAAGACAGAAAGTCAATTTTTCAAGAATTTCACGACAGTAGCATTGGTGGGCATGGTGGGCTCAATAATACAGAAGATCAGATTTGTGTAAGATACAAATGGAAGAATATAACATCGCATTTGAAATACATGGTAAAATCATTGCTTAGGTTATAACGAATGCATTCAATGTCGAAGGAAAGTTAAAAATTGACGTTATTGAATTTTTATAGTTATTGAATTTTTATAAGATGTTTATTTCTGAGAGTCAATATTTCTAATCTTTAGAGGTAATGGTCTTCTTAAACATCCAGGTCTATCCAAGGATGACACAAAAACTGCCATTACGTTGCTATTGTTCAATCCGAGAAGGGTAATATTCCCTCTGGTCTCTCTCGATATGTGAAGCATAGCTCGTTTGAAAGGAAAAATCGTTTTACAAGGTTTCCAAAATTTATGAAACTTAAAATGGCATTTATCTTAACTTATGCATGGCAAGATATGCTTAACTAAGCTAGAATAAATCTGGTTTTTGACATGAGTCATTTTTGGGCTAGCTTGATTAAAGTGTTTTCAAAGGGCTTTCTTTAAAATGATTTAGCATCTTCACCTTTGGCTGAATGCATGACATATTAAGCATGTTTAAAAAAACAAGCTATGTTTGATCTCAGAGCAGATGAGTGAATTCTTTTATTACATGTAAGTGTGGTATTTGGTATCTATATCTAGAAGAGTCAATGTCAACCAAAAGATCATACATAAAAAAAGGACAACTCCGAGAGGAACAAATGTGTCTACCACTCAGCCATTACATCCAGTAAAACATTACATAAAACAACAATAATTGTAACTGCTAAAAGTATACAAATATAAGAAAGGAGAAGAATCTTTCTAAAAGGAGATAAGGTTTTGTGTGCCTTGTTTCGAAATGAGAGATTTTGAGTCAACTAGCTATGTGAATAAACTTTAGGGTTTATAGTTATAGATCTTCTTTGAGTTCTTTTGGAAGTTCAATATTGCCATATAAAGCAAAAAGAACTGCATCAAAGTTTTGTTTAAATCAGTGATGTACCCCTTCTCTTTCTACGGTGAAGAGGCAAAGGATGTGCAAAACTCAAGAATATGTGCTTCTGTATGGGTCCACAAACAAGAAAAGGGAATTCATGTAGTTCATAACACACGCACGCATGTGGGACTACAATTGTTACTACTTCTTGCTGGGGATGTCGAGATGTGTCCAGGCCCATGCCAGAAATGCATCACATGTAAAAGGCCGATGAGAAAGAATCAGAGCTCTGATAAGTGCTTCGCGTGTGGCCAAAAGCTCCACCTAAAATGCCTCGTTGATCAAATTGAAAACGGATGCGAGAGGGTTTATTGCCGTTCGTGCTTGGCAGATAAACAAGTCAATCCAGATATTCAAATGACAGAAAATATTTACAACGATATCACAACGTTTTTACAATCAAGAGGACTAAAATTATTCCACCAAAACATAAATGGTCTTGCAAAGAAAATCGAGGACTTAAAATTATTACTTCAAGAAACGAAACACGACATCGATTTTTTTGGCGTTACTGAGACCCACCTGCACAAGGATATTAGGGACGAAGAAAGCAAGATTGAAGGCTATGCATTTCTAAGAAACGATAGAAAAAATGGCTCAGGTGGCGGTGTTGGTTGTTTTATAAGAAATGATCTTGGCTGGCAAAGAAGAGAAGATCTAGAAAAGGACAGTTTAGAAGCTATTTGGGTCGAAATCTTTGTGAAAAATTCACGTCCGTTACTGGTATGTGTCATATACAGGCCCCCGGACACTTCAAAGTATCTTGATCGAAATTTTGAAAGTGAATTCAGTGATATGATAAACACCAGTATCTCTGAAAACAAAGAACTAATCCTCATGGGTGATTTGAATGCTGACTATCTGAACACTACGAAAAACAAGGAAGTAAAGCGAATCATCAAGGGGCATGGGCTCAAACAAATAATAACAAAGCCCACAAGAGTCACCAAAGACACGAGCACACTCATAGATATTATTGCAACAACCCACGAACAGAATGTAAGAAAGCATATCACACGCCCTAATTCTCTCAGTGATCACGATCTGGTGGGAGCAGTTATAAAGAAAAATTGTCAAAAGTTTTTATCAAGGACAACATACAAAAGAAATTTTGCGAAGTATGATGAAAATAGTTTCAGAAGAGATCTCCAAAGTCAGCCCTGGGAAAACCTTGAAAAAGAACAAAATGTTGACAAAGCATGGACAATTTTCAAAGGGCTCTTGAAGTCAGTAATAGATAAGCATGCACCCCTAAC
Organism: Rhopilema esculentum; assembly: GCF_057945365.1. Lineage (NCBI taxonomy): Eukaryota > Metazoa > Cnidaria > Scyphozoa > Rhizostomeae > Rhizostomatidae > Rhopilema > Rhopilema esculentum. The sequence continues at coordinate 99,210 of NW_028300842.1, forward strand.
AAAGAAAAAGGTAAAAGGGCGTGATTGTCCATGGCTAACAAATGAAATTAGATCCAAAATGAATGAGAGAGATTACTGGTTGAAGAAAGCAAGAAAGACAGGAAAAGAAAATGATTGGTCCACATACCGTCGCTTACGAAATGCAGCAACTCGAATCATCAGATACAGCAAGGCAACTTACACAAGATCTGTCTTTCAAGAAAACATTAACAGACCAAAGCAGTTTTGGGAGCAAATTAAAAAATGTTATCCAGCAAAATCCTCAAAAGATCGAAGCAGCAAGGTATTTGAAATAAATGGAGAAATTACTTCAGAAAAGAAAACTATATCAAACGAATTCTGCATGTTTTTCGCGACGATTGGCAGAAAATTGCAAAATACTTTACCAGCAATAGTGAATCAAAGTTTGGAATATCACAAAAACTCAACATTGGATCATAGACAGAACCCCAAAAAGGTAACCTTTAATTTCAAAATGACAAACATCAAAGACATCAGAGACATTTTAACGAAACTAAAAAGAAAAAAGGCTGCTGGTTGTGATGATATACCAACAACGTTGATTGTTGATGGAGCAAACGAGATAGCTGGTCCTCTCTCAAATTTGATTAATCGATGTCTTGAAATGGCAATCTTCCCATGTGCTGAAAAATGCTCAAAAATTACACCAGTCTACAAGTCAGGTGAAAAAACGATCATGGATAACTATAGACCAATTTCTGTACTCCCTGTTATTTCAAAAGTCTTTGAGCGGGTTGTGCACAATCAGCTCTATGACTATCTTGAGGCTAATAATATGCTTTCGGAGAGACAGTTTGGTTTTCGAAAGCGATCATCTACTCAACATGCAGTTACATTTTTCTCAGATTTCATCAGAACCAATATGGACAGGGGCCTTATGACTGGAGCTGTATTTATTGACCTGCGAAAGGCTTTTGACACAGTGGACCATGAGAGACTCCTATCTAAACTTCTTCATTATGGTATTAAAAACAAGGAGCTTTGCTGGTTCGAGAGCTATCTGTTTGGTAGAACGCAAATTGTATCATATGATGGAGCCTTGTCAGAAAGTCAAGCTATTTCCTGTGGAGTACCGCAGGGATCCATATTGGGTCCATTGCTTTTTACCTTACTAATAAACGATATCGATGAAAATTTAAGCCAATGTGAAATGACCCTCTATGCTGATGATTCTGTTTTGTACGTTGCTGGTAAAAATTGTGATATTATCGAAGAAAAGTTAAACAGTGATCTAAAACAGATTGCTTACTGGCTTCAGCAAAATAATCTCGTTATTAATCTTAAAAAGACCAAGACCGAGTGCGTCCTTTATGGTACACACCAGAGAACTTCGAAATCAAAACCTATGGAGATCAAGATCAATAACACAAAGATCACAGAATCTAAAGAATACGAATATCTAGGAGTAAAGATGGACAAGAACCTGACATTTTCTGATCATTTCGAAAAAACAATAAAAAAAGCCTCATCTAGAGTAAAGTTATTGTCGCGTATACGGCATAATATAAGTCCTTACACAGCAGAAACAATTTACAAGGTAACAATTTTACCAATTCTGCTTTATTGTAACAATGTGTTCCTTCACATGGCACCATCAAAAAAGATGGTGTATGAGAACATTCAGAGACGGGCACTGAAAGTAATAAATGGCAACAGGGACAGTGTACAGCTGGAAAAAGTCAGTAGTATACGAAACAAGATGTGTGCTCTTGAAGTTTTCAAAAGTTTGAATAGCGTATCGCCACACGCCTTTCGAAACTACTTCAATAGAGTAAAACACAGGCAGTGTACTCGTGCCAATGCAAAAAATATTGTTTTGCCCAAAGTCCAATCAGAAGCAGGCAAGAAGGCCTTTTACTTTCAAGGAGCAAAGATTTTTAATAAACTAACAGACGAAATGAAGTGTGAAACATCAATTCTAAGATTTAAGACTTTTTGTAAAAATTTTAACTTCGACTTTTAAGATTTCATTTTCATCATGTATTTAATTTTTATTTCGGTAATCCATGTATAATTTAGACAGGTCCTTTATTGATAACAGCACGTTGTTGCTGACCAAAGTTAACCTGTATAAATATGATATTATTATTATTATTATTATTATTATTTCAGTTGGATAAGGCAGGATAAAATTTTTGAAGGAATTATTTTCCATTGGGTTACTTGGTAAGGATAGAAGCCACATTGAAAGTGTTCTGATTGTAGCCCAATAACACCCTAGTTGCAAAGGTAGTAAAGCAGGTTGAATGGTGCCCTTAGTTTGTATTTGAACATGCATTACAAGACTATTTAAAATCTTATAACTCAAAGAGAGCCGCATGTTCCACCCTTAGCAATTTTATTTATCTTGATCAAGCTCTGTGTACAAACAAAGAGAACTTTCCTCTTAATGTTCTTCTCCGTGTTTCTGTTGAGCACCAGCAGCAGAATACTCTTGACATATTATTTTTCCCATAAAGTTTGATAAATTGACACTACCACTAAATCACAGGTTTTTTTAAAATGTTGAAAAAACATTCCTTTATTCCTGGTGAGGTCTAGGTTATATTTTCAATACCAAGCCAATAACAACTCTGGGCAAAATTAAAAAGTAGGAAATTAAATTTGAAGTTGCATGTGTAAAGATATATGCTCTTGCTTCTTATATGAATGAATCCAGACGTGTTTGATAAATACGTTTTTATATCAAATTTCCCTTTTTTCGAAAATTTTTAGAGAGAAAAAAACGAGAGAGGCCTTAAAATAGCCAATCAATTTGCGCAAATACGATAAGACATGCATTTTAAGCGTAGAGCCAAATTAAAAAATGGATTTATTTTAGATATAGGTGTAGAGAAATTTGAAACAATAACCCAAATAAAATCAAATATGCTCAATCTATAGTAACATTGGCATTCATTTCTCTGGAATCAAATTGGCAGACGTGCTCTAAGAAGTACACTGACAAGCAGTGGAATTACTTTTCTTGAAGACACTTTGTTCTTCTATAGGGCGATTCGGTGTAACGTAATAAGCTTAGCGACACTTAGCAACGCTTTCTTTGGGGTGACAACAAACTCTAAACATTGTTGACAACGCACGGACGCAGTGACGTTAAACAGTATATTTTGCGCGATTTATTCACAAATTCAACATGTCTTACGAATACTTCGATTCGCTAAGTGATGAAGCAAGAAAACGCTATTTAGAACCAGTTACCTGCCGATGTTTGGGTGGACAATCCGAAGTTATGGCCTAATATCGAATATCCTGACATCTATGAATACCTTAATAATACCCCAGGTGAGTCTTTTTAATATCAGTGCTTGTATTCTTGTAAATTAACAGTTTCAGGATTTAGAAAAGGCTTTTCTAAAAATTGTTGATTGTATCATTGTCGCGATTCGGTCTGGACTGCCTGTCCATGCATAGGGCGATGCTATGTGAACGCTAGTACACCAAAGTAAAGTGGTGCCATGTTATGACAGTCAGCAATGTAGGCAAACATTTTATTGATCAAGTCAAGGATTGAATCATTTATTTAATTGGTATAACTTTGAATATAGTTATAGTAACGGCCCAGGTACATGATATGTTACTTCAAACCTTATTGCACTGAAATTTGATCAACTTACTTCAAACTTACTCTTGATAATTTTCAACTGTTAGGGGTTTACACAAAAGAGGCAATGAAGTCAAGGAAAGGACTTGAAGCCTACAATCAATTTTATTCTGGCTGGGTTGGCACTGTGAAAATTTACCAACGAGGCAGAGAACTCCCCTCCATCATGCGAGCAAGTATTTTGCATTCACAGAGGCTCAATGAAGAAGCTCTTCAACCATGGATTGCTGCAAATTCAGAGGGTTTGGTTTTGTGTGCCCACTGTAATTGTACCTTTTAACTGCTCAGAGTTAATCTTTATATTCTTAGTTAATTGTTTTTTAAATTTGAATTTATTCAATTAAAAATGAAATTTTAAATTCTCAAAATTGAAATTATTAAATTGTCAAAAATTTCCTCCATCACCATAACATTTCCCATACTGAATTTTGTTTTTATGATCGATTCAATATTTTTTATATTTCTTTCCCTGCACTGAAAAATAAGTATTAAAAATTTTCTTTATCATTCATCATTCAGGCTTGGTGAATCATGCTCCCACATTGGTGCACTTTTATTTAAAATTTAAGGGGCTGTTCGCTTTGGGTTTACAAAGCTGGCATGCACAGATGTTTCCTGTAAATGGAACAATGATTTTGTTAAGACAATAGAGGGAACAGAAATAGGAAACATAAAATTCCACAAGAAGAGTTCTGTAAAGAAAGCAGTAAAACGACCTTCATGTGGAATATCAACCATTGAAAGGAAACAGTTCCTTGAAGCACTCAATGGTTTGCCTAATGAGTACAAACCTGTAGGCCTTAGCCTTTTCTCAGAATGCTGCCAATCGTTCTGTCACAATGGTCAAGTGGCAGAAAGGCCTGAAATTCCCAAGAGCCTACGTGATTTTTATTGTCCCAATATCAAAGCAGAAGATGTGGCTGCCAAAATTGAGGAAAATTTATTCAATCCCAATAACAGAAGCTGAGAGGGATTTTATTGAACAGTCAACCAAATCGCAAAGTAGTTCACTGATGTGGAAAGAATTAAGAGCAGGACGCATAACAGCATCTGTTGCACATAGTGTGTTACATGCCAGGGACAATAAACTTCCCAAGTCAACAATTTTAAACATTTGTATCAGTATCAACAAAACTTACTTTGCCGTCATTGGACTGGGGTAAACAGCATGAACAAACTGCTATTAAATGCTACCAAAGCAAAATTGCTAAGGACCATGTGAATTTAAATATTAAAGCTTCAGGACTGAGGTTACATTCAGAGTTCCATGTACTTGGTGCATCAGCAGATGCTATTGCTACTTGCAACTGTCATGGCAAGTTTCTTGTTGAAGTTAAATGCCCTTACAAGCACAAGGAGGCTGATTCTTTAATCAACTGCATAGAAGATCCCAGTTTCTGTCTGAATGAAAAACTAATGTTAAAAGAGAATCATAAATATATGGCACAAGTTCAAATGCAAAGTTTACCTTTGTCATTTTGTTATTTGGACCCCAAAGTTCTGTCATGGAATTGAAATACCATACAGCAATAAATTTGAATCATCCATTCAAAAGATGTATGATCTGCATAGACAGTTCATAGCTCCTGAGATAATAACACGGTGCATTGAGAATGCAAAGGTAGAAGATGGTGAAGAAGGTGAAAAGGAAGATGATAATGTATATTGTTATTGTCAGCAGCCCTCTAGTGATCAAATGATAGGTTGTGACAATTCTTTGTGCAAGAGGAAATGGTTCCATTTTAAGTGTGCTAAAATAAAGAGACCCCCTAAGGGCAATTGGTTCTGCAAGAATTGCAAAAAAAGAGACTCGCATAAATAAACTGTTAAGTTTTATGTTAACATATCACTTATTTTCTTTACATAAATATCTAGAATTGTTTCAAATGCTGCTGTTTTTATCTTTATAAACAATTCCTGTTGTGAGATTAAAAAGAGCCCCGCAGACTGTAACAAGTTTGTCAATATTTGGTACTTCTTCCAGTGCTTCGTTTTGTTGAGACTTTACCGTGGCTAAAGGAAGAGTTCCCTGTAGAACTGAAAACTTGTTTTTCATCAAACCAATAACTCTTTCAATGTGGATACGCACATTTGCAATTTGTCTTGTAGTTTCCACTTCCTTGGGTGTGAGTTGTTTCTTACCTTTGGTGAAACTTGGGATAATGAGTTCTGCACCACAAACTGCAGCAAACTCATCCTTCAGTGTGAACCCACGATCTGCCAAGATTTCATCTCCATGCAAATGGTATTTGGTGCTAATGAAGCCTGATGCCTTGACTATTTGAATGTCAGTAGCCCTTCCACCCCATCCCTTTGATAAGAAGCTTACTGCTCCCACAGGATTACAACTTATCAAATACTTAACAGTAGCTGGCAAACTGAGTTGAAAACCTTCCAGGAGAGACCAGTAAGGTGGGTTGAAGCATTGTCATTTCCTGCAATCACCATTGGATCGTAATTTGACAGAAGCACCTGCCAATGGAAGAAAACTTTAAATTTTTTGAAAAATGTTGATTTAGATTGTGACAACAAAGGAACAAATGACTAAAACAAGGTTTACAATAAAAACTAACTTAAATTGCAGTTTTATTTTAAAGGAAATATCATGATCAGACTTGGCTTTTATCATTCTTCAGAGGTGTATATCAAAAGACAGCTCAGAGGAATTTACTTTTGCTATTATTTTCAAGTAATCTCTTCAATCTTCTTAAAGAATTTTGAAGGACAACTCTTTGGCAAATTGGAATTTTAGAACCTATTAAATTAGCTTTGAAAATTAACTCGAAGTTCAAAAGAAACTACAAATGAAGAAATTTAGTACCAGTCTTTAACCCTGTGAAAAATGGAAGGTAAAAGAGCATTCTTTCCTTAAAGAAACAAACCATATCTGTTGTTCAAGGCAGGTAATTTTTGTCAATAGAGTTTCCCTCTCCTTTCTCAGAAAATTGACTTCTAATGACTCATTTGGAAGTGCTTGTGGTTGAGCCTGTACATCTGGCATTTCAGTGCTTGGGCCAGCTTCAGAACTTTCTGGATGTTCAGATGTCATTCCTTGATCTTCTTCAGTCACCAAAATCTTTGTCTTGATACTACATTCAATTTTAGCCATACCCCGTTTTCTGACTCGCTCAAACCTATCTAACTTTTTGGTAGCAATGTTGCCGTCTAGAGCCTTGTGCTTAAAGACTGAAGGTACATAGTCAGGATGAGTTGGATCCTTTGATGGTTTCCCTAAATTAGGCACAAACATCAGTCAGGACGGAGGTGTACTTGATAGGAAACAAGACTGCTATTTGATAGATATAATAAACTAGACTTTTCGTACGAAATTTCGGTATAACAAGCAAAGAATTGGCCTAATCAAAACAAGAACGCCAACAAGTTGCAAATTGGTTTTGATTTAATTAATATTGAGATAAACTGCAATAAAATAAAACCATACATACCCTCTAAAAAATGGGCAGAACAAATGTACGCGTATTTGCCACCTGGAGCCCATGGAGTCCCATCTTCGTTTACGCAATTCATTGCTTGCACCCATCGTTGCCATTTGTCCGCATTCTTTTCTCGATCAGGAAATCGATGGAAAGAAATATCCTTTTTATCCATCATATTGTGGTTTGAGCAGCCAACTGCAATGCAACTTTTCAGCATTTTCGATTTATTTAAATGTTCCAAAGTGACAATCAACTTTGCGTACATAAACACAGCAAACACTACGGGGCCTAGCCGATTGACCTGTTTGTATTCACCCCACGCCTGTTGCTAGGCGCAGTTGCTACACGTTGCCGAATCGCCCTATTGGTCCTGTATCTGAATTAAATTGTCCTTATGACCTGTGCAGGTTGTATATAAGCAACATTGGAATCCGTTGATCAATATTATATTGTTGCGATGTTATGTTGTTAGTTTAGTAAGTTTGCTTCAATAAACTTATTCTAGCTATCATCTGCTTTTAGGTGGAAAAGCTGCGGCAAATGCTTGGCATTAACCTTACTGAGCTCCCAAAAAGAGAAAGAGGGAATCAGGACCTTTTCACCTGCACTGATTATTTTGCATAATGGCCTGGAGCCTTTTCCATAAAAAGTAAAGATGCAAAAGAGATGCAAAATGGTCTCTTAAAGTTGTTCTGTCACCATGGTGCACCCAAACAGCAGCAAATCATCTGCAAACGAATGGTCTGGATGAAAGAACGAATCAGACTTTAAACAGGTATTGTCTTATTACGATTTATACTTGGGTATTTAATAGTTTTTTATGTAAAGATATTTAAGTTTGATTGATTGTAAAAAATAACTCAAGACCCTGCGGTAACTGGATAACCAGATAACCTTAAAACTGCCCCTTAACTGGCTTTGTAACCTCGGTATAAGCATAGTTGATAAAAGGAATGGTTTGGAAACAAAGAAGATTGCGCAATATGTTATTGTTCTGAATTTCTTTGATCACAAGACCAAACAACATCCAAGGCACTGTTCTAGCATGGCGGACGGCCGATACAGAACAAAATCATTATGGTAAACTGTGTTTTTAACGGATGTCATACTAATCGGGCAAATAAATCTGGAAAGTACGATAATATTTCAATCTTCAAGATCACCGCGCGTTCTGGTAAATTTTATTTAGACTGGAAAAGAGATATCCTCAACATAATCACAAAGTATCGGCAGGTGGATGCTCATTTTTCCCAACAAATCGAGAGAGGACAAATATATGTTTGTGAAAATCATTATGAGCCTGAAGACATTGAAATAACAGGTAAGTTTATAGTTTTTATAGCTTTGTTTTATCTGTATTATTGTACAAGAAAAGGCTAAAAGAATGATTCTAAAATTTATTTCTAGTATTTCCAAAATGGAAGATATCCGAAACCATATTGCAAAACCAGATCAGAAATATTTTGGAAATCACGACAGTTTGAATTCAACTTTTGATTTTTACTAGAACTCACAAATCATAAAAGCAAATACAACGTGTAGCTAAATTTTTGGGAGAAATTTCAATCTTTGCATACATCGATAGCATTAGAAAAACTCGTTGGTTGAAAGCTTCCACGGACTGTATTTATGATAATATTTGACTATGTTGTAATAGTTAATGGTAAACGCATTCTTCAAAAAATAGATTCAAAATAAAAGACAAGAGGCCCAACTGCTTATAAGTCTAGTCAATGCACATTGCATAGGTGAAATGTCACAAGAGGCTTGTGATGGCTTGACCTTCCCCAAGGATTTGCCTTCTTGTCAAAGAAGTTTGGGTAATTGGATTCCTTAGATTTTATCTCTTATCAGAAAATTAAAGGTCTGTGTCCCCTAAATGAAATCTGAATTCTCACCACTGCAGCTCTGCATGTGGATATTGTGTCAAATTGATGTGTTTTTGTCTGTTCCTATAACAAGGAAGGGAAGTACTACGTCCAGGAGCCCTACCAAAAAGGAATTTACCAATAAAGAGTCATCCTTCTAGAGAGATTGTTGCCCGGAGACACATAGATATTGTAAAAGAAAGAATAACTGAAGATTAATTTTATCCTGAAGATTAATTAATATTAATTTAACTGAAGATCCATCAATCTTAGATGTAACTAATGATATTCCTTTTCAGTATACCCAGTACTACAGGGCACCTACTTGCTATGTCCTCCTGGAACCAGGCACAAGTGAAAGCTGCAATGATTGCAAGAAATTTGAAGGAAGGGCCATACAAGCTTACAAGGTAAAGACATCACTGCAAGAGACAGCTGTAAAGAGTAGAGCACCTTTAAAAGCAACAAGTCATTCAAGACTAAAGGCCACAGTGTTTAGTGAAAGAATGAAATGTGGTCTTTTGGAGGAAAAATTGAGAGAGATGGATAAAGAAATTCAGTCATCATCAGTTCAGCTAGATGATGAGTTGACCACCGATATCAATAAGATAATGTCAGAAAATCTTGAGAGTGCCTCACCCTTTATGACATTATTTTGGCAGGAACAAGTCAAGTATTTTAAGCAAGGGTTTAGACGGTTTCATCCAATGATTATTCGATTTTGTCTATCAGTTGCTGCAAAATCAGGTTCCGCTTATGATGAGCTGAGAAATTCAGGGGTTCTCTGTCTACCAAGTCGAAGAACTTTAAGAGACTATCGTAATGCTATTCGACCTCAGGTTGGATTCAATTCAGGTGTCATCAATGAACTTAGGGAGGCTGTTGAAAGCTTTAAAGGTCACCAGAAATTTGTTTGTGTTTCATTTGATGAAATGAAGATATCGGAAGGCTTGGTATTTGATAAATATACAGGTGAACTAATTGGCTTCACAGACTTAGGAGATGGTGAAATAAATGAAGCATGCCTCCAGAAAGAGAAGACCCTTGCAACGCATGCACTTTTATTTTTTGTCAGAGGAATTTCATCTGACCTGAAGTTCCCATTAGCCTATTTTGCAACAGATGGTATCACAAGTAGCCAAATTCTTCCTCTGTTTTGGAGATGCATTGCCATTTTAGAGTTAAACGTCAAATTATGTGTCATTGCCACAATATGTGATGGAGCAACACCCAATCGTAAGTTCTTCAAGTTACACAAAGGCCTTGATTACTGCACAGATAGTGAAATGGTTTATCGTACTATAAACGTTTTTGACCACAGAAGATTCATCTTTTTCTTCAGTGATCCATGCCACTTGGTCAAAACAGCTCGAAACTGCTTGTTCAACTCTGGTTCAGGTCAAAGTAGTCGCTACATGTGGAACAATGGCAAATATCTAATCTGGAGGCATATCACTGGTGCATTTCAAGCTGACCTAGATGGAGGCCTGAAGCTTCTACCAAGGCTAACCACTGATCACATCAAGTTGAACAGTTATTCGAAGATGAAGGTGCGTTTAGCAGCTCAGGTGCTGAGTTCAAGTGTAGCTGCCATATTAAGATCATTTTACTCTGGAGATACAAGTGCAACAGCTGACTTTTGTGACAACATTGATAAATTTTTTGATTGTCTAAATGTAAGAAGTTGTCACGAGCATGAAAGAAAGAGAAAAAACTTTCTAAAACCCTATGTTTCGATCGATGATGAACGTTTCAAATGGCTCAAAGAAGAATTCCTAGGCTACCTTAAGCAATGGAAAGAGACCATTTCAACTCGCCAAGGTGAATTTCTGATGCTGCCAAAGAAAAAGATGTTTATTTCAAAGCAGACCTATGAGGGACTTCAAATAACTGCCTATTCTGCTGTAGAATGTGTGCAGCAGCTTTTGAGAAGTGGGATGCCTTATGTTTTAACGGAGAGATTTAGCCAAGATGATTGTGAAGAGTATTTTTCCTGTCAAAGAGCCATTGGGAGAAGTAGTGAAAACCCAAATATGCAGCAATTTGGATACAATGCAAATAATATCTGTGTTGGTATGGCTGTTTGAACAGTTACAGGAAATACTAGCGGGAAATACTATGGGATAAAAAAGAAAAAATCATGGTATGAAATAAATGATTCAAAACTTAAGAAGCGAAAGACTAAAGACAATGAGAAGAAATAACAGTTTACTTTTTTTAGTTAACATTGGTTTAAATTTGTGTATTTTGACTGGCAAAATGTAGGGTAAAGCTATCCTTCTAGGGTAAAGATATCTTTCATGTTACTTTGTGAATAAGCCACCCTGTCTAACAGTTCTTTCAATCCTTTTTTAAGATACCCTCTGAAAGCTCTTAAATTAAATGAACCTTTACAAGCTTAATGATGACTGATTAATTCAACTGGGACCCCCAAAAACCCCATTCTGAGGTCGACATTAGATTTTTAGGCATTGGGATGATAGGTTGCATTGCAAAAAAGTTTGAATTTCTCAAACTTACTAGGGAACCACAAAATTTGCAAATCTTTTAACCTAACAATTTGAAGACTTAAAAAACTAGCAAAAATTACACAGTATTACCTTTAAAAAGAACATTAACAATTTTGTTTGAAACTATAACTATAATTTTGTAAAAAGAGTATGTATACAAGGAACACTTTATTTCTTCTTAGATTTAGTATGATCAGTGTTAGTTTGCTTCAGTTCTTTTCTTAAGCTCTTTTTTCCCCACTTGTTGTTTTGAGTTTTTGTCTGTTTATGATGTCCTTTGCATATGAAAATGACCTTACTCTCAAAAACAAGGTAAAAATTTCCTGTAAAATGTTTTTGGCTAGTTCATCATCTTTAGGTTCATAAGCAGGGCAGTCTTCAAGAATACTTGAAAAAAGTTCTCTCTTATTTAGGTCATCTAATAACTTATTGGTTATTGCACTAATTGCTATCAATGTTATATTCGCTCCAACAGTTGCTTCTCTAAATTTGCGCTCTGCAGCAAGAAACAAATTGGATACAGGCCTTTTAATGCCCCACAGACCTCCACGATTCACTGCTAATATCAAAAGTTGATCAACGAGATTATCGTCCTTGAAACATATGATGATGGACTTCATGATTTCGTTTTGTGGAGAATCTGTTTTTATGCTGTAGTATAGTTTTCTCAACACATACCCACCAATGTATTGTATGCACTGTTTATCTCTGTCATTTATTTGTGGCACAGATGGTGCAGGTTGCTTTGAAACAGATTGAAACTCTGTCATTAACCTCTCACAAACAATAATTGCAAGCAAGGGGACCTCATGTTCTTTTAAAAGTGGGAATAATTCTTTACTCTTGTTTACTACTTCGCTGTAATATTCTGCATAATAGAGTTCTTTGCTCTTTTTATCAACCAGCTTTGACAGAACTTTCTTTATGATATTACAAGATGACTCAGAAATAAAACAATCTTGAAGAGGATATCTCTCTTTACAATAAAGCCTAGCGCACACAGCAGATATTTGTCGCAAAAGACGACGATTTTTGTCTTTTTCATAAAAACTGATTGCCCGCACACAGCACGATTTTTTTCGGATTAGTGCCTCGATTAAGTTTTGTGACCTCTTTTTCACATTGTTTGAACTTCTTGGCGCGTAAAATAAAATTCCAAACACGAATAAAATTGCTCAAGAAACTGACAAAGGTTATGAATTTGACAAAAAAGAAAGCACTGTTGGCTATTATCCTTTTAATAAGACGAAGAAGAAGGAGGCGAATTGCGAGACGAATATGGGTGAAATCCTGGATTGAGCGTAGAAATGAGCTGGGAGCATATCAGAATCTTGTTCAGGAGTTAGCATCGGAGGATAAACCTATGTACCAACGCTATTTTCGTCTCAACGAAGACCTTTTCAAATCTCTTCTTGCCAAAGTAAGACCAATGATTCAAAGAAAAGACACTCACATGCGAAAATCAATTAGTGCAGCAGAAAGACTTGCAGTCACACTACGATACTTAGCAACAGGTGAGATTTCACAATAGTCTGCCAGCTTGATTCAAAGAGAAAATATAGGATACAAATGAGAAAAGTAAAAATATATTTGTGAATAATAAAAATAACTTTAAATATTCTAAATGTTTCTTCTACAGAGTTCGTAGCAATACTTAATAACAATAATGACAATACTTCTTACTAATTGATATCTTTCACAAACCATTTCACCTTTAATGCCAATCATAATGAGCATTTTGAATTGAGTATCATCAAAATGAATGCAATCATAAATCTGATAATCTTACATGGAGAAATTGAGGTAATCATATCATTTTAGATATTGATTGGTATAATAAGATGTTGCATATCTTTACAGGAGAGTCATTTCACAGCCTGGGATTTTCATATAGACTTGGAGAAAGAACAATTTCATCAATAGTGACAGAAACTTGTGATGCAATTTATCAGAATCTTAAGGATAGATATCTTAAGGTACATAACATTTTTTGTTTTCTACTTTTTGGTTTTCAATACAATATTTAATGTGCTAATTAAAACCAACTCACATAACATTGAAGAGTGCAGTGAAAGCAATATACTGTATGAATTTTAAAGATTAGAATTGTCCGTACGATGGCCCTTCACTCATATCTTGCTGGTCAAGTGACTGCCTGAAAGACTGCATTCTAGCATGTTGACCAGCATGATATGGGTTGTTGAATTCATTTGAGAAAGAGCCCATCTGTGCCTGAAAAAGAGCATTTTGAATGTTGTTCATTGCAACAAGTCTTGTTTTCTCATCCATCACAGACAAAGCATGTGTAACGTATTCCCCAAAGGCAGCTGAAGGGCTTGGCTTTGCATCCTTTTTTGCAGCTAAATTTTCATCTGCAGAGAAAGATGATGCAAGAGACTTCAGAATGGAGAGTTCTTCCTCTTCCTTTTTCTGCTTTGCAGTTTTGGATTTTTTAACAGCAGCCAGTGGCCTGCTTGTTGAAACTGGTGTCTCTGCAGCAGGGGCATCATTGTCGTCCAAGTCTCCATCACAGTCACTGTCACCAGTGTTAAGCTGTGGCTCAGATAAACTTTCAGTTGAAGACTAAAATTTAATATTTTTGTATTTTAGATTCCAAGCACATCTCATCAATGGAAAACAATCAGTGATGGTTTCTACAATTTATGGGACTATCCTTTTTGTGTTGGTGCATTAGATGGCAAACACATTGCAATCAAACAACCAAAAATGTCTGGATCAGAGTACTTCAACTACAAGGGATATTTCAGCATAGTCCTTCTAGCATTGGCAAGTTATGACTACAAGTTGATATTTGTTGATGTTGGTGCAAGTGGAAGAAATGGTGATGCTGGACTTTTTGAAACATCGCCTCTAAATCAACAGATGAAAGACAAATCAATTGCCTTTCCAGAAGCTGAGCAATTTGGGGAAACATGCATCAAATGTCATTATCATATCATTGGTGATGATGCATTTCCCTTGAGAAATGATATCATGAAACCATTCCCATTTAGACAACTGTTACATGAACAGCACATTTTCAACTACAGGCTTTCTAGAGCACGACGGGTTGTCGAAAACGCTTTTGGTATCATGGCTAATAGGTTCAGGGTGATGCTGACAAAGATTATGTTGGAGCCTGAAAAGGCTAAGCAAATTGTGCTGGCAATTTGTTGTCTGCACAACATGCTGATTGATGAGCAGCCTTCATATAAAAATGCATGTGACAGTGAAAGAGACAACCATGAGCTTTTTCAAGGCAGCTGGAGATTAGACAAATCTCTAACTGAGTTACAGAAGACAAAAAACAGAAACTGTTCATTAAGTGCTAAGGGTCAGCGTGAGCTTTTGAAACAATATTTTTGCTCAACATCTGGATCAGTATCATGGCAAGATAGTATGGTTGCAACAAAAAATAATGAACTCAACTAGCTAGTGTTGTATTGTACCTGCAAATTAGAAATAGACACTCTGTTGGATACATATGGGCTTAAAAATTGAAGGCGGTCTTCTATCCATTGAGTCTTCTTCGTCTTTTTTGGTCGTGCACTTCCACTGCTTGGGATTCTTTGCGTGCGCAGAGATGCGATTCTTTTTTTTACTTGATTCACTAGAATGAATAAAACATGAATTCGTACAGCAATGTTTCACTTCAAATTGAGTAGGCCTAAGAAAAGAGGACTAGCCTAGCTAGCTAGTCAAAATTATTCACTCACCGTTTGAAGAAAGTTTAGTTGCAATTTCGTTCAGGGCTGCTAGCTTCTTGTTTCTCTCTGAATATTCTGGAGACGTAACCATATACAGACAAGCCTTTTCTTGCCACAGATCGACAAGCTGCTCCTCTTTGCTTGCTGTCCATATACCGACTTCGTCTTCTGTATTCTCCATGGCGTTCTCGATCTTTTTTCTTTTGGCGGGAAAGAAAGGCTCCACAGAATTCACGTGACCATATAATCCAAGTTTTATTGGTTTAAAAATTAAAAACTTGTCTTTCGACCCCGCACATTGCACGATTTTTGTCTTTCGTCGTAAAAGACAAAGACAAATATCAAACATTTTTGATCTCAAAGATAATCGTAAAAGACAAAAATCTTTGCGATTTTGCCCCGCACACTACAGATTTTCGTCTTTTGAGACAAAAATCTTCGTCTTTTGAGACAAAAATCTTTGTCTTTTGCGACAAAAATCTGCTGTGTGCGCTAGGCTTAAAGCTCAAACGAAGTATTGACTTCTGTTCCATAACAGCGATCGGCTGCAATTTCTTGACAGGCTACTTCCATAATAGATTTTAGCCTGGACTGTGGGAGGGATAACTTCTCATGTTTGGAGGCCTTGTGTCGCAGCAAACCGCGGACTGTCTTAAATGTTTTATCACAAGACTGACACCTTTCTTTTTCAATATTCATTTCCAGAATCTGAAAATTCAAAATAATGAATAAAATTGAAATAAATATGATTTTCAAAAGCGACAAGGTAAGGAAAATATGAAGAACTAAAACCGAACGGGCGAGAGATACACATTGGGCCTAAAACTTCGAAAAATTGAGGTAAAATAGTCACAGACTTTACAGTACCTTGTTGCCTGCCGTATCAAAATCTTCCTGTACTTCAATTATAGCATCAAGCTCACATATAAAAGCAAAAACCTCATCGTCTCCTACAAATTGAACATCCAAGTCAGCTTCCGCCATTGTTTCACGATTTCACCTTGGACGTTCTTTGGTCACATGACCAAACTCTCTCGATTTTCAACATAAAACAAAGGCCCCATTGTTTAAGAAGTCAGTTTCCAAACCATTCCTTTTATCAACTATGGTATAAGGGAAATGTGATTTAAATGTCTTTTTTATTTATGGTCAGAGAAAAGTCTTTTTCAGAGCCGTAGCTTTTGTTGCAGATTTCTGATATCCTTTTTAAGAAACTTAACTTGAAAACCTTCTCAGCCTATGAATTGATGAGACCTTTCAAAATGACACCTTTCAAAATGATGTACGGCCGAGAAGCAAGAAGACCCATTGATATCAACGAAGACGATAAAGATGTAGCTGGGGTAAGATGTATGCTTTTATAGCCATCATATCTTTACAGAAAATTTCCTTTGTTTATTATTGACGATTTTTTTAACAAAAATGAATAGGCAATTAATATTAAGAGCATTTCAACTCTTTTCCAAAAAGTATTACTAATTTCTTTGCTTTTCAAACGATTTCAATAACTTTTCTTCAAATTTTATTTGTCTTCTTCTTCTTCTTCAAAAGGCTCAGATTTCTACTTCGAAGAAAATTTCCTTCCTTCTGAGAGCTCTGAAAATAGCGCAAAAAGAATTGATTTTTTATTGTCTTTGGCCCTCTCTTTGTGAATAAGTTTTTTCATTCTCTGCTGAATGCATCGTTGTATGTCGTAGAGGCTTAATAAAAGCTGTTTTGTTTTCCTAATAAAGGCCTAATAAAAGTTGAAGTTGTTTTGTTTTCAGATGGAACTAAAGATACCAACAAAGGATCTGGTTGTCAAGTTTACTGCTAAAATTGAAGACCTACGATCATATAATGGTAAAAAGCACTTGGGAAAAGAGTTCTCCTTTACGATTCAAGGAGAACAACGGGCAAAGGAGGCAAGCTAAAGAAAGAATGGAAAGGTCCACACATAATAACAGAAATTGTTGGACATAAACACGTTAAATCAAATGGAAGGCCAACAATTGAAAACATCAAGGATTTAAAGCTGTGGCCTTTTGAAGATCCAGAAAAATTGATTCTCCAGAGAAGGCTGCCAGTCCCGAAGATTTAGGAATGAAGGATGAACTTGAAACGGCCAACGAACAAAAATGTGATAAAGATCACGAAAAAGGAAAAGGAATGCAAAGCAAATGAACAAACAGAGAATGAGATGAGAAACGCAAACCTTGAAGAGGGGATTACAGAAAGTACAGTTAAAAAGGAAGATAAGAACACAGAAAAATTTGAAGAATTTTTGGAGGAGAAACAAGAGTATGTAAACAATGACAAGGAACAAGCAATAAAGAAACTTGCACATCAGAGAGAAAGATACAAGAGGAACCAAAGCAAAAGGGAAAGCATTGAAAACTGACTTCCAAGATGAAGAATGGAATTATAGTATTTCTTCAGAGGAACAAGTGGGGAAAGAGAGTGCCTTTCATGAGACTCCAGGGCATATTCACACTGAAGATGAAATGGAAGTTCAAGTTGAAAATGATGAATTTATTTTTATCCAAGAAGAGGTTGTAGAAGAGGCAGAAAATTCGGCTTTTGTGCACCTGAGGACAAAATTGAGGACAATGATGAAAATACGTGATCTAGTCCAAAAGTGACCTCGCCAAAAGTGCTGATAAGTGCAAAAGATAGTAAGCAAGGTTTCCAATTATTTTTTGGTTGACATTATCGCGAGTGAAGAGTGAGCATGGTTTCCAATTTTTTTGGTTGACATTATCGCCAATGAATTTGCTAGGTATTAAAACTTTTTATAAATCATGTTATATAAGGGCATATTGAAAGAAAAAGTTTCTTTAGAAAAACATTCTTTAGAACTTGGTACTTGGAGCTGTCTAACAGCTAGCAAAATTTCCTTTATATTTGCTAAGAAAGTCTTAAATTTTTCAAATTTTTTTCAAAAGCACGTCTTCTCTTTGCTAAAGAATGAAAATATAGATAGTTAAACTACTTGTCATTTGTTGACTGGACATTTGACCAACTTTCATCAATTCATAGACTATTGGTATTTTACTTTTTTGGTGCCCAACATTGTTCATTTTAAGTGAAATCATAATCTCAAAATTTAACCAAAATTTGAACTATATCTACTTTGCATTTTTCCATAGTTGTTCATGCAATTTGGAACAATGGACAGGTGTCTTACATCATAAGCAAAATTGGGAGCATCCAAATATTGGACACAAAGATCAAACAATTGCAAGGCAAAACATATCTTTGTGACGATGTTAGTTATTTATAAGTATGATTACTTTTTTAAATGCATTTTCATGGTATCTGTTGGTAATTAGGGCAGTATATCTAATTCCAACATATATTCAAAGTCAAACGATGGTTTCAATTTTCTTAAAGGAGAATTCTGTGATTATTTTTTGTGTGTGACAGAAAGTGGCAAATGGGTGTGGGAAGAGCGATCGTGAAAGAATTTTTTCAAAATATGGTTTAATTTGCGAGTAATTGCTAATTGAAATAGTCGTTGGCTTCAGGACAATTGTTGGATCTTCTTAGTTTCCGAGAATTTGACTTTCCATTGTGACCTCATATGTGATCTTCGGATTTCGGACACACAATCCACATAGAGATTTTGTATAAAAGTAGGGGCCATGCATATGTATCTTATTCGCTGCAAGGAAACCTGAAGGACCCGAACATACAAGAATAATGGTTCATTGTAGTGCTTACAACTGTTTTGTTGATAGTAGGAAGAGAAAATCTAAGAAAGATCTAGTGGTTTGTTCCGAAGATGCTGCTGCAACTTTAGATGGGCCTAGCCATCCAACCCAAATTAAAACGTTGTTCGTATTTCCAACAAATAATGCCCTTCAGAAAATTTGGATATTGAAGATGAACCTCATAATCTTTGAAGTAAAACCTCACTCCAGATTGTGTCAGGATCATTTCGAAGAGGATCAATTTGAAGTCAACCCAAAATTTATCGCTTTCCTTGGACTTGAGAGGATCAAACGCCCTACCTTGAAGAGTGACGCTGTACCGACAATTTTTGATAGAGGGTGACCAAAAGGGAGTAAGCAAGTCAAAGGAAAGATAGTCTTGAAAAGAAGAGCTGCATCAACTATCGAGTCAAAATTCCAGTCAAAATTCCAGTCCAAATTCCAACCTTCAAGTCCAAAGAAGCCTAGCCCGAAGAAAAGGTATGGTGCCTTTTTGAAGCATCGCAGACTCAAGGTTTGTAAAAGATTTCCGTTATTAATTCTAGCATATGCAAAATAATATTTTTTCGACATTACCTTGATTGTCAATTTCTTGAAACTGATATATAGCTTTCTTTGCTTTCTTATTGTCACACAGACGATTTCAGAGTTACTAAGAGGACCATCAGTCCCAGATCCTGCTAATGAGCCTCGTGAAATTGACACATACATGTCAGATATTGCTGAAAAACAGCTTCTAAACAAAGAATCTTTGTCAGTCCAGGATAGATTCACAGAGCTAACATCATGTGCCAACGAACTGTATCTAATGCAGGAACAGAGACCCCCGTTGACTGGCGATTCGTGGCCACACAAACAACTTCCAGATTTATGACAAGAGGTACTACTACAACGCAACTCAATTTCCATGATGTATTTGTTTATTAAAATATAAATTTTATCCCTTTCTAATCTCTAGGTGCTATTGCATCCATAATACTAGATAAAGTTTTGCAAATAGTAACAGCTACATGCTTATACAGCTTCCAGATTATCATGAAAATATACTGTGGACATTAGATATCCAAATAAGTGAATACAGAAACAATTTTCCGCCAAAAATTCAACGCAAAAAAATAAAGCAGCTATGTTTGGTTTAGAGAATGACTCGATTTTTTGATAGTTTTATGTGAATGCTTCTGTTCGGAAAGGAGTATAAGAATAATTTGCAAATAATAAAATATTTCAATAATTTGAAGAGGTATCTGAACATTTGCTACTGTTAACTTTCTATAATATAGTCCAGGTGTCTTATTTTCAGGAACTCAAACAGAGATTGTAGTCAAGACTTTGGACAAGGCTGTTGGAGTTGATATTAAAGCCCTGGAGTTGTCAGCACACAATTTGCATTCTGAAACCCAGGAGTTATCACCACACACTCTGCAAGGTGATTCATCAATGGAAAATGCTGACAAAGAAAATATTTTGATTTTATTCGTGGCAAAAATTTGGTTTTGGGTGAAAATGCACGGGTGGACTCTCCAGGCTATTCAGCAAAGTATGGATTTGGAAAGAAACAAAATAATAGATACACAACTGATTCAGATAACTCACACTACCATTTCCTGTTTCCTTTTCTTCTTCATCATGAGTGATGGTGAAATTTAAATAAAACATTTGTAACCATATCAAGATACTAATGGGTTTTGGATATCATGGGTTCCAGTGGACATATTTTGATAAAATAGAAACAGCAGCACTGCTATTTCTTATTTAATATACAAATATTTTTACAAACATTTGATCTTTCCTTAGCTAACCTTCAACCTTGCTTGTGATATGTAGGTAGTGAGGTTGGTGGAGCCAGTAAAATGGAGCTTGAAGGCCTGAAGAGAACCCTTTATACTTTATCCAGAGGCAGTATTACATACCAGGTTCTCGTAACTGATCGACATGGTCAAGTCAGAAATTCCATGAAGACAGAGCAGAAAAACACAAGACACTATTTGATGTTTTTCATGTTGCAAAATGTGAGTATGCCATTTTAAACATTAACAAATCATTCTTTTTTATTTCTTTATTTTATTCATCCATATGCAGCATTAGGACTCTATTCATCAGGATCCATATTAAAGTCCCCAAGTATTAGAATTCTTTCATAGCTTCGTGAATAGAAATCCAACAACTTACCTAAGGGTCATTCCATGCCAACGAGGGACAGTCATGTAATGCACCCTCTCAAATTTTCCTGATACTCCTATCAGATAGTTAGCATTTTGAGAGGAAAATAACCTGAAAATTTCAAGTTGATATCTTTGCTCATTCAGATATTATAGTTATTTTAATTTTTGCTGATTCAGCATAATATTATCCACATATCCGCCATTTTGAATGTGCAGAGAAAGTAAACTTTGAGAAATTTTCATAAAGTATATGGAAATCATTAATTAAAATATCATTTTTGGATAAATTAGGGGCAAGGAATTCAAAAATTGCAACAGAAATGCACTAAATCCATTAGAAAACAGAGTAAATTATACCAGAATATAATTTCTTATACTCGCAAATCGCTTTTACCATCCACCAAACTATGAAAAAATTCACCATGTTGGAAGAATGTGACAAATTTCAAATTGTGCATCCAAGAAGTACACAGGACAGACTTTAAATTTACAAAGAACCAGCAAAAGGTTGGCCCCAAAGGTACTCATTCAGTGTGTGTCTGCACAATCCATCAAAATTTAAAACTGATGTTAGATGCTATCAGTATAGACAAAAGTTATCATGAACTTACAGACATGATTGTTTGTAACCGAGAATCAAAGGTATGCATGATTCATAGGTGTGCCTCCTGTCCAGGCATTGAATCAGTTGAAGCATATCTAAAAAGGGAACTCCAAAGAGTTGACCCAGGAAAGATGCCGTTGTCAGATGAAATTGGCGCAGTTAACTACTGTGATGAATCTGAAACGTCTACAGATGATGAAGACAATGACTTGGATGAAATAAGTATTGAATTCAATCAATGGACAACAAAAGATCGCTCCATGCTGACTTCCCAAACTGTTTCTGCAAGTGAATTTATTTCAATTCTTTGTGAAAAGTTGGATAAAGTAACAGCTCACTCATATATAGCACGTTCACAAGCAGCATATTTAAATGCCAAAAAAGAGTCGTTGTGTGCTGAAGAAGTGATTGTTTTGGGGGATTTTTCAGAGAATTACTAGTTTGTAATACAGGATGAGGTTCAAGGGTACCATTGGAATCAACAGCAATGTACTCTACATCCAATGGTTCTTTACCACAAATTTGAAGATGCTGCTCAATTTTCTGTCCAATCCCTCTGTTTCATATCAAACGATTTGGACCATGATGTAAATTTTGTGTACAAAGTTATTTTTGAAACTGTTGCTCATATAAAGCAGCTCTCAAGCCAGGTAAAGAAGATCAGCTATTTTTCAGACGGTTGCGCAGGCCAGTACAAGAACTGCAAGAACTTCATTAACCTGTGCCACCATCAAGAAGACTTTTCCATTGAATGTGAGTGGAATTTCTTTGCCACCAGCCATGGTAAGTCACCATGTGACGGAATCGGTGGCACAGTGAAGAAGCTTGTTGCCATGGCAAGCTTGCAAAGGCCTTCAAAAGACCAAAATTTTATCAGCAGAGGCAATGTTCCTCTATTGCCAAGAAAAAATAAGTGGAATTGAATTTAAATATATTCCAATAGAGGAAATTCAATCCACACGAGAGAATATAAGAGAGCGTCTCAGTCAAGCAAAGACAGTTCCTGGCACAAGAAGCTTCCACCAATTTATACCAATAACCTCATCTATTATTGGCGCCAAAAGAGTTTCTGAGGAAGTGGATTTTGCTCTTCGATTCAGTTTTGGAGAGGAGCAACTGGAAGGTGTTGAGGCTAGAGTTGGCCAGTTTGTGGTTTGCAATTACGACGAACTCTACTGGGCAGGAATGTTGATAGAGGTAGACAATGATATGCATGATGTCAATGTAAAATTCATGCATCCCAGCTTCCCATCCACTTCTTTGAAGTGGCCAAAAAGAGATGATACATGCTGAGTACCGAAAACAAAGATATTGTTCAAAATCGAGCCACCAACACTTTCAACTCATACCGGTAGGCAGTATATTCTTGATGGCAAAGATAGAGATAGGATTGACAGATGTCTTCAAAGGATGTAGAACTGCTTGTGAGTATATAGCTACATACATAAACAATTTTATAACTAAATAACGAGAAATGACAATTTGCTTGAATATCAATTTATCTAACCTTTAGTAGCATAAAGTACAGCGGAAAAAATGTTTTGAATATACAGTTTCAAAATTTCAATGGACTCTTTGCCTAAAAACATCCCTTCAAGAAGTACTCTTGAACCATCTATCAAGAGAGATACTGCAGAAAAAGAGCCACACCTATTAGTAAAACACCAATTCCAACAACATGCAGTGTATTTGCTATATAGATGGCTTTAAACAACTGAGAAAAATACCGAATTTTCATGAATTTCTCACAGATTTGCAAGGTGCATATCTCAGAAACCAAGAAAAACCTTTTGCTGGTTCTTTGTAAATTTAAAGTCTGTCCTGTGTACTTCTTGGATGCACAATTTGAAATTTATCACATTCTTCCAACATGGTGAATTTTTTCATAGTTTGATGGATGGTAAAAGCGATTTGTGAGTATAAGAAATTATATTCTAGTATAATTTACTCTGTTTTCTAATGGATTTAGTGAATTTTTAATGCAATTTTTGAATTCCTTGCCCCTAATTTATCCAAAAGTGATATTTTTATTGGTGATTTCCATCTGCTTTATCAAAATTTCCAAAGTTTACTTTCCCCACACATTTGAAATGGCGGATATGTGGATAATATTATGCTGAATCAGCAAAAATTAAAATAACTATAATATCTGAATGAGTTAAGATATCAACTTGAATATTTTAGGTTATTTTCCTCTCAAGATACTTAGCATTTGACAGGAGTATCAGAAAAATCTGAGAGGGTGCATTACAAATCTAATTTTTTTGTCCCACTTTGGCATGGAATGACCCCTAATTCATCAAGAAAATAGAGGCCATTTTGGTTTGGAGGGTGATAGATTCCAATAATTATCAATTTTTTATTAAATTAAGGCAACGGAAATAGTTTCTATATCATTTGCTGGGTTGAGATTTCTTAATTCTTTAGCTGGAATGTTTTCATTCACATAAAGAAGTAATCTTCCAGATCCAATTTTTTGTCACGTCTAAAGGGCTTCCTATACTCTATGCAGCAATAGATATTTTTCACAGACCATCTAAGAGATAGGGCTATACAATTATAAAGAGTTATAATTGGCTTTCAGTTTTTCTATAACAAATTCATCAATTCATAGCTTATGATTTTTCTTTTAAGCAATTGGGAAAAAGGTAGAAAAGATTGGAAAGAAAAAGGGTAATGGAGCAATTCTTTGATCATTGGTGTCATTGATGTATGTTTCATCCACAATAAACTGATAAACTGCCGTAAGGATGACAGCCGAGTTTAAACAAACCACTTTGAAGTCCTCGTGGTCAGTAGTAATACATTGCAATCCATTTTAATCTGCACTTAATTTTACTTTTGTGATTTTGTGGCAACACAAGCTTTCACATCAAGTCGGCATTGCTGAACAATTCCAGCATCGGCACCTGATGAAATATTCAACTAGTTTATAAAGAAGCCAATAACTTCAAAACTGTATTCATTATTCAACAAATTTAGGTTATCGTTGTACCACGTTTATAGAGTCACGTTGCCCCTTATGGAGCGATTTCAGTAAAAATTATTTCCTCAGCTTTTTTGTACTTCCTAATAAAATAAACATACTACAAGCACATTCTTTGCTGTATAATGTACATGCTTGTGTAAAGACAGTCTTATCGGCTTTTCTCCCTTTCTACACGAGCAATATTACTACAGGCTACTTTTCTTGGTGAAAAAACTTAGGCCATCGCCCCTTTTGGAACAACTCAATTTTAGGCATGCAGAAAAGCGCACAATGTAGAAAGACCGGGAATTATCATCTGCCTTCTTTCCTTCTACCTTTATCATTCGTCAGTATCAAATCAGACTTTCGTTGAGCCATTTGTTTTCAAATTCAGAGTAAAGAAAAAAAGTTATCCCCCAGTTTGGTTATCTTACTTGAATGAGACTTTATCACGCGTCACACGTTCAGCCACTCATGAATTGTTGAGGATCAAAACAGGAAGCCCGCCGTTCCATCGAAGAAGCCACTAGGCCAATGAAAGTGCTCCTGATAAAAAATCCTGGTGAAAGAAAATTGTGCAAGCTATTTTTGGGTTTCAACGAATATTCGTTTTAGGGAGATGAAGAAACACATTATGGGGGTTGGTTTTGTTTTAGCTAAAAAACCGACCGAGGTAATGGCCAAGAAAGTTGAGGTGCAGGAAAAAAAGAAGGGTCGAAGGTCTAATGACAACTTTTTCGTTTACATTTTGCTTACTTTTAAAATATTCTCATAGCTTTTAAAAACAAAATGAAACAACGATAATTAGCAAAGAGTTCAACTAATGTCGTCAGCAAAATAATTTCGCGCATTTTTTGAAGATAAACAAACCTAAACTCCTTCATATTTATTTATCATCGCACAGTCAGAATTCATGAAAAAATTGAATCGTTCCATAAGGGGCGACATGACTCTACTTGAACATTTGCTTAATTTATGTATAAATAGATCAGGCTGGTTTGAATATTGTACAACAAAACCTTTCCTTACCAGTCTGTATTGCCGATTCGTTCTAGATTTATGTCTGATTCTTCTTCTTTGTTGCTGACTTTAGCGGAGGTATCAGATGACCCATCTTTGCTTTCGCGTGAAACATTGTCTCCACCAGGCTCGAACATAAATGGCTGAACTTGATACACCCAAACATTTATAATTTCATCCTCATAAAATTCTTCATCTGAACTTTGTGCCATTTTCTTTAAAAACCGATATAAACCGAGCACGCTGCTGCTACTCATTCACAGTATCAACATCCGTATTGCTCAATACCAATGATCACATATGACGTCACAACGAACAAACTTGATACCTGCTGGATAATGCCCACCCAATCCCGTCCTTTTCGGAATTGATTAGAAACAACCTTCGAGACCATATTACTCAAAAATGATTTGCAATTTTGAAAAAACTAATTTGATATTTGAAATCAGAACATTAAAATGCATAGCTTTCTTCCAAGAAAAACTTATCCTGAAATTATCCTTTAAAGGCATTGAGTCATGATAAAATTGATTGGGTATACCCTAAGTGCCAAAATCTGCTGAGTCATGATTTTCATGACTTCAATGCTATTGGTTGGCCTGGAACTGGTCACATGAACTCACCTCGTACTGATTGACAAAACAATTTCTACCAATAGCAAGTTGTCAACAACGGATGCAAATATCACATGAAACATCAGCGATCAGGCCGAAACCAAATGACCCCCTATAGTGAAAGCCTATTTACCATGACTCAATGCGTTTAAGCAACAGACAAATAGGTTATTATTGTCACGGCTCTCTTCTTCAGAGGCCCTGAGAAAATTTAATTCATGCATATTTGCTATCCCTTTTTCAGATTATCGATGCCTGTCTCATCGATCTGTCATGTGAATGTAGCTCTAACACAATTGCCCAAGGGTCTGTTGCTCAACAACAATTACGTTGCGCATAACAGATTTATAAATTCTTTTGAGGAAACCACTTACTCTGAATTGGTACATTTTATTTCAGCATTGATGAAAATATTTTTGCATTGGTTTGAAAGTCAGGTATGCATTAAAAACAACTATTTTCCCTATCAAAATCACATGATAACCACAAGGAAATAATACTTTAGGTCCTTTTATAGGAAACTATCCCCTATCTAAGATTCCATCATTTCTTATTATTACAGCTGACTTTACAAATTATCAGCTCTTGCATAACGACCAAAATATGCAGAGGTCTTTGCTACAGAACAAAATTGAAAGGGGTCTCTTCTTTCGCGCCTGTTTAATTTTGTTGTGAATCTGCGACTATTAAATATTTGATAGACTAAAGCTAGATTTTATTTGTTTGAAGGTCAAAAAAATGGGTTCAGAATGTTCCGTGACAGGACTTTCTAAACAAAACACCGACCTATCTGAGCAAGAACTGTTATATCTGGTCCTTCTATTTCAAGCCTGAATTTTTTGCAAAAATTTAAAAATGAGCTTTCACGCCTTGCATGTAACGCAAAGCCGACCATTTTTGACGTCCCGAATCCTCCTCCAAGTGTCGGGAGTAAAATACCCCTACCTTTTTGTCAACCAAGTAAGTATAGACAGGTGCATGGCCAGAATCTTTCGAATATTAAAAACGGATATATGTGGCAATGTTTTTCCTACGTGAAATTTAATGCTCTTTCAGAATATGCTTGTCACCATTCGATTATGTGGTGGGTGTGGCAGGGCGTGGTCATATTACGTCACTCGCACTTTTCTAAGGCTAAATGCCTTTAAAGTGGCTAATATTAGCCAAATTGAAAGGCTTTTCAACTAATGTTGTCCTCTTTCTATGATTGCATGTCAAAATTGCATATTTTGGGGGGGTGTGGCAGGGTTTGGCTATATGACGTCAGTCCCATATATCTAAGATTAATGTTTGAAAATTGAACTAGATACTCGCAGTAGTATATTAAATTTAAATGTTTTTTCGATTGTGAATAGCAATGCATGATTGTTTTCTCAAAGGCCGAGTTACTGCTGACAAATAAAAACCTCGTATTACTGGTATACTTAGGACAAGATTATTTCCGCATTTAAATCTGTTCGTTTGAATTGCATCTCGGAACAAAGTTCTCTTTGAAATGCTGTGTAACTGAATCACGAATTGTGCAGTGCTGTCAACACATAAAGTTTCATTCGTGCGTAGTTAAAAGCAATGTATGTTTGATTTTGCTACACATCATGGCCATGCAACGGTTGTTCCAAGATCCATTTCAAAAGAACTGATGAAAGTGTGAAAATGGTATATTTAGTATTTAATATTGTTAAAACGAGATTGTACCTAAATAAATTTGGCTAAAATATCAAAAACTGAAAGAGTGGCATATTCAGATTTATGGTAGATATTCTGGGTCATTGCTGTCATATCCATCGCAATCTGAGTCAAACTCTTCCCAAAAATCCTCTTCTGAGCTTGTATAAAGCGCATCAACAAATTTATTTTCACCACCGGCAACTTCTGCATCTGTAATGATTTGATGGCTATACTCTACTTCTCTCCGTTCAGCTCTTACTACAGCGGGCATTTGTGGCCCACGATACCAGAGAGGAATTAAGCATCCTGATTCATCTATTTGCCAGCCACTTTCACATGGGTTGATTTTGTCGATAACAGGAGAGCTAAACGCTTTCAGATAATATGCAGCCATATTTGCTCTTTTGATAAGATGCCTTATGCTTTCCGGATCTGGTATAACACTCTGCTTGTCTTTACTCGTAACTTGTCATACTGCTTCATTCTTGCTGTAACGAGGTCGTCATTCGGCTTTCCATTATAGATCGTTTCGTGAATAAATTTGATGACACTATCAGCCCCTTCTTCGTCCAAACTTTTTGCACTGCCCAATGGCTCAAGGAGGTGTAGAGACTTGTTTTTTCTTGCTTTTTCAAATATTGATGCTTTTGAAGTACGATAAAAGTAGCTGGTGGTGTCACAGCCTGTCAAAGAATGAAAAGCTGGTAGCTGTAGACATACTGATACGCCGAGATACTGGACAATTTTACCAATATTAACATACTTATTATGGTCAATTTGCATACACCACATGGCTTCTTGTCCCTTTAATGCGAATGCATATATCATCAGAATAACGTCCGTATCCTTGGCTTCAAGAACAACAGGACCCTCAGAATTAAAAGCGTGCATTACTACCCGAGTATCTGCCTCCTCGTGATTGCATTCGACTTTGATATCGATGTCATTTGAGGTTATTTTTACTGTTCTTTTTCTATGGTTTATTGTAAGAGGAATCTCGAGAAGACGTCTGGCTTCTGGTTGCTCGGCAAAGTCATTAAAACGTTTTATCAACTCGTCTTTGTTTTGTTTGTTGTGCATAAAGCTCTGAAATTCCTTATGTCCCAACATTTTTTGATCATTTGAACCAAGATGAACTCTGGGACTGCTACCTCTTTCGAGACGTGATGTTTCTTTGGTGGAGTATTCCTGATCGTCGATGTAGTTGTCGAATACCACCACAATTTCTTTTGCGTGCCAAGCTGTCGGAGGAGTAAAAGCTCTCAGCTGATCAGACATGTATTGCCCCCATGTTTCAGCAGGACTTGACGCTCTTATTATAGCCATCCCATCGCTTGCTTGCTATCCAGATTTGCATAGCAGATTTATTACCTCTTTACTACCAGTGACTCTATGGATAACCATTCCTGATGCAAGTGCGGATGGTGATGGATTCCCAGTCAAAAGCTGTTGCCAATATCCTGAAATAGACCAAACTTTATTTGCTTGCAGAGGAGGAATGTCGGCAAAGCCATGATCATTTTTTTTACAGGAAGGATTGAGGGACATCGCAATTACATTGTAAATTTCTTTCATTGGCTCATATTCGTCTAATTGATCAACCAAGTTCTCAAATGAAACATGGGAAGTGCGCTGGTCATCATCACAGCTCTTTTTGCGTTCTATTTTACGGTGAATCATTTTCGCAAATGCTTTAGTTATGTCATCATCTTTTAGACCGTCACCGCAGATAGTTGCTAAAGAGTAATCAAGAGGATTCACATCAGTAGAATGAAGAATATTACCAGCTCCATGAATTCCCAAAGCTCTCTTGAATCCTACTTTATCCTTACATTTATCTGATATTAAATCTTTAATTTGGCTTGTGAAGGTTTTGCGGCAATTGACTGGAACCCCATGATAAACATATAAGCTTTGCATATCCTCCAATAAATCACTAAGAAAGTAACAGGATTTCCCAATAATGACTTTCTTCTCGATTATTTCAAGAAACTCTTTCTCTGCGCATTGACCATTTATGGTATCTAATGGAACATTCGACTGAGGATTTGTAGGGCGAACTGTAAAAAGGGCATAACAGCTTTTGTGATACTCAAGTTCCCTGGCGAGGAGATCACCCGCTGCTTGGTGTATCCTTAATCTTTTTGCAGCACTGTGCAGTACAGGGTCATCTGAATTTTCGTTTGCGTCCATGACACCAAGCAACGTTGCTTCAGCTCTTGTTTCTTGCAACTTCAGCAAACTTTCTTCACAGCCTCGGTATTTTTTCCTCTTTCTGTTACAAACAAAGCATTTCCTCTCGTGGTCACTTGGTGATGGAAGCGGGACGACTTTACTTCGTGTTATTGGGATACTTGCTGCAGATGTGCTGGCAGATGTTTCCGTCATCTCATCAAAAGATTTTGACATAGATTCGTTCTCAGCTTCTTTTGATCCCCGAAGTATTTGCGACACTGTGTATGACATTTTAACACTGTTGAATCGTCGGAGTCAAGATGCCGCATCAATTTGTCGTATACATAAGGAAATTTGACTGCATATTGTCGTGGGTTTGTCACGTCTTTCCATTGTAATGCCTTTTCTTTGATTGAATCAAGCCTGGAAAGAAATCATTGATTTTCAAGATATTCGTGGTAAGTATGAAGAAGATTTTAAGGAAATGAATTAAATTATCAACAGTGGAATCCCGTTATAAAGAGCTCTGAAGGGAACATAAAAACTGTTCGTTACACAGAGAGTTCATTATACCGAGAAAATTATTTCATATATAGGACAGAATCCAAGGGACCCGACATTTAGTGCATTATACCAGGAAGTTCGCTAAATCCGAAGTTCGTTATATCGAGATTCCAGAGTAGAACAGAATAATCTTTGTATACACACCCTTTTTCTTTAATAATCTGTATTTTTTCAGACTTTTTTATTATTTCTTGGCATAAGCAGCATGTATTTGAATGAAATTCCGCCCGATTCTGAAGTGAGGAAAACGGTGTTGCTGAAGGCGAAGATATCTTCACATTATTTTTCTCAGTCATCCTACAAATCAAAACAAACTGTCAACTGTGTATTCATATTTCAACAAATGTTTTTCTCAGCATGGTTGTCTAACATAAGCTTAACCATTTATTTAGGACAGGGCATCAATTTCTGAATAAAGTAACAAAAGCTATGAAAATATAATCTAAGAAGCTTGTTTGCAAAGAGATTATTTGAGAATGTTATTACTTTGCCGTATTTTAAAAGTTAATGATAAGAAAAGATAAAAATTGCTCACCTTTTGCGCTGAACTCCATTGATCAAAAGAACGCAATCAGACTGTACAGAAGACACATGGAAACTATCCTCGTTTTTATGTCAAGCCTCGCAAAGCTCAAAGTCTTCTACGTACGGCCATAGGAGTAATGAAGTATTAATCCTTTGAATTTAATCAAATCCAGATCGTAGACATATACTTTAATTCTTCTAAAGATAATTTCATATAATTTTTTTATCTAAGAATGACGTCATATAGCCTCACCCTGCCCCACCCCCCAAAATATGCAATTTTGACATGCAATCATAGAAAGAGGACAACATTAGTTCAAAAGCCTTTCAATTTGGCTAATGTTAGCCACTTTAAAGGCATTTAGCCTTAGAAAAGTGCGAGTGACGTAATATGACCACGCCCTGTCACACCCACCACATAATCGAATGGTGACAAGCATATTCTGAAAGAGCATTAAATTTCACGTAGGAAAAACATTGCCACATATATTTTCGTTTTTAATATTCGAAAGATTCTGGCCATGCACCTGTCTAGTAACAGCTTGGAGTTAAGTTCTGCAACTTTTTTTTCTTTGCCTTGGCTATTCTCATGAATTGTAAAAAAAAGGCCTGTCTGAGAAAGTTTCTATGCAGTTATAATTTATTTTAATGCTTATATGATAATATTTTATCATTTCGCTTCTTGACCAAATCATTTTACTGTACGAATTATAATCACTAAAAGCGAAGTATATTCCTGACTATTTTAGTACTGCCAAAGAAACGAAAAATTGAGCCGCCTGTGAATAATGAGAGTTGTGCTGGTAAGACCATTTGATATTTATTTGCTTGTAATACAGGTATAAACTTTTCATATACCTTTTTCCTTAATAATCCAATCTACCTTTCCTTAATGATCATTTTTTCTTTATGAAAGTGCCACTGATTTTGCCTCCACATTTGACTTATATAGTTTTCCCAATCAAATCAGGAAAGTTATTTGATACACACTGGTGTATCAGAATGCAAGTGGGGACAGCCCCCCAGTGGTCATAAAGTTGTTATCCACTGCAGCAGCCCAAAGAATATGCACTTCCCCCAAAATAACTAAAATCAAACCATTTAATTTTTGTATTTATTTGATTTTCTTTGAATAGAACCGTTAATGAAGAGAACCAGGAGCCCACAGGAGATGAAGGAACAGCAATAAATGAAGGTACAACAGACACTTGGTGGTTAAATACTTCAAGAGAAAGAGCTCTTGTGCAACACATAATGAAAGAAGCCTCATAGATTCCATTGGTCTTAAGCTTACTGTTACTTTTTATTGAGCTCTATTCACAATGCCAACTTGCGTTAATTCACGTTATCCTTCAAATTTCTTACATTAGTTATACTTTTCTTTTAGATCAAGATCAGTCCAGTAATTCAGCTGCTGCTCTTGCGGTAGACAAAATACAAGTGTCAACAACTTCGTAGATTGTCCCATGAGTTGAAGCACATTAAGACCACTAAAAAAGACTCCATCAGCAAGGCAAACAGGATTCAAAGGGCACTTAAACTGCTAGATGGAATAGTTCCTCCTGATCTTTTAAGCTTTTTGAAGCAACAGCTCAAATTTTCCCATTTAAAGTCAAAAATGAGAAAGTATGATAATAATGCTAGAGCATGGGCTTTGACATTATATCACTTTAGTGGAAAGGCATATAGTATTTTATTCAAAATTTTTCACCTGTCATCCAAGAGAACAATGGGTAGGGTTGTGTCAAAGTTTGCATCAGATGCTGGTTTCCCAGAAAAGTCTTTGTATGTTGTGAAACAGCGGCTAGCTTTTTCACTTTCCCCTGGTGCAAAAGTTTGTTCACTTGATGGATGAAATATCCTTGAAAAATCATTTGTTTTATGATATCTCCAAGGATACTTTGATTGGTACAGAAGATTATGCAGACAATAATTATTCTGGTCTTCTTGCAAACTCTGTCTTGGTATTGATGGTCAGGGGTATACTGCATAACTGGAAGCAACCTGTTGCCTACTTCCTTGTTAATGAATCTTGTTCATCAGGCAGATTAAAGGGATTATCAATGAAGCACTTCTCAGAAGCCATGGGTTTAATAGCTCTTTCGATAATAAGTGACCAAGGTTCCAACTTTCTTTTTTTTGCAAAGGACCAAGGAGTTTCCACAAAAAGCCATATTTTGAAATGAGAGGGAAGAAATATTTTGTTATTTTTGATCCTCCACATCTTCTCAAGTGAGTACGGATTAACTTGCTGAAGTATAAGCTTGAATTTGGTCATAAAACAGCATCTCGGGATGACATTAAGTCCTTCTATCACAGAGAGCATAAGCTTGCAATCAGGATGGCTTCAAAGCTGATTGAGAAGCATATTGATCCCAATGGCCTTTTAAAAATGAGGGTGAAACTGGCAAGTCAAATCTTTAGCCATTCTGTTGCAGCTGGAATATATGCATATGCTAGCATGAATGTCTTGAACAGCAGTGCTATAGGCACAGCAGAATTTATTGAGAAAATGGATAAGATTTTCGACTCTGTTAACTCTTTAAGCTGTAGGGATCTCAAAGCCCAGCAGAGACCATTCACGGAGGATTCACCCCATTTTAAGATAATGGAAGAAGGAATTGATTTCTTTAAATCCATTCAGGTGATTGACAAAAACACCGGCAAAAACAAAACATAAAATTTGAAATGTCTGAATGGCTGGGTTATTACATTGCAATCCATTTTTGGTATGTGGAAAAAAGTTGTATCTTGATGGAGTAGCTTCGTTTCTTGTAACAAGCCAACATAACCAAGATCCGCTTGAAAACTTTTTTGGCTCTATCAGACAGAAAAGGTGGAAATTCTAATAACCCCACTCCTACTCAGTTCAAGCGTGCATATAGGAAGCTTTTCACAATAATCTTCTCCAAGTGACTAGTGGCAATTGTGAGGATTAAAGAGACCAGCCACTAAAAAAGGTTTCCAACCTCCAAGATATAGGCCCAGTCCCAACATCCTCCCAGCAGACAGCACCCCTGAAAATAATGTCTTCAGATTATGCTAGGGAAGACATACAGATGAAAATGGTAAAAGAAAATGCATTAGTGTATGGGTACCTCTTGAGAAAGACATTTGCCAAGCATAAATGCAATATCTGTGAGGCAGCCTTAGTAAATAGCCAGCAGTACGATGATGGTACAATATTTACCCATTTTAAGGCATATGATACTGGAAGCAATATGTTTGGCAGTTTGATTGTTCCATCAGATGAAATGCAACGCTTCACGAGAAAGCTGGAGGAACAATTTACAAGCTATTTTCGAAAATTGAACAAAACAACAGGCATTGGAGGGCAGTTATACTAAATTTTAGCAGAAGAGGTTCTGAACCAGCCTTGTGAAAAGTTCGACAAAAGATTTCTCTTTATGCTTTTTATAAGGTTGAGGATATATTATTGTCTCAAATTTGGTAACAGAGAACTTGCTTTGTCAAAAAGGAAAAATAGAAAATATTTAAAAATAGTTCATCTTTAAGTTAGCCACAGAGGTTTTTTCTCTCTGTAGATAAAGGAATGATAAGGATAGGAGGCTGCTCAATGAACACCGATTGATGAAATTCTTGCTGTAAAAAATTCGATACGAAGACACCAAGAGCAAACAACAATAAACACACGTAAATTAACTGTGGTTTATATCAAATTATTTTAATTTAGTTTTGAAATATGACAGGTTATATTGGAATATGGGAGGCAGAAAGAGGGTAGAGTGTTTTAAAGTTTACAAGACCAAGGGGGGACAAGGCTACTTTCGATCAACTTCTGAATATAAAAATGGTCAATATCAGATGTTTTTATTCTGAATAGTGTCAGATGAAAAGTACTTCAGAAAGCTACGCTTCTGTATGCTATGTTTCTGCATACAGACATGAATCACAGGCATTGCAGTTTCATTTGCTTTCAGATTAGGTGTTATAATTTGGTGTACTGTAATGTGATGCAATGTATGATACTTTGTCAGAAGTGGAGCCAAAAAGACCCCCAAAAGACCTTGAAACATTATTTTTAGAATCAGTACACCATAATTACCCTATTGCACTAAATTTGGAAAACTTTCTTTATTGGGAGGAATATTCTCAAGCCGCTTCTGTCCATTTTGTGTGAAAACGAAATTTAAACATGAAATTGAGGTCAAACGCCCCATTATACGTACTTATTATATCAAATTTTGGAATCAGCATCCTAAAATCATCTAGATCCAATGAATATTAGATACTTCAACGAAGGGTGGACCCTTAAAAAGCAACTTGCTCTATTTTGATTGAAAACGAGACTTTGGCATGAAATAGAAGCTGGAGGCCCCCCAACTTGCCCGTATAACATCGATTTTCAGAATCAGCACCCCAAAGTTACTCAAACCCACCTAATTAGAATTAATTCCCTGAGGGGGGACCCTACCCCCATGTAATGTATCTAGCCTGTAATCAATCTATATGTCATCATCTCTGTATCATGTTTGTAATGTACTGCTGTCACTATGCTTTGTACTCTGTTGCTGTTGATTGATTGTAACCAGATTCGTGTATTATAAGTAATTGTAATTTACAATGTAAGTTAGTCGTGATTCAGAATATGATGAATACAGGCATATAAACCAGTGTCCTTTATTAGCGTTAACGCTACATTTTGGTGACAGAAATGGCGACCAACATTATTCCGTAACGATTCAGCTCTGGCGATTTCCTTTCGTGGTTTCATCATTTTGAGTGCTGTGCTCAAGCCAACTCGTGGAATGAGGAAACCCGCTTGTGCAAACTGCCCGCTTTTCTACAAGGACCGGCTGCATCCTATTTCGAGTCACTGGACGCTGGTGATCGCACCACGTACCAAGATTTGGTCGACCGCCTGAAGAACTGTTTTGCCCCTGCAGTAAACCAGGAACAGTATTATCGAGAGTTTGAGGAACACCGTTTACGACCAACAGAGGACCCCACCCTTTACTTGTGGCGGCTTTAAGATGCCCTCCACCGGATTTATCTGAAGATGTCTTTGATGCCCTTTTGCGACGCCAGTTCTTCAAAGGCCTACCTAATGTTGTCCAGCTGAAGCTCTTGGATCCCATCCTACCCCAGGATTAGACGAAATGTTGGCGTTTTGGAAACGATTTCGATTGCTTCAAGTTTTGCCCTCTGGCAATCCTGCATGTGCTACTACCACCCACACCGTGCCTCCGCAGTTTCTTTGGGATGAGGCGCAATGCAAGTCACGCGATGACCTACAAATGTTGTTGAACCAAGTTGCTAAAGGCCAGAACCAATTGAGCGCAGCTATCGGTGAATCAAGGAGTAGCAGTCGGCCAGAAATTCGTTGTTTCGAGTGCCATGAAGTGGGCCACATGAGATGGCACTGTCCACGCCAAAGACGTTCTGGAAAGGGAAATCGACAATGCTCACTTTGTTCTGGATGGGGACACAATGAAAGTATCTGTGCAAACAACAAGGGCCTATTCACCCAGGAAGGTAACAGGCCTAGGCCTCGGACAATCAACAATTTGTTAATTCAGCTAGGCCTCATCATATAAATGGTAGTAAGGCGTCTTTAAACTTCCAGGGGTGCCACGTTAAGGGGCTGGACGACGAGCACCCCTCTGTTTTTGCTGTTGGTTCTGCTTCGGACTTACGTTTGAAACCCTTAGCTCCTCGCCAACCCCTGCTATTTTGTGAGCTTGAAGGTGTGCAGGTTCCAGTTTTAATTGATACTGGTTCCATGAAATCCCTGCTTAGTTCAAGTGTCTTACAGCGTATTTTTGCACGCTGTGCACACCAAAACAAAGCCCCTCCTCCACTTCGAAGCAAATCAAACAGTTGTGTTTCTATTACAGGACAGTCGCTAAATTCTTCAGGTTCAGCAGATATTTCTTTGTCTTTTCCAGGAAGCCAATTTTTGTATGTAGGAGAGTTCTTGGTATGTGATAATGTGCTTGCCCCTCTGCAATGTGTACTTGGTTGGGATTGTTTGACCTTTTATTCTTTGCAGTTGACTGTAGTAGGGGACTCCTATTGCCTTGTTGGGCCCCATGGCAGCACACCTTTGACCCCTTTGTCTCTTCCTGTCCAACCTCCACCCCCAGGTCTTTCTGCCCCTGTCAATTCATCTTGTAAGAAAGATATACCTGTTTTTGTCCAATCATCAGACTATGGGCCTGTATTTGTGACCTCAAGCACTGATATATCCATCCCAGGTAGAACAGAAAGTGTTATACAAGCTCAAATCCCCAAGAGTTGTAAAGAACAAATAGGTATGGTATGTAGCCTCAGTGAAGATTCTGAATTATCTTATATTACTGCATACAGTATTAGTCAAGCCTCTGAGCGGATGATACCAGTGAGAATTCTCAATCCGTCCAAATCTTCTGTTGAACTTCATGCAGGACAAAAAATAGCTAGGTTTTGGCCAGTTATACCCTTAGCCTCATCTAGTCCACCTATACACAACATGTGTGCTAGTGTTCAAAACAATAAGTTTGATTCAGTTACCTTGTCTGAGTTACATGCAGCTATTAGTCCCAATCTTCGTAAGTTTCTTGAGACATTGCTTTCTTTTCCAGATGTTTTCAATGATGGTTTAGGCCATACCTCGGTAGACACTTTGCCAATAAAGCAGCATCCACGACGGTTGCCTTATCATTATAGAGGAGAAATTCATAAACAGGTTAATGAAATGTTAGAAAAAGGGGTTATACAACCAAGCATTAGCCCTTGGGCGTCTCCGGTTGTCCTTGTTAAAAAGAAGGATGGGTCTTATAGATGTTGTGTTGACCCCAAGCAACCTAAACCTTGTTACCAAGCAAGATGCTCGCCCCTTGCCTAGAGTAGATGCTCACCCCTTGCCTAGAGTAGATGACCTTCTTGATTCTCTAAATAACAAAAAGCTCTTTAGTGCTCTTGATCTCCGCAGCGGTTACTGGCATGTAAGTATGACCCCAGAAGATAGAGAAAAAACAGCTTTTATTACCCCTGGTGGCCTATTTGAATTCCTTTGTATGCCATATGGATTATCAACAGCTCCAGCAACATTTTCTAGGGCCGTTAGCATTATATTATCAGGTTTAACCTATGATATATGCCTTTGTTATTTTGATGACGTAATCATTTTTTCTGATACCATTTAACAACACTGTGAGCATTTAACATCTGTTTTGCAACGCTTTTGTGAAAATGGGCTACGTGTCGAGGCTTCTAAATGCTCTTTGGTACCGATCAGGTCATTTATTTAGGTCACTGTGTCTCAAGTAAAGGGGTTCATACTGATCCATCTAAAGTTAAGGCTGTGCAGGATTTACCCCCACCAACTGACCTGGACAAGCTTAGATCATTCTTAGGACTAGCAGGGTATTATAGGCGTTTCATCCCTCAATTTGCAACCATGGCAGCTCCTTTGACTGAACTTACCAAGAAAGGTATTCCGTTTAAGTGGACAGAACAGCACTAGACTGCTTTTGAAACACTAAGAGCACTCTTATGTTCTGCTCCCATCTTGGCGAACCCTCAGTTTGATCGACCTTTTATTTTGCAAACTGATGCATCCAATGTTGGCCTTGGTGCTGTATTATCTTATGCCAGTCAGACCCTGTCTCCTCGGGAGCAAAATTATTCCACCATGGAAAAGGAAGCCCTGGCTATTGTCTTTGCCACTCAACACCTTCGTCTTTATCTTGTAGGCCATGCATTCCAGATTATCACTGACAATCAGGCCCTTAAATGGTTGCATTCTGTAGAACTTAAGGGTTGTATCGCCAGGTGGCTCATGGATCTCCAAGAATTTGATTTTACAATAAGCCACAGACCTAGTAGCTCCAACCAAAATGCAGATGCTCTCTCTCGTTTAAATCTTTACCAAAATAGTCAAACCAACCCTGCTGTAAGTTGTTTAGTGAATTTATTACCAGATGCAAATCTGCATCAAGCTCAGCGTGCTGACCCCCTTATATTGAAGCTTACTGAAATTAAGGAACAAGGTTTTCCAAAACACCCTTTATTTGTGTGGAAAAGGAACCCCAATCTTTCATCTTTTTGGAGTTGCTGGGATCAACTGTATGTCAGTAATGGGCTGCTGGTAAGGGCCTTGGTATCTATGCATGGGTTTTCTAGGGAACGTGTGGTCATACCTGATAGTTCAATCCCTAATATTCTCCAAAGTCTTCATTGTGGCCCATATGGGCATTAGGCGCACTATAATGCGGTGTAAGGAACGATTTTTCTGGCCTAAAATGATTGATTCTATTACCAACTTTGTTCAAAATTGTCCAGCTTGTAGCCAAGGAAAACATGAATCCAAACAGACACGAGCTCTTTTGCAACCCATTCAAGTCAGTGAGCCAGTTCTTTTTTGGGCAATAGATTATATGGGACCTATCTCTGAAACAAACAGCTAAGGGTAACAAACAGATTTTTGTCATGATGGACCACTTCACCAAATGGTGTGAGGCATTCCCAACAAAGGATAAAAAAGCTGCCACTGTAGCCAATACACTTGTCTCTCGCGTTTTCTCCAGGTTTGGTCCACCGACGGTCATCCACTCAGACCAAGGACGAAATTTTGACAGTACATTAATGCATGAAATTTATAACATCATGGGGGTTAAGAAGTCACAAACAACAGCCTATCATCCGCAGGGTGATGGGTTGGTTGAAAGGCAAAATCGCACCCTGCAGGACATACTTAGTAATTTTGTATCAGACCATAGTGGTGACTGGGACCAATGGTTAGACCAGGCCGTCTTTGCTTAAAACACAAGTATACATGAATCAACAGGTTTCTCTCCTTATGAGTTAGTTTTTGGGCACCCAGCACGCATGCCCATTGAAATTGAGTTAAGTGTACCTCTGCAGAATCCATCAAGCCAATCTGATTATAGTCAGTCATTACGCAAGGCTATTCAGAATGCCAATCACATAGCTCTGAAAAACTTAGAAAAAGTTAAATCTAGACAGAGTTTGCATTATAACAACAAGACCCTCAAAGAATGGCAACCTTTTGATATTGGACAAAGATTTGGTTATTGTGCCCCAAAAGCTGGAAGTTGGTAGGAAATGGGTTGGGCTATACCAAATCTGCACTCTACGTGGGGTTAGCTATAACATCAGGTCAAGCAATGGGGTTAACTACACCCATTCTCGGCCTGGTCTAGTATTTCCAGGCATAGGAATCATGAGGTGTGATTACAAAGAAAGGACCAGGATACTGCACTGTAAGCATCGCTGCTCATTGTCCTAAAAATTTTCTTTGGAAGCTAGGTAGCAATACTGTTTTCACTTTTCGATTTTAGGTTGATACTTTTACAAAATAAAAAGTTTGGTAAATGATCGGAGACTTTTGTTATTAAATTTCCACTTAATGTTTCATGTTCTATTGAATTTGAAAAAAATTCAATCAATGATGGTTTATTACTACCAATAAATCTAGTGGGCTGAAATATTTGTGGCTGGAAAAAGTTTGAAAACATAAAATTCATAAACTTTTCGGTATATTCATTTGAATAAATGTTTAAAAGATCAATATTGAAATCTCCAGTAATAAAGACTGTCTTCTTTTCCTTTCAAAGTTTACTAGAGATTATGTTTGTTAGATAATCTAGGAACTCAACATCATTTCTTTTTCTTGGATGACAACAAATAACAGCAATCGAGAGGTTTTTTATTGTTCTGAGATTTAATTTCGATCCAGTTTGCTTCTAATTTACTACTATTATCTAAGTGGGAAGTATACAAGTCTTCTCGAGTATTAAAAGATAGTTCGTCAGACACAAAGAAGCCGCAGCCCTTTTTCATACTTTTACCAGATTTCCTGTGTATTTTTGATACCCTTGTAACGCTAAATTTTCAGTATTTGATTCATTATTATTGGCTATCCGTGTTTCAGATAGAGCGATAATGTCAAGTTTCAAAGTTTTATTCAAAGAGCAAATATTTGTGTGTATCAGACTAAAGAAGGGTGAATGTTAAGAATTTAGTTTCTTATCTACCTTATGAAATTTGAAATTAGAGCATGCAAAATAGAATATTATATTAAAATTTGAAATTAGCATTTAAGTTTAAGTTTTGATCAATATCCTTATCTGTATTCGGATGAAAATGATTAAGATCAAGTTTATCTAGATTTAGTTCTGTAATAGTTTCTAAACATATGTAGTCTGTCAGTTCTTTTGTTACGTCATTACAAGGACATAGCTCATTAGAATTAAAGTTATTGGAAAGAATATCCTGAGCGTAAACAGAATTGAAAGGAAAAATACAGTTGCGACAGCTAAGACAAAGCCATTGTTGTGCGTCAGCACCTGGATTTGAAATATCTTGTTCTGTTAAACCAGAGCATTTCCTGATGTGAATATTGCGTTGACAATGATAACAAGAAACCGCTTTTTCAATATTATTTACACGTTTATCGCAAACAGAGCAGGATTTGTTAAAGTCAATAATGAAATGGTGTTGGTTCTTGTCTACCGAAATCGCTCTTAAGAATGGAACATTTTCATTTCTCGAAAAGATTACGCATCTGCAACACAGTCTTTACAAAACCATGTCAAAGAGGTGTCATTTCCTAGTTATTTAAACCTTTGAATCGATCATTTGCTACAGCCCACCCAACGTGATACCAATTGCAACATGCGTCACAATATATTGAATTCTGACTCTCCAGAACCAATAATTTGCAATTCGGGCATGAATATGAATAACTACTCATTTAGATTATGGGGGTTAATTTTGAAAATCTGCTTGCCCTGCCCTGGTACTGGTAAAAATATTAATGTTAATAATTAAATAATAATAATGGTAGTAGTAAAGGACCTAAACTGAAACATCAAGACAAAAATGAAGTGTTAACATGAGTAAACTTTAAACAGTCAATCACCTGAGTTTCAAACAATATTTTTTCTAACGTCCAATTCATTTCTGATGGTAATGAATGCCGAATCCTTATTTTTTCTGGCAAAGATGCCAAATTCCTTGTCCACACGAATTCCCATCTGATTTCTTTTTTCTTATCTCTTGCCAGTTTAAAAAGAAACTTATTTTTTTGGTTAAAGACTTGTTCATGAATACTCTAACGTCAGCAGCTTTCAACTCAGATCTTTTCCTGAAATTTTTCTTGTCTCTTTTCTTTTTTGCAAGAAAACATCTCTCAATTTGCTATTTCCGAATTTGCAGATAATAGTAGCATTGTGCTTGGGTCCAACATGGCAGCAGGCTTGAATTTCTGTATCAGTGCATTTCACCACAAGCTTTTCACCCAGCTAAATCACCAAAGACTCTTTTTCTCGTTTTCTTACTTAAGAATTCCATTAATTTTGATACAGTCTCGTCGGCCATATTGTTCTAAGTCGTTGACTTTGTTATGGACTCTATTAATTTCTGCTTGTAGCTTTCCAACTTGTTTTTTGAGCACTTCATTTCCGGCCTCCAATTTTGTGTTTTTGTTGAGAATGGTATTGGTTATTTTTCTTTGGTTTTTATACTGGGTATTGATGAACTCTATTGACTTTTCGAAAACCATCAATCGCTTTTCCAATTTTTCAAAATCCTCTGTGTGTTGCGATGTCTGTGATTGAACTCCTCTTAGTATCAAAAGTATTCCGTCTATTTTCTCGTTGGTAGTAGCAGATTCCATACTTGACTCGTTTTGAGCTTGATTTACTTGTAAATAATTGAAAACATAGCAATAGCAGTAAATAAAGATAGCTAACATATTATACAACTTATTTAGAATATACAATTTCGATGAGTTTCTCACATTTTTACGAGCGTTGAAAAACACGTCCGAATGCCAGCAAAAAATGTGCAGAAGTACCCCTTTATTCCCCCCCTTGCCAGGGTTATGGTGAAGCAATGAGATGCCAGGAATGGAAAAGAAAGCAAAAGAAGACATGAAAATTAGAGAATATGTTATTGCCTGGAAGTTTTTGTGGGTATTGCAGTCTGCAGCTGACTATGCACAGGCTTTAGACAGAGGGGGCAGGGAATGGTACCCTTTGTTACCCGGTTATATTTCTCTTAGAATTAAAAAGCAAATTACAAAATTGACCCTTTTGGGATCATAGGTAAAATCCGTAAAATATGTCCTATTTAAAAAAATCATAACTTTTTCCGTAGTTGTTTCATAAAACTTAGGTCTAATGAAATCGAAGCTGAAAGGAAAACACATTCAAATAACACATAATTTCCTTGTTTCCCTACCAAAACGATTTTTCTCAAGTTCTAAAAGGAAAAATTATGTAAACATTTTTTAAAATTCGATCTTCAAAATGTGAAGAAAAATATCATATATCTGATATCTGATATTTCTGAGAGGGTTACCTCAGCTCTTTAGCCTCGTTTTGATCCCCAAAGCACAAGGAACTGTTAGGCAGAATTTCAATATTGTCAGTTTCAAAATGGCATGGGAAAGTGAAAATGAAGATGTTGAGTTCTTGGTGGATGAAAATGATTTTGATGATATAGCAAGCGAGGATTATAGTAAATTGAAGGTCGATGAATTGAAGTTGTTGTGCAAGATGCGTGGACTTGGCTGGTGAAATGGTGTGGAGGATGAAAGACCCCTAAGTTGTTGTTTGCAAAAAGGCACAGATAGGCACTGCTATAAAGATTGTCAGGCAATGTCCTCCAAGTATAACAGCATATCGTCAAAACATGGGAGGGGTTGATACCAATGATCAAATGCTTTCCTGTGATAATTCATCAAGGAAGTCATACAGGTGGTGGCTGCCAATTTTTCTGGAGCTTTTCAAGCAGGGCATTGTAAATGCATGGACTTTACAATCTGCACAGCCAAATTCAAGAAAACGTGGCCTAAAAAGCTTTCAAAATAGAACAGTTCTAAAAGCTTATTGGGAAGTTTTCTTCAACAAAAAGATCATTTCAGCAACAGCCAAATGCAACCCAAAGATATAATGGGTTAAAACATTATGTTGTGAAGGCAGAGAAAAAAGAAATTTGTAAAAATGATTGTGGCAGCAAAGTCCAGTACAAGTGCACTGAATGCGATGTTTTCCTTTGTATTGACTGTTTTTTAGGTTAACATTCACCAAAATAAGACTGAAAAAATGCACAATTGTTTTTGTTTTCTGTATTTATTTTATATAGTCATTAATGAGTTGGTACTGTTAAATGCATATGGTTTTTTAATGCAGCCCTCTTATTTCTTGGCTTTTTCACTGAAAACATCTGAAATAGACAAATATGTCACAAAACTCACTTTGTTATTCTAAAATTTTGAAGTATGATATTAAACATATGTGGAAGACAAATTTCTTGCAAAGTTTTATTGGATGTAGTGAAAAATATTGGCCATATTATAAGGAAGAGAATGCTCACCTTCTCAAACAGTTGAATCCTAGCTTTCTTCAAAATGCCTACGTTGCGATTCGATTCGCATTTTACATCCCAACACTTCGTTAGACGCAAACCTAAGTAACGTTGATTTGGGTCTTATTATATCCCGCTT
Source organism: Rhopilema esculentum (assembly GCF_057945365.1). NCBI lineage: Eukaryota > Metazoa > Cnidaria > Scyphozoa > Rhizostomeae > Rhizostomatidae > Rhopilema > Rhopilema esculentum. The sequence continues at coordinate 143,823 of NW_028300842.1, forward strand.
CTATTTGCTTTCTCTATAGCTTGTTATGATTTCCCTTGTACCACAGAATTCTTTGCCCGCACTTTCTTTGGTCAAAAACCTTGGGTTGAAAACGAGTTTAGGCTAGGACAAACATCTTGGAACCGCCTTGTCTGGGCTTCAAAAACAACAAAGGAACCATCCCAGTGTCCCTTCCGCCTCTCTCTATTCTGTGTGTAAGGTTTTATTAGAAATGATTCAAAGGGGAAGGCAGAATCTCCTAGTATAAGAGGAGGAATTTGAACAGCATCTATTTCTTGACAGACCTCTTTTAATTTTTATCCACAAAGAGGTCAATTGTAAAATGATCAAGTCATGTGAGTTCCCAGGGAATCCACAACTTCCCCAGTTAAAGCGATATTTAGCATCCACTAATGTCATTAAGAAAATTTAATAGAAGTTCTTGAAATTATGATATTCTGATGACCAGGTAGGCATTTAATGGGGATGTGGCATCAATCAACAGCTGCCCAACTACAGGGAAACTGGCAACGCTCTTCCATATCTAACATCTTGCTCTGAAATTCATTGGCATATTATTAGATACAAACTGCTATCAAAGAAAATAAAAAATTGCTTGGGTGACCTCGTCAAACATTTTTGTCACTGTAAGGCCTACCATTTTCACTATGCTATAAAGATAGTCCCCTCTATCGAGGCAAGATAGACAGATAGCTAAACGAAGTTCGGGAGAAATGGGTTCTCCAGTAAGCATTTGCCTCTGAAGTTGCAGCCTTATCCTTGCCAGTATTAATTCAAATGTCGATCTTGATGCTCGTAGGGTTTGCTTGAACCGTTTATTGTCGTAGGTAAACCAGAGTTTGTCCCACCAACCTGTATTTCTTGGCAACCTTCTGCATGACCTAATCCGCTTTTTTGACCGCTTGCTATTTACAAATAAACACATAGCGGCTAGTAGCCTCTGTTGTACAATGATAGCCATTCCTTGAATCAAAAATTTCCAACGCTTAAGACAATTACGATGCTTTGAAATCATATTCTTCAAAAGCAATATTTTTTCTCTGCAAGTTAAAGCCATCTTGAAAAATTATGGTCATCTATGGCCTGTTTGGATACCAAAGCAACTGGTTACAATGGTTGGACGTTTAACTTGACGTCAAGCCAGAGACGAGCTAATGTCAAACTTATCTAATTAGGTTTGGCACATGAGAAGCACAATGTATAACCTGGGCCTTAAGTACAGCTGCTTACAGAAAAGAAACAAATTGTCATTGACTGCCATATTAACCACCCTTGGAGAAGAATTTTTCAAAGAAAATTATTAAAGGTAAAGAACTGTCTTGATATAGCTAGTGTTTAACAATAAATAGTTAAACAAACAACAATTAATTTATTAATTGAAAAATAATCAATGAAAATGGGAGGTAAGGGAATCTTTTTGCCATAGCCTAGCAAGGCAGGCGAACGCTCCCCAAATGCAAAAAAACATCTTTGAAAAGGGATTTTCTCCGGCATTAACTTCTGCCACCCTATTCTTTGACTACACTTCTGCATAACAGCTGGCTAATATCTATATGAAAAAGAAATGTTCTTATGTATAGGTAGAAGAAATGTATAGGTAAAGTAAGAACACAGTAGGTCATTATTTGGTTGAGAATACCAAAGCTTTTCAAGAAAAAGCCATGGTTGAAGAAGATTGTTTTAATGGATAAGGGGATTTTGCTCCAGGATGTAACACCTGCAATTTCTTCTGCTCCACATAACTCTGCCCTGCATTCAAAACCCATATCAGTAATTCTACTGATGCTTATTTAGCTATGTTTCCCCCCAAAAACATAAAGCTTACACAACTCATCTTTTCTAGATATTGTGAAGCAAATCTAAAGAGAAAGTCAAGTTCTCAAAGTTATGGAGAAAATGTTCCAAGCTTCTTAAGAAATCGTCCAAAGGATATGGTAAAACATTGTCTTAAACAAATTTCCCGAGCAAATGGTATTGACATTCCAATGTTATTATGACAGATTGTGGCAGGTTTATTGTTCCCAGTGAGAGTTCGAAGAAAGGTACGAAGTTTTCTTTGGCGATGAGACATCACTGCCTTCTTCTTTTGGCAATCCCATCGAGGACGCCATCGGACACACGTTGCACTGATGGTTAATTTTTCGACTCATTTTCCTACGAATATTTCATCAAAATAAGTATGAGTGAGTTAAATGCCGCTGCAATAAAGAAACTAAAGGTTGGTAAATTAAAAGCCGACCTCTCCAAGCGAAATCTATCGATATTGGGAAAGAAAAATGAACTTGCTATGAGGCTCCTGAAGGTGATCGACCATGGCCTACTGAAACCGAAGTCTGATGAGGACAGATATGCAGCGAAGGCAGTGATGTCAGATTCAATAGACACTCAGTTGGATGCAGAAGGCGAGCAAAATGATGCCATATATGGAGAACAGAATTTCAAGGAGGCTTGCTTCGATGATTCATTTTTCAAGTTTTATGATGGAGTCTCAACACCACCTCGAAGACCAATATTTTCAGCAGCCACCAACAGTCTGGGTAAATCACCACCACCTGAAAGATCCATGCCATCCCCACCCGCAGATATCTATATAAGCTTCGAGAGACTAGCGAAATCCGTTGTCGAGCTGCAAAGTCTGCTTCAAACTGAACGGGATACAGACCTTAATCTGCTAGAGGAAAATTTTTCCCTTAAATTGAAATTAGGCCAAAAATGTGCCACAGATTGCAAGGTAAACAACCCAGAAAAAACAACAGCAGTAAACAATAGGAACAATCAGATAGAAAGAAAAGAACAATCAGATAAGACAGAAAACAATAACAGCATCAAGTCAAAAAAATTACCAATTGTCTATGAAGATACTTCTGTTCAAACGATCGAAAAGGTGCACAAAAAGAAGAATAAAAAGAAGAGAAACAACAGAAGAAATTGAAAAGAGGAAAATACAACACCTAGTACCTCAGCAAGTCCCAAAGGTAAAGAAGGCAGCGCACTTGAGGCATCATCAAATCCCAAAAGTAAAGAATGCAATTGACCCCAGAAGCGATCAAATCCCAAAAGTTCATCTGATGACACCTGTTTATCCACCGAACAAACAAATCTTGTCAATTCTCATTCGAAACGGGCTCATTCAAACAACGAAATTGTAAATACACCATTTGGTTCCACCAGTGTTAATGAGAGTCTGAGAGATGTAGTAGATCAAGGTAGCTAACCCCTCTCACGCAAAACTTTTTATTTCTTTGTTGTATTTCAATAAAAATTGGTACACATACAGAATTAGAGTTAAAAAAATCAAAAATTCAAGTTTTGTAATAAAATATGCAAATTAGCCAAAATGGCGGATAGAACAATAGCAAAACAGTAGTTGTGCTTGTGACAATGATTTTTCAACTTGAGTTGAGCTTTTTAGTTTATATTTGTAAAATGTGTTGGAAAAGGGTATTTTTGGTGATTAAGAGAATATCATTGAGATATCTTTTAAGGGTACTGAGAATTTTCATATTCAACATGGTCAACGTTAAACACAGCAGACTTTTGCCTACTTTTTAGCTTCTACCATTGCTCATAGGAAGGGTAGGGCTCTCAAACTGTCTTATTCACTAGGGCAATAGGTGTTAAACATAACCTGAAAATTTCTTCTGAATCTGCTAAAAAATGTTGAAAAATCATTGTCACAAAGGCAACCTGCATGACGTTTTTTACATTTTGAGAAAACGCTTGTTAAACATAAGTATTATGGAAATCGTAGTTCAATGTCCTCCACTTTCATACACATTTCCTTCCTTTTCTTTTTCATGGTCCCACAAATCCTTTTTGATTGCCCTCAGCTTTTTTCTTCTATTCTTTTCTTTATAAGAGGCCTTTCTTTCTGCAAAAGTTATCCTTTTTCTGTCACATGCTTGAATAGCCAAGTTGGTTTGTTTACCTGGACAGATATGAAGCCGTTGCAGAACTCTTGCAGTTGATGATGCACCATCATTAAAATGGGTAGCTGCACTTGCAGTGCACAGTTCAACAACTTTTCTACCTTGATAAATTTTTTTAGGGCACCTAGCCCAAATAAGTTTATTCAGAGACTCGTTTGGATTCTGTGTAAATGAATCAAGGCAACGAGTCAACAAAGATTTATCGCTCAAATCATCATAAATTGGCAGCACCACATCAACTATTGCTGAGGGTAGATATGACTTGTGCTTGTAACCTGTCTTTCCATCTGCCTTGTTCTTCTGCCAGGTACACCAAGATTGTTTTCCTACAGGACACAAGTTATGCTGCGGATGAGAATCTGAAGAAGCTAAATGATAAAGTCCTGCTTTTATGTCATTCATCATTCCCTGCAAGTTGTTTTTATTATGACGAATTGCTAATCCATAATAATTCTGCATTTTATTAATCATTTTTTCAGTCAATCTGCCCTTTCCACCAATACCCTTGCCATCTTTTAATTTTTTCTTTCCACAACTTGACTTTAACTTTCTTAACCTTGTTCCTAAGCGCTTTTGGACATGTCACATACTTTTTTTTTTGCTAATTTCAATATCAGCACCATATGGTTTTTCCTTTGAAATTGTAGAGAATGATGAAGAATCACCATCACCAATAAAAGTGGTGTATCTTATCCCATATTTCTCCATGCTTCTTTTAAATATATCCTGTAATCCTTCAACTTCCATGGATCCAGACGATCCTTTATGATTCATACTGCATCTGGATTCATGCCGGATCTGCCACTGCAAGTAAGCGAGTGAATCCTTGTTAAAATCATTTTTCTTTTCACAAGCTTTGCAGTATTTAGACTTTACTTCAAAGTCCAAAACTTTGCCAGATTCATTAGAAACTGCAGTAACAACACCATTTAAAGATGCATGTCCTGGCTTCTGCCATGTACCATCAAAACTAGCTGTAAAATCTATTGAGCCACTTTGTTCCTTAACTTTCTCAACAGCTTCTTTCATGCATGTTTCAGCCTCCTCAAGATAGGCAACATGAAGATTGTCAATCAAACTGTTGTAGTTTTTCCGTGTCATCGGTTTATGCATATTCATTATCATGGAATAAGTGTTCATAGCTTCTAAACCGCAGCCAATGTTTCTGAATGCCATGATCATTCTCACGTTTACTTCCATACTTCTTTTTGTCTTATCAGTCACTGAATTTGAGCTGACAAACTCTTTCTCCCAAGCACAACCTTGTGTATGTTTTCGAAAGATGAAGTAGCTTTCCTCTTTCTAGATGTTTTTCGCGTCCTGTTCCGTAAATTACCCATTTCGATACTATGAAAGTCAACTCACGGTTTTCTAGACGACACTGCTTCCCAACAAGAGTAAGGTGCTTCATGTATCACCACCAATTAACCTCTATCCCATTTTGGCCTCATATATGAAAAGTGCTTTTCTGGAAGCTGGGAGTTTGAAACTGGGGCAAATTCAACCTCAAATCAGGGAATAAAAACGGAAAATGCGTTGCTATGAACGTTGATAGGGAAAACCCGTACATTCTGCCTTAAGCAAAATGTAAAAAAAGCATACTTGCGAAATTCATTCAACACTGTAACTTCCCCATGCCAAAGGTAGTGTTTCGAGGTATTTTCAGGAATATTTTCAAAATTTCAATGAAAAAAAGAATTTTGGACATTTTGAGAGGGGTTAGCTACCTCAAGTTGTATCCAGTGAAAGGTAGTAAACAAACAAGTGTAGAAGCCTTTGTAGTTGAGCCTATCTCAGAAATTAGAAATGAGCATCCAGAGATTGTTAAGCATAAATTTCAACACCTTACTAAATTATGGTTCTAAGATGTTTCAGCTGAGCAAGAATCACTGACCATTGATGTTTTAATTGGAAATGATTTCATGTATGAGCTGCAAGGGGATACAGTTATACGAGGGGAGCCAGGAGAGCCTGTGGCTGTGCAAACAAAGCTTGGATGGGCGTTGTCAGGACCATAAACTGGTATGAAAGTTGCTTCTTGTGAAAATTCGAGTGTTTATCTCATTCTTGATTCTTCACCTGCAAATAATGTTAAATCGTCTATGGATAATGAGGTACAGAAATTATGGGATTTGGAGACAATTGGCATAAGAGATACAGATGAAGTTCATGATGATTTGCTTGACAATAAATCCTTTACAGGCAAAAGGTATTCTGTTAAATTGCCTTAGAAGGTGGGGCATAAATCCCTTCCATCTAATTTTACGAACAGTCTTTGCAGGTTGAAAGGGCAGCTAGGAAAATTGAAGAAAGAACCAAAGACATTCATAATGTGGATTCTCCTGTTGAAGTTTATCGCTTTAAAAGAGTTGCCTTTGAGTAAATTCATCTCCATTTCTTTTGAATGCTGTGTTAAGATTCCATATCAACAAATATAAGGAGGAGGACCCAGATTTTGCTATGAAACTTGCTGATGATTTCTATGTGGACGATTTCGTGTTCGGAGCTTCAAATTTAATTGATGCAAAAAATCTATACTTGAAAGCTGTGGAAAGAATGAAAGAATGTGGTTTCAACCTCAGAAAATTGAAGAGTAGTAATTTAGATTTGGTAGAAGAATTCTCTAAGCATGATTTTGAAGTTTCAGAGGCTAAAGAGAGTGAAGAAACTTATGCTAAAGAAATGCTAGGTAGCAAATTATTGGAAGATAGAACAAAGGTTCTAGGTATATTATGGGACACTTTGAATGACACTTTTGAGTTTAACCTGAGTAAAGTAACTGAAGTGATGGAAGGTGAGAATATCACAAAGAGAAAGATATTGAGTTGTTTAGCCAAACTTGTTGATCCACTAGGACTTGTCAGTGCAGTCACAGTAAGTAGAAAGGTTCTATTTCAAGATTTAGGTGTGGAAAAATATGATTGGGATGAGGAGCTTCCAGAAGACAAGAAATGTAGGTGGGAGAAAATTGTTAATGATTCAAAAACTGTTGGAAAAATAACCTTACCACGCTGCTTGTACGACTTAGATGCTATGAATGTTGAAAATTGTTGGCTACATGGATTTGCAGATGCAAGTCAGCATGCATATAGTGCCATGGTTTATTCGGTCTATGAATCAGATAAGGGTATACATTCTCAACTTGTCTGTGCAAAAACTCGTGTTGCACCATTGAAAAAACTAAGCATTCCAAGTTTCGAATTAATGTCGGCCAGAATTTTGGCCACTCTAATGAAAGTTGTTTTTTCAGCTTTGAAGTCACAATTGAACAAAGTAGGATGTAGGTATTGGCTTGACAGCAAGACTGCTCTCTATTGGATAAACAATGCAGGTTACTGGAAGCAGTTTGTACAACACAGAGTCGACCAAATATTGAAAGTGTCAGAGAAAGAGAACTGGGGACATTTCCCGGGTGCTTGCAATCCAGCGGACTTGGGTTCAAGAGGGGTTCAAGGGAGTGCATTGGTTGAAAATAGACTTTGGTGGCATGGACCACATTGGTTATTGATGGGGGGAGAACACTGGCCCAATGAACTGCTGTTAAGTGAAACCCAAGATGTTGTAGAGGAACAAAAGAAATCAGCAATGGTTCTAACAGCTGTGGAAGAAAAGAAAACAGGTATGTCAGCAATTATTGACATCAGCAGGTTTAGCTCTTTAAGAGTAACTGCTTATGTATTGTGTTTTGTTGCTAACTTAAAAGCAAAAGTTCATAATCAGCTTCCTGTGAATTTAGAAAAACTCAGTGCTTCAGAAATTCAGAGTGCAGAACAAAATTGGATAGTTGATGCACAAGCACTTATTCCCAAGGATCACAGATACAAACAGTTATGTACAAATCTAGGATTGATCAAGCAAAAAAACGTTTTGAGGTGTAAGGGAAGGCTAGGAAACTCAGACTTGGAGTTTGAAGGGAAATTTCCTATTCTTTTATTGAAAGAAAGTAAGATCACCGAGTTGATTGTTTGTTCTTGTCATGAAATTGTTATGCATAATGGTCTGAAGTCGACATTAGCAGAAATTCGTTGCAAATATTGGATTCCACAAGGAAGGCAGACAGTTAAGAAAATTTTAAGGAATTGCATTACCTAGTAGAAAAGCTCAAAGTAAATCTTATTCCGTTCCACCAGTAGCAGATTTACCAGACTTTAGGGTCCAGAGGACGCCACCTTTTCAGAATGTTGGGATTTTGCTGGTCCGTTATACCATAAGACAAAATCTTCGACTAAAGAAAAGTTCTATGTTGTATTGTATGTTTGCTGTACTTCAAGGGCATTGCACTTAGATTTGATAGACGATTTGTCAGGGCCAACATTCATTCGTAGTCTGCGAAGATTTACTGCGCATAGAGGAACACCACATCTGATAAACTCAGATAATGCTAAGACATTCAAGTTTACACATAAATTCTTGCTTAAACTCGCACAAGATCATGCAGTTTTTCTTTTTTACAAGCCAGAAGGATAAATTGGAGATTTAACCTTGAAAGATCAACTTGGTGGGGAGGCCATTTTGAAAGATTAGTTGGTAGCGTTAAGAGAAGTTTAAGAGAGACTCTAGGGAATTCCAGGTTAACGTTTGATGAGTCAAATACATTGTTGATAGAAATTGAATGGAAACTAAACTCCAGACCGTTAACGTATGTAAGGCTTTGAAGCATTGACACCATTCCACTTAATGGACGGTAGAATGATACCACCACTGGCTGAAGGGGTTGAGTGTAAAACAGATTTATCTGACGATGACATTCCTTCCTACAGCAAACGTTTTTATTTCTCGTTAAAAGATTCTATCATTTTTGGTCTCGATGGAGACGGGAATATCTTGCAGATTTACGAGAAATACATAGATCGAGTCATGGAAATAACCCTGAGACGAAAGTTGGACAAAACTTATCATACTGATCAAAGAGGGCAATGTAAAACGAGGTAATTGGAAGATGGAGTGTTGGGATTTTCCTTTCATTCCAGCGCATTTAATATAGCACTAGAGTACATGCTTTTCGTGTAGAGATTTGTTTTTTCTTCTTGCTAATTCATAGAGTTGCTTGCGTAATTGTTTGTGTAGGTATCTGTAATAGACTTGGTTAACAGCGTTTTGGGCTGGCTCAAGCTATTCATCGATCTAAACAAACAGCTTAACGACATTTATTAATCCGTATATGCATTTTAAAGTTATTCATAAAAAATCTTTGACGTAAAATTTGTATCCTGTTTTTCTAAATGCTGATTGGTAGAGCATTTAGTTCGTGTAGATTAAAAGTATATAAATCGTCTGATTGTAAGGTAAGAAGCGATAGAAACAGCGATAGAGATAGGTACTCGGTACCAATGAAGAAGGTCTGGATACAACTGTTGTGTTTCCTTTAGTGTTCTCTTGGCACTTTAACATTAAATCTCTGAACCAGCAGATAGTTCTGGTGTTGGTACACTAGATAATTTCTACATACATCAAACTAGTATCAGTGATCATTATCTAGTCTACAGTGTAAAAAAATTTCGAGGAGGGGCAAAAAACAGCACAAAAATATCAGTACCAGGCAAATGAAAAACCTAACAAAGCTGAATTTCAAGACGATTTGCAAAAAATAGATTGGAAAGGCATTGTTTCATATTGATGATGTTAACATCATAGTGGAACAATGGACATCTATGTTTTCCTTTGTACTTGAGAAACATTCTCCCTTACGCAGTAGGCAAGTTTCAGAAAGATTCTGTCCATGGATAACAAAGAGTTCAAACTTATATGTGCATCAAGGGACAAACTGAGAAAGCAAGCTATTAAATCTAAATCTGAAGTTTTATTTGATGCGTATAAACAAATGAGAAATAAAGTAAATAAGGTCAATACTGATCTGAAGCGCGATTATTTCTTGAAAAAAATTGCTTCTAATGAAAGTGACATTAAAAGTATGTGGAAAACTATCAATTTGGTATTAAACAAAAAGTCAAAGACCACGCAGATTACAACTCTAGATGTTGATGGGGAAAAACTTTTCAATCATGAAGCTATCACAGAACATATGAACACCTATTTTTGTAACCTAGGTAAGACCTTAGTAAGAAAATTCCTGCCACACAAAACCCCCTTTTGGAGGGTAAATATTCCGTATATCCAGAAGGAACACAGTTTCACTTTTAACCTGTAAATTCACACCAGGTGGCAAGTGTCTTGGGGAAATTCAAAACAGCTATGGGTTTTGGCACTGACTGCATAGCAAATCCATTTTTGAAGATCGGTCTCCCAGTTATTTCAGAATCCCTCTGTGATATATTTAATCGGTCTATGGTCACAGGAGTTTTTCCAGATTGTTGGAAAATTGATAGTGTTGCTCCTATTTTCAAAAATGGTCAAACTGATGATCGTTCTAATCACAGACCTATATCTGTTCTCCCTGTTCTTTCGAGAATTTTTGAAAAAATAATCTTCAACAAACTGTATAGGTACTTGGATACAAACAAACCCTTGTTTTCTAAACCGGTTTTAGACGCCTGTACTCTGTTGTAACAAGTCTCCTGTCCTGCACTTACTATTGGTATAAGAATATGGATACTGGGAAATACACTGCATTGGTGTTCATAGACCTAAATAAAGCGTTTGATACTGTAGATCATGATATCCTGCTAAAAAAGATGCAGGAATATGGGAATCTGGTATCATCATATCTCCAAGACAGACGGCAGTTGTGCAAGGTCAATGGTGTTTCGTCGCGAATAGAAGAAATACACTGTGGTGTTCCACAAGGATCTTGTCTTGGGCCTCTTCTTTTTATACTTTATATCAATGACCTTCCGTTTTGTCTGGACAACTGCCAGGTGACTATTTATGCTGATGACACCAGTATCTCCTTTCTGCAAGGAACGATCTGAACGTGACGCTTAACAAAGAACTTGATTCTTTAAGGGAATGGGTCCAAGGCAATAAGTTATCATTGAATGTCCTGAAGACACAGGCGATGGTCATTGGATCTCGGCCTAACCTTAAGAAGATTTCGACAAAATCAGTGGAACCACCATTATTTTCTATTGGTGGCTTGGAAGTTGAAATGGTTGATAAGGTCAAGTATTTAGGGATGCAAATTGATAAACATTTAGCTTGGGATGAACATATCCATTTTGTACGATCTAAGGTTTCTCGTGCTATTGGATTTCTTAAATATGCCAAAAAGTTACTTCCAAAAAAAACTCTCTCTAAATGTATGGTGGTATCGTTGAACCGCATCTCCGCTACTGCTGCTCAGTCTGCGGGGCATGTGGAGGGACAGGGTTGCAGGTGCTGTAAAAACTTCAAAACAGCGCAGCTAGAATTGTGACCAACAGCAGTTATGATTCTTCTGCTAGTGCTTTGATTAAAAGTTTGAATTGGCCTACTGTAGCAGATATGATAAAACCGAGACAGCTTGCATGGTTTACAAATAGATAAATGACCTCGCTCCTGATTACCTGTCAGAAATGTTCATTAAAAAATTCGACATGCAGTAGGAAAAATTTGAGAAACACCGCAACTGATCTTCAAGTCCCACTAATGAGAACAAGTAATGGTCAGCCAGCCAGCTTTCTCATACTGTGGTGCGGGAGTTTGGAACCTCTTGGGTTGTGAAGTCAAGCAGGCATCCTCATTGAATGCATTTAAAGAAGCTTAAAAAAATAATTTATTTATTTATTCATTCATTTGTTCATTATTTTAATTAAATTAGGTTTTTACTTCGTATTTATTTTTAACTTAATTTGTAACGTTTTTTGCACGGCCCCCTGAAAAGGAATCTATCGATTGACGGGGTTACCGTTCTTAAAGCAATTTGAAATGAAATGAATGAATACATGCTTTGCTTGGTACAGTACTCCATATCTCTGCACATACTTCTTTGCGATCTTCAAAAAGTTTCCAGCTGGGTCCTGGAATGCTTTTTCACCTATAAATAAAGACTCCTCTTACATGAAATCGGACAACCTTTTTGAAAAAAGTTGATGCACCATGGAAGCAAAATGAAGCAACATATCGCAATGCAATGAAGGCAGATCAGAATGATGAAGCAAATGACGAAGTAGATGAACAGGAAACATTATTCCGCAGGCATTGGGTATTGTGTGTATATCTTTGCAAGTTGCGTTTCAAAACACAAGATACATCAATCAACATCTGTATTCACCACTATTAGTTCATTCATAATCAATAGAAAGGGGGCCTTTCAATTGACTTCGGTTCATTTAACACCTCATTGAGCTTGACAAAGATAGCCCCAATGGGATCTGGGAATGATCAATTATTAAAAATATTTGCGCATAATTTAATAACAGCCTATAACAAGCTTTGCCTCATTAATTCGTAGAGCCTATCTTCGTTTGGTAGACCCTATCTTCAGCTAGAGAAGCAGTGGATGATCTTGCAAATGGTTTTTTAAAGGAATTAAAGAATCCCAGAAATAATGTTTGTGCCTGCAGAGAATTCTTAGATGAAATAAGAAGAGCTACATTCCTACTAGAAGACAATCATAATTTGATGGAAGAATTGAGAGAGCACCTCACCACACTGCAGGCTTAACTCTTTAATTCTGTGCCCCCGAAAATGTGGCATTCCTTTGACAAAGAGTGAAAACAAGAAAGGCAATGACAAAGATAAAGAGTGAGCAGTTCCTTTCACTTCCTCGCAGGAAGGGCAAAGTAAAACTTGGTGGGAGAGTAGGTCAGAGAAAAGATTATGCGAGCGATGGAAATCAATGTTAGCGAGGAGGGCAACCATGGTGATATTGAGACTGAAATCATAACTACTGAAAGAGATAAAGAAAGTGACTCATTTTCTGAAGAAAAGTCTTTGCCCTCTGGAGATGAAGGATGCCAAAACAGCCAATTGTGGTCGATTGAAAAGAAACAAAACCTGGCCATCAAAGAACCCACATAAATGGAGGAGATTTAAGGAACATTGGCAATAAAAAATGTTTGACAGGGAATGTAATTGCAGTTCTGCAGAAAATTATTAAGGACCAATATCCAGGAAACATTGGCCTGCAGGATCCTTTGTATGGTATCCGTTTAAAATTCAAGGCCTATGAGGCCCTTTGTCCAAATACTGCATGATGGAAGCTACCACTGGGTGACTGTCAGCACTTTCCACTGCAAACCTGGAGAAGCTATTTAAATGGATAGCCTTTTTAATTGAAAGATAAAACAAAATTTGTTTTGACCGACATGGTTTTCAGTATGCCACTCTTACAATAAAGGTCATTCCAGTTTAACAACAAAAGGACTCAGTCGACCGTGGTCTCTTTGCTATTGCTTTTGCTCATTACATCATAGTTCACACAGAATATCCATCCAGTGTAAACTTCAACCAAATGGTGATGCGACATCACATTCTGCGAGCTTTGGCAGCAAATCGACTGGACTTGTTTCCAAACATCAATGAAGAAGCAAAACAGAATGCACATAAAATCATTGAAGTTGATCTTTATTGCACTTGGTTTCCTAGTGATGGGACAAAAGTAGAGAGGTATTAGAAACATTTGTAATCAGCTTCCTTTATTAAAAATTCAAATGAAATGAAAAATAGCCAAATGTTAGCAAGGTTGCGATCCTATCTATATACCTGAAGAACCTTTACACATTTCTGATTTTATCAATTAAAAACAAACATATTCTATTTACAGGCATATGGCACAATGCAGTGGCTGTGGTGAATTTTTTCATAGAGGATGCGAGACACTACCAAAAGCAGTTTTCAAAAATGAATATACTACCTGGTATTGTCAAAAGTGCAACCAAAGTAAGGATACAGTTATGTAACATACTCTTAATCAATAGGAGGTTTTAGTGTGACATCACAAATCACGCAACCGCCATCTTGGAGGACAACTTGGAGTGAGAGTGTGTGCGTGCGTGTCATTTGAGCTGAATCAGGTGAACAATGGTTAATTTTTGTGCTGTTTATGGCTGCTCAAATAGATCAAATCGAGAAAAAGATAAGAGTTTTTTTAGAATACCCAAAGTTCCAGTAAATTGTGACGATTTAACAAGAATTTTGTCAACAGAACGAAGGCATTTGTGGATCACCAGGATAAACAGAAAGGACACAAAATTATCAGGTTCACACCACCAAGTTTGTTCGGACCAGACGAATTGCCTCCAGCCGAATTCATGTTGAACGAGTTATTGGTTTGTTGAGGAACAAGTATACAATTTTGCAATCTACATTGCCCCTGGACTACCTTATAAAAAATGATGAAGAATACTGTACTTTAGACAAAATTGCTGTTGTTTGTTCAGCACTATGTAATTTATGCCCTACTATAATTTCAAGTTCACATGACTAGAAATAGCATACAAGATATAAACTTTTGAAAAAGTTTATTGTATGGATAGGCCTGTGGTAATAAGGATACTCAAGGTAAATTGAACTGCCATGTTTCTTAATTTAAAGTTGTCACCATTTTAAAGCTCAAAACTAATAACATCACTACAGAAACATCTTTAAAATCTCCAACCAAACCATATAAACTTTTCCAAGAGGTTTGTGTGCACTCTATGTCTACTGGTATAAATTTAAACATTAAATGTCTGAAAATTCTTTTGCCATCAAGCAGTCAGGGCAAAACCATTTTTTTGTTTTTGGGATCTTCATATCTAAACATTCCAGATGAAACCATTCCCTTGAAGTTTCATCGAAGTCACTATTGCGCTTGCTCTTTGCAGCCATTTTGTTGTCAGGTTGTCCGCCAATATGGCTGACATGCATAATTAGCATTAATTTATGACGTCAAAGAAAACCTCCTATAAGCTGAAACCCTTTGATGGCCACTATGGTATTGGTAAATGCTGCCACCTCGATATGGCCATACCCGACCACCACAGTGATATTTCCCCTTTCCATTGTTTCAATTTAAAACTGATATGCAGAGCTGTACCTTTCTTGAAATCAATTTTATCAAGTTGTTACCCCTTTAACCCTTTAAGTGGTGTTGATGCCTTTTGGCATCATCAAACAAAGTCTACAATGTTGTCTTAACCTCGTTTACCTTTGCAGATTTAATGTAATTTTTAACTTCTGCATACATGAAGCACTAGGACAAAAGTCAATGTTCACTTTTACAGCCATGTACAAAATTTCGTTTCTCTTGGATGTTGAGGCTTTGCGTAGAGGTAAGTTTTTTGTGAAACCTATTTTGTGACTTTTGTCTGTACTGTAAGATATGAAAATTATATTCATGAAAGCTAATCACTGTTTTATTTCTAATGCATGTTACCCATGTTTGCCCCAGTTTAGCTTTTCGACTTGCCTTTTTAAATTGCAAATTTTTTTTCAAAAAAGCAATGATGCCACCGATGATGATGATAGTAGATTGACTATCGAAGCAAGATTTTTTTTTGGGTATGTTTTAAAGGTGAACTGACACGCAAATTTAACTTGACCTCAAATGAAACCATATCGAGCAAAAATACCTGGTACATTATTATTTTTTTAATATTCAACACAGTTTTCGAGTTATTGAGCGTCAAAGTTAGCTACCGAACATTTCCCGAGCACGGACAAGTTTGCCCGAGCCTTCCGCATAATCGTGACGTCACAAACACCATGTTCACATCACTTGAACAACATGGCAGTCTGGAGGGTGGTACTTTCATGACTTTGCGGATGAGCATCGATACATTAATTGAGTAGGTTTTGGCTCCATTTAGACAATCTGATAGGAAAACAGATCATGACTCCTTTACAAACCGTTCATAATAAGATTTGCAAGAATATCGTATTATTCAACGCCTTTGAGGCCCTTCCTCCATCTTGCAGGACCCAGTGTGTGGCGGGCCAACATATCGAATAATGGTAGCGATGAAAATATTGGCAGGATTTTTTATTTTCTGGAAACCTAAGTAAAATACTTATATTTTGTTAAATACGGCTGCTGTTTGACTTATTTATCAGGGCTTCCCTCCTCTCCCAAAAGTTAATCTCGGTCTTTGATCCTGGTTAACTTCAATATACGCAGTAAAGGTTTCGAATCAACGTCACTCATTTTCGGCATATTTTTTATTCAATCACATGAAAGATTTTCAGGGGTTAAGCACCTGGTACGATCGAATCGCTATTTGCAGGATAACAACTTAGTAAAATTTTCATCTGCCAGGCCGCTGCCCTCCTGTAACTCGAGTGAACCGATGAGTTTGCAAACCCAAAATAAAATAACGTTCATGATTTATATGGATGTATATCAAAGTAATAATATATTGAATTTATTTGAAAAAGAAGCTAGATTCATGATAAAATGAAAAGATTCTTACATTCGTCCGCATGATTGACTTCAGAATTGAGAATTTCTTTGAGCAGCTAAAAGCGCCTATTCCTTCCAAACTTAAATTCCCTCCTAACATAACGCAGTACCAGCCAGCACACATCCTTCATACATTTCATTAGCCTCGAATTTTCATTCTCTTGGATCAAAGGCTACGTATATCTCCTCGAATAGTAACTGAACAAGATGAACTGAACTGTCCAGTCCATGCGTGATTTCCATTCAAGGAATCAAAACATGGTGTTTGTGACGTCACACGCACTGGGTCACATGAAATGCCGACAATGGTCGAGCACTCGACGATAATTTCATGACATTTAGAGCCGAAATGCGTCCAAACGGACAATAATAATTAACCTAAAACTTGAAATTAAGATTCCATGCATCGTTTTATGCATTATATCAAAAAATATTTTTGCGTGTCAGTTCACCTTTAAGCGATCTTTTTTGTGATTTCTGTTATGATTTTCACAATTGAATGCTGCTATCCCTACACCAGTTGCAAATGTAAGACTTGACCAGGTAGCTCACTGGCCTAAGCCCTCCTCTGACAAAAAGCGATGCAGATTATGCCAATCATACTTGGGTACAACATGTGGGAAAAGTGTCCCTTTGCTTACTCACTGAGAGGTACTGCTTCAAACTGTTCCATACCAGATAACTCATACTGCCAAAACTTTTAAAGATTTTGATTAATATTTTTTTACAGTTCATTATTTGAGTTTTCTCGTAAAAGCCTTTATAGTTTACTTCAATTATTCATTTTTTAACTTCTATTGTGATAATTAATGAAGCAATCAACACATAGATAAATATTGCACAAAATCCTCTCTTTGTGTGTCTTCTTATCAAATGCCATCAAACCTGGCAGAAGCATTAGGAAGTTGCCCTGCACCCTTCTTTCTTGATGAAAAAGACCCAGCAAGGCCTTTGTACAGCTCTATTCTGAATGCTTTCTGTCCCCGTTTATTTGCCTCTGCCTGAAAATGTTCAAGTCTCAAAGCATTCATAATTGTCAGCTTCAGTAGACAAAAGAAAATTGGAACCCACTACCTGTAGCTCTTTCTACTGATATCATAATATGCCAGCATTTGGTAATTGGTGTCAACTCCCCCTATAAATTGCCGATAAACTGTGATTGCTGGAGAGCATATTTTTTCCACCTTTTCTGCACTTCCTTTCTGGGACTTTCTGATTTTGTCATTTGGGCCAGGTGTTGCAGGGCACATGGTACTGATCAACATGACATATTTTGTATCCTTCCATTTAACTGTCACAGTTTGTGGGTCTTTCATCCTCCAGATAATATCCCATTGTGCAAACTTAGCTTCTCTGACTTCATAAGGTACACCTTTTCTGTTATGCTGAAAAGCCGGGTTAAACAATCACTTTTTACCATCCCTTTTTTATATTGGACCAACATGCTGAAAAGTGATCGTGTAACATACTGAAATTTTCCATTTTCACTGCGGAATTTAATGCGCTTATCAGGTGTTAATCCTCTATCATTGGAAATTTTACTCTGAAGGAAAGCAGAGTTCATCAATTGAGAAATTGAGTTCATCAATTTTTTTCAAAGGCGCCAACAAATTCTTACATCACTTTTCCTGGTTGTTCTGATTCCTGGTTGTGATTGTTGCAAGTTTGGATTACGATACTGTAAGCGCATTTTGTTCCTGTTTCTTTGTTTTGCATTTCTCTCCCATTCCGCACAGATAGTATTTAAATGACCAGGCATGTTTTCTGAATACTAGTTCTTCGAGACGATCTAGTTGTTCATGCTCTCAGCTCGAAAGATATTCAAGAAGTCTTTAAAATTTTAAGAAATGGATGCAAGACAAATCAGTTTTCAAGAGTATCTATATCAACATGGGCTAAACGGAAATGTCAAGTCTTCTTCAAGTGCTAGTTCAAGATACGTATTTTATTGCAGAGTTGTGCTCAAAAAAAACATCTTCCAAGTTCAACATCACAATTTTCAACTCTGAGACTTACATTCTCTTAACTCTAGTCTCAAACTCTCTACTCTAAGTTAAATCACACGTGCATATATACGTTTTACAATAAGTATAAAAATAGCGTAACCAATAGGAATTAAGAAAAACAATTTGTCAAACCAATCAGATTTTACCAAAACATGAAAAGTTTAATCTCTCTAACAATAGATTGATGCCAATACTCAATACCTGTGAAGCTTGAATCTTGAGTCAGTTTCCTAACGACTCTTGAAACAAGGTTATTACTTGCATTATGCTCAAAGTCATGTGTAAAGAAAATACATTGAGTTCAAAGATACTGTGGGCAATGGGTGCGTGGGGTTTCCCCGACATTCCCCCCTCCTTGACCCAGGTTATGGGTTCAAGCATAAGCCTAGTCCGCCAACGCACATCCAGAGCCGCAGCACAAGTGGGTCTCCCTTCTGACTCATCACTACCCTTCACACCATCCTCTTTCAATTCATCATTCGCCTTCAACATAGATTCATCTTTCCTCTCTTCTTTGGCATTGTCTCTAACCGAAATTTCAAGTGGAATTAGTCGTTGTAAAGGTCTACTAAAAGTTTCTGGCTTGCCCCTACCTGTTTTCCGAACTCAGCTCCTCTTACTTTCCCATCCCGTCCCATCAGTAACTCCTCAATGATGGCTGTTTTCCATTGTCCGCGTTTTATGTTGTCCTCCTGCAGCAAAACCAGATATCCTAACTTCACTTGTAAATCAACGTTCAGTTTCAGCTTATGGAATTCCCCCAGGTCTGTTAAGTATTCCCTTGCCATCTACTCCAAAAATGAGATAGTCTTCTAGTAACATACAAAAATTGTTTCGTTAATTTATCTTTAATATCTTTAATATCAAAAATTGGATCGATTCCCTCTGAAAGAGATGACAATCTATAACCATAAATAAGTTGAGATGGTGTTAAGGTAGTTTCTAATTCATCATAAAGATAAGTTAAATTCCTAGAATTCAAAATATTTTCAACCTCTGTTAATACTGTCTGTAGCTCATCAAGTGATAATCTAGCATTCTTTAAGACCTTTCTTAGACAACGCTTCATGGATCCTACCATCCGCTCAAAGTATCCTCCCCACCACGGCGAAAGAGGTAAATTGAATTTCCATTTGATCCTTCTATGCACTAAATATATTCAACAAACGTATGATCCTTGGCAAGTTTGTTTAGCAGCTTATTTGCAGCCTTAAAGGTATTAGCATTATCCGTGTTTATGAGTCTCGGTGTCCCTCTTCTAGAGCAAAATCTTCGAAAACCATTCATGAATGTTAATGTATTTAAATCATCAATCAATTCTAAATGAATAGCTCTAGTTATGCGGCATGTGAACAGAACGATATACGCCTTCCGCATGTCCCCCTGGCCTGTTTTAACAAACAAGGGTCCTGCAAAGTCTATCCCGGTGTTGCTAGAGGGTAAAGATTTAGTAACTATCATTTTTGGCTCTGAACTCAGAGGGTAAAGAGAAATGCTTATTGTGTAAACGCCTCTTAAAAAAGAAGGAAAAATAAGCTCATTTAAAGATGACATATGGTTTAATGTGCAAGAACAGGCAAGGCACTGGTCAACAATAAATATGTACAGTGCTGATTCAAAGTACGCATTTACAAAAGATTTCCAGAAGATAACTGAAACTTGTGCTTTTGGCACACACGGTGTGCAGAACATCTTTTAGGACAAAATTACAAGGATGTGAAAGAAAATACGGATTATTTGAGATTGAGAAGACTAGTATTGGTGGAGACTAGTACGAGAATCTCAAAAAGAAGACAGAGTGTCAAGAGGCTGCTGTAGCCAGCATCTGAGGGAGAAACGGGTATGTTTTATTTGCAATGTGAAGCAAACACTTGATAATAATCAATATAAAAAGTGGGGGCTTGGAGCGTTGTGAAAGGAACAAATCAGCAATGGGTTGATAGAACAAAAAGAAGAATATAATCAGAAAAAGGAACATCGATTTTTTGCAGCAGCTAACAGACTACAATTGTCTCATGATATCTTTGCTATCGATGAATATTACCACCAGTTGTATTATTTGAAGTTTGCTATAAATAAACAGAGACAAAAACAAATTGATGACGATTTAGAAGATATTCAGAATGATGTGGTGAGCGAGATCTTTGGAAAAATTCGAACAAAGATTTGCGGGAGAAACAAGCTTTTTTTGCAGGTGAAGACCCACGTCCCTCCGTTTCATACAAGACAAGTCTCAACATTGCTCCCAATGTCGATGAACTTGAAGAAATTGGGAATTTTGGTATTGGGCAGAGAATTCCCTCAAAGTTGTTCATTGATCTTGTTGATAACACAGATGATGATCTTTTAACATATTGTCTGAAGCGCAATGTTGTATGGGTGATACTCAATGGTCTTTCTGGACGAACAGAATATGATAATATGATTGGCTCTTGGATAGCTTTTAACAAAATTGTGACAGGTGTTGAAGCTAAGTAGTCGCTTGTAGAGTATTTTCCAGTTATTCCACAGCCTCCACACCCATGTGCAAGAACTTTCTTGATAAATTGTTGCGTGTGATGAAAGAGCTAGATATTGAAAATATTTATGCTCATGCAGACGGGCAAGTGTATGCAAGGCATGCTCATAATCTATGGAAGTATCCTGACTTCTACAAAAATGTGATAATTCTGATGGGAGGATTCTATCAATTGCGAGTGAGATAACGGATGATCCACAAACGGCATGCCTGTAAAGGTTACAAATCGTGGTGGACAGATGCAGGTGTGATAGCAATGGGCTCTGTTGATAAAGCAGCAGAAGATGGCCACTATTATCGTAGTTTGTGGTTGCACAAAGAAAGTTTTTGAGTTTTGGTGCAATTTATAGTTGAAAGCTTAACAGCAAAGTACACAGATATCAATGCAGGTTTTATTGCTCTTCTTCAAGATTTGAAACACAATCCAAGTCCTTCCCCAATTGAACAAGTCGTTGAGAATGCAGAGTTTCTTGAATTGTTCAAGAAAGGGACATGGTGAAACACTGTTTTGCTTTTAATAATGTGAACTACGCTCAATACATCTAATTTCAGTACGTTTACCTGCGAGATCTTGAAAGAAAAAACCATCCTGCATTTAAAGGGATGAAGTTGAGAGGATTGGGAGGAAGTTTATTGGGTCTTCCATTTTCAAATATACATGGCGACTTGATAACTGAAGTTTTCAATGCTGAAACAAAAAGAAGCGCAGCCACATATCGAGCAGGATACAGTACTGAATCAAATGCTGTTAAGGTTACGGTAAACGTTTTCTGGATGAAAAGATCATTTTTTCGATTTTTTCACATTCAAGTAGCCGAACTTTCAAGGCACACAATGATACCAAATTTGAAACAAACAGAAATTTTGAAAGTGGGAAAAATCCCATGTAAACGAAGGTCTCCATAATTTCTTTATCAAAACTTTTAGTTGAGGCCTGAAAATCTCTTGACCTGTTAAGCCGATTATCGTTGCTTTGCGGTTGTGGTCTCATGTCTCATTTACAATATCGCATGGCACATCCATATATCCTGCTGGTCTAAGTCAGATTTTGTTACCTCAAACGCAAGGGTACATAATAGCTTTTGAAGGTGGTACACTTTTTGACCAGTAAATTCGCATGAAAAATAACATTTAACATTATTTGCCAATATATTTTATCTGGCTAGATACGCCATAATCTTGTGCATCGAATGATATATAGTTTATCCAGATTCCTTGAGCCGTTTGGCCTTTAGGAAGGAAAAACCAATTTTGGTGTTCAAAACGTTTACCGTAACCTTAATAGACTTCCTCGGATTTGTTGCGAGCGCAAAGACATGTGACTTGAAATGGGCAAACAACATAACAGACCGAACCTGAGCTTGCACAGACAGATTACATGCAGTGGCAAATTTCGACCTGTTTATCCCCGTTTATCTTAAAAGATGGCTCATTACTGTGCTGCCCATGGATGTTTCAACAATTCTACAGACAGTACTTTGACTTTCCATTCCCTTCTAAGCAACAAAAAGCTCAGAGAGGTAAGAATTTAAGACAATCTTTTTTCTTGAATCATCAGCCAAATCTTTCCTCGCCTTTATCGTCGCCATCATATTCATAGTGATTGTATTTACATTGTTTGATCTCTGTTCGAAATGGATTACAGCCATCAAAAGAGATAAGAGAAAAGACTTCAGTGCTGCGAAATACCTGAAGGTTTGCTCTACACATTTTTCTGAGGAAGATTTTATCAACTCCCATAGCAAAACGAAGAGGCTGAAGGCAAATGCTTTGCCATCCTTGAGCGTTAAAGATGTCAGGCCTAAATGATCACTTCCCAACAAGCTCCAAGAAATAAAAGAGAGACAAGCTCTACTAGCAGAGGAAGAAATGGCTACAGCTTCAGAAGAAGAAAGGCAATTTGATACCACCGGCAGATCTGATATGCTATCGAGAGCAATTCAAGTTTCTATATCACAGCCATGCAACCATAGACTCAGTAAGTCAGTTGAGAGAACTATGCCACTCTGCACAAAAGGAGGAGTAGTATTTAAGCCATTACACCGGCTTCAAAAGCTTTGAACAATTCAAAAAAGTGTTAGAATTTGTTGTTCCTGAAGCTCGAAATTGTATTTGCTCCTTACAAATAAACTACAAAATCACACCACTCTAAGCCATTTAGAGCAAGCTGCCCCTGAACTGGAGCATAGTAGCCACACCTGTCATCATGCTTTAGTCAAGCAACTCCATCAACCATTGAACATAGAAAAGTTGGGTCTTCACAAGCTTCCTCCATTGAATGGTTTTCATGGGAGTAGGGACACTTTATTTCAGGTAGTCCAAAACTTGATAAATAACTTGGGTCAAAGACTTTTCCATCAGGTGTGGCTCCATTATATTTGGAGTGATCTTGATGTGTAAAGTGACTGATGTAGTATGGTTATCATTGTTTGTTCAGTGGTGTTCAAGCGTTATAATCGTGCAGTTGTTCTGTTCTGTAGTTGTATTGTGTGTGAATGCTCCCAGGGGCGTTTAATGTGCGTTGCAAGGATTTGTTCTTTATTTGTTGGTTATGATTATCTATCGTTTGTAAAGAAAGATTTTTAAAGGACAAATTGGGAGATGATGGATTGTGGTAACAAGGTAAAATGAGAGCGTAAAAATGGTGTTCTAGACAGAGTATTTATTCTTTTGAGTCGTTGTTTAATATGTTATAAATGAGGTCTCCCTAAATTTATGTGGCAGAGAACCTGTTTGTTACACAGTAGTTCATAGTCATTGACATCAATGCAAGAATTTTGACAGGGACATGTGTAACGTTTGACAGGGACATGTGAGACAGGGACATATGTGATGTTTCACAGTGTTCCTTTGTTTGTGTTCAATATAATGTAATCCAAGTTAGAATAAAGTAGTGTTACTGTTTTGACCATAGAGATAACATCAAAGAACGAGTATCTCTTGTGTGCTAGCCCATGGCTCCACTATTGAGCTCAGTTATTAACTGGTTCTTCACTTCACCATCATGATAAGAACCCTTATCGTTACAATTGGTGACAGAGTCGGATGGCAGTGACAAAAAGAATTGATTGAAACTTTGTTATTTGGTGTTCCTTTTCTATATTTCGCAAGGAGGACGGTCGACAGGGAAATTTGCAATTGATCTATCGTGTACTGCTGATTCTAATTTTTTTATCTTGAAAATTTTGCCAACCAACGAACATACCATTCTTCTAATATGGAGTAGAAAACGATGAAGTTCTGGTGATTTTAGAGGACGTTATTTTCCGAATACAGCTTAGGGGTGCTGGCCATAGAGGGCTGCAGCAGAAGGATAACAGGTTCCTTTGGATTTGACTTTTATTTCTGTGGATGTCATTATGGATTTGAAAACATCAAGAAAAACTACCTTTGATTGCCAGTTCATGCCTACGGGCCCCAATGACTCAATGGACCTTTTTATGTTAAGTCACTTTTTAAATTTTTAAGAAACTTTCATTGGTGTATTTACTTTTGAAGAGAGGGGATGGTGTGACGTTTTAGAATTTGTAAACTTCAATTTCTGTTATTATTATGTTAAGCTAGATTCCTTGATTCTGTTGCGTGTTAATGTCACATGTTTGTTTGTTGCGCTGTTGTGTTAGTAACTCCCTTTCCGGGAAATGTGTGTCACTGTCATTGTGTTATGTGATGTTTCACAGTGTTCCTTTGTTTATGTTCAATATAATGTAATCCAAGTTAGAATAAAGTAGTCTTACTGTTTTGATCATAGAGATCACATCAAAGAACGAGTATCTCTTGTGAGCTATCTATTTGGGGCTTAGGCCTGTTAGCCTAGCCCATCGCTCCACTAACGAGCTTGGTTATTAACTGGTTCTTCACTTCATCGTCATGATAAGAACCCTTATTGTCACACATGTGAAATTTGAATTGAAAGTCAGGTCAAGCAATTCTTTTGTCTCTAACATGGCAAATGGAGATTGATTTATATAGCATTGATGACAACTCCAATATTTGAGTACTTTAGAAAAGTTTGCCGACTGCCAAGGTTGGAGACGGGAAATCATCTGTGATGAATCAGACACTTGCAAGTTTGGCAAGAAATAGCTTTAACAATGTCACACACCTTCTTGTTGCAGACAGTGCAATTCTTTTCAAAGACTGAAATATTAAGGGGATTAAAAGCTTTACCGCTTTTGACTGGCCAACATGTTGAGTCAACATGTGGAGCAATTTTAACAAACTATTGTTTGCCGTGGATTGGAAAGGGAGTGATATTTTTAAACAAAAAGCACAAAACCATGAAAGACTTTTATCCAACAAAAATGATTGAAATTGATTCTTTGTTAATGAGGAACCAGGAATCGCATAAATTGCAACAGGTCGGGTGATTGTCATTGATGATTCTTAAACATTTCAGATTTGGACAGGTAACATTAAAATTATTACTCATTAATTCTATTTAAATCAAGGATAGTGTTACTGTGAATAGGGCGACTATTTTCATTACAGCAAACTATTTTCATTATGTGCTCCTTTACGATCTTGTTATGTTTCTTTCCAGAGATTGTTAAAATAACCATCAAATGATCCAATTTTTTTCTCTATTTTCTCTCAATCACCTCTCATCTTCTCTATTTTAGTATTAATTTCCATTATATGGGTCGTTAATATCTGAAGTGCTTCTGAGATTTTCTTTTCCACAGCATCGCTATGAATCTTCATTTGGCTTTAGACAAGGCTTCTTGGATTGCCTTTTCATAATCTTTGGCTGATTCCATCATGTTAGTAGTAAGGTAGATTTAATCCATATGAAATAGCTTTGTATTTTGGCCAAAAAATTAAAAACACATAAAGCGAAACAATATTTTACTTTAACAATCTAGATCGCAATTTGACAAAAATAAGTAGTTTATTGTACAAAGTATTTCATTTATACTTGATAAAATATAATCTCAAATAGAACAAAGATCTAGAAAAGGCCATCCTCCAGCAGAAACGGATGCTAGAAATGTGGAAGGACATGTAAATATGCAAGGCTTTTAGAAAATGTAGGACTTTTGAACTGAGGTTGGTAAAGAATGTCTAGAAACAGTGTAAACATGGTTTTGGGTGTCCTTTTGCTTATGTTTATAGGCTCCTACATACAGTAGAGATACATAGTTTGATGTGCTGAAAACGAAAAGGGTCAGACCCCAACTCAAATTTACCCCTGAATGCTATTTCTGGACTGGGGTACTCGGACCCAGTCCATTTGCGGAGCATTCATCATAACTCAACTCCAAATTAAGATATAGAGCTAAAAATTTGGTAGAGATACATATTTTGATGTGCTGAAAACGAAAAGGGTCAGACCCCAACTCAAATTTACCCCTGAATGCTATTTTTAGACTGGGGTACTCGGACCCAGTCCATTTGAGTAGCATTCATCATAACTCAGCTCGAAATTAAGATATAGAGCTAAGATTTGGTAGAGATACATAATTTGATGTGCTGAAAACGAAAAGGATCAGATCCCAACTCAAACTTGCCCCTAAAAGCTATTTTTAGATTGGGGTACTTGAACCAATATGGATTTCAGTTAGAGAGAAAACTCCAATATGGGGGAAATGGCAGCAGTTCCAGCGAAACAACGATAATAAAACAGAGCTCTTTGGTCTACTGGCTAAGAATCTTGTATTACATAGTTCCCAGAGAAGACGGTCATTGCTACTTTCTTGGACAAATCATTAAGCACCACCGACATCGACTAAACTTGCTTGTCGCCTTGTAATCACGAAGAAGCGGATACGAGAATTTAAAGCATGCAGGAGACTCTGGCCATCGAAAAGTCGTTGTGAAAACGGTGGATGCCGACGTGGTTGTACTTGCAATTTCTTTTTTGCAATCCTTACAGATTGAAGAGCTGTGGGTCGAATTTTGCGTTGGAAAGCACCGGCGTTGGCTTCCAATCCACCAGTATGCTACCAACCTCGGGGAATCAATCTGCGAAGGATTGTGTTTTTGGTTTGCTTAAACTGGTTGTGATACAGTTTCCGGTTTTGCTGGTAGAGGGAAAAAGATTGCGTGGGCAGTATGGAGGTCATATCCAGAAGCAAACGAGACATTCAAAAAGTATGCAATTGAGCTTTGTTTGTATGTGGACATAAACGTAGGAAGCATCTCAAAAGAAAGGGGGCACATTTAGCAAAAAGGGGCATCTTCGTGAGCTTCAAATAGGTACTTTAATTCTGTTTCTCAAAATTGAGGGGGGGGGGTCTACGTACGAGAATGTTTTTATGCAAGACTATAACATCTTCGTGAGCTTCAAATAGGTACTTTAATTCTGTTTCTCAAAATTGAGGGGGGGGGGGGTCTACGTACGAGAATGTTTTTATGCAAGACTATAAAAAAGATTCAAGTATCAACGAACTAATCTGTATTTATCAATGATGTATGATATGGCGTGGTATTCTATGCATTCAAGAATGATTGAAAAAATATACTTCTTTGTAAATGGTATATTCTATCTACTTAAACACATGTCAAGTCACATGTCACCATGTCAAGATATATCCATCGACGATATGAATACTATTGAGAGGTACATAATACTACTCTACGATCACACAAGTTCAAACGAGAATCTGCCTCCAACGAAAGATGCACTAATACAGCAAGCAAAACGAGCAGTATACCAAGCAGCAGGGTAAGTGTTAAGATCACTATTTGCTCATTCTATATGGCAAGAAATCATCTATTTGTAGTAACCTGCCTTCGTTTATCACTTTTTACACACATTTGGGGACAATCCTTTCTAAATTGCCAAGTTCTTCCAAGTTATGAAAGTTAGGGGTGGACGAGAAAGGGCAAAGAAATCAAGCCTTTATGGATGACAATTCCAGAAGCATCAAAGGCGTGTTACCTGCTCATCAAGTGTAGTTGCAAGAAAGGTTGCAGTGCAAGATGCAACTTTCGTCAGCATCAGCTAGATTGCACGGAGCTCTGCCAGTGCAGTGGACAATTCAGTGATGATTAAATGACATTATCATCTTTAAAGACTTCTAGATCGTGCATTCTAATTAATATTGTCAGGCAGCGCCATGAGCAAGAAAACGCTCTTGGGCGTTGATTCACTCTAGTGGTGAAAATTTTAAAAACCAATAAACACATATTAAACACAAAACAACATATTTCGCTTTCCAAGCCATCCTAGAAAAAAATTTCAGAAAATTTAATACCAAGCTACCAAACCGTTTGCCTGAAATATCGTTGTCGTAGAAAGTGTTTTGTAACGATTGATTTATGTTTCTTAACCTAATCTGTGCATAAAACTAGGTACCTGTAAAAAAGTCTTTACCGTTATTTGTAGAAGAGTTGTGAAAGGATACCCCTTTATGAGACAGGGTCCAAGTACTCTTAGTCTCAAAATAAAATTTTGGGGGAGTTTCGAGTTGAGGTTAGTGTCAAAAAATATTTAGCTCGTCAAACTTCGTACCTGTAAAAATTTACAGCTCTTTGTTGCTATTTGAAGTAGGCTTATGATGTAAACATTTAGGAGACTGGGTCCAGGCACCCCAGTGTAAAAATAGCATTCAGGGGTAAATTTGAGTTGGGGTCTGACCCTTATCGTTCTCAACACACCAAACTACGTACCTCTACCAAATTTTTAGCTCTGTATCTTAATTTGGAGTTTGAGTTATGATGAATGCCCCTTAAATGGACTGGGTCTGACTACCCCAGTCTAAAAATAGTACTCAGGGGCAAATTTGAGTTGGGGTCTGACCCCTATCTTTTTCAGCGCATCAAACTGGGTAGGTGTGCGAAATTTCATACTGGTATCACGATTTGCATGATCAATGTTGTAAGAGCCCCCACTATGAGAGTTGGTAACATGGATATCAGCAAATGTCTTTCATCAGGCAGGTTATCGTCAATGTTCACTTGAAGAAATCCAACAGAAGTTAGGTAAACCTAACAGAAGAATTCTGCCATCTTGTGTTCTCATTACAATGCCGAAGCTCTACCCTTCAAAAATTGTGAATACATGGGTTTCAAATGACATTAAAAAGGAGTTTAATCTAAGGCTTATGTTTGAAGAGTATGACCATGTGAACTACAACCTTGCCAAAAGTTATGAGATAATTACTTGCTTTTGCAATAAATGAATATAAAAGCAAATGTCTCCTAACTTTTGTCCAGGATTGTCTGTGTTTGGAGTTATTGTGTCTTATCGATATAACAACTGTTTTACGAGTTTTTGTAACAATATGTCACTTATACTTAAGGGTCACGATAAAGCGTCATTTGCCCCTGTCAGGGGGTAAGCTATTATCTTGATAATTTGATGAAACGGGTAATTTCACGTTATATCAAATAAGGGTTAAGGCTGTTCTTTAGCACTCAATGAATGCAAATTATTAACGATGGTACGTCCAAGAATTTTTCCAGAAACAAGAGCTTATATCAAACTAAACAGGACCGCAAAAGTAGCCAAATTGATTGCAGACACTGGAATTTGTAATTCTCGTATTTATCAAATATAGAGTGAGAGTTTGAAAACTAGCTGAAACAACAAGAAGAAATCAATCGATGGGTGACCATCTAAACTATCTGTAAGACACAAAAGGCGACTTCTCCGACTTGTTAAATGTGTCCGCTCTCAGAATCCAAACTGGACAATAAAAAGACTGATGGAAAGGGCAGACGTGGTAGATGTTTCTAGGAGGACAGTTACCAGATTTTTGAATGCCAATGGGTATTACTATTTGCAAGCTCGTAAAAAGGGTTTACTAACAGAAAAAGACAAGAAAAAAGGCTGAAATTTGCAAAATGGATATTGAAGGAAAAACCTAAAGATTTTTGGTGTAAGAACATAAACTTTTATCTCGATGGAGTTGGTTTTGTATATAAACGAAATCCTAAAGACCAGGCTTTGGCCGGGAATGGACCAGTGTGGAGAAAGAGAAGCGAAGGACATGGTCAAGATTGCACAGCAAAAGGTCAGGCTTGTGGTACAGGAGGTAAAAATGTCAAGCTGATTGTTACCATCAGTTATGGAAGAGGGGTTACATGTGCCAAACGCTACGAGAGAATGAATGGGGAGTTATTTGCTGGGTTTATAGTTGAGAACTTTGAAAACATCATCAAAGCAGGAGAAACATTGTCACGAATGTGGGTTCAAGATGGCGACCCATCTCTAAACAGTGCCAAGGCAAAAAAACCGATGATGCAAGTTAATGCTGAGCTATTTTCCATTTCGGCATTCGGATCGCAAAGAGAATGTTGAATGATATAAAGAAAAATATTTGATGTAAAACAATAGAGGAGTATCATGAGAGAATACTAAATGTATTACATGGAATTGCAGTTGATAAAATTGACAAAATTTTTCATTCGATGAATCATAGAATGCAGATGATTGTCAAATCTAAAGGCGAACGAATAAAGTATTGACTGATTATGGGTAGTAAAAAGTGAACAAATCTTTATCGTAATGTTATAATAACATAAGTAAAATATAATAACAAAGTCTCTCAATCATTCGAAATCTTTAAAGAGTTACAATGTGAAAGTTTTAAAGAAGATTCAAGTTCTGATAAGAGTTTATTTTCCTATGCATAAAAAATGACGGGTCCCACTCGGGTTTCACACAGGTCCCACTACAACTGCATATGACTAAGTATGGATATGCACGGGTTTCAATGGGTCCCACTGATAAATTAAAAATATATAGTATAATTTTTATTTTAAGTTGGAACCTGTTGGAACCCGTGTATCTCAATACTTGGCCATATACAACTATTATGGGACCCGTGTGGAACCCGAGTGGAACCCATGGGAATAAACATAACAGCATAGTGCAATTAATATGTGATTGTAAATTGATTATTATTAATTAAATTAACAATAATAATGATAATTATATTGATAATTAAAATAATAATTACAGTTATAATAACAATTATCATTGCTTTCATTATTATTATCACAATTGAGGTAATAATGATTATTATTAGAATTATCATCATAATTAAAGTTATCATTATTACTCATTTTTAATTGATATTATTATTTTATATAAGCTACAAAAGTAGGAAAAAGTTCACAGCAATTGATTGGATTCTATTTAAAATTGTCTTTTTTCAGTCACTTCCAAGTATAACCAGACGAGCAAAACAAACTGAAAAGTTTGCCACATCGTTTTGTTGTTGCTCAGGCATTTGGTGGGAAAATTGAAATACCTTCCATCTGGCAGCCATCATCTCCTTCTCTCATTCGTCTGTCATATTGTATCTCCCCGAGAATTTTATTTGCTCCTTGCCAGTAGCAAAAGCCGGAGTGCCCTTGTTGAAAAGTATATCTTGGGCATATGTAGACTTTGGAGCAGTGCAGTTTGTCCCTCCAAAAAACACAGAAAGTCATTCCAGGCCATTTGTTCGGTGCTATACCGAAAGTCATTTAGCAATATAACTTGGGCTTTCTCAGCTCCCAACCAAGCATAGCTAGTATTAGCAGGGTTTGTGAACGTTTCGAAGAGGTCATTCAGAGGATTCAATAAATCTGTTTTCCCACAGTTTGCAGTGATCATTATATTTCTAAACTTTCCCCTCCCCTTCTCCAAAAGATTACGCATTGAATCGGCAAAAACATATTTGTTTACTTTATTGTTGTGCAACACGTCCACAGCACATTTCAAACCAGAGCCCATTACAGCTGCTCTTGCATTCTTTTGAGCATAGGGCTCAAATCTTGATTGGCTGAGAGCTTGCGCTAAATCACGTGACCTCTCTCGCCGCTGAGCCAATCACAGCCCCGGAAAGTGTAAACAAACTTAGGCCAAAGCCGAAAATTGG
Organism: Rhopilema esculentum; assembly: GCF_057945365.1. Lineage (NCBI taxonomy): Eukaryota > Metazoa > Cnidaria > Scyphozoa > Rhizostomeae > Rhizostomatidae > Rhopilema > Rhopilema esculentum. The sequence continues at coordinate 175,349 of NW_028300842.1, forward strand.
GCATTTTTACCACCGTCCATTAAAAAAATAACGTGTAAAATCTGCTACAATAAACTTCAAATTTTTTTAACTACATCCCTACACAGATAAATTTCCCACAAATCTACCGTGGAACATGACCTCGATTTTGCGTTGTTAAGAAAATACAGCGTTTTAAACCTAGCCATAGGAAACCTTCACATCCAAGGCGTTTAAAATTAACACAATTTCAAGTCAATTATTGCTGTTACCCCATAAAACCAAAATTTTGCATATTTCAGTTGCTTTAAATCTGAATATCACATTAGACTCGGCTTAGTTTTAAAAAACTCTGACGAACAACGCATGCAGTCTTTACTAGAGCTTTGATCAACGCAAAAATGAGAGAATTTCCCTTTTCAAGACAAAAACTCTCAATAGCTTTCAACTGATCATGTAAAAATGCTCCACCTAGCCGGAGAAGCTTTTAAACTGATACATAATGACTTATTTTGCGACTGTACCATGTCCTGAGCATCTCTGCTGAAGCACAGGTATCTAAGTATTGTGGGGCGTGAAACGATTAGTTCTAAACATGTGCTGGGCACCCAAACAGAATCGTAATATATGTACATAAAGGGAAAAAAGCTACTCAAAACCTAATTAGAAATACTTACTGTGTTTCTGTGAGTGTTGGAATCCTGCTTTGCCAATTTTTGAATCATGATTTACATAACGCGTTTGAAGGTAAATTTTTGGGTTATTCTTGTCCTTGTGACATAAGAATTCATATTTCGAACAATTCTTCACGCCCATCTCTTCCAGTCCGTTGCAATTTTAAATTTAGGAGATAGAAATGATGAAGACTTTTGAAAGCAGGAACTACCCGCATGTTTCTCAAATTTCAAAAGTTAGCAAATGATGACGTGTTGTAACAAAGTGAATTTTCAAAAAATTAAATTCAACTTTTAAAAGTATTGCAAGGGTTTCGAGATTTCGTGACTTTTCAGTGAAAGGTCTAAATGTTGATTCTTCGAAAAGTAACTTATGATAGTTTTAGAATAAAGAGTTGAAATTGTTTGCCATTTTAATTGTTTTGCTTGAAGCGTTTAACTGTAAAACTGTCAGAATAAAAAGTCATTTTTTGAACAGGGCTGATTTCTAAAAATTCTTGGAAGAGGGCTCTAGATGCGATTTTATAAGACCGGTTGTGGTTTCTTATGACCACGATCATCTTTTATCACACCCATCAAATGAAATAACCAATACTGAAGCAAATCAATGTTTGATATGACTGTTCTTCCCAAAACGATGAAGCTATACTTCAGTATACTTAACAGTATACTTCGAAGGTGAGACACTAATAAAAAAGGTACCAGTGATGAGAAAATTAGCAATTTGTGTGCATCCTTTCTCGTGGTATTTGCAAATAAAACTTCATTGATCATGCTTTCGAAAATCCCCCTTATCCTGAAAAGATCGAAGATCTAGATGAGAAGACCTGAAAATTCCCCTTTAAGAGGCAGAGCCTCCAAAACCAAGAAAAAGACTTAGCAAAGGGGCTGATTTATCGCCCCCTACACCCCCTAGAAATCACCACTGACTATGAATAGTTTCACCTCATTGTATGTAATTCAGCTATTCGTGACAGTAAATTATGAGTTTAATGCTAATGTCATGGCAGTTTGCTTTATAATATGAAGCATAAAGAGTTATCGTTTTTTTAGAAATCGGCCCTGTTCAAAAAATGACTTTTTATTCTAACAGTTTTATAGTTTAACGCTTCAAGCAAAACAATTAAAATGGCAAACAATTTGCATCTCTTTATTCTAAAACTAAATGTCAAACAATTTGCATCTCTCTTTATTCTAAAACTATCATAAGTTACTTTTCGAAGAATCAATATGTAGACCTTTCACTGAAAAGTCACGAAATCTCGAAACCCTTGCAATACTTTTAAAAGTTGAATTTAATTTTTTGAAAATTCACTTCGTTACAACACGTCATCATTTGCTAACTTTTGAAATTTGAGAAACATGCGGGTAGTTCCTGCTTTCAAAAGTCTTCATCATTTCTATCTCCTAAATTTAAAATTGCAACGGACTGGAAGAGATGGGCGTGAAGAATTGTTCGAAATATGAATTCTTATGTCACAAGGACAAGAATAACCCAAAAATTTACCTTCAAACGCGTTATGTAAATCATGATTCAAAAATTGGCAAAGCAGGATTCCAACACTCACAGAAACACAGTAAGTATTTCTAATTAGGTTTTGAGTAGCTTTTTTCCCTTTATGTACATATATTACGATTCTGTTTGGGTGCCCAGCACATGTTTAGAACTAATCGTTTCACGCCCCACAATACTTAGATACCTGTGCTTCAGCAGAGATGCTCAGGACATGGTACAGTCGCAAAATAAGTCATTATGTATCAGTTTAAAAGCTTCTCCGGCTAGGTGGAGCATTTTTACATGATCAGTTGAAAGCTATTGAGAGTTTTTGTCTTGAAAAGGGAAATTCTCTCATTTTTGCGTTGATCAAAGCTCTAGTAAAGACTGCATGCGTTGTTCGTCAGAGTTTTTTAAAACTAAGCCGAGTCTAATGTGATATTCAGATTTAAAGCAACTGAAATATGCAAAATTTTGGTTTTATGGGGTAACAGCAATAATTGACTTGAAATTGTGTTAATTTTAAACGCCTTGGATGTGAAGGTTTCCTATGGCTAGGTTTACAACGCTGTATTTTCTTAACAACGCAAAATCGAGGTCATGTTCCACGGTAGATTTGTGGGAAATTTATCTGTGTAGGGATGTAGTTAAAAAAATTTGAAGTTTATTGTAGCAGATTTTACACGTTATTTTTTTAATGGACGGTGGTAAAAATGCCCAATTTTCGGCTCTGGCCTAAGTTTGTTTACACTTTCCGGGGCTGTGATTGGCTCAGCGGCGAGAGAGGTCACATGATTTAGCGCAAGCTCTCAGCCAATCAAGATTTGAGCCCTATGCTATTCTTTTGCCGCCTCTTCTTTAACTATTTTCATTTGCGACATTTTCGCCTTTGCTATCGATGCTGATGCACCATGCATTTTCCAAGTCGTAGCTATGAGCTTGTTCAAGGCGTTAGCAGATTTGCCCAGTACAAAATTGGCAAGTTCAAGCCTGCTCTCTTCTCTTTGGGTGTTTGCAAGAGCCAATAGTTCATTGCAGGCCCCATCTCCAGGGAATTTTTTCTTAGTTGAATCCATGGATACAGGTTTCAATTCCGTCTATGTGGACTCAGATTTTTGAGTATAGGTGCAGGTCCTTCAATTCCTTCTGTTGCTCCATACCTCAAATTTCTTACAAGGGTGATGAACCCACTGGGACAGATATACCATCCTCCCTTGCATCATATGTTGAGGGATGCACCAAAAAGGAAAAAAAAGAAGGATTTGGAGGTATATCGCACATCAGCGCCGCGTGCCTAAAGAAAAATTACCACTTATGTCCAAGAGAGAAAACAATACCTTCTGTCTACACAATGCAGTTTTTTCGTTTGTGTGTAGATCAATTCCAAAACTGCTAGATGGAAAAACAACCGGGCTATGCCAATTATCCAAAACATGTTGTCATTGAAGAGTTTAGCACAATCTAGGATGTGACAATAATGTTGTTTTATCTTATCACCCAATCTTTAGGTAGTGTCTCCTACATAGACAGAATCACACTGGCTCGTAAATTCATAAATAATGGAACTTTTTGGTTGGCAAGAGCGCAATCCGTTTGAATGGTAGGAAGGGCTGTAAACAATATGACGAATGACAGCAAAGAAACATTTTGTTGTGGCTTTCTTAATCTGAATCTTGAATCAGAAGGAAGTGTTACCAATCCATGGTAGTTTTAATCTGGGCATTTTTTCAGACCAAACCCTTGAACAGCTGAAAAACTTGCGATCTCCTCCTAAGTATAAAATAAAACGACATCTTCTGGATAGCCATTGTCCAGGAAGATCGTTTTGAGTTTTTCCAATTCAGCGTGCAGTTTGGATTTTGAGCAGATCATCAGCGCCCTATGTACTAAAGTTTTAACAAGGTTGACTCTGTGTTGATTTGGGCAAATTGAATTCCAGCGTATGTGCTGACCAGTAAAAGTAGGCTTGTGATATACACTGGTAAGATAAGCAGTGTTAGACTTTTCGACCGAAACATCTAAGAAGGTATTAATTTCCTTCCTTTTCAATTGCAAACTGGAGGGTTGGGTGTAGACTATTAAGATGTTTTAGGAAAATATCACACTCAGCCTCTGTTTTGAAAATGGTATATGTATCATCCACATACCAAAAATAAACACCTGGCTTTTGGTCGTAGTTGAACAAACAAAGACAACGATATTGGCCAAGGCAGGTTCCAGAGGGCTACCCATAGCAACACCATCTTTTGTCGGTACATTTCATTGTTAAAACTGAATTCAAATGAACATGTTGCAGTTTCCATCAGTCAAATCAATACTTCCTCTTGAAATGGTGGACTTTTTAGCTCGCTCTGGTACAAAGTGTCAGCACATATTTTGATGGTCTCTCTCAAAGGAACATTTGTGAAAAGACTAATAATGTCAAAAGAACACATGAAAGATGTTTCGTTTTTTATGTTCAAGCTTTGCATGAACTCAGCAAAAGTAAAAGAATCCTTGATGCAATGTTTTGAATTTTGGCTAAGAAAACTTCGGAATATTGGTAAAATTTCGGAATATTGGTATAAGTTGGATGTTTGGCTTGCGTATTTTAGAGAGGCCATACATTTGTAGTCGTTGAGAGCCCGTGGGTCTTATCCTATAATAAATTTCTGTAGCCAACACTTTTGAGTTGACCAGTTCCTGCAAACGTTTTTGGAGTTTCCACTCTAGTTTGGCCGTTTTGTCCAGTGTTTCAACATCACCCAATTTTGCAAATTTTTGTTGTTGTGGAGAAATTTTTCCATTTTTTCAATGAAGTCCTTTTTGTTCAAAATTACCACTACAGACCCATTATCAGGTTTTTTAATAAAGATGTCATTGTTAGCCTGTAGAGATTTTAGTGCTTGGAAATGATCTCTTGGAAATCATTTCATGCATGATCGTGTGTTCCTTCTGAAGTTTATTCAACAACTCAACATTGCTCTGTATTCTCTTATGGGTCATGGAGGTCCAGACCTCTGCCCTTTTTCTCAACAGAAGAATAGTGCCTCTTTTGGGAAAATTGCTAAAGCCTCTGTTTAGAAATGATTTGATTTAACTTTTTTGTTATCCAGCTTCATTCAATTCAAACTTCAAGTTATTATTTCGTTTTCGTTATACAATGTGAGTTGATCACAATTGCTTTTTTCCGTTTCTTATCAAATTATTTGCGACCAAGTTGTACGTGACAGAATAAAGAGATTCTGTCTTGGCCTATGCTGTATGATACAAATTCTGTTCGAGCTGGTACTGAATTTATCGAATTTATCAAAAGTCATACCTAGAAATGTAGCAGTTTTGAAGCGGAAAAAGATGGCACTCAAGCCTGCTGCGCAAGGTATGTGACAGAGCAAACTTTCTTTCTTCAAAGCACTCCGCAAAGATTCAGAAGCGTCAAGAAATGCAACATTCGTTTCTGTGGCAGAATCTTTCGGCAAAAGTAGTGGTGTAGGCCAAGATACACAAAGGAAAGAAATAAATGAAAATAAAAAGACCTGCATTGAAAAGACCAGCTAGGACGATGGCAAAAGCATCAGCAAAGACAGCCAATTGACTGAAGTCAGGGAATATGCTGTTGCAGTTTTAAACATCAACAAGAAATAAAGCGGGCTTATGATTTTGCAGATGTTGTACTTGGTAAAAGACTATTGGCTAACCTAACGGATGAAGACAAGTACAGACTATCTGAAATATCATTTTAAGCCAAGTGCTTCTGAAAAACTCTTTTCATTGAAGATAAGTAAGAATGGGAAGAAGAAAACGCTATTTACAGTCCAGACTTGAACAGAGGATTGTGTAAACTGTGTTTCTTGTTTGACAAAACTGATAATAAAGCCCAAATAGGAGCATTTGTTGCTTCCGCATTCCAAAAGATACAGAAATCAGAACTGATCAAAGCCCATGCAGAGACCCACTACCACAAAGTTGCAGTTGCCCAAGGTTCCAATTTCATGAGGACATTCCTGCATCCAGAAAAAAGTGCTGAGGCTGACAAAACTTCAGAGCAGCACTATCCGCCAAACAAGCACGTACTTGCAACAATAGTTGATCCCATCCTGCTTTGTGCCAAACAGAGGCTCTCACTGAGAGGGCACAGGGATACGAAAGTAAATGACATGGGCGACAGTTCAGAAAACAGAAGAAACTTATTTGCGATAACGGAGCTGATTGCAAAAGATGACCCTATTGTAAGAGAACATTTGAAAACAGTCAACGAAATGCAAAGATGTTATCAAGGAAGACCCAAAATTACATTATTGCCAATGCAGCTTTAGTTATAAAGAACCAGATAAAGGATACGATATCAAATAAATATATGATTTATTTTCACACATATACTACTCTCAAGATATCTTTTATGCTGGGATGAACTCTTGCATCAACATTTCAAAACTTACATGAAATGATGAAGCAACATAAATCATTATTTTAGGTACAGTTCTAATGATGATGTCCTGCTCTAACTCAATACATTTTCTATTATTATCTTTATCCTCTCTCAGTAAAGACATTATTTAATTATTTAATCAGTAAAGACATTGAAAAATTGAAGCATCAAAGAAGGAGAGAAAGTGTTCTTTCTCTTTGATGAAGCCCTGTATTGGTGTTTTATTCCATATTTTCTCAACATTATTCTGCGCTACTCATTTTTGTAGTATTTCATCTCCTTTTGTAGCAATAGACCTGTTCACGGTCTTGCGTTGCATCTTGGGTAATTAGGGCAAGGAAATCAGGGCCAGGAAATCAGGGTCTAGATTTTTAACGTTTGGCTGGACTTAGAGTGTGTTTATGTTGAAGGATACAGGTTTTCAAAGTGTCTTCGCTTAAGTCATTAAGGCTGTTGCGATGCTAAATTACCGTTGTTGTGTTGAAGGCTGTGATAACGATTCAAGATATCCAGACAAGATAGTTAAGAGAAGCATTGTACAAGAGCTGAAGTTTCACTACTTTCCGAAAGATCCCGAGAAGAGAAAGTTGTTGGTGAAGGAAGTGGAAAAAAGACTAATTTATTTTCAAGTCTCAAACAACAAGGTAGTTTGTTCCAACCATGTTGAATATGGAAAGCCTTCATTCTCATTTCCGATCCTAACACTGTACATGTCTGTGCACAGTGCTTGAAAGCCTTCTCCAAGAAAGCGGTTAAGAAGACATCACAGAAAGGCTGATGTTATTCAGCCATCACCTTCTGAAGACATAGATTCAAATACCACTGCAAATGTACAGTGCTCAAATCCAATGATTTCAGCCATGATTTTTACTGATTTGACTTGAGATCATGATGTTACTTTTTTCAGAGGCCTTTCAATTTCATCAACTTTCGAGCTGGTTTTTGAATTCCTTTCAAAAAGGCCACAACAATGCACTATTGGAAGGGGAAGAAAAATACTTCTCAAAATGCACTAGCACCACAAGACTTGAAAAATGCTGTTAGTCCTTTAAAAGACCTCTATATGTTCACTTTCAAAAAATTTATAGGGTGGGGCGTTTATTAAAGCAAGGACTTCTATGAAGATGGAGGCATATTTGAAGTCTTTAGGTAATGTGTATCAAATAATATAATAAATGATAAATATATTTTGTGTTAAGTAAATACTAGCTATCTTTAGTTTGACAATGAAAAATAAGTTTTTTACAAATTGTTTCTATGTACGTAACAAGCAAACAAATTCCGTGCATACATCACTTTGTTCTTTAATGTTGCAACAGCCCCAATGGTGAATGCTGTTTTCTTCTTTAGAATCAAGCTCTTTTTCAATTAGACATGGCTCTTCAAAAATTGGACAAGCGAAAATTTCAATGCCTCCAAGCAAGTACCTTCGAATATATGTTTTAAAAACATCATAAGACTTGGGCATATTTTTTGCCAGTCACAATCATCAAATTGTATTTTCTCTACAAAAATACTTTTCTTTGTGTATACAATGAAGTATGTCTGCCTTAGTCCATTTAATGCCATTTGCCCTGTGACCTGAGTAAAATACTTGTGGCTTCTTTTTAGTTTAATTGTCTCATCAACTTTTACCAAAAAGTCAGTTTTATTCCAAGAAGTTTGAATCTCCTCTTCCTTTATAGTAAATTGGCATTTGTATTCGACAAGACTTGGATCACAGCATTTGCACTGAAAAATGTTATCTGGTGTTGCACCAATATATGGGTGTGGTTTGTACACATATAAACCACAGGGAATAAATTTGGCATCTTCATGGTGCTTTCCTTCTTGTTGCATGAAAGCCTTTGCAGCATTTTGCTTGCCCAATTCAAGAGATGGGACGTTCAATAAAATTTTTGGCTCCACTATGGCCAAAATAAGGAGGGTTACTCTGTAAGCCTTGCCTTTCCTTGATAAGGCCTGTATCTTTGAATGTACATCATGGAATTTTGATGCAGTGATCCGCCCTTTTCTTTGCTTGTGCCAATCTCTAGAGCTTGATTGGCTCTTTGTCACTTTCTCAAGCTCTCTCAGCTGATCATCATTGAAAGAAAGCTTTGCTAAAAATGTCTCCAATATTTGATCTGGATCTTTTGTTGAATTTTTTACTATATTTGAGACAATCTCCAACAATGATGGGGGCACATCTTTCTCAGGTGCATGTGCAAATGTGTGGTTTACAACAGCTGTTGGTAAAACTTGTTTAATATTTGCAAAAAAGGCAGCTATATCTTCCGCGATCACCTCCTGAGCACCTTGATGCCGTGGATGAAACCCCTGCTTTTCTTTGCATATGAGAAACTTCTTTTGCTTTTCAGATTTTCCCCTTTTGTGCATAACTAAGTGCATGTCCTTTACTTTCAAGGGGGTGACCTTTTTTTGCAGCAGTATTCCATTGGCAGGCTTCATCAGTACAAGCAGGGTCAGTGATTCCTTTTTCATTGGCATATTCGATTTTGTACAATGCAGCTGTAACATGGTTACAACACTGACTATGGCCAGCAGTACACATACAAAATGCTGTGATTATGCTCCCATCCAAATTAAACAAGATCCACAGCCTGTGCTTGGTTTTTGTTCATCCTCTGTGATGGTGTAATGGATGACACAGAAATTTCTCTGTTGCCGAACTTTCTATGCAGATAGGCTTGGATAATATCCTTATGCATTCATAGTGCATTCAGTTATATTGTTGGCCTATTTTGTTTGCATTATTCAAGCACATTTATTTGCATTATTGTGCAGTCTCGTCTCCTTACCTTCGATTCTTTCAAACATAAACTTGTATTGAAAATATCACGATTAGGCAATGAAGAAAAAGTCTAGATTGCATACCAAACTATTTATAACTCATGTAATGAATACCCTATGTAAAAAAATTTCAAAACTTTTGAAAGCCCTTTTGCATTATGGTATCAAGAGACATTAAGGTACAACTTTCCATCAGTGAATATTTTAAAGAATTCAACAACAACAATTTCGACCAGTATATTTTTACTGACTTTAAATTATATGTTTTGATTTGAATTACTTTTGATGAAATTTTTAGTGGTAATTTTATGTAATGAATGAGTTCAAAGAGTGTATTTGCCTTGGGTTCTTCAGCAAAGTATCGTTTGCATCATAGTAATGCCCTGACAGTGCCAACCGAACCAAAAAGAAAATTAGATAAAATGTCAATAGCTAGCCCTTTTAATCTTCATATTACCCCCTGTTTTCACCAAGCCCCACCAAGCCACACCTTCCCCACCCTTTTTTTAATAGAGAATACACAGTTGAAAAAGTCACGCTACGCCACTGGTAATTTAAAACATAAATTTTCATTCCAAAACAGTTTATTAACCATAGATTCCATTCGGAATAATCTAAAATTATACTTAAATAGTTAATTTTAAACTAGATAATGAAATAAATTGGCAGGGGACAAAAACTAAAATTCTGGTACTTCCATGACTAAAACAGCTAACTATCATAAGCTTGAAAATTGTACAAATATCACTGAAGGATCCGCCAGCAAACAGAGTTGCCATTGACAACAGCAGATTACCAACAGGGATCTTTGTTTTTTCAAAATATGGATGGCTACAACAGTTAAACCTGTAGCCGCATTCTGGATTGCAGCAAATTTCCTTCACAATAACCATGCCATGTTCTAACATATGGGTTGTCAGCTTTTGCAAACAAAACAAATGTTCAAGAGGAGCAGAAGCTTTGATAACAACACTATGTGCTTTGGCTCTTTTCGCAAATCATCACCATGGTGTTTGGCTGAAAGAGATATAAATTCAATCAAAAGGAGAATCATAAATAAACCAATTAAAACTAATGGGTGAAGAAAATTGTTAACAAAAAAAAGAAAAGTGAAATGCCACACACTGTTATTTCTTCAGTATTGATACATTTCCTATGTGTTGTTAGGAATGTTGAATGAGGAGGAATCAGGGGGTATTGCTGGAAAAAAAATTAATACAATTTATGACACATTAAGGAAACATTATAGAGGAGTAAAATGTGCAAATATTTCTATTTAAAAAAACTCTTGTAGAAATTACTTTTTTTAATCTTCATCTGAACTGGCATATTCTGAATCTGACTTGTCATCATCTTCTGGATGTTAATTGTCATCATCATGTTAATGAAAAATGAATGCAGAATAAATCTATTTTGTGTGCTCTTATGGCTTCAAAACGATTCAAGGGCGAGGAGGGCTTAAACTGAAAGTTAACACTCACCATTCCTCCCATACTTTTCCGCAATTTCCTCCCAAGCTTTCTGTTTCATCTGGGTATCTTTGAAACCCCTGCAGCTAGTGTCCCATATACATTTGTACGACTGTACATCTTCAACAAACATTTCATCAAAACTTCTGTCAGCGTCTTCACTGCCCTCAGTAACATTAGCTAAGTAAACAGCTGAATTTTCATCATCGACCAATGCTGAGGCCTCTGTTTCGGCAGAAGCTGCCCCTGTTTGCCAGTTAACTTGTACCCTGCTTTGATTTTGCATGTTGGGAAAGAATGCCATTAGCTCTTCGTTAGAATAAGGAGTGTTGGAAGCCATACTAGAAAATTCGTTTGTTTACAAATAAGATCATATGGCCATAGCACCATAAAGTTGGCCTGCCTATTCATAGATTTTTGTTGATTTTTCCACTTCCTGATTTCCTAGTAGCTTGATCACATGCTAAAATATACTTAATCTCATTGGTTCAAATACCTTTCGACCGCTATCGATCGAGTTTGATCAACAGAAAAGTTCAACTGGTTTGAGGTCTAATCAAGCTGTCGAGGGGTAGTCCGTGGCATGCTATCTGCGCATGTGTGAAATCAATCAATATTGATCGAAATCGATTGATTAGACCAATTTTGTTTAAGTGGAAACTGGCCTTGAAAGTGATTCATCAGAGCTAAGGTGTATGATTTGTCAAGATGCCAATAATGCAAACCCTGCGAAGACAACCAATGAAGGCATTTTCTCATACGAAAATGATCTGGAGAAAGACTTTGAAAGTGAAGAATTTCTTCCAAGATGATTCATAAATTTAAAGAAAAGCGACACCTAACAGATTCTATTACCCACAAGAAAAACCTGCTAGCAGAGGAGCAAAGGAAAGCAGAAGGGACCTTGCTTGAATAGAAGAATGGGTAGGCTGGTATGAATTTGGGAAGGGCTGTGCATGAAACTGTTTTTGAAAGGACGCCCTTACACTGAATATGAAGATGATATCCTGGTTGAAAAGATGAATGGGTCAGTTTTTGGGGAACTGAATCATTCACGAAAGTTTGCAGCAGCATTTAGGCCTTTGTTAGCAGGGCTGTGGCTCAGAGAGTTACCACATTCATTGGCACAAGACTTGTCCAGACCGGAAAAACCTCCCAGCTGTAAACATCACTGCAAACAAAGCAACTTACAAGCATCAGACTAGGCAGTTCCTATCTTGCGTCACAGTGGAGGTACCTGGTGCAGGCGAATTGGTTCAAGTGATTAGTTTTGGCCAGCCTCAAATAGCCAAAAATTTAAAATAAATACTTGACAAATTCAATCTCCAATCAATTCAGATAGAGAGAGGATCATTTGATGGTCAGTATTTTCATCTTAATGTCAAAGAAGAACTGGAATCAGCAGCTCTTTATGATATACCACCCAAGAATGTTCTCTGGGCTTGGGATGCCTTGCACAAAAGTGGTCTCGTAGATACCCACCTTTGTAAAGAAAAGAGGTTCAAATGGCTTGTGAATGATACTGATGTCTGTTCTCAGCTTTTTAGATTTTTTCAATTGGGGCCAGAATTATGAAAAGTTGGTTGAAGCATCCATGCTTTGGAAACTACATCTGAAACAATCTTGTGAAGTGTTCAGAAACAAGATTCGCAAAAAGCCGTCGACAAGTATACGTAAACCACCATCATGACCTCGTAGCGTGCCTGGAAGACAAAGGCAAAGGCAAAGCACCAAATATTACAATATTTGAAATGTGAAAGATTAAAATTTTTGAATGAACACTTTTGTGAAGAAAAGTAAAAATAAACCTGCTATCATCATTTAGACTTTTAGATATTTCATCAGCATGCCCTTCATCTGCCAAAATAACACCAACACTTGCCTCTATTGCCTCGAGTTTTTTTATATTCTTTGTTTGATTGGTGATTTTTCTAGTGAGGACTTTGCCGCCTCCCCAAATAACTTTCAGAATCATCTTGCTTTTAGTGTGCTAAGGTAATATGCTACGAGGTCTGAAAAAATATACAGAAAAAAAATATACACAAAAGTGTTAATGCCTCTGGATCACTTGTTCGCACAAAACTAAACTTATCTGAGATGACAACATTGTTCCAGCCAGAGACAAATTCTTCTGCCATGAGTCTTGCCCAGTTTTACCTGTAAGACCTATTTTTAAAAAAATGAGATATTCTTTTGCAGTACAAGCATAGAAGTCGCAATATTCATTTTTGCAGTACCTGACCTGAGTTTGGATGTAACAAATAGTAGGTAAAAGTTTATTGCTTGTTACCAACTGCACACAGAGATGTGTAGTTGCAAACAGATTTAGTAATGGCGATTTTGTGATTTAGTAATGACGATTTTTAAATAAATATATGGGCCTTACCTCAAATGTTGTGGTATTCATTCTCATGAGGCGCTGATAATCTCCTCTGTCAGCCAACCTGAGTTTGCTAACAAGCCCGGTATATAAGCTTGTGTCTTCTCTTTTCTGAAGCCATTCTTTACAGCAAATCTTGCGTATTTTCTACCTTTTCAATCTTAAAGCGCAGACAATTCCTCAAAAAAAGCATCACACAAGCTCCATCAGTCTCCATGTCATCCAAACTTTGCTTCAGGAAAACATTCCCAAGAAAAAAAGTAGCTACAGCTATGGAAAAATTTATATCATGCCCATTTGGCACTGGTCGCATGCCAATAGCAAAAAGCCCCCTCACTCTAACGTGCGAGATTACCATCTTGACTTTCTTTAAACGCAACAGCTGATGTCTTAAACAACTTCTTGGAGAAAGATGTGGTCCAAGCACATAAAGACAATTCTTTGGCACTTGAACATAAATATCTGAAGCTAGAAAAATCGACATCAAACATGTAAAAATAACCAAATTATCCAAATTTCTTATCATCAGAGCTGAATTGCTCCATTTATTTGACACTATTAGTTTTACATAACACATAATGCTATAAAATTACGATTCATGTAACTTTTAATATTTAAGCTTTTTTACTGAAGTCAAAAAAACCGTTCCCTTCTTTCTGAGTAACATGACTTCTCCTAAACAAATGCTTGGCTATTTAAGGGGATATAGTTACCAAAATCATATAAAAAAAGAACAATAATTTGATTACCGTAAGGAAGGAAGAGCCAGTCCATATAGCAATGAGAATAAACAATGAAACATAATTTCCTATATGCCAAAAACAACCAGATAAAATCGACATGAGTGGTTACACACAAAACTTTGAGACTCAGATGAATATCTATGTAAAGACAATTGATTTCTCTAACCATCAAATGATTACAAGTTAAACCAGATTGGATATAACGAAATTATAAACTACAGACAATCATTTCACGATGAAATCAAAACAAGTACAACCTACAGTAACAAACCGTATTCAATTTTTGTGTGACTACTTAGCCTCATTGATTTCGCTCCATTGTCTGTTGGTTTTTAAACAGTATTTTGCTATTGCACATTATTTGAATTTTGTTCTTAAAATTTTGGAAACCTTTTCCTTTGTATGTGTTGAGAACCCTGGTCTATCCAAAAACATGACTGAACTTTATGAAATTTAAATTTCTAGTAAACTTTTACTTTGCTGGAGAATGGTAAGGAAAATCCTTCGTCTTAATCAAGTAGTTACGCTTCCTGTAATTTACACATCCCCAGGAAACCATTTTTATAGGAAGTTATTGAATATCAAACCATTTACAATTCGAAAGAGTCTTCTTGCATCGAGCTAATGTCACATTCTCCATTTAGGGGACAAAAGTATTGAAATGATGGCCTAAATTCATGACAACTAACTTCGACTTCGACTTCTACCCTGTAAATATTTTGAGCGTTTTTGGCGCGAAAATTAAGAATGGCATCAGCATAGGTTAGGAAAACACGAACAAAAATATTTCTAGTAAATAACAAACAAAATATTCCCCCATTTATTTTGCATAAAAGGTTAAAAAAGCGAGTATTCCAAGATGGTTAAAATTAGAGAATTTACAGAAAGTGAACGAGTGGCCATAAAACATTTGCTTGAAGCGGGACATTCTTTTGCAGAAATTGGCAGACGAGTTGGCTGCAGTAAGTCTGGGGCATTTAAGATTGTCAAGCACATCGAAAAAACTGGCTCCATTGAAAAACTGCAAAGAAGTGGCCATCCGAATAAACTTTCAGGGCAGGGAGAAAAAGCCATTTGTCGGATGGCTTGCAAGTTACGCTTCGCGACTTTGGGAGAGTCATGATCAATATTGCGACAGTATCATGATCCTTCCTTGACCTGCTCAAAGCCCTGATCTTAATATAATTGAGAACGTCTTGCAGTTCATGAAAATAAAAATGAATAGAGATCTTGCAAGTAACAAACAACAAATGATTGAACAAATCTTTAAAATCTGACGAGAGATCCCTTTGAAATATATTTCTCAATTGTACGAGTCAATTTCGAGATAAACTGCTTGCGGTTATAAAGCGGAACGGATATCCAACAAAATATTGAAAAAAAGCATGCACACTTACCTTTTAAATTGAAAATATTGTTAATTTAGTTAATTTATAATTGCTCTTTCTATTGGTAAAGCTATTGTTTGAGAATGAAAGCTATCAATCATGATTACAGTCTGTTGATTTTTAAAGCTCCTGCACAGCCTGCTGACGCCATAGTATGCCGGTAGGCCATTGTTTCCATACTTTTGTCCCCTAAGTGTATATTTATCTATATGTCATGTGGGACTTCTGATAGAAATTGAAAGAAACTGTAACAAAGCTGATATTTACTAACATGAAACATGAAAATGGTGACTTTCATACTCAATTTTTCAAGTGGGTACAAAGCCAAACGCTTTTTCTAAAAAAAAATGAAAAGCAGACTATATGCCATTCAAAACAACTTGTAACCATCTAATGTCATATTATGTTTTATCATTATTATTTCTTGTGAGACTATTGCTAGGAGATGAAACATTTGGGCCCTAGATGCACTGATTTTTGACCAAAAACTCATTGTCTTTGTAAAAGTAGAAAGTAGAAAATCCAGAATACTTTTTCAAGTTTGACAAAGATAATCAGTTTTCCGCTTGGAAATTCAAGCACACTGCAGTTCATGTGTGGAGTGGTTGTTTGCTGTTAGGCTAATGTAATGTGGTTTAAAACAATGGACGATTTGACATGGGTATTGTGTGGAACCAGGAAAATGCATTAATTGCTAATCATTTTAAGGATCTCATCCTGCTCTGGGGCAGGATAACAAAATCTTTGAAGCATTAGTGAATTTGGCTCAGTGGCAATTTGGGTGGCCGCACTGGAAAATCATTTTTTCTGGTTTCTAGAGTTTTATATGTGTTGTGAAGGAGCAGCACGCGTTTAATCCTTCACCCGTTCCTAGATCTTGAAGTTGCATTAGTCAGTTGTCCACGTCATGTTGTAATGAACAAGTGTTCATGTTGGATCATGTTAATTTTAAATAGTTTTATTATGTTCCTGTTGATGTTATGAAATTATGAATTAAAAACCCAAATGATGTCTTCTTCAAAATGTCCTGACCTAAAACTCTTTAAATAATGGCACTCAATGAGGGGCAGGGCACGATAAGAAGGCGATAAAATTTGCGTGAGAAAATGTCGAATGAAGAAACAAGACAGTTGGTTGCTCTTCATTGAAGGAATCGAACTGTTGTAACAAAGCTTGAGAGACAAGCAAATGAAATTATTGATGAACTACAAACAAATGAATTCAACGCCGACTTTGCTATCAAACTGCAATTGATTGAAACAACGCTTAACGAAAAGAAACTACTTTTGAAAGAGCTTGATAAAAAAATTATTGATAACTGCTCTATAGAAGAAATAGAGAAAGAAATCGTCGAGGCAGCCGAATGGGACTCTCGATTGAACGAAATTATTGAAAAGATCAAATATTTTAAGAATGGAAGATTATCTCAACCCAGTGCAAATGGAGCTGGGAGGAAAGAAGCTTCAACACCACTACGAGCATACGGCTCAATCAATCAGGATTTACCCCTACGATCAAATGAAAATATGTTTCAGGTTTTAAATCGAAGTGGAGCCTCGACAGCCTCAAATAGAGGAATGCATCTGCCAAAATTAAACTTGTCATGATATAATGGAAAAATAACATGATTCACATCCTTCTGATAAAGCTTCGAAAGTGCCATACACTGCAACGATACAATTTCATCAATCAACAAGTTAAACTACTTGGTAAATTTGTTGGAAGGTCCAGCACACCTAACAATTGCTGGTCTTGAAATAACTGAACTATGTTAATGCAATTGAAACATTACATAACCGCTTCAACAATAAGCAGATTATCATAATGTCTCGTATGCAGGCTTTGTTGAAGCTACAAAATAGCCAAAACGAGCATAGCGGTCAAATCTTTGATTGGCTGAGAGCTTTGTTCGCTACCATGTTCTAAGCCAATCAGCACACAGGATTCTCACAACAAAATCGCTTCGCAGCTAGAATTAGGCCCATTTTCGCCATTTCAGCGTGTTTTTACCACATTGTCTACAAAAAACATTGCACGCCTCTACAAAGCAAATTTCCACCTTATTTTTTGTCCAGGTCGTCATCATGCATTGCTATTTAACCTATATTGGCACCACTGTTCGATCGCAAAGAATAATATAAAAAAACACCTTGCAAATGATCAATAAATTTCGTGTCGAGATTCAGGTAAATTACGTTTTTACCTCTCCCCACCCAAAGCGCTTTAGACATTTCACATCTAGACAAAATCAATCATATACTTACCTTAAACCTAGGAATGGTTCATAATCCCGTCATAGATGCACTCACTGTTCAGCCTTAGATTCGGCGGTGATCGTCTATGTAATTATCACAACGGCACAAAGGCTTTCATATTCACCCTCGAACTCATTAAATGTATCTTTGTCCTCTGGAATCAAAATTGATTTCATAAAAGTGAAGAATTTCAGCAACAGCCCAAAGTAATTTCAGTCATGATTTGCCAAAGACAATTGACCATTATTACTAATTTTATGTGATGAAAATTGCGAGTACACTCACGCGGTAAGACTGGAATCTAATAAAATTTGAAAATGGCGGAAAAATTTCGAAGGTTGGTTTTCGTCAAAATTTTCCCACCGTTTTCAAATTTTATTTTGTTTTCAAATCAAATTTTATATAATTGATTTTGTCTAAATGTGAAATGTCTAAAGCGCTTTGGGTGGGGAGAGGTAAAAATGTAATTTACCTGAATCTCGACACGAAATTTATCGATCATTTGCAAGGTGTTTTTTTAAATTATTCTTTGCGATCGAACAGTGGCGCCAATATAGGTAAAATAGCAATGCATGATGATGAACTGGACAAAAAATAAGGTGGAAATTTGCTTTGTAGAGGCGTGCAATGTTTTTTGTAGACAGTGTGGTAAAAACACGCTGAAATGGCGAAAATGGGCCTAATTCTAGCTGCGAAGCGATTTTGTTGTGAGAATCCTGTGTGCTGATTGGCTTAGAACATGGTAGCGAACAGAGCTCTCAGCCAATCAAAGATTTGACCGCTATGCTGCCAAAACGACAAAGTAAGCCAACTACGTTACATATACGACAAAATTGTCAGAGGGCTCGAGTCCCTTGGAATGTTGCAAGAGGGATATCACACTGCAAGTTGTGAGAAAAACAACAGAAGAAGTATGGCCCATTGCAGAAATCATAGAAATTGTGCTGAAAGAAATCGAAGCTAGAGAAATTAGTGATAGTGTCGAAACGCAAGATAAGAAACAAGAAAGGCACGCTAATTCAAGGCACAATTCACAACAAGGAACCACACAATCATTCATAGCGAAGCAAAATGATAATTTCCAGTGCTGTTTTTGTTGAAAAAGTCATTTTTCGTCAAACTATAATGAGATTACCGATGTCCATGAACGAAAGAAGATATTGATTAATTCCAAACGCTGCTTTTGAAAACAGGACATATTAGCAAATCGTGCCCCTCTACTGCCAGTTGTAGAGCGTGTGGCGAAAAATACCACCATAAAGCCATTTGTTTCAAGGGATCGAAGAAGGACAGTGTCCTTGATGAAAATTCAGAGCAGCAAAAGGGAACAGAGCAAACAGTCACTGCAACTACCACGGAAAAAATGAAGTTTTGCTGCAAACCGCAGAAGCCTATGTATATGGAGAAGATCGGTCTAAGAAGCTTTTGGTACATGTCCTCTTTGATAGTGGAAGTCAGCGCAGTTAATGATTACCCCCATATACAAGGTCTTAAGTAAGCTGACGTGAATATAAGTAAACGCAATAAGCGAATAGATGTATTGATAGGTGCTGATTCTTATTATGAGATTGTCACGGGTGAAATAATCAAGCGTAATTCTGGCTCAGTTGCAATTAACAGTAAAATTAGGCTGGTTACTTGCAGGGAAATATCAAACCTTTTCTGATGTTGAAACATGCACTAATGTTATTTCTAATCTAGTCATAGTTTCTAACTTGAGTTTCTAAACCAAGATGAAAACGGAGAGATAACTGAAACACTGAAGGAATTCTGGAAGCATGAAGCCCATTGATTAACAGAAACCCAGAAAGAAGTTGATAAAGGCAAATCCTAAACATCGTGCGAGAAACATTGAATTCAAGCGAGAAAGATACAAAGTAAGTCTTCCTAAGAAAATTGATTGTTTGCATTATTTAAAGGAAAATTATGGATTGGCCTTAGGTCATTTGAATTCCTTTTACTCTTGGTTGAAAGAAAATCCCGAATTGCTTAAGGAGTAAGATCCTGTATTTAAGGAACAACTTGAGAAAGGTATAATTGAGAAGGTTAATCGACCAAACAATACAGGGCAAAGTAAATATCTGTTAGATGCGCAGAGTTTTAACAGCAGTTAATGCCACCAGGGAGGAGCATGGGTTTTGGGTCACTTGACATGTCGTGATGGAGGCACGATCTAGAAATTCAAGATTAAACTTTCCAGGGTTGTTTTTTAGGATTTTTATTTATTTTTGTGAAACCCAGTTCAATGGGATTTCAGTTTTTTATTATTTTGGAATAGGATTTTGTTCTTCATTTCGATTGTAAAGAGAATTGGTTTTACCAGAGACACAGTTGAAGTACGAGGTGTAAAGTGGCCTAGAGACTTGTGCCTACTTAGTAACTTGATCTGCCTTGGTGAGAAAGTTCCATTTATTACCGTTGCTTTTGACTTTCCGTTCTGATATTGTTATTTTCTGTCGATAACGAACATAATCGTACTTTGATATTGTTGTTGTTGTTGTTTTTCAACTGAAGTTGAAACCATATTTTTGCGCGATGGGAGATAGCGAACAATCCACACAGCCAGGGAAGATGTTGAGGGAAACGGACGCCAGGAGCAGGCAAGAACCAATGGATAAATTTAATGCTCTTGACAACACTATAAGGCAAATGTTCCATATGATAAGAGATATGGCTAATAATCCGCAGCAAGTGTCTGTTAGAGGTCATTTCGAGAAACATTTCAACGACGATGATGTTAGTAGTATAAATCCATTCGATGGTCTGCCAAGAAAACTGAATAAAGAAATATCAATAGAAGAAGTTACAGCCGGCATTAATAAACTGAACAACAACAAAACTCCAGGAATTGACAATATATCTGCCGAAATGGTAAAGTATGGCCCTTTGGCCCTGTCCAAAGCCTTCAAAAATACCCTGAATGAAGCCTTTGAAAAAGAAATAGAACTAGGATTGGGCGACGGCATACTTGTGTCCTTGCTGAAGCCTGGAAAAACCAAAGGCCCTGTCACCAACCTAGGACCAGTGATATTACTCCCAATACTGAGAAAGATCTTGTCAAACATAGTTCTACATCGCATCCAACCTAAGGTAGAACGATTCTTATCAGATTCACAAGCAGCATATCGACCGAGTCGCAGTACTTCAGATATAGTGTGGGCATACAAATGGATCAGTGCAAAGACACAAAAATCACAAATTAGAGTTTACATCACTAGCATAGATATGAGTAGCGCTTTTGATACAATCTGACGTGAACAGCTTGTTGATATTGCAAAGAAATTCCTCGACGAAGATGAAGTAAGAATGATACAGTTGTTATTAAGCAATACAACTCTAGATGTGAGAATAAACAACGCCGAGACAGAGCCCTCCAGTAGCAATATGGGCTCACCACAAGGTGATGCGCTCAGCGGTGTACTGTTTAACATTTATTTTGAAGAATCACTCCGAAAAGTAAGGAATTTTAGACATGAGATTAACAGTAAAGATCACGAAGAAAATGGTAACTGGTCTCCAACATTTCTACCTCAGGAAGCTATATACGCAGACGACGCTGATTTCCTCACAACTAGTGAATTGGAGAAGAATATCATCACAGAAAAGATTGGAGAAATTCTGCTTAGAGATAATTTGAAAGTAAACAACAGCAAAACAGAGCAAACAGAAATTTTTCGAGGAGACAGAAACACAGAGCGATGGAGGACAGTTAAAAAGCTAGGCTCTCTGTTAAGTGATACAGAAGATATACAAAGAAGAAAACAGTTGTCGATAGCATCCATGAATAGATTAAATCACATCTGGATCAGAAAAGACCACGTCAGCGAAAAACTTCGCCTCAAGCTTTACAGAACACTTGTAAAACCAGTTCTGATGTATAACAGCTCTACTTGGGGACTGACACAAAAAGATGCGAAAGGTCTAGATGCTTTTCACAGACAGCAACTGAGACAGCTAATAGGAAAAAAGTACCCTAACAAGATCTCCAATCAGAACTTGTACAAAAGATGCGAAGAAGGACCAATTTCAATTGACATCCTCAAGGCTAGATGGCGGCTGTTTGGTCACATATTACGTTTGTCCGACGATACACCGGCTGTGAAGGCAATGAGATTTTACTTTGAGGGATCGGAGAGGGGATTCAGAGGCAGACCTAGAGAAACTCTTGTGACAACCTTAAATAAAGATATCACCAGAGCAAGAGCAATGGAAAGGTCTTTTCCACTACCGAACATAAAGAACAATGGAGATTTTGAAAAGATACGATCCACAGCAAGGGACCGCAAAGAATGGAGAAGATTATCAGAAGTAGTGTGCAGAGCTGCAGAAGCAGAAACAACATGAAACCTTCATGTCGGGACTGCGTAACTGCAATTATATATATAAGTGTCTGTGTCTTGAAATCCAGCAGGCCTTTCACAGTCAGTTTCAGGTGTGTCTGTTGATAATGTCAACCCCTTATATGAAAGCCAGGAGCATCCTGCATCTTCCCCTTCGTTTTTAAAAGTGATTCTTCCTCCTGAGTGTTCATCTTTGCCTGCTCAGGGCCCTAGCATGGTTTTGGATAACCCAACCTCCTCAGTAGCTGTTGAGCCTATTAATATGGTGCCTCAGTCTGCAGCTAACACACCTGTTGCATGCTCTGTGTCTACCGCTGTGCAGCCAGTGCCAGACATAAGAGAGGGAAATAGCACGATTGCTTCAAAAAATTCTCTCCCCTGTTTTGGTGAATGCACAATGGCACACTGTTGTTATGCTCATAGTGTTTGTTCTGTTTGTTGTGGCGCCCACAAAAAGAAAACCTGTCAAACACAGGTTCAATGTCTTCCCCCAGCGGCATCTGAATCTATATTTTGTGGGCCAGTACCACAAGGTTCAGGCAAGAGAGCCCACTCCAAGTGACTCTCCCCACTGGAACTACCTACTGTTGAGAGGAATCTAAATCCCCTTATTGCCTTTGGCTATATCACCACTAAATTACTTTTTTGGAATTTACTGCTGTCTAACTATGATTATTAAGATAAACAATGGCTTTTACATGGCCTCCGCTTTGGTTTCAATATCAGTTCTTCTGATGTTGTACTCAAATCAGCAGTTAGAAATTGCCTGAGTGCATCTAAACAACCACATATAATCACTAATTATCTCAAAAAAGAAACAGACTTTGGTACTATGTTAGGCCCGCTAGATGTGCCTCCTTATTCATCACAGATTTATCTTTTCCACACCATTGTAGTATTAACGACTTGATACCTGACTCGCAAGCAGAGGTCTCATATACAGGTATTCCAGAGGCAATTGAATAATGCCACTGGGAAAAGGAGCACTGTTTGCACATGAAGTGAAGACAGAAGTGAAGATGGCTCATGGAGGTCTGGGTACTAATTGAGTTTAGGCACCCTACTTCGCCGGCTCAATTTAAGTTACAAATGAGGAAGACGACTCAGAATAGCCACAAAAATTGATTTATATCAAAAATGGAGGAGGAAATGTTAGTTCTCATGCACGATGACGACGAGATCGATGACGACGAATTCCTTGTTTTTCATGAGGCAAATAGACACGGAAACCTGCATGTTGGACTTCAATATTGGAAATATGAACGTTTTAATCTGGATGGGATGCGAGAGGATGAGTGCGAGGTCGAGTTTCAGTTTAAGAAACAAGACATAGCTAGGCTCTGCATTATACCTGCCAGATTTTTTTAAGTGCTCATAGACTATGAACGGGCTTTCATCAAATGTCTGGAGCACAGGATTATATCTCTAGAAAGCAGCAAGATGACAAACAAACCATCATAAATAAATTGCTAGCTGAGAGGGGATCATCAAATTTAACCAGCACCTCCAAACAAAGAAATTAATGGCTTGCCAAAACTACAGCAAAGTACAGTCTATGTGTAAACTACAAGTAGCTCAGAACAGCAAAATAAAAAGAAACCGAGAAGCAAACCTGCAGGTGAGAAGAAAAAGACAGAAACATCAAGTGTAATAAGAAACAATGACCGGGAAAAACTCAATTTTTTAAGAAGAATATAAGAAAGCGAGTCTTAATCATAAGCAACTCAACCCTGCAGTTGTTGGAGGGCGCTGTTGTACACGCTGCTCTAAAAACTGTGTATAGCGAGGATACGTATAGAGCTCACCCAGAACACTCCGATCTTCGCCACATTCATCGCAGGCTCCATGCTAGATGAGAGAGAGACAGAGATAATGAAAGTTTGTTGGCAAACCTTTATATTCCAACATCAGTTTGATGAACGGGTGCAGAAATGTGTTCCTGCCTGTGGACATTGTTTAGCCAAAATGATCTTGTGACATTAGGCATCAGCAGCAATTGTCAATCACAATAGGCATTATTTGATACAAAAGGCTTCTTTGGCAGGGGCAAGGCTTCGCAAGGCTTCCCTGCTGATGCGAAAAATGGCACAACTGTTAATTTTAGTGTTAACTGTGGCTGTTTTTTCATCTCATTCGTTATTTAAGAGACTTTTTCGCTCGCAAGCTCCTCAAGAAGGTGTCTAATTTAATCTACCCAAAAATCTACGTTTGGCATGAATTTATTGCCTAAAAATGAAAAGATTTGCAAAAACTCACGGTTAACACTTGAAAATGGAATAGTCTTGGATCATATCAAATTCAATTTTCAAGAAAAGTATAGACTGTGGACTGTCTGTCAATTTTCTCCCTTCGCATGTACGAAATCCAAGTCAAAGTTTATACAGCATTTGAAACATACATTGCACACCTCTTGGCAAAATCTGCATTGTTTTTTCTCGTTAACACAACTTTTGCAGGCATTTTAAAAATCGTTAACCGTGACTGTTAAAGTGCCCCTTCACCTTGGAGGGAGTTTATGAAAACAAAAGACCAAGGCTGCGGTCACACTATACTTGTAAAAGCATCCTTTTTTCTAATCCGTATTTGCTCTTAAATCATGCCACCCGGTCACATATGATTTTTCACAAGGATGCTTTATCAAATGCAAATTGATAACATGCAGTGTTTGTTGAAAGTTTGCTAATTTTTCGTCACGTGTTTGCAGATTGCTAACACGCACAGTACATTTCCCGCCAATGCCCCTCTAGCAATGCTTCTGTGTTCGCACCAATTTGAAATGTTTCTTTATTCGTTATCATGATGGAGTTCGAATCTTCTATCTTGTTCTTCGCCATGGTTTATCGATTTATTGCATATTCAAGAGCATCAGCTATTAGAAAGAAACAGATCATGGCAAAGCGAGCTTTTCTTTTGGCCAGAGCACGAAGAAACCGTTTCCTTTTATCAACAAACAGCTGTCATGCTTTTTGGGTTTTAAAAGAAGCAAATTTGCTTCGAACAGCAAAGCGGGTTTGGTCTATTGAAAAGCCTCAGCAATGGTTCGATAGACTATGGGATAATGAAGAGTTTGATACCCTCGATGACTATTGGAAACAAGAGTTCAGATTTTCTAAGCGTTCATTCAATGATATTTTGAAAATTGTTGCTGGCGATATGGAAAAAATCGACACTAAGTTTAGAAAGGCGATTCCGATCCAAAAACGTGTAGCCATTGCGCTATGGAGACTTTCGACAGGAAACAGTTTTAGATCAACTGCTGCTGTTTTTGGTGATGGGAACTCTAGGGCAGTCGATATAACCAAACAATTTTGCAAATTTATTGCGAAACGATCAAGCAATTTTATAAAGTTTCCAAGAAATGAGAGAGAAACTTCTATAGCTTTGGAAAAATTTTCAGAGATTTGTAAAATCCCCCAAGTTATAGGAGCCATTGACGCCACACATTCGCCTATTGACTACTTTTGCAGAGAGCAAAAGTTCACAATAAATACGCAAGCTGTAGTGGATGGAAAATTGAAATTTATAGATATATCAACTGGTTTTCCAGGCAGTATTCACGATGCAAGGGTTTTACGTGAAAATTCAATTTATCATACAGCTGAAAGGGGCGATATTTTGAATAATCCACTCGCATACATAGAGAACCAGCCAGTTAAACCGTTCATTATTGGCGATGGGGCATATCCACTGAGCAGTTGGCTTTTAAAACCGTACCCTGACATTGACCAGATCGGAAATAAAATACAACAAAACTCTTTCTTCTGCCAGATCTGTTGTGGAGAGAGCGTTTGGGGTTTTGAAAGCGCGTTGGAGATGCCTATTAAAAATGCTTGATAATAAAACCAGCAACGTTGTAGAGGTTCTAATAACTTGTTGTGTCCTTCACAATATATGTGAAGATAACGGAGATGAAGTGGAAGACGAAGAATTTATTGCGCGTGTTATTGAACGCGAACAACAAGGCATGGTAGCAATTAACGAAGATGCTGCTGAAAACAATGGTGCAAATCTTCGGACATTGATAAAAAACTTTCTAAGAAACAACTGAATTCAAAAGAACTATATCTAAGGGAGCAGTCATAAATTATTGCAGGGACCGGGGTGGAAGCAAATGAGGAGGTATCTGAAAATTTCTAATATAATTTTTTGGGGTCTGAAATTTTAAGAAGGCTTCAGGCAGGGGTCTGAAAATAAACAAACTAAATTTTTATTTCTTTGGAAATATTTTTAAATTATTAGGGGGCAATTGCACCCCTTACCTCCCATGTGTTTGCCACTGGTAGATTCCAGCTTGACTATCTATCAGTTTCTCTTGAAGAAGTTTGTAGATGTAGTTTTATTATTCATTAGCTTATTCATCAGCTTAAAATTATGCTTTTATGATGTAGTATTGTTACTATTACCAGTAAAGTTTTTTCCGTCAGGGGTCAGAAAGGTTTTGGCAAAAATTAGATGGGGCTTGATATTTTCAAGACCAGGATGCAGGGGTCTAAATTTTTTTGCTAATATCATCAAAATGCTTCCAACCCCTCCCTGCTTTTAATAACGACTGCTCCCTAACATAAATATAATCATGAAAATTAAGTATAAGTTTAAATATATGGCAATGAAGTAAACATTACTTTTTAGCCAAAAGAGTTGCCAACTGCATAAAAAATTCTATCTCGTTCCTTTTCTCCAATCGCTGCTTTTCTCTGCTGTTCTTCCAGCTGCATCAAAAACTCTCTATTCCTCTGATCTGATTCCCTCAATGCCTCCATCTGCCTTTCTTGCATCTCCAGAAACTTATTTTTGAAGTTCTCTTTGACTTTTTTTGCTTTTTTCCCACTTTTTCTGGTAGAGCTCATTCCTTTTTTCCTCTTTTTGTTACCATTGCTATCAGCATCATCATCTTCATCCTCATCGTGAACATCATCATCATCATAATCATCATCATGTCTAT
The DNA here is from genome assembly GCF_057945365.1 of Rhopilema esculentum. NCBI lineage: Eukaryota > Metazoa > Cnidaria > Scyphozoa > Rhizostomeae > Rhizostomatidae > Rhopilema > Rhopilema esculentum. The sequence goes on from NW_028300842.1 coordinate 202,194, forward strand.
CGCCATATCCATTGTCTTCTTTATTACCCTCCTCTTCCAATTCCACAGCCTCTACCCCTTTTTCTACCACACTTCTATCTTCACAAGAGTTATCCTCCTCGACAGCTACCCCAACTTCTCTTACCAAATCCAATTCAACGATTGGCCTGCATGACAAAACTTCATCAAAATCCTCAAAGAATGGAGGAAAATCTGGAGCAGCGCCACTCTTTCTATTGTTCTCCTTTGCTTTTTTGTACCCGTCTTTTAAATTTGAAAGTTTTTTCTTGGCTTGCTCGACAGTTTTTTTCGGTCCATTTTTATTTACATTATTTATAATTTTTAACCATGCCTGTCTATTGCGACTGCTTTCCAGCTCTGTGACATCATCCTTCCACTCTTTGATAAGGCTTCTTGTTTGCTTCTCGGACCAGCGACAATTTTTAACTTCTTTCTCCTTTTTTCCTTTGCTTGAATCGAGCGCATCCTCTGGATTCAGTGCCATACGTGCATTCTGATAACGTTAAAATTCCATTTGCTGCGAATACATTTGGTACTGAAACGACTGTGGTGGATAGTTGTTTTCACGAGAACTGCCTGGAAAACTGTAAGGGTACGACATGCTTGTACAGAACTTTTGATTTTGGTTCTTCGATTTGTTCAGTGAAAGTACGTTAATGAAAACAAAATTTTCGTCGTGTGTATTTCATTTCATGCCAACCCCAAGGAAACATCAGAAGTAGGAAACAGAACAGCAGGGATTTATTTATTTAGAACGCTTAACAAGTATTTAGATTGGTTTTGGGAAGCTACCGAGCATCCTAAAGGATTAGAGAGATTTTCTTTGAGAATCCTAAAAGCCGGCCAAATTCCAGAAATATTTAGCAAGGAGATTAGCATGACACCTTTAAAGAAAGCATGCTTAAAAACCTAGTGTGACCGCAGCCCAATAAACATAAGAAGTTAGAAAATCATTTTTCGTTGTGTAATTGCAAAGGAATTCAGAAATATTGGGGTTTTATTCCACACCCCTCGCGATGCAGTACTGCGTTTTAAGGGTGGACTGGGAATGAGCCTTAGCTACATCATACCAGGAACCCATATTGGAATCGTATCTGGAAGAAGACCAGGTCTGTGCGTACTTTGCTCAATCTTTCCGATATTTTACCATGTCTTCTTCCGAAAGCGATGTGTCTAATGCGAATGGTAGTTATGATTATGAGTCTGAAGTGAATTATGCTATAGAGGTTGAGGGAAACGAGGAAATAGGTGCCGCCGTGGCTGCTGATGTCGATTCAAGTACGGACGATGATAATGGCCTACTCAAATACGATTCTGTTGCGGACGAAGAGTACGTTCAAAATTATGAAAGGGCTATTCAGGAAAATCGAGAAGAAGAAAGCATCTTATCAAGACGTTTTGAAGGCATTGAACAACTGGACTCTTGGTGAATTTTTAGTCAAAGACTTTCTACCTCTAGAGACTGTATTTCTACAAACCGGAATAAATAGGCACAGACCAAAGTAATGACGATATAGAGTCACGTCGCCCCTTATGGAACGATTTCAGTAAAAATTGTTTCCTCAGCTTTTTGGTAAGCTTTTAAAGTGCACAATGGAGAAAAACCGGGAATTATTATTTGCCTTCTTTCCTTCTACCTTTATTATTCGTCAGTATCAAATCAGATTTTCGTTGAGCCATTTGTTTTCAAATTCAGGGTAAAGAAAAGAAAGTTATCCTCCAGTTTGGTTATCTTACTAGAATGAGACTTTATCACATGTCACATGTTCATCCACTCATGAATTGTTGAGAAACACAACAGGAAGCCCACCGTTCCATCAAAGAAGCCACTAGGCCAATGAAAGTGCTCCTGATAAAAAATCCCGGTGAATGAAAATTGTGCAAGCTATTGTTTGGGTTTCAACGAATATTCGTTTTTGGGAGATGAAGAAACACGTTGTGGGGGTTGGTTTTGTTTGAGCTAAAAAGCGGCCGAGTGAATGACCAAGAAAGTTGAGGTTCAGGAAATAAAGAAGGGTCAAAGGTCTAATGACAACTTTTTCGTTTACATACCGCTTACTTTTAAAATATTCTCCTAGCTTTTAAGAACAAAATGAGTTCAAGTAATTAGCCAATAATTAGCAAAGAGTTCAAGTAATGTCGTCAGCAAAATAATTTCGCGTGTTTTTTGAAGATAAACCAAACTAAACTCCTTCATATTTAGTTTTATCACTGCACAGTCAGAATTCATGAAAAAATTGAATTGTTCCATAAGGGGTGATGTCACTCTATTCGAATGTGGGCATGAGTGTTTTTCCATCTCATATTAATGTATATAGGAATCTAATTAAGTTGAATATATGAGTCGTTGGCATCTTAGGGCTTATTTTTCATTTATTCTACATTCGAGCCTTAAATACTTGATTACTGAAATACGAGGTGCAAATTTAACCAATTTACACCAAAATCAAAGTATTTATCGAAAACTATAACCTCAAATAACAAACTGGTTGAAGGGGCCCCCTGAAAAGTAAAACTTGTGGGTCTTTGATTGAGCCATATTCCCCTTTTGTACGTAATTTACAAAATCCAAAAGTGAATACCTAGAGATATAGTAATATAAATGTTTATGTTAAATAGTTACGGATAACTGCCTCAGATCTATAAGGATTATGCCTTTTTCTTTAGGTGCAAATGTGGAAACTGTGCTATAGACAGACTTGCAAATGCCAGAGAATGCAAATGCTGCACTGAAATTAAAGGTTCTATGTTATCATTGACAACTGTTGAAGAAAGGCAAGATATTGGCGAACAGACTCCAACATGTGTGTTTGAGGACCCTGGGTTTAAACCAGTGGTCCTTAGGGGTGATAGCACAGGGCTTTAAAAAACGACAAAACAAGATACAAGCTTACTGGATTTGAAAATAAGTAAGTGCATTGTTTTCAACAACAAATTGCACTTTCACAAGTATACGTATCCAAAGTTAACAGAGTATTATATACAGTTAACACATTTTCTATAATCCTTAAGGCTAAAGTTGTTGGGGGTACCATAGATTTTTTTCCTTTCTTTAAATTAAATCTAATGTGTGATGGTTTTTTATAAGGTTCAATATATTTCATTGTGTTGTGAGTTTTTATTACAAAATAAACATCATTCAGTGTTATCTTTTTCCTTCAGGTTCCTACGAAGTATCTCATACAGATCCTTCACGAGGTTGATACGCGGTCGCCTTGGAAACAAAAGAATTCCCTTGCCGGCCTGTGCATATAATGCAATTCGACAAGAATTTCCAGTTTTGGCAGGAAATGCAAAGGGGTTTGAGAGTAATAGTTCAGAGTAAATCTAAGTTTCCAAAAGTAAATTCTTCTCCCTGATACTTTAATACCTTTCTCAACCATACAATTTTAATGTTATTTATTGGTTGGACAGTCGACTTTCTTGTGTCCTTTCATCGGATGCTTACACACAGAGCATTGAGGCTTTGATCTTTGCTTTGTTGCAGTTTGTACAATTTGGTTAACTGTCATGAAAAAGAAGAAGTTTCTCAATGCTAAGAGGTACATTGTATATATCTGATTGTATGTATGTAACATATTTTTGCTCTGCAAATCAGGATTATATAGCGTGGATTAAGAAAGATGCTTTTATTATTATAATATGACTTTAACCGAGGATATGTTTGATCAATGGGTTATGAAACAATTGCTGACCTGTCATTGTTGGCGGTACATCAGTAGCAACTAATGATTGACTCATTCACGTACATCAGTACCAACTTTCAACATCCTTTAACTCATTTACTGCATCCTGTAACATTGTTGGTGACTTGACGCCATCAAGAATGGTCTGATAAATGTCTTCCACCTAATTTGGCGATATAATTCAGTAAGATATTCCTTAATACAGAATGCGAGAATCCTTAATTCTGATCCTCAAATTTCCTGGATTGTCTATTGCCATTTGTTTTTATTTAATTCAAAATTATAACCTTAACTGCAGCAGGGCTGTATTAGATTTTTTATTGAGTCAAAGTGAAATTCTGTAAAAGCAAATGTGTAATTAGAAAACTTTCAGAAAATTAAGTTTAATGTTAATTGAGAATTTAAAAAAGGAATTCTTACCAAAATTTTGTGCCACTGGAACATCACATACTGTTGTGGTACCATTTTTGAATTTTGGGTAGGCTACTTTAATCTGCACAGACCCATTCTTCTTTCTTTATACATCACGGTTGACATTATAATTGAAATGTATTGCAGCTAGAGCATGCCTGGAATTATCCAATTTTGATATTTTAAAGTATATACAAAGTTATTTGAAGTTTTTATTTACACCTCATGAAGCTAATATAAATTTTTTTCAAATCTCTAAATATTTGTGAAGAAACCTTTTGATTTCAGGGATTCTGAATCTTTATCAAAACTGACTTGTATATTAATTTGTTACCTGCGGTACATTCCAACATATGAATAACAAATCATCTTTGGTGCAAATTGGTTGACTACAGAATGAAAACCTTCCAAACAGCTAGTCTGCGCATCATTTGAAAGCTTCTTTATGCCTTTTAGGGATCCTGGCTTTGTCGGGGCATTGCAGACTTTTTCGTATGCATCAGAATCTGCAGTTAAATGACATGTTGATAAAATGACAGATAGGTGTAAGATTTGCATTAGTACTGTACATTGAATGAGCTTCTACTTTCGAATGATTAAAAATTTAGCAATTTTCATAACTAACCTTTTAACAACCATTTGCGCTTTGTTAAATCTGGACGATGACTGCAACTACTGAATAATGGGTCGGGTAGATTCTCGTGCTTATTTAGTATGTGGCTTAAAAACGCTTTGTACTTGGCAAGTATCACATCACCATTCCCATCCATGGTTGTTGTGGCACTCCAATACACATGATTAACCCATGATTCTATCCACTCGTTGATGACTTCACAACCCTTTTCTTTGCCAAGTTTTGTTAACATTTTATTCACTTCTGAAGTCAAAAATAAAAAATTAGAAGATTTGCAATTGTGCTAATAATGGTAAGATTTGCAATTGTGCTAATAATGGAAGGAAGTTGTGAATAATAATAAACAAAAAAGAAAACACTCTTTGAAAACGTTTGCAAGGCAATTATACGAAGAAAGCTGTTAAACATACTTTTTGCAACATGCCAGATGTCATAACGATGAATTATTTCTGGATGGTTCTCTTGTATAAAGCTTGATATAACTATGTGGCGATCTGAGACAAATTTGGAAATTGGGACATCTATCAGTAAAGCCTCTAGACAGAGTTTGAATCCATATAATTCCATAGCACTGCTGCTACCAGCTTGATTTCTCTGGAATGTAAATTATGTACAAAGTACTAGTACTAGTGCCCAGTCAAAGAGTAAAAAATTCCATGAATGGGGACTGGGCATTAGTACCCCTTTCTAAAAATAGAACAGGGGGCATGTTTGAGAATTTTTCAAATTTTAATCGTTTTCTGCACATGAAATTATCTGTACCTACCAGATTTTCTGTTGCTATGTGTTTCTGGACGATAGATAAACGTTGAATCTTCTTAAGGGGACTGGGCACGAGAACCCCCATCTAAAAAAAGGGGATGGAGGCAATTTTCAGGATGGGTCCAACTCTCATCTTTTTCAGCGTGAGAGTGTCTATGTCTGCCAAATTTCATGCTTTTATCACAATTTGCACGGTGCATTGTATCACCCGCTGCACTACTACCTATGTGCCCTCTTTGTAATTTTGTGTGATCCACTTAACATTTTGTGTGAAACTTATAGTTAAAAATGAACCCTATACTGTAGCACATTTCTACAAGGATGACGTTTTTAGTCATAAAATAAAGAGAGACTATTACTTAACCAGTTTTTTCGGTTCAAAATATAACAAAATCAATTTCCAAGTAGGGGCATCAACTCATTTTAGATTCAACAGAATTAGCTTCAAATAGCAAATTTGATTAATATTTTGACATTTTTACCCTTTGGTGTTTGAAGAAAGTTGTGAACGAGATTGTGCAAAGATTCATGTGATTGAAAATCTGTCTGACTTTGAGATTGAGCCCCCAGCTAACAATGTTGACATACAGAGCAGGAAGTTGCTGGCAGGTATGTTAGTTCCAGTCATTTTCGGTTGACTTCTCCAAAGATATTCTTTCAGACATGCTGGGTTAATACAGTGGCTCCTAACAATCAGCATTGTTCCACATTTAGTTGCTTTAATGTTAGGGTTGTCACTCTTGCAGAAATGACAGAACTTGAAGAGCAACAAGATTTGAACCAAAAATGAGATGAATTTTGGTTCTGTCCAGAGGTTTCCATCTGTAGCTAAAAACCTGTGTTTCAGAATGAAGTAAATTTTAAACATATGCATAACTTGACTAAACAATTTGAAAGATATGTTTTCTTTGCTAATTATCTATCTGCAAAACTGCATAGAATAGTAATGTTTAAAACAAGAAACACTGCAATGTGCAGATAATAAACAACAATGAAACACAAGTGGATTAAAGATAGGTAATATTTTACCTCAGCATATGGGGCTTCATCAGAGCAAAAGTAATGGCATAGTAATGTCTGCGACAACTAAACCAGATTTTAAATTGGTGGGTAGTATACAATCATATTTAACATGTAAATGGTACTGATTAATTTACCTAGAAGCCTCTTTTGTGTCACTTTCTACATCGCTTTCTGTGTCTGAAGGATCAGATGGTTCATAAGTTGACATTTCCTCATCCTAACAATCAAAATCATGCTCCTCCAATGATTCATTATCACTTTCCTCAGAACTATCAGCTTCATTTGGAAGATCACCGAACATAATTTTTGTAGAATCACTCTTTTTAGGTGACCTCTTTGTTTTCCTTACTTTCCCTGAAATCAATGTTTCACCACAATAAAAATGGCTGGATTCAAGTGATGATCCATCCTTAGTATGAAATAGGCATCACTTCCAAAATAGGCTTTTCAGTGCTCTTTGTGCAATTTTATGATATTATGTTTGCACTCTTCTTTGCAAGGTTGCTACCTCAATTAAGGCTATAATGGTAGCACTTTAGTGGAGGGGCAAAGCCCTGTTCAGATCTTTTCAGGAGAGAGGGAGTTGGTATACCTGGACTTTGGACATTTTTTCCACAGCTTTTGTCACAGAGAGAAAAGTGAAACAGAAGCCTTGAAATTTAAAGGGCCAAATTAACTGAAAAGCTTTGTAGAAGGATTTAAGCCATTTAGAAGCCATTTAGAATGCAAAAACTTCTGGATCAAACAGAATCAATTGCACATTCGGGAAATAATTAGGAAAAACAAAAACCTACATTGTAGTAAAAAATTTTGTGATAAAATTATTCTTACCATAACACCAAAACTGGATTTTCTTTCAGTCTTCCCTCTATCCCTAGACCTCCCTCCCTATTGAAGGGTTTGACTGGTGCAGTTTCCTGTTTCAAGTTTGTTTAGCAAAAATGCCCACCTATTTTTTAAAGTTTCTTCAAAGATAAAAACTGAATTTGAAAGTGGACGTGTCCATCATTTTTTAGTCACCTTAAGGTTGTGACACAAATCCAATCATAATCTAACAACCCACTTCTTGCCATTTAAATCCGCCCATGCTTCTTAGGCTTCCTCCCAGACCCCCCCCCCCCGCATTTTTCCTATTTTATTTACCCTGGTAATTATGGAATGTTAACAAAAATTTATTTACAAATTTGAAAAAAAATATTTTTCCTGGCTGATTATGGCTAAACTGGGTTCTTGAAGGCTACTTCTTTTATAGCATTCAATAACGTTTATTTCTCCGAAAGAATGTGTGACTTAAAAACGTGTCAGTTCTTTTCTTATCCTTTATAAAACCTTACTATGATAAAATTTGAATTTTTTCTTGCTCAATATATAAAAATTTCTGACACGGTGATGCCACACCCACCCTTCTCTGACGTCATTGATTTCTATACATACATAGTACATTTGTTTGAACTAACTTGTCAATTTTTGATTTTTCAGTCTTTGTTTTGATAACAGTACCCTTACCTTTTGATGTTGTTGTACCTAGAAAATAATTAGGTGCAAGAGTTACAGGAGGGACGTGTTTTCAAATGTGCAAAATCATGAAAATCTACTAATTAAAAACAAATTTAACGTTAGAAATCTGAATAATTGTTTTCTTCAATACCTCTGGATTATATGATTCATTATCGATGTAGTTTTCGTCTTCCATTGAATGACCAGCAACATTTGGCTGTTCGTCGATTGCAGCGAGGTTATCTACAATGCCTGCCAAAAGTCTTGGAACACTTGCTACAATTTACGTTGTTTCTTTAATCTTTAATCTACATGTTTCTTTAATTACTAGTCAGTGTTACAGCAGTCAATACTTGGTTCGATACCATTTTTGGCTATAATTTTAAGACGATCATGCATCGTTGCTACCGTACGATCGATGATGGAGGAATCGAAATTGAAAAGTGTCTGCAAAGCCCTAACACGGAATTCTTCGAAACTTTCTTTTTCGATCTTCAAATATAATGCTTCTTTTACCAACTGAGATTTAACATTATTGAAAATATTTTCAATCGGATTCAAATCGGGTGATCTTGGGGGTATCTCTATGAGCTCTGCCCCTACATCGTGTAACGCATCGGTAGCGAGTTTGCTCCTCTGACTTGGATCATTGTCCATTAAAAAAATTAGCTTCTCTTTCTCCTTTGATATGGCACTACAATTAGTGTAGGATGTAAAGTTTTGTGAACAAATCTTGCAAATCATTCTGCATTGAATTTTTGATATTCTTCTGCAATGACAACGCTGTTTGTGAACCCAACACCAACTAGAAGATGGAGTCTCCGCCCTTCAGGTAAGCTTTTGGACCCCTTTGTGGTGTGCTTGAGACCTTCATTGGATCTTCTCCAAATTCTCCCTCTTGGTGTTAAAGCGTCTCTATAGGGGTTACGTTTGTAAACGAAAGAAACACCATCCAAATAGAGAAGGAAGTCGTCTGTCCAGAATTTCCGATCATATTTTTGAATTGCTTGCCTGGCATAACATTGCCTCCTCCTTCTGTCTTTTTCTGACAGCAAACCTTTTTGTCGTGGTCGTAAGCATCTATATCCATTTTCGTTCATTAATCGCACCAGGGTTCTGTAACTGACTTTGGTTACACTGCATTCTTTTGCAACATCATGTACAGTTACGTTGGCATTTTCATTCCTTAGCTGCTGGAATGTCCTTATGAATCGCTGCTTTTCTCTTCTGCTCATAATTGGTGGTCGGCCTGTTATCTTTTTTTGCTTTTTTATGGCCAAAGCTTCCTTGCATATGCAAACAACACTTGACGGCGATATATGACATTTTTTCGAAATTTCTCGATATGATAAAGAGCCCTCAACTCGCAAATAATATGCATAGGCTCTCGTTTTTGAGTTGATTTTGCCACTGAACACCATTGCTTCTTCTCGATTCTTGCTAAGGTTGCAATTCGCATGGACTTGAATTTATATACATTTCATTTCAACACAATTGCTTATGAATGCACGTCACTCTTTTTTGTTTTCTAATCCATTTGTTACTGAAAAATCAATGGAAGCTAACTGTGAAGTATTTGACGTAAATGACGGTCTTGGCCCTTTACGTAGGGATGTGTCGATTGGAAGAAATAAACAAAGAGAAGGTGTAGCCTGTTTACTTATTGTTTATATGTGTTGCGAGAGAGTTTCATCTCCTGTTGAATCGCTCTAATAGATGCCATAAGAAACCGTAAACAAATACAAATTATAACATAAAGATAATGGAACCCCACTTGAAATAGAGAAAATGCAACCCCCTACCATTATCACAATAAGGTGTTAAAAAACAGTTGTTTCGTCATCGGCAATGAAATCAGCGCCCTCGATTACCCTATGTTCGGACAAAGTTGCGGGTTTATGTCTTTCAGTTTGATGTATAAAAATCAGACAAAGTCTTGCCTGCCACAAGTCTTGGAACACTTGCGACAATTTAGGTTGTGCACGAGCTGCAACATCCCCTCCCCCCTTGTACAATGTTGTGCCACGGAAATATGAATAATCCTACATGTACAAGTGATACATTTTTACATAGCTATGGTTTTCAGCTAGCGAATCAACATTATATGCGGGGGAAAGGGAGCAACACCCTCCTTGTTGACATGGAAATAGAAAGGAACACGCGAATTCACAGAAATCTCAGGGTGTTCCAAGGACTTTTGGCAGGCATTGTAGGCCTATGGTTGAATCCGTGGTAGAATTCCCTTTGGCTTTGCCCAATGGGATTGTTCTAGACCCTAGAACAATATAAACAAATAATACCTTATTGCTCTCGTTCAAAATCTGCTACAAATACGACACAAAACAGTGCCTAACTTCAAAATGCGGGTAGCTAATTTTTATTTAGGCCTGTAGGCCGAAATGTTGTTGTAAATCTAACCATGAAAAGAAACACACCGCAAATAGATTAATGATCTTATTTGGCCAGCATTGATGTAAATATTAAATAAATTCGAATATATTTCATTAGACGACTACCCTGGTAAATCTAACATTGGAGAAAATATCGTGGTTTCTATAACCCCTACCTTTCTTCGCGTTCCGTCCGTCATCATTCCATCTCTGTCTTTCGCCGTGTTGTTTGACTCTAATATGGTAGGATACTGTACTACCCCAACTTCATCAGTAATAAGCCGTGGGCTTGTCCCTGGGAGCAAAATTTTCCTAGTGAAACTGTCTAGGGTGAAGTGTGCAGAGCAGATGACCGAATGTTAAGATGCTGTCCACTGATCAGCCCGTTTCGAGTTGATGAAGTCGATCCATCTCTTGCGTCTTCTTTTAGCCTCAGGGCGATCAACGTTGTTAAACAGCACTGGATGAAGTGCAATACATCGATTCTTATCGGGTATGTTACTGCAAGTTGGTAAAATGCACCTTGCCGGTGTCATATGCGTTTCGGTAACCTTATGCATTTCGGTCTGGGTACACAAACGCATGGCAATTTTGGTTATGCAAAAAGGTACCCAAGCACTTAAACAATAGGTAACCAAAACGAATGGTAGAATTTAGCATGCATTTCGGTCCGGGTACACAAACGCATGGCAATTTTGGTTATGCAAAAAGGTACCCAAGCACTTAAACAATAGGTAACCAAAACGAATGGTAGAATTTAGCATGCATTTCGGTCCGGGTACACAAACGCATGGCAATTTTGGTTATGCAAAAATGTACCCAAGCACTTAAAGAAGAGGTAACCAAAACGAATGGTAGAATTTAACATGCATTTTGATCCGGGTACACAAACGCATGGCAATTTTGGTTATGCAAAAATGTACCCAAGCACTTAAAGAAGAGGTAACCAAAACAAATGGTAGAATTTAACATGCATTTCGGTCCGGGTACACAAACGCATGGCAATTTTGGTTATGCAAAAAGGTACCCAAGCACTTAAACAATAGGTAACCAAAACGAATGGTAGAATTTAGCATGCATTTCGGTCCGGGTACACAAACGCATGGCAATTTTGGTTATGCAAAAAGGTATCCAAAGCACTTAAAGAAGAGGTAACCAAAATGAATGGTAGAATTTAGCATGCATTTCGGTCCGGGTACACAAACGCATGGCAATTTTTGTTATGCAAAAAGGTACCCAAAGCACTTAAAGAAGAGGTAACCAAAACGAATGGTAGAATTTAGCATGCATTTCGGTCCGGGTACACAAACGCATGGCAATTTTGGTTATGCAAAAAGGTACCCAATCACTTAAAGAAGAGGCAGCCAAAACGAATGGTGGAATTGGGCCTTTCTCTTTGAACTGCACTAAACCAAAAAAAACTAGTTTGTTTACGAAAAAGCTTAGTTGCAGACATAAATGCAATTTGACGCATGAACCCAGGTCATAATAAAAGGATAGTGAAGAAAATCTAGAAAAACTCGATTCAAAAGGTAATAAATATGTGATTTATAAAACATCAGCAGGTAATGTGAAAAATTAAAAAGTAAATTCAGATTTTAATTAAAACTCCATCACGTGAAAACTGTTGAATATCTGATGGCAGAAGTTCATCTTTCACACTGGAAAGATCGATCTCGGATCCTGTCACCTGTCGGATCCTGAAATATCGATCGAGTGTAAGCAACTTTGTTTGACACAATAAAAATAATTTCGTGCACCTTGGTGCCATTTACCATCGCGCTTGAGATAGAATGGTTTGGAGCTGTAGTGTCCGATCAGAAATCTTTGCATTGCTTGCTGCTTTTCCTTGAAGGGGGCCCTGCATGCTTCACACCTTTTGGCTCTTGTTTTTTTGCCAACCTTCACCATCAAATATCTATATTTGATTTTAATTTTTGAAGCTTTTGGTGTTGCTAGGACTTGTTGTGGAGATCCTGGAGGACTCGGATTTTCAATTGCTTTTGCTACTGCATGCACGAGCTCCGAAATGCAAACAGCGCACTCGAAATCTTCGTTGTCTTGGAGTTTCGTCTCTCCTTTGCACTTAGCATGGATCCATCTTGGGCATGACATACATTGTAGCTAGAAAAAAATGCAAGTTTCTCGTTCAAATTTGTTTTCTGATTTTTACAAAAATCTATTATGTGACGAATGAATATTTGTAGTTAACTTTTGGTGGTCAAAATAGATAGGCGATCAAAAATAGACTTTTTCCCGTTATTGTATCGTCGGGTAAGTACAGATGTAGAAAATTCCCTTATTTAACTGTATTATATAATTCTTTTGTTGAATTGATAGCCTTGAAGTCTAAAAAAAATTACAGAAAATTGCCCAGTCAAGTACTTACTGTAACATCATCACCTTCATAAAAGAGCAAACGCTGCACCATCCATTTTCTCTGCCATCTGCAGTATGAAAAAAAGGGTTGTGAAAATTCTTTACATGAAGATCCATTTGAAAAGCAGTCCGCTGGTCTGAAAGGGCTACAGTTTTAAATGAAAATGAAAATTTTCAAACAAAAGCAACAATTACAAATCTATACAAAGTATTATGCACATGTTCAAACATTTGCTGATGTAGAATAACTTTATGAAAAAAATCTTCAACGTTTTCACTTTCATATATTTTTGCAATTAAGTGAGAAATATCTCACCTGACGATGCAACAAGTAATTCTGCGATTTCTTTAAGGTATCTTTCCATGTCCGCAGTTTTGTTTGCAATGTTTGCGTGTCCTTTAGCAATTATCTGTTCTGCAAACTGATAGCAATACAGATAAATTTATTTTTCCATGAATGAGTACCACAAACAGAAAATTAATTTTTTCAGACAGACAAAAAACATACAGTCTTCTAAAATTAAGTGAAAATTTATTGAGCTAAACTCGCCTAGACTAACAGGTACCATTCAAATTTGCTATACTTCTTCTTTATCCTTAATACTTTTTGATACAAACACAAAGCATACCTTCATTGTGTAGACACCGCAGTTAAATCCATCAGTTTGTTTTGGATGCGATAGCGCTACGTATCTCCACGCAATTGTCAGTGCGTTGAGATATGCCACCCTGTTTCGCCAGAATAATCTAAACAAATAATTACAGTAGAAATATAGTCATTTAGGCATAGAAAGAGCCTTATCAAATTCATTATGCAGCAATTTAAAAATAAGCTATACAGTCAAATAAATAATATATGGGTATATTCTCCATACTTCCAGTTCTTCATGAGTGTTGCCACCTGACTTTGAAGCTCACCAAATGAATTAAGGAACATTAATGCTCCTTCTTTGGGCTTCACCATCTGCAAACAGAATAGAGATTATAGAGATTAGTGATTAAACCGATTTGTCGTGGAAGTTAGATGAACAAGACGACTTACATGTAAAAATTCAGGAAGACGAAACTGCGAATTTTTTCAGACGACTTACAACTAGAGTCCAATGACATGAATTCATGTTATTTCCACCAACCACAAAGTCGTAATCCTCAATTTTTACCTTTAAGAAAAAATCTGTGAGTGTATTTCCGAAAAGCAACAAAAATATTCGAAACTCATTGATGTATTTTATTATTCATCTATTATTTTGCTGAAGAGGGGCCTAAATTTTCTCTGACAAGCTGAGCTTTCGTCGTCAAGGCTGAGAGTATTTTTCATATTTTTCTACTTAAATTCACACGATGTAGTGAATGTAATCAAACAAAGGAAATCTTTTTTTATGAGCCAGAGTAAACTAATCTCATTTTCATTTAAGCAATTCGTGTTTCTGATTGGCCTATTTCGGTCCACAACTGGGTATTTTTATTTCCTAGCGTAAAGTTTTTGATCTATGTTCTGACGTTTTATACTCTGAAGAGTGTACTCTGAAGTTAGTTTACTAAAATGTTTGCTTTTTTCAAAGCCATTTTTAATTTTGGTACTACCAAAAGATTGTTTGAATTCTTACCTTCCTTAGCTTTTGCTTGTAGCACAGTCCATTGCAAATTTCGGACATGATGCAGGAGCCAATGACCAAAATCTTTGTCTGTGAAAATTTCCTTTATTGTAAATTTTTGCTTGCCCAGATAGATTTACGAAACATGTCTAGTAGCAATTTTTAAGCCTCTTTTTTACGTTTCTTTATGAATAACCGTTAAAGATAAAGGCTTTTACACTGCATAAAGCAATAACATCATCAAAATTTTGAACTGCTTTTTAAAAATTTGCAGAGTCATCAGAAAATTAGTTCCAGGTAGTTATGCACTTTATACTTACATTTTGGTTGCTGTATAGCCTCGACAGAAGAACCAAATACACGTCTATCACCTATAAGATAAAAACACAGCTGGCTGCTAATTGTTTCTGTAACATCGTTTTCTCACATTTGGCAACATCTTATATCATAGCCACTAATTTTTCGATTGAAATGAAGTCAAAAATTCCTAGTAGCTACAGGCTTTGCAATCACATAATATATACCATAATAAAATTTATAAAAGTTTGTTTCTATATATATTTCCATTCATAAAGTGTAAATTTTGCCCAGAACTCATGTAAAGTAAAGCATTTGTTTACACAGATCAAGGTTTTTTTTGAGCAGTTAAAAAGCACTATTTAGTGCAAAACCTGTGAAAGGAACTTTTTAATTTTAAAAAAACTTTTCTCATTAAAAAACGTAAAATTCCAATAAATTATTTGAATTGTACTTACCTCATCTGAAAGGTATGATTCGCCCTTCAGCTCTAGGATTCGGTTATCACTGAGGCTTATACCATTGATGTTGCTTACGCAATATCCAACACCGCTACATTCCCATATGGTGTCAACGACTAGAAATAATCACAAAATATTATGTTGAGCTGGGTTACAACATCCAAAATAGATGGCTAAAATTTTATTAAAAGGTAAAAGTATCTAGTACTAATTGTAACACCCAAGAACACTTGTTTAAACATAACAGGTTGGAAAAAAGAAGAGATAATTGAAATTGTCACTGTTAGGAGCGCAAGCAATTCTTACCAGCGTTGGGAGGCAATTCCTGTTTTCGTAGTGCCTTGTCAGATTGTCGTAGGTGGACACGTGGGTCGTCATCTTCTATCGAAATCACCTGCGATTTTGTGACAAACGACGAAGATACCTTGAATGCATACGCCTCCCCATTATCTTCATCATTCGTCTGGCTGACAACTATAGGCCCTCATCTTCCTTTTTAGGCTCGGTTCTGGAAACTATAGGCGAAGATTGCGCATTCATTTCTGGATAACCTTTGAGGTTATGCTCGAACTGTTCCTGATTTGGCAACATGCTATCATCTTCACAGAAACCAGTCACATTAGTATTATCTGCAAAAGCAATTTCAGAATCATCATTCTCGTGAATTCTTGATTTGCTCTTTTCCTTCATGTCCCGATCTAAAATCTCTTCAGCCTCATTCTCACCTTCATCGACAGTAGGATTTGGCACCAGATTATTTGTGTTATCTTCCGCGTTAGGCCTCGTCTCAGTTTTACTTTCGGTTTTTTCTTCTTCGAAAATCCAAGGTTTTAGGTGCTTTATGTTTTTTTTCACTTTTTTACCATCAAGGAAGACATGCTTTGATCCAACAATCTCCGAAATGGTATACGGTCCTGTCCATTTCTTGGCAAGCTTGTCTCCTTTGCGGGTGGTTCGACGAGCAGTGAACAGCAGCACCTTTTCACCAACAGAAAATGTAATGGCCTTCTTTCCATCAGGAAGTCTTTTTTTTCTGTAGTACTTTTTTTGCTTCTCTTGTGAAATCTTGATGTTTTTTTTGCAATCTCATCTTTCTTTCCTTTCACGTCATTTATCTTGTTGACGAAGGCAACAATGTCATCTTCTAATGGGAGCTGTATTCTCTTCTGCAAAGAGACATTGTTGTCGTTAATAGATGCAATCACTAATTTGCTTCAGCATTCAAGTGTCTAATAAAGCAGAAAATTTGATGCAAATAATAATGAATAATCATAGTGCATAGTTATTTTGGGAAGTTAAGCCCTCTTAGCTAAGGGTGTGACACCCCCAAACAGCCCCACCCCTACCCGCTACGCTCCTGAATATATTAGACCATGCTGGACATTTGTAGTTCACCTGTTTTGAGTTCAATCAATGTTCAGTGACACTAAACATGAGTCAAAAACAGATTGCTGTATTCTCTTCCAATAAGGCCAATTTACAAAATTATAAAAATTGACTTATGCTCTTAAATAATCTAACTGAAAAAGCTAGAAAACAGATACCTCAGATATATCACTAACGATCTCCGTAGTTTCGATTGGTCGCAGGGCTTCTCGGCCATACATCAATTGAAAAGGAGAAAATTTTGTGGTAGAGCTTTTTGTTGTTCTGATTGAAAACAGTATTGGGTCAATAAGCTCGTCCCAATGATCAAGGGACTCCTCCTCTGAAAGAAGCTTCTCTAAACGCCTTAAAGTAAATTTAAAATATAGATTCAAAAGTGAATTAATAGAGTTTATGATCCTCAAAAATAAGCATTTTACTCCAGAAAATATTTTATTGATAGAAAAACAAGTTAACATTATAAAACTCCACTTTAAATACCGTAAAAGCTCTATTAAGGCCCCATGCTCTTTTGTTCTTAACTTTTTAGGGTGTAAGCAATGCGATTGCTAGGGAGGTATGCAGGCCTCATTTGCCAACAAAGTGAGTGAGACAACCTTCATTTGCCAACAAGTTTGAATATTCATCGAAAAAGCACCCACACATGGCTTAAAATTCTCGTTTTTGAGAACGTTGTTCGAAATTGTTTAATTTTTTTTTAACTTTTGACCGATTTTCTATTGAGGCTCGTGTTCTATGAAATTGTTCTTCTAAAAAAGAGTTTTTTCGACAACAAAGAGGGCACCAAGATCAGGAGTATTAAAATCACAACATGCTGCATAATAAATCAACTCTATACCTTTTTATATTCTGATTTGTCCTTTCGTCTAAACCATTTGTCTGCGGATGGTATGCTGCCATCATCTTGTGATTAACGCCAAGAATTTGGTAAAACTCTTTGTTCAACTAGTAAAAAAGAAATAGCCATTTCTTGATTTTTATTCAGCCTACCGATCTCTATTGGCGTAAATGTAGAAAATAAAACACGATGTCCGCTTTTAAGAGGTATTATTGTGGAAAAAAGGATTTGGGAACGATGTCAGAACTCCAGCAATAACAACAGAAGCATAAAAATATAAAATATAAATGTACATATCTAATCATAAGGCAAAGGCTGACAAGAGGAAAATCTTTCCACAAGGGTGCTACCCAATTATATCGAACCACTCTTGGTGGAAATCGAACTCCAGTTTGCTGCTTCAAAAACCCCCACTCATTCCACTGAGCCAAAGGGCCCAATATATATATATATTTATGTTTATATATATTTATATATATATATATACCTCCTGACTGAACATCTCCTGAAGAGTGAGTTACTCACGAAACAGGCTTGTAGAGATAAACCATGTAGTTTTACTTTCTTCAATCTATGATATATAACGCTCTTTGTGCTAACGTATTGAGCAATGTGCTACGGAAGTATCAAAAGATAAATTTCTATATATATTCAGTCTTTGTAATATGAGGCGTGCAATCGCACGCGCACACCTCCACACACGCACAAATTGTCTGAGGCGTGCTAATCATCGCACGCGCAAAACAAAGAATTTGCCACAACAATTTTTAAAATTGCTTATGTTTCGAAGATTTTCAAAGCAGCGGTAACTCAAAGTTGCCAAATTCAAAGGCAGTTCTGTCGTTGTCCAAGGTGTTGTTAAAGTATTCCCATACGGGATTTATCAATAGCGTCAAAAAGATCGCTTAACAGTTAATACGACAAGATCGCAAGTACCAATTTTATGTCCATATTATCAGATGGGTCTCAAGCCAGAAAAACTGGTCGTGAAAAAGAAATGGTCCTTATCAGATGTGAAAGAAATGGTTAGTGTATTTTATTCAATTTTCATTGTGAGTAACCATTGTATTTTCTTGCTTTGCGGTTGTACTTGAACCCCTACCTGGCCCTACCTGCGAGCAATCTATAAAGGAAAGTTGAATTATGCAAAAGATAAGAGGTTTTTTTCAAGATCTTTTATTTTGGGTGTTTAACTTTGCCTTGCCCCCCCCCCCACTTTCAAACTGTGTCGGAGCAGATGGTTACACAATCTGTTACTGATAACATGCTACATAGTAAATTCCAAGTTGCTATTGATGTTTCAGGCAAGACCACAATTACAAGTGAATTTACACGTACAGGAGACAATTTACATCAAGAGGACAATCGCAGCCCTGTTACTGTAACAATGAGAGAAATAAAGAATGTACACATAGCAGTAAAGGAGGAGGCCCTGCGCCAACGCAGTGTCACAGGCGAAAAACTAATCAAAGCAATGCAAGAACGCCTGAAAACATACGATGATGGAGTGTTCAGTACAATGAAATGGTTTGATCAAAAGCAATGGAACGACAACAAGGATTACGGGGTCCCAGAGATCACTGCTTTTGCAGCTATTTTCAAAACCCCTCTTAGCGAGACAAAGTTTGACGTTTCGAAAGCTCTCAAGGAATGGAAGTCATTCAAAAAATACGTACAGTATAGGGCTTTTTGGATTGAGGCAAGAAAGCTGTGGAAAAATACGCTTTCTTACAGGGCAGACGAGTACCCAAACCTTTGCATTCTGGCAAAGATAATGGTTGCAATATCTGGCTCCAATTCATCTGTAGAGAGAGCGTTTAGTATTCTCAGCATATTATTGTCAGATAGAAGATTGCGAATGTCACATAGGGTTATGGAGATGAGACTTCGCATCGCAGTCAATGACATTATATGGACTGACGAAGAAAGAGATAATATTTTGAAAAGGGCAACGGAAATCTATCTTTCGAAGAGCAGAAAGCGAAAACTGGATAAGTGCAACAGTTTACTGAAGAAACCGAAGCTAGATAAGGAGGAGGAGGCTGAAGAAAGCTCTGATGAAGAAGAAAGTGACGATGACTGTACTTATTTTTAAATTATTTTAAACTTGGTTTTGTGCTCAAAGAAAGTGTGTTAATTTCGACGTTTGTGTCATTTCTCTACCCATTCCTTCTCATTTGATTGTTAGCTCAATTCCAAAGGAATACGACGGTAAGATAGTTTTTATGAATATCCGCTAAGTTATCCGCTATGTTAACGATGCTACTGAAGTCAGTGACGCTGCTTGGCAATGTGTCGACGGATGGTAGGGTCTATCAGTAATAAGATTTTTTTTCAATCCAGATTTCTTTAAGTGACTAAATAAATTTAACATCTTTAAAAAAGAACAAGAACAGTTTCTCCGTCAATTTCCTTGGTTTCCGTTCAGTTAATAACACAAAAGGTCTCCTTAAAAGCAGTTCTTGACAACAGGTATGAGAAACAACCGATCAAAAGCGGTTCGCATCGCACGCCATCGCACGCGCAAAGTAATCAAGGCGTGCGAAATGCCGCACGCGGCCTATTTTCATATTACAAAGACTGTATATATTTATATATATATATATATATATTTATTAATTATCATATTGCTGTCTAGAGTGCTCAACTTACCGGAGCGATTAGATAGACTAAAATAAACAGACTATTGTGACACAACTCTGAGTTTCATGTGTAAACAATCATCAGGTGTATAAAAGAACACAAGCTAACGGCAAGCAAGATATAACGGTGAAAACGAATAATCAAACACAATCAAACGAAGTTAATTGTGCAGAGTGATAAATCATAACAACTACATTCTAAGATCGAAAATTGCTAATCAAAAGTTTGTTTTGGTGTCTACATTGGCTTATAAATTCTGTTCTATTATTAAGTATTTTATTGTCCCCTAAAGATTGAATTATATAAAATTTTTCTGTTAGGCATAATTTACAAAAGTTGCTTCTAGCTGTGCTTTTTATTCTCTTGACAATTCTCCATTTAATGGTTGGTATCTTTCCTTGTTCCTTCAATTTCCAAATATATTTTGAAAGTTCGGTATATTTTAATATCTTTCGTGTTTAAAATCTTTGTTATGGTTAGCATATCGTAGTTTGAATGTACCTTCGGTGAGGCCAATATATTTTTTCTTTTCATCATCTTTATCGTTGCTAACTGTTGCTTCATATATGAGGTTGGGTGTTAAACATTCATTTCCTAATGGGCAGTCGTCTTTGTTTTTGCAGTTACATCCATATTCTTCCTTGCTTTTTGGGTTTAAAACAGATTTGTTGTGTGAGGATATTATGGAACCTATATTTTTCATGCAGCTGTAACTAACCTTGATTGTGTTTTTATTAAAAATTTTAGCCAGTTTTTCATCATCAGCGAAATGTTTCTTTACAAGCTTTAAGAAGATTTTGCCCACGTTGGTTTTGACATTCCTCGAGTAGGGTGGATTAAACCAAATAATTTTCCGTTTGCGCTTCTTTTTATCTTCATTTTTCCTTTTCTCGGTATCTTTGGGGATGTATTTCAAATTGTCGTTAAAACCACTTTTTCTAAGAGCTCCTTCATATACGGTCATTTCTCTTCTATAAATTTCTTCAGTTGATGATAATTCTGATATCCGTTTGTTGATGCCTTTAGGTAGTTCTTTTAATACTGTCGGCGGGTGATTAGAATGTTTGTTGATGTAGACAGGATTGTTATTTGGTTTTCGATATGGTTGAATAGTATTGTTTTGAAGGTCCAGGCGTATATCTAAAAAGTCTACTGTTTTGAGATTTGTCTTAATTGTAATAGATAGTCCACACTCCTTGAATATTTGGATGATTTTCTTTCTTTTTTGGTCAATGTTTGGTCCTGATAAATTCCTTACAATACCTAACCCATCATCTCTGTATAGCCCAACATTTCCGTTACCCATTACTGAATTTAATTTGTTTAAGATGTAGGTACCAACCAATTCACAAATTTCTGCTCCGTCAAAACAACCCATTGGTACATCAAAATCTTCGTCGCCTTTCTTCTTTACCCATGGGATTCCTGAGTTGAAAAGTAATGTTTTCCTTGATTTCGATATAATGTCAATTTCTTTGTTTGTAATATCTGTTAGGTTTTTGGCATAGTCTATAGCTTTGTTGAATAGTTCAGCAGATATTGATGGGTAAAATGATTCTATGTCAAAGGTGATGAACTTTACGTCTTCTTTATTATTAATACTGTTAAACCATTGGATAACTGAGTCTGTATTTTTCCATTGGTGAACTTTACTTGCTGTGATGATCTCATTGTTAATTTTATCTAACATTGTTTTGCTAATTTTGCCAATGTCTGATTTGGTTGGGTTTATAAGTCTGCATGATACCTTGGTGGGGAAGTTTTCTTTATGATCTTTGATGGTGATATAAGCTTCTTTGTATAAGAACTAGTAAATTGAAACTCAGGCTCGTTGTTCTTAATTTTTTCCATTTTAAGCATTGAGGCTGGACTGTTGTTAAGTGTGAAAAATCGAGAAAAATCCCCTAAATCCCATTTTCGAATTACACTTTTTAAGGGGGTTTCATAAATTTGTTCAAATTTAAAGTTTGGCTGTAATTCTGCCTCAGCTTGTTCTAAATTATTTCTTCGAAATGGTTCTACATACAACCAAGGAAAGTTTGGCCTGTTTGACTAAAACGAATATACAAAGCTTGACCTCAAGTTATTTAATTTTTGTAAAAAAAGAAAAGAGGGTACACAAGCAACTGAGTTTATGGATACGGTTCTTGTGCTTTGGCTCCTATATTCTTTGCATTCCGGTTTGGTCCGTATTGTTCAGAATGTAATGAGCAATCTAACTAATTTTTAACAAGGCGGTGCTAACTACAAGCGGTGCTCTGATTTCCTTTATATAGGAAACGCAAAGAGAGTACAAAATAAATGGCGCCGCTAGTTTGCGTGATAGGCAAGTGTGAAATATTTTGTTCGGGAAGCACTGTGTTCCATTTGTAACGCACATTGTGTCCTAACATCACACCATGATAAATCAACATGATTTCGCACATTGTGTCCTAACATCACACCATGATAAATCAACATGATTTGTAACACATTGCGTTTCACAATGTTACACTTTTGCATAGGGTACCAAAACGCATATTACACCGGCATATCGATTTAGTTTTTCAATAGCCTTCCATGTATGCTGGCCTTATATACATTTTTTTGGTTCCCGGTATGACGTCAGAAACATTCGACCGAGGCAACTTTTCATTCATTCGCAGCGCGGCGCTAAATCGAAACTGATTACGTAATGCGTCAATATTTACAACTTTGACGCATTAGAAAACCAAAACTATAAGTCCAATTGCGACATAGTTTCAATTGACGTAATGTATGTCTAGTATCATATCGATAAATGTCATAAAAGATTTTAGGTGGAGAGGCACTTTAACCGTGGGGAAGACCTTTTGGTCTACGAGATGGCCCTACGACATTTGAATACCAATAGTTTTCAATTCAATTTCGTGTAAGATCTAATGATTTTAAGTATTGGAATATATTGAGATGCCAATCTTCTACTATGATTAAGTTGAAGATTCTACACAAAAGCAGAGATAAGCATGAACTCTTAAGGAATCACAAAACACTTTCTCTACCTTGCTGATGTCTGTATGTGCGAAGGAGCATCACGCAGTAAAAAATTCTACTTGTTTGTGATTTTCGTATACATTTTAGCCATGTCATTTTTTACTCAGCTGTTTATAAACATATATGTTTACAAAAAAATTACAATATTTCAGTATTTTGTTCTGTATCCTCCATTTTTAGTTTTTGTTTTGAGACATTTATGCATAGTTTTGATAGTTCCATAAAATAATCAACCACTGCAATTGGCTAGTGTCTGTAACACCCTCTCCTTAAAAGCTGCGAAATCTTCCTTCTGTATCCTTTCCTGCAATGCTTCTTTCAACATTGTGGAAAACATTTTCTATTGGGTTCAGATCTGGTGATCTTGGTGGTAATACAATTTTGCATTTTTTTCATACTTTTGAATGGCTTCGGCCACCCTTTTTGTGTTACTTTATAAAAAATTTTTCCAGGCGAATTTGCAATTTCACCAAATGTTTTAGAAAATTTGAGTTCTTTGTGTGCAAAGTTGTATAAATAGTTGAAAAATTTGACTCCTTGTAATACATTGTAGCGAAATTTCAGAAAGAAGAGATAATGTCTGACGACGAAAAAACAATGGAAGAAAGGCCAGAAACCGTCACAGTATGTTTTAAAAATGAAAAAAAGGTTATTATTTGTTTACTTCATAATACTTAATATATACAAGTATTTTCCTTGCAAATATTTGTAACTTACATTAAAAATTAATGACTTATATACAGACTTAGCTTACAATAAAATTTCATGTAGTTGATGGTCAATCTTTACATTGGGAATTTCGTTTCAAATTTTACAGTATTTATTAGATAAAAAAAATTTTTACTGTTGTATTGTAAAACTTAATAGTCACATTCTTATTCTCTTAGGAAATACCATTCGAAAAAAAATTTTCAAAAATGAGAAGGACTGTGGCAAAAGATTTTAATATAAAAGACATTAAGACAATTCTGTTCTTAAATAAAGAGAAAAGAAGCTCAAGGAACTTAGGTATTTATCTTATCACAATTGTAAATCCTACTGTTGCACAGTAAAAACTTGTTCATTTTTCAATTTATACGCTGCGAATAATACGCTGCGAAAATATATCATTCTTTAAATTATTGAAATTATTTGAAGACGGTATATTTCATTTCTGATTGTTAAGAAATCTTTTAATATTTTAATATAATGTACAGGCCAATATATTCAATTTTTATTTCTCTAATTCTCTTTCAGACCAGGAATGACTATTATTGTCAAAATCTTTAATAATAAGAAGAAAAGAAAAGAGCAGCAGAGGAGGGAATTTCCTTTTTATAGAAAGGAATTTCCCTCCTTTTGTAATAATTTCTATTCCGGAACGTTCCCAAATATGACAGTCAATAATAATAAGTAGTTTTATTGTGTTCAAATATGTTCTGTTGTTTTTAGTAGTTTTGTTGTTTTTAAATATGTTCGGCTGTTTGTTTGTTTCATATCTTATTTTAAATTATGAAATTTCAAAATGAAGGAAATAAACGCAAATTTCCTATTTAGACATTTATATTGATAGAATGGAAAAAACTTTAAATTCTTCATAGTTGCTTCTAAAATATCTTCATAGTTGCATATCAGTATAAATTTAGGGTTTATTTTTGGCCGTTTGAGATGTTGATAGAATGGAAAAACCAAAAACGTTACCTGCCTGTTTATGCTCAAAATATAATTTATCTGACAAAAAGTTCTTGATTATTTGGATATTAATTTCACTTACTCTTCATAGATGTCTATATCAGTTTGAATTTAATGTTTCTCTTTATGTGTTATATTTCTGTTTAGACTTTTTGTATGTTGAAATTTTGAATTGTTGTGTGTAAATAATTATAGAGAATTTTAAAACAATCCTTTTTTGCTCTTTCTGTATCTAACTTCTTACACACAATATAATACTCTAACTGAATTAACTAGACAATTTTGGGTCCTGATTAGAATTTGCAATTATTTATAAAGTAAATAAATTTTCAAAAAATTTTCAATTTTAAGTTATGCATATAATGAAATAGAAGATTGGTCAAATACTATAGAGTAGCTTTGGGGACTTCTAGGGTTTGTCAAGGCTCATTTTCAAGGGTTTTACAAGGGGCATCTACAAGGACCAATTGATTTTTCTTCGGTGTTTATAATTTCTGGTACTGCAACGTCTATGTAGCCCAGTCCGACCCTCCATTTTGTGTTGCAATTTTTAGGCATTATTGTCATAACTCTCAGACAATATAGAGTATGATAGGGGCCAAAGGTTCATTATGAAGCTTTTTGCAAGGGGCATCTTTTGGGGTGGTTAATTTTCAGATTGGGCGTGGCTGTGATGTCGTAGTGACGTCATAGTAGTGACGTCATTAATCTCACGGAATTTTTGAAAGTTAACTAATTGAATACATGATGAACATCAAAATGAATAACACCAAATGAAAGATCTCATCAAAGCGATTCGAATAGTGGTATTGATTTTTGTTTTATTTTAAGAATTGATGTTTTAATGATGTTTTCACTTTTTTTGTGAATCAGTGTCTACGAGGTTCCACCCCTCATTTTCTGTTTGACTTTCCAAACTTTTTTGTCATAACTCTCAAACAGTATGGAGTATGTTAGGGGCCAAAGGCTCATTTTGAAGGTTTTTGTATGGAGAAATTCTTAGGGTTGTTTTTTGTCGTTTTTGGGCGTGGTTGTAATTTCATGGTGATGTCATAGTATTGAATTGCAGTGATTTTTGAAAAACAATTAATTAAATACATGTTATAAATCAGAATATTTGATAATGAAAAGTTTTTTGGGTATCTGAGTCAATGCTCCAGAAACGTTGCCTAATTATTAAATATTAAAGACTGTCTCATTTGACACATGATGACTCAAATTGTTACAGTATAATGATACACAATGTAAAACAGGCTGATGAGAGAAAAGTGCACCTTATGTGTAGGTTAATACAGTAGTATTAATCCATTTAACTTATTACAGTTGGAGGTTTAAGTCAGTTAATGCTGTTATTTTTTCTTGTAAAAGTTTGTTATTGTTTTTAATTTAGAATAAAATAAACATGTAATGATTTTAAGTCATTTTATAGATAAGAAATGATAGAAATAACGGCAGAAAGCATCAAGTAATTAATTTTTTATCTTTAGTATAAAATGTTGGAAAGAGCTCATTCAAATAAATGTCTTAAAGCAATGGGAGTAATATTTTTTCCCAGTTTGGGTCTCTGATCACTTGGGTGTAGTATGTCTCCTTTAGAGTCCAAAGTACAAAATGTGCCCAATTGACACCAACTGAGGCCATTTCAGCTTGCACCTGATGCCAGTATTCATGGTTCTCTCTCGGATGACCATCTTTCTTAAGGTAGAATGAACTTCCCTTAGAACCATCAGGTAGTTCATTTTGTATAATCTCACTGATGCTTGCATTTCTGTATTTGAATGGGCATTTAACTTCAATAACCCCAATATTTTCTGTGTCATCAGGAACTGAAATAATGCCATCTGAGCTGCTACCCAAAAAGCCACAAGGAAATAAACGGAGACCTGTTTTTGTTACAGTGTTGCCTGTTATCTGAGAATAGCTTTGGATTGCCATCTCCTCATGCATCTGACCCCACATAATGGCATCTTTTTTTCAAAGTGAATATTCCATTCTCAATGTTTTAAACAGGGAAGGAGGGTAGGGTCGGTTTTGATTTTTGTTGCGTTGTATGGCTTTCAAAACTGCCCCAAAATTGCTGCCTGTTAAGCGTAATCGCCTGAATTTAGCCCACATTGGAGAAAGCCTCTGTTCTACGGTGTTTGATGCCAACCATTTTTTCTGTGCATTACTCACTTTACATTTTTCAATGAATGCTTCTTTGTTGCTTAAGAAGTCTTCCACAAGGTCCTCTATTAGCTGCGGCATTAGCGGGTTATTGGCTTAAATTTGTGGCGGTTCTGGACCAACTATCCACTGAAAAGGACACGTAAGCCCTGTTTCACAAAGTTCTTTATAAAAGAAAGCCCTGTCTTCATCATCAACTTCAAGTGATGTTGCTGTATAGTCGGGCTTCGGCGTGGGAAACAAATCCGACATAGGCTTGAGTTCGACAAACTTTTTAGGTCTTGCAATCCAAGAGTTCGGAAGATCCGTTTTGGAAAATCCACGTTTATTAACAAATATAGCTGCAGCTGCCATATGACCACAGGTCCATTTTCCTCTCAGACACTGACAATGACTAGTAGAGATACCCCCTTCACCGTCAACAGTCAGAGACACGTTGTAACACTTGTCCTTCAACGACGCTCGTACAACAACTTTAACTTCATGGCCAATTAACTTGACATCAAGAACAAAACTTGACTTGAATTTCAGCTCCCCTTTTTCCAAACAGTTTGTATCCTCTTTGAAAAACTTGACCATTCCGGTAAGTGATATTACCTCCGCCATAACTTCTATATTGACTGACTAGGCTTTCCGAGCGCAAACACTTCAAGTGTCAATTCCAAGCAATTATTTAAGTACTGAACAGGATAGCCTGATTTAATTGATATAAATACGCCAAGTGAACTTTGTAAAAGCAAGAATTTGGAAAAAAATTTGTTAATATAGACGTCAGCTAAGCTCGAACGTTTACAACCGCAGTATCTTGTTGACATTTATTCTGGTGCGCCTTGTTGCTACCAACGTATCTAGGCACGCGCTGATTGACCAATCAGGCGGCACTTCACTTAAAAGCCGAATAGAATTATACCACGAAATCTATGATCTTCTTCGCTGCTTCTCCACATATTACATCCTGTTGTTGCCACTAATACTGTTGCTTCTTTCTACAACAGAGATATATGAGCTTGGCTAGACTCTCTCTTCCTAAGGAGAAACAACTGAATGCTTTGAAACAGGGTACAGCTTCAATAGGGAAAGATATACTCTAGTTATGTTATACCTGAATGTATCATAAAATGTAAGGTTGCTTTTGTTACAGAGTTACCTTGCAGCCAGAAGCAGATCCAGACTACAGCAGTAGCATGAGTCAGATTTTGCAGAAAGAAAAAAAATTAAAACCATGAAAATCTTTGAATAATAGTTTCTTTGTCAAATTCTTCAGAAATTTCTGCCCTAAATCTGCCCCCCCCCCCCCCACCAATATCTGTAATAGGACTGAAATCTAATCGCCAATTCATGCTAATTTTCTAATGATAATCTTCCTGTTTGCATATTTTGTAATCGCTGTTTAGAATCATTAATTAGTTCATAATCTCAATACGAGTTGCACGCAATCTCTTGCTGTCGATCTACTCAAACCCCATTACATACCAACAGCATACGTATGACAGATCATGTATTTTGCTGACTATCATTACGTTTATGCACAGCCCTTTCCCGTGGCGATTCTATGTATTTATTTGGTCCGTATTTTCTGAATCCAGTAGCTTGTTTATCACCCGAGAGCCAATCACCACGTGCTTGAACTATGCAAACTTCTTGTAAACCAATCAGCGTTTACTTCACCTCTGCAATTTTGGCACCATCATAGGTCAGATTTGAATTATGGAATAAAAAGCCGAGTTGACCTCTGCAGTTGTTTATGCAACCAATAAGAAGCCGAGTTGACCGATGCAATTGTTAACAGTAACCAATAGGATTAAAATTGGCCTTTGCAGTTTCACCTGTGTAATTTTACTCATTTGAACTCGAAACATTGATCACAGTTTTAAACATGAATACTATATATTCTGGGGTTCTGCTGAAGTTTTCAGCTAGCTAGCTTTGCAGGGCAGTTGATCTTCATTTAATAAAGGAAGTGATATTTTATTTCAAATCGTTGAATGTATAATTTGCTCAGTTAAACAGATTCTACCTCATGTTAGATTTAGTGGTAAGAGCCAGGCCACAAATATGTTAGGAAGCCTGGTCGTTGATGAAGTCATATAAACCTCTGATTATAGGATATTGGCTCGATATTCATGTGGGCACATGCTGCCACAAGGCTGCTACCCTTCCACTAGCACTCATTATTTTTATAAATCAAACCTTGGGCCTAGGAAAGACACATCTTTACAAAAAGTATAAAGGGCCTGCTGCCAAGTTTCTGTAGCTGCTTGGTATATCTTAGAGTTATCTTAATTTTCATGAATATTAAATTGCAAATCGATTGGTGGTATTTGTTTTGGGGTAACACCTAGTAATGACGTCACTATGACCGGTTGAAGTTTTGGCACATTTCTGTATTAGTGAAATTGTTCTGACAAGGCCCGATCTGCCATTTTGTGTTTTGACTTTCCAAGCTTTAATGCCATAACTCCTTTACTGTATGGAGTAAATAAGGGGCCATGGGCCATTTTGAAGGGTTTCACAAGGATCATCTGCTGGTGTCAGTTGTTTTTTAATTGGGCGTAGTTGTGACGTCATAGTGACGTCATAGTTTTGTTTTGATGATTTGTTACAGTTTCTTATTGAGTGTGATACTATACATCAAATAAATGATACCAAATGAAAGATCTCCTTGATGCAATTTTAATGGCACTGTTTCATGTGGGTTTACTTAAGCAATTGATGTTTCTAGGGCGTTTTTAATTTCTGGTACCGGAACGTCTATGTAACGGGGTCCCTCCCTCCATTTTGTGTTGCAGTTTCTAGGCATTATTTTCATAACTCTCAAACGGCATGAAGTATGTTTGGGGACATTCCTCTTATATATAACGTAACCTTTCCTTTTGTTTTATTGAATCTTTGGAACATTTTGAACCCATTGGTAATTCTAATCCTTCAGCCAGAGGGGCGAATCTAGTACCTCTGGCCCCGAAATTGATCCTGAGAAGGATAATTTCTACAATTATTTCACAAAATCATATATTTTTTTAATAAATTGTAAATTGCACTCCTTTTCAATAAGAAGCAGTAGATGGAGCTCAAGGCAGGCTTAATTTTTACGAAAAATCAGTGGCTGGAGTGAGTGATCTTGATTTGTTCCTTAATTTATAGGGTGTAAGCAGTGGAGTTGCTCTAGCTATTGCATTCTATGGAGTTGTTCAGGCCTTAATTGTCTTTTAAGATAGTGTTTGTAATTGTTTTTGAAAATTCATTGACAAGGTAACCCTGGATTGCAAAAATGCTCTAAAACTTTATCAATTAGGTTCGCAAAATTGTTCATAGTTGTTAACATTTTTATTATTGTTAACTAATCCACAGAGAGGCATGTTTTTCTTAGCAATGCCAGTATGAATTTCATAACTGTTTTACTTCTTCACAATTTAACATTGACAATGATTACACTGAATTGATCTTAAGGTTTGATTTGTGTATAGGACAGTTTAGAAGTGAACATGCATTTCATCAACATCTTCTTTGAATGCTCCATATATAGAAGCTATTATATCAGGAAGATATAGTAGGTTTTTGATGTTTTTAAGCATGATTTTATGATTTTCAATGATACCTGCTCAGTTTGACGACAATAATTTCACCTTAACAAATGTTTGTTACTCTTTATGATGATAGGAAGCTTAATAGAGGTTGACTGTTTGCGTTAGAAATTTTGGAATATCTTTCAGGAAATCGTGAAAGAAAAAAAACAAAAAAAAGGTGGATGTTGATGTCAGGGGAAGAAAGAAGGTATGATCTCATGACTTTGCATTATCTAACAGGAGTAAGAAACCTTTGCTCCTTTTCTTATTGCCACAGGTAGTAAATATTTTTCAGCAAAATTAATATGAACTTCATAAGTGGACGTTCTGCTTGACCTGAATTTAGAGCTCAATTAAATTTTTTTATAATTTTACTTTCTTCCACCCGACTCCTTAAACCATTAGGCTTTGTTGGAATTAATCAATAATTCATTAAAATGATTATTCTAAATTGATCTTGAGGGTTAAGCTTGTGGTTTAGACCGATTAGAACTGTCAGTTTTAATATATTCATTGGGTGTTTTGTAGGTGCTGCTCTACCAAACAAAATTGGGCGCAATGAAGCGCCTGATTTGTCAGTTGTTCCACCTTTCTAGGAAAACTCCATTCATAAGGTTGAATGGGGAGAGAAGATGGCTGAATGAGATAAGGTATTTATGACAATATATCCCTGCTGTATTTTCATGCTTAGTGACACCTCTTCCCCCCCCCCCCCCCTTCTACTCTCGTACAGCCGCTATTTCCTCTCTCCTTAAAGCTCTGCTTAAAATGGCTCTACACACTTTTTTATAAGAATTCCTAATTTTTTGTCGAGCCTTAATATTCTTAAAAATTTTCAATTTTCAGCCTTAGATTATTCTTAAACTATTATTGCTCGACACAAGGTCTAAATTCGCTTTAAGATCAAAGAAAAACATTAAATCTTTCTGATGTGTTGCTGCATCATGAATGTAACAAGAGCAAACAAACAAAATGTGATGCTAAAATGCAAAATATAATTACACAAATACGATCCTATTCAGATCCAGATAAAGGAAAAATTTCATCTTGATGATGGTTGAGCCTGGCATTATTCTTAAATTAATTTTAAATTTTAGCAATTTCGAGCCTCAATATTCTTATAGAATCTATGAGCCTCAATATTCTTATAAAAAAGTGTGTATTCTCAATGAACCAGCCTTCAGTTTCTTTTATATAAACATCAATGTTCGGAAATGCTCCCCTCCATCTATGAGCCCATTCAATAATAAGCTACAAAAAGCGTGATAAGAGATTGAGCCCCTTGATCTGAACAGATTCCAAATTATGTCTCCATGCACACACACTTTGTTGGTGATATTATTGAGGTCGCTTCATTTCTCATATTTACAATGTTTCAATATCTTTGTTGCATCTCACAAGTGGCAGCTCAGTAATAACGTTTCTCTTCTCCCTACAGACCAGGGATGAGGATAATCGTCAAATTTTTAAAGAAAAAGTAAAAGCAAGAGAAGAGAGAAGAAAAAAAACTTGCGACACCCGGGGCCTCTTATAACTTCTCTGGGAATAATAAACTTTTCATTTATCATCATTATAAGTAGGTAGTTTGCTTTAAATTTATAGTTTGTTATTTTATTTATTTTCAAGATTTTAGATATTTTGTTAAGCTTAATTTGTGAATTGTATATATGTTTAAAGATGTTCATAGTTGTTGTGTTTGTTAATTGTTCAAATAATAAAATTTTAAAATGAATATAAAGAATTCCACATTCTTTTTATATAGGCATTAAAACTTGATGAAATAGTAATAGTAAACCTTACCCTGTCGTTTTCTGTCAAATTATAAGACAAATATTTCTTCTTTATGTAGATGTAAGTTTTTTCATTTAATGTTCATAGTTGTACTTTATATCAGTTTAAATTTAAGGTTTACTTGTGGTTATTCGAGATTTTGACAAAATGGGAAAAGCAAAATAATTACCTGGCTGCTTTTGCAGAAAATATATATTATATGCTAACAATTTATTGATTATTTGTTTATTAGTTTGATTTAATATTAATAGTTGTCCATATCAGTTTGAATTTAATGTTCATATTTAGATGTTATCTTTGTGTTTAAGATTTTATAAAATAATTATAGATAATTTAATTTAAAATATTTAAAGAGAAATTAACAGAAAATCTTTTGTTGCTCTTTCTGTATCTAACTTTTAGGTCCTGATTGACGTTTAGTTCTTCTTTAAGTTGATTATAAAAGGAAAATCTATAGAAATATTTCCAGTTCACAGCTACAAATATAATGAATTAGGAGATTGATTAGGGTTTGCAGTATAAAAGTGGCTGGCTAAAAAGATCATTGCCGCCTATTTTGTGTTCTAATTTCTAAGCTTAATTGTCATAACTCACGAAAACTATAGAGTAGCTTAAGGGCCAAAGGCTCATTTTCAAGGTTTTTAACAAGAGTCACCTTGCAGCATATCACTATTTACAAACTCAACTGTTTGTGATCCTAGCTCTAAAGAGTGCATGAAAAGAGGGGGCAGTATCTAAATAAAAAAGATCAGTGGGAGATGAAGGTTAGTCACAGTTGACATATTGCAAATAATATTGATAACAACAATAATAATATCACAGCAAAGTTGATGTGAAAAGAAATGTTGAAGTAATTTTACTAGAGACCACTAAAGCATTCATTTGCTGTGGTTTGTCAACAAATTTTAAAACTTGTCTGCAAATGAAGAATGGTTCACACATCTTGTCCAGAAATTGGACCTTGAAACCCCCTCTGGAGCAAAAAAGCTAGTGACAGCCCAACTGATGGCCATTGGGTTGGTTCCTACCACCAAGATCGATGTGGCATCATAATAATTTTGACTATTGTAAATTCTTTTGAACATAAATTTGAAGAAGCATTGATTTATAATCTTAATATACAGACATTTTCTTTCAGTTATCACCTTAAAAATCAGATCTGTTTAAGACCAGACCTGGAATGATATACTGAAATTGTTTTGATAAATAAAGACATTGTTTGAAAATATGGCTAATTAATGACTTTCTCTTGAATCTGAAGGCGATAAATCTATTCCAGGTATGATTTGAATCATTTTCTGAGTATTTGTTCTTTTTAAAATTGTAAACTAAAGCTTTGTATGGAAACTATCCAGTTTGTCATTGATTGTTTTTCATTCATTTCCTAGTTGATAAGAAAGAAGCCACTATAGAAGAAATTCCTCTTGAGTCAACTGATGCATTGAAGCAATTCAAGACGAAAAGTCATGTCAAACATCTGCTGACCTTTCTTTGTACATGCAAAGAAAAAACCTTAGGAAATTACTACAAAGAAAGAGGCGAAAGATCTGTGTATTGAATAATAATTGTGTATTCAAAAGAGTTCTACAACAACAAAGAAAACGACTAAGCTTTAAAGAGTTAATAAGGCATTTCAAAAATTGGAAGGGGTAATCTCCTCCCTAACTTATTAGATTTTATAAAAAACAGCTGACCCTCTCTTTTAAAAAAAGAAAGGGAGACAATATGATAAAGCTTTCAAAGCCTGGCCTTTGACGTTTTATCACATCAGTGGAAAGGCATACAGATTTCTTGCTAAGCTCCTTGATTTACCTTCAAAATCATTATCAACCAAACTTGTCTCTAGATTTGCTTCAGATGTCGGCTTTTCGATTTGTATGTTCTCAGACAATGTGTTCAAGTTATGTCTGACAATGCTAGAATTTGCACTCTGGTCATGGATGAAATTTCATTGAAGTCCCTTTTCTTTTACAATGTAGTTCAGGACTCTATTATTGAGTTTGAAACTCTTGATGATGGTAGTCTTGTTGCTAATTCCTCGTTAGTACTTATGGCCTGTGGTGTTCTTGAAAACTGGAAGCAGCCTGTTGCATAATACTTTGTGAATGAGGCTTGTAGCAGTGCTAAATTAGATGAATTGGTTTGAACGTTGAAGTAAGTGATCAGGGATCCAACTTTTCAAAGTTTCTATGATGCTATGGGATTCACAGTAGATAGGCCATATTTTGAAATGCATGGCAAACAGGACTCTACCATTTTTGATCCAACACATTTGTTAAAGTCAAAAAGGCACAATTTATTGAAGTACAATTTTACTTTTGATGGAAAAACTGTGTCTTGGTCAGATGTTAAATCATTTTATTGAAAAGAGAAGAAGCTTGCAATTAGAACTAGACCTAAGCTGACAGATAAGCATATCAATCCAGCACAATTTGCAAAAATGAGAGTAAAGCTAGCAGCACAAGTATTCAGCCATTCGGTTTCTGCTGGGATATTTACATATGTTACACTTCAAGGATTGCCATCTACAGCCTTGGGTACTGCAGAGGTTCTTTCTAAATTTGATTCAATCTTTGATTGTTGCAACTCATTAAGTTTCAGGGATAGTAAATATATCGAAGGCCTTTATCTGCTTCCTCTCCCCACCTGAAAGAAATGGAAGATGGCATAAGATTTGTACAGTCAATAAAAGTAGTTAATGGAGCAACAGAAAAAAACCATACAAATAAATTAAGTTGTTTTAAAGGCTGGTGCATTACATTGAAGGCAATTTCGAAATTGTGGCATAAATTAAATGAAGAGCATGATGTCACCTTCCTGGTTACAAGACAGCTTGACCAAGATCTCCTTGAAATATTTTTTGGATTCTGACAATCCAACCCCAAACCAATTCAAAAGTACATATCGTAGGTTGTTCCTCACAAATCTTTTAATAATCTCAGCTGCCAATTGTGAGCAAGATGAAAATGAACCCATTGCACAGTTATAAGATATAAGAGAGCTCCCAGAGGTTCATGTTGTAGAAAAGTCACTTAAAATGGTTTACAATGACTACATCAATGAGCAAGTTGAAAACAGAGTTTTCAAAGATAATGCTATGGCATATGTTGCTGGTTATTTGCTCCGCAAAACATACAGCAAGCACAAATGCGAAAAGTGTTCTGTTCTCTCAAATAACAATGGAATGTAAAACCAGAATGTATTTATGATTTTTAAGGCTTATGAGTCTAGCAGTACATTTTCTGGACTTGTTGTACTATCTGCTGACATATTTGCCTGTGCCAAGAAATTTAAAGATGCTTTTAAGGAATATTTCAGCAATATAAAGCAAACATCTGGGATTGGAAAAGGGCTGAAAGAGATTCTTGCCACCATAAACGTGAATGTTCCAAAATTTTGACATGTTTTTTTTGATGGAACTTTTTATTAGAATGAGGATCTATTATTGTCTGAAGTATGTTAACAGAGAACTTGTAGCAACAAAGAAAAAGAATATAAAATACAAAGAGAAGAATAGAATCTCTTGTCTGCCTTTTGACTTATAAATGTTGCTTGATATTATATATATGTGTGAGTTGCTTGGTTCAATGGAATGATCATAATTTCTTTTTGATGCCGTAAACTGGAGCTCGATTCTGACCAAGCAAGGTATTGTCATTAACATTCGTCACCATTCATCTTTTGCCCTCCACTAATGTGATAATTCTTTGTTCGCGTATTCTAAAACAAATTCTTTCTAAATTTTTAAAAAAACCATTATTTAAAATCTTCGCATATAATGTATCTAATAGGATTCCTTTCCTAGCCAAAAATAGAGAGGGCATTGGAACTTTGCATTTGCTCTCAAAAAGATGAATTATTTATGTACATATACACTCTCTTTTTGGTAGCAGGTTAGACCAATCAGTCTAACAAGGAGATATGAGGTGCCTCCACCATCTGCTAGCCTAGGGGTTGTGCTTTGGGCAAGCATGAACTACCTCTTTAGCCATCCTTACCAGGGATACGGTAGACAGTAAGCTTCCCTAAAGTATTGCAGTAAAGGAAAATGCCCTCTCTTAGAAAAAGTATTTTTCTTGATTTACAAACATTCTTATTTTCGGAAATTTAATGAAATAAGAATTTCGCGCTTGAAACCAATGAAGACACTTGTTGCACACAGTCACTATTATAAGTAATTGCTTCATCCCAATAAAAAAGGTCCGGTCTGCAGCTGACAACTAAAAATTCATTTTAGTTGTTTTTAAATATTCAAAATTTGTACTGGCCACTTTTTACCTCCCAGACTGTTCGTATTTTTTTACGCAGAGAAGTTACAAGACTTTCTGTTCTCAGCGCAGACCAAAACTTTAGTCTAGCTTATGTCGATTTGCACTGAGGAGCCCTAAAATTGGGCAAAACCAGAATTAGCTTTCAAATGACTAAGAATACATACCTTTGTAAATAATTTCCAAATTTGATGACAATGAAATGCAAACTTTTAAGCCATTATTCACTCTTTATATCACTGCAGCAACTGATCCAGCTGGTCCAGCATTTTGATTTTCTTCAGGAAACTGCAGTTGCATCTCACCCACATCAATATCTGGGAACACTTGCCCTAACATGTACATTATGTTCTGTGCATGTATAGTCCTCCATACTTCTACTTTAGACATCACATCTTCCAATGTAAATATCTGATTGCAATTTTTTCAAAAATTGATTTACTTGAAACTCTGAAAATTCAAAATCAGGCACAACATAGGACATTGTTTTACCTTGCCTACTTTGGATGTTCTGCATTTTCTGCAAATAGTGATTGCAATTCATTGATCTTTGATTTTGGTACTTCTCTATTTCTAGATGTTTCCTTTGCATTTATTCTCAGTCTATATTGCAAAGCATCCTCACAATTTGCATCACATTCACATTGCAAAGCACATTTATCACAGCATGAACAAGGAATTTCCTTTTCAACTTTCAGACAGCCTAACCATTTTGCAATAGTTAGTCTACTTTCAGAGTAAACATACTCCTTCATGTCATCTTCACACCTACTTGTCAACAAATTGTTGTTAAGAAGATGACAAAAACTTTCTTCCCCATCTCGTCCTGCTCTGCCACACTCCCGAACACATGATTCAATATTCTTTGAAGGTCCAATATGAATCACCTTATTGAAAGAAGCACAGTTTACCCCCATGCTGAATGCAACTGTGCATATTATTATGTGCAAATGGCTATCTTTCTTTAAGCTTGGTCAATGATATGTCCCCTTACTTGAGCTGGAGTTCCAGCATGGAACATCTCAACCAGACGCTTTTGGGGTTTCTTAACCATATTCAATTAAAGCTTCATTCCAAGCTGTCCAGAAAACATTTGCCAAAGGAGAGCACATTGTTTTCCTGATTGACAATAAATGATAACCCGGTCGGAATGTTCCATTCTGGCAGATAAATCATTTACAATGTCATTAAATTTCTCTTCCAAATTTAACTCATTTGAGGTATAAGTTGACATAAACTTTATGTTTTTTTCCACTGGGCTCTTCTCAACACAATAACAATCTGTGACTCCCATCCTTAGTGTTCTTTGTCACAGTTGTTGCAGTTGCTGTAAAAACTGCAATTTTGATGCTTGAGTCCAATAGTAGGCGAAATTCATACAAATTGCGCTACCACTTTCGAAATGGTGAATTACTTGCAGATGCATATCCCCTGAAAGTAAAGAAGGTACTGAATTCAAATCTTATTGATAACAAATTTGCCTACAGCATTCCTAGACCAGATTAAAATGCCTATCTGTCATTAACTCTAAAGAATTTAGCATACACTTCAGTATGAGAATTTTGGACTTTTACCACCTAACTGTAATTTGTAGGTATGTGAGGAGGATTTTAAGCTAGCCTATATGGTAATAAAAATAGCCCTTTGTGAAAGAGGTTGAAAAATCATAAATATCATCAGCATGTGATTATTGTGCTTAAATTTGGTTGGGTCCTTAAAATCTCCAACCAAATACTGAAATACAATACAAATACAAACTTGGCTAAAATACAATGCCAAGACAAAGGCGACATTTATTGCGGAAGGTCTCAGAACACAAAAACGGACTCTAATTTGCAGACTTTTCAAGGACGCTAACAAGTTCCTTATTGGCTCTCTTTTGCAACAGATAGTAGAGTCTGCATGCAGGCTAAAAAAACTATGCTTACAAAAATTTTGTTTGGAGGGGTCAACCCGACGACAAGCTAGAGGGTATCCAAAATATAATATCTGAAGGTTCAAAAATGATTAAAGATGCCAAACGCAATTACTTCCTAAAGGTCAATCCTTGGCAAATCCTGAGACCAGTAGTAA
The DNA here is from genome assembly GCF_057945365.1 of Rhopilema esculentum. NCBI lineage: Eukaryota > Metazoa > Cnidaria > Scyphozoa > Rhizostomeae > Rhizostomatidae > Rhopilema > Rhopilema esculentum. Next base: position 240,740 of record NW_028300842.1, read on the forward strand.
AATCTATTGGACACTGATAAACACCGTTCTGAACAAAATAAATATTCCAATAATAGCACCTCTTCTAGGCACTGGCCCTGTTCCTAGTCCCGGGAATAGGTTAGATACGAGATAAGTCCTTATTTCAGGGAAGTACATCATTATTTTATTATTGTAAAATAACTCGAAATTCACAATTTCCCTTTTTTGACGAATTTTAGCCGTCATGACAGATGAACACGCTTATAATGTATTCAATGCGGTTGTTGTTTCTCCGGACCCTCTCCATGAGATTAGAAATTTGATGAGCGCTTTAACTGCCTTGGTGAAAGCCTTTGTCAAAAAACAAAACACAAAAGGGGCCTTTAATCATAATGACCTTAGACAAAGGGCCAGAAAAAGGAAATTTCCTGACGAGGTAGACGAGGATGCACTTTCTTTACACTCTAAAAGCTTTGCGTCTTGTAACGCCTCTGATGTGTCCCAACGTACCAGCTTAAGTGCTGAGGAGACTGTCTTTTGGAATAAAGAAGTGTGTATGTGTGAATAAGGAAGTTTTCCTAGAAAGACTGTAAAAAGGCATTATTGAGAAAACAAAGTTTTAAAATGAAAAATTAACAAAACTGCTTGTTTGTGGCAACCAGCCAATAAATGGATCACCCAATCCTTTTTATTTCTGCCCAAAGGGTGATATCAAAGTGGCTTTATCATTTTTAGAGGGATGGGCATTGTTATTTCAATGTTTTCTTCTCTTGAAAACGGGACATTTTGAGGAGATATACGTTTTCTTTGCTTTCTCTTTGATGCTTCTGCACTCTTATTTGTTGAGATCGCTTTCAATGTTTTTCCTTGATGATCAAAACCACCTGCTTCATAATCTTCTCTTGTTTCCTTAACTGCTTTCTTTTTCATTGTCTTTTTCTTTATTCTGTATACCTTGTATTTTTTGATATTTTCTGGCTTGTATTTTTTTTTCTAATTTCGTCTTCTCTTTGCAGCATTCTCAAGGGTTTTAAGCCAACATTTTCTATGCCAGCAGCTCTCAACAAAGCTTTCTTTGAACCAGCTCATTTGTTAAAGGTGCCCACAGTCTCTCCAACAGCTAATAGCAATCTTTCCTTGCCACAAAAAATAGTTTTTGAACATTTGGACCACAATACGTTGTGACAGCTTTCATTTGAATTCTGAGTCAGTCCAAGTTGTCATTTTGATAAGAGTCAATGTCAGTTAATTTGTCGGGCAATCTTGTTGGCTCAGAATATCGATTTGTACCATTTAATTTATCTTGGGCACCATGATACAACATGATTTTGTATCTTGTGGACAAAGTTTATGTTGAATTTCAAGAGACACGTTTGGATTGGATATTGAATGGTGATAAATTGACCAGATTGCATTTTTGGTGTCTTCAACTGACTTCTTTGCATTTTCTCTTATAGCTTTCCCAAAAAACCTCTGAAAAGAATCAATTCTATCTTGTGTCAGTCGCCCTTTGCCCCCAACAGTCTTCCCATCTGCCAGCTTTTTCCCTTTCATATCACGTACAAGATTTTGCAGTGCATTGCCCATTCTTTTCTGGATATGTCCAAGACACTCCTTTTTCTTTATACGATATCTCTCACCAAACATTTCCTTGACTTTCTTACTCACAACTTGAAATGTACTGCTATCACCATCTCCAACGAAAGTGGTGTATTTGAGTTTTCTCTTTTGAATTGAGTTTTCTCTTTTAAATTGAGCAACAAACATTTCTTGCTGCCCCAGCAGCTTCCATTACTCCAGAGGATCCTTCAAAATTGATGGAACTATGTTACTTGTGTTTTTCCTTCCATTGAAGAAATTGCTCACTTTCCTTTTGACTTTTCTCATGTACACTACATTCCTTGCAAAATAATGACAAGACTTCATAATCTACAATCTCGCCTGTCAAAACCCCAATCACAAAACTTTGAAGAATATCCTCTCTTCTGCCAGGATCATCAACTGATACAGCTACAGGAACAGCATTATCTTCATCATCATCAGTAATTTCAGGATCTCCTCTGAGCATCAAGTTTAGCAATCGATTACCTGCATCTATCATTAAATTTTCTGCCTCTTCTACTGCAGCTAAAGCAGAGATCTTTAGATGCTTATTGTAAGCATTGTTGGTTACAGGTGGAGGCATGTTCATCATGCCACAAAACCTAGCCAAACTCTTTCTTCCACCCTTTAGAGTATTCACTGCCAGTACTGATCTACGGTTCACTTCAAATGCACCCACCTTGATATTTTTGCTGGTGTTAAAGGAAACTACATGATGAACACTTCAGGCTTAGTTTTAATGACAAACAATCTCTCTTTTCTTCGGCTGAGAATAAGGTGAATGTAGCCTTCTTTTTCAGGCAAATCTTGCAAGCAACGGCATCATTTGAAAAATTTTCAAGACAGGCAAAGTCTTTAATTACACAACCATTGGCAGTTTTTGTTTTCCTTACAGGGCCTAACCCTTCAGTTTTTGCTTTTTCTCTTGTTACATAACGTGCTTTATGCTAAAAATGGACAGCAATATCAGATTCTGCATAGATTTTTGTACCAGAAAAATATGTAATCAAAAATCAGTATTTTTTGCCCTAACTACTTTTAAAACTATAGTACCCTCTTATTTTGATTCTCTTCCTTGTTCCCTTACTACTGTGCCAGTAAAAAGTAAGGGCGTGGCATAAATTTGAAGGAAGGGCAACAATAGGAAGTTACCTATCTTCTGTTTTTTTTAATTTTGTCTTCACGCTGTTGTAGCTCTACATCAATGGCATTTTAAAATTATTTCTTTATTCAAGGAAATGTGGTTAAGTTCGGTACATCATGTCTGTGGTCGACACAAATGGGCAAACAAATGTTGTAAGTATGATGAGATACTTGATGATGAAAAGGAAACACTAAAGAAAACTTCAAAGGATATAACTGCATTGCTTGAAATAATTCTTGATAAGAAGCTCTTACAATCACTGCAGCATTATACTTACTTTCGGTAAGCTACAGAGTTTGCACCTTTACCATTGTGTTAATAATAAAAATGTAAAGAAAATACCTTTTGCCATTTTATTGCCAAACCTGGCAACTTCAAGAATGAATATCATCAGATGTTGATCTTATTTTTGGGTAGTCATGTACACTGTTGCTATTTTCATTTTGTTCTCAGTGTTGTAATCTAGAGCGATTTGATGTAGGGTTTGATGCTACTAGATAATTCGTTCGTTATTTACTTTCCTTGCACATTTTGAATGTACAATCACATTGTTGGATGAAGAATTTTTGTGAAATGTTCATTGAGTATATTCCAATTTCTCAAAATGTTTCTAGGCACACTAGTCCAGTTGACAACTTTAAGAGTTTGTTGCTCAATTATGTACCAAAAAGGAATGCATTCGAGTCAGCAAAATTTTTCCAGCATAATTATTTTCTCAGTAAGTGGGCTAGGAGTTGCATTTATTGCCTATGTGTAAAAAATTTTGTTGTTTAAAGATGCTGGATCAAATGCCAACACAATGCATTTGTATTTGTTGTAATTTTAAAAAAATGATCCACAGAAAGAAAGCTTAAAAACCTATTTGAAAGGAGATTTGGTGCAAAAGTGTAGCATATAAAGTAGCACATCTGCCAAATATTAAGACTAAGACAGTTGGAAAATTTCCAAATCACCAACTTTTTTACAAACAAGAGTTTTAAGAGGAGTATTCTTCAAAAAGAGCATACTGATAATCAATAAGGCCTGTACTGCATATGATTTAAAATATTTTCATCGAAATTTCAGATACCCATATTACATCACACGGTGTTATGTAGCTGGTATTGACCACAATTTCCACATTAGCAGACAACAAGCCAGAACTAAAACCGGGAAGCCAATTTACATGAGAAAGTATTGCAAACGTACCAGACACTGGCATTCTCAACCTGTGAAAGAGGCAAAGAATCAATATATTTGCCTCACCTTATGGCCAAAGTTTTATATCAGCGTTATGCTGATGAGGAATCATCATCAAGAAGTGCAGAAAGGCTCCCTACAGACCCCCAAAAGAATAGCTCCCACAATTGGAGGTCTTGGAGACCCACCAACAACAGTTGATCTTGTTGAAAGCAGAAAATGAAAATTTAAAAAAATAGCCACTGATGAAATAAATATATTGACCAAGTTACATTTTTAAAACAAGGATGGAGTGGTATCAAAAGTATTAATCTAATACAAGTTTTATTAGGAAACTTCAATGCTCTAAAACACAAAACAATTATTGTGCCTTCTGTATGCTACCATATTCTTACAAAAAGTTTTTGCTTTTCCCTCCATTCAATGAAAAATTTTGTAATCCCACTAAAATTGTTTAAATGTGCCATTGTTCACTCCATGCACTGTTCAACAACTGTAGCCTTGATGTTAAACTGTGAATAATGGGTGATAAAAGTTTATCATTTCTAACAGCTCAAGGGCAACTGTCAACCAAAGAGATGGTGGACAGAGCATCAGATTAGCGTAAAAACATTTCTGGAGATTACCTTTGCTGGAAATGTTTTTTAACAACAACTGTTATTATGCTAAATGATAAAAATCTGAAAGAGTGTTATGAAATATGAGTATGTGTTATACTGTTTAACATAAGCCTGAAGACTTAATTTAAAACGAGTATATTATAAGTCTTTATGACTCCTTGCAGCCCATATATTCATTCCTTTGGGAAGGATAGGCTTCTCTGATCATTCTCACAACACATGCTGGGCTAGATTTCTGTTTTCCCTGCCCAACCTTCCATACTTCCACATGGTAAACTGACGGTAGGCAGCCTTTCTCATTGCATTTGTTGAGAAATCAAAGTCCTTTGCCCTTGTATCACAGTGGTATTTAATTGCCAGTTCCAAAACATCCCGATTTATAATACACTGTGCAAACATCTGGTATGGAGTAACACATGTGCGTTTTCTACAACAATGGTTTTCTTCTGCCTTGGGCAATGGCTTGCACACCTTGCAAACACACCAGTCAGGAGCATCATTATTACCTTCAGGCTGCTGATTTTCATTTTTAATGAAATCTACCATATTCTTTATATAATTGAAGCTTCCATTTCCTGTGCATGCAGTGTTCATCACAAGTTTTTCTAGGACTACTTTTTCTTGGTTCTCTAGGTATTGCTTGTGAAAGAAAATAAATGTAAACGCTGACTATTTCCAAGCACGGTGCAAATTGATACATATTGCTAACAATTCTTTTGCCAGATGCAAAATGAAGTTTTAATAGAATATCTCAAAAGTATTTGGTGCAGAGTTTATTATTGATTCTAGCTTGCAAAGGAGGGCACAGTTAATTTTGGCCATACTACTGTTTTTTTCTCTTATGGTACATAATAAAAATGATTATAACGGAAATTTTTCATTTTGAATTCCAGTTAAAACTAAAATTACCAATCTCACTATCACATAGGTAAAAATAATAATAATTTGACCAGTTGTCATTTCTTTTTGAAAAATATAACAATCTTGCAGTTAAAAAAACCATTACAAAGTGCAAAAACTTGTACACAATATAAATATAAGTACTAATGATAAGAATAATATTGTAGTTTTTTATGGAATCGTGAAAATGAATATGATCTACATTGACTTCCTCTTTTGACTTGTTTGCTCTTTTCGCAACTGTTCAAAGCCATCACCCTCTGGCTTTCTTTGCAGATGTTCTTTGCAACTTCCCTGTTCTTGTACCTATGCGTTTCAAACAAAAAATTATTCATGAACAGCAAAAGGTCATTCAAAAACTTGCTGTCATTTGTTTTGTAATTGATAAATAAAAGGTTAAACTTCATGACATTGAAATTTTTGATGACACTTCTGCATAATTAACTGTTTAGGCTAAATAGCCTTTCATAACAGACACAAAATCTTTGTTTTAGACTTTGGTAATAGTCACACATGACTGTAAACTGAGCTTAGTTAATAGTTTTGCATGTTTGGGACAAACTTTTTTGTGACTGTAACACGTAGTAACTTCAACTGGCAAGTAGTGTAACTTGAAGATGCAATCATAGGTCAGAAAATTACAAGAAAAAATCACTTTTCCACACTGACAATTGTGTACTTTTCCATTTGTGCAAGGTCTAATGATGGACCAATGTGCCTTTTACCACACTGACAATCAGCACAACAACTTAGATTAGCAACCCTGCAGGGGCAACCAGGTTTCTTGCCATTTTTACGTCTACAAATTGTATTACAGATGCAGGTCTGAAAGAATGAGCAGTTAACAATATATATTAGACAACACCATAATTATTTTACCAAGAACACTTTTCTTGACTTACACTACCAGGACAAAAGTATTGCAACACCCGCTAGGGCAATTAATGGTGGATCACACAATAACTTTTGTTGTTGCCTAATTAAGCTATTGTTTAATCAGCCGTTTTCATTTTTGAAAATTTTGAATCAATAATTCAAGTTACTTTTAATTAAACAAACATTTTGTGGAGGTGCTTCTGGCTCCGATAAGTGTGGAAAATTGCTTTGGAATTGATACACAAAACTTGTTGATGTAATACACTGGGATTCTTTCTCATTGTCAATAAACTCTTCAAGTCAGTTCTTATTTGGGCCTCAGAGAACCTTGTGGATTTCAAATCAGATCATTTTCATTGGCAACAAGAAATATTCACTTATTTTAAGGATAGATCTTTGTGATGACAGAGAAAAGGACATAGAGCTACCAGATTTTCAGGTAAATTTGAGTAGAATGGGCTTGTAAGGGAGATGTACTGCATTTTATGACAAAAACTGCCTCCCTCATTTCCCTAGCTTTGATTTGATTCTGCCAAATTATATATTTGCTTTGATTAGACTGTTTCACATTATTTGAACATATTTCGTGGCATTAGCTGGCACTTCGCTAGTTGACGATTTACCAATTTATATGGGCCTAATTGTACCCAAAAAATTACCCAAGTTGACTAGGAGGATTTCGGTGCTAAATAAGTTGGGACTAATGACTTCATTTGCTGTTTCCTAGACTCTCACTATTTTGCTATCACTTTCTATAAAAAGTTGCGAAATCTTTAGAGAAATCTTTAGGCTACATTTGCTTCTTGGAAATTTTCTAAATGTTCTTCTATCTTTTCTTAAAAAGGAACAATATGTTTATCTACCAAAGAAATTGTCTCCAAGTTCCGAAGAAAAATACAGGTACATGTTTATATTCAGCTTGATGAAGAAGGAACATTTGAAGCATGATATTAGTAGCATTGAACACACTGAAAAGCATTGATCACTGAGCTAAATAACTTAAAAGCACTGAAAAGCACTGACACACTGAAGAGCAATGATTACTGATGCTATCTTACTGGTGAGAAAGCATCTAAACAGAAATGTGTGTTCAAACTTTCAAGATTATTTTACAATCAACAACAGCAATATGAGTACAAGAAACAGAAATATTCTTTTGCAAATTTGAAAAGTTAAATTAAAAGAGTTTGCTATGTACAAAAAATTAATGACTTTTCCTCCGCCGCAAGATGCAGCAAACACTGAACAAACAATTCAGTGTGGTGTAACCATGAATATTTCATATGATCAAGTTGATTTGACTGCAGCCAAAAAATTACTCCAATGGCAACAGAGGAGCTATATGAACTGCATGGATTCAAATCGAACCCTGTTTGTTTGTGGATGGTATGCTGCAGTGATAGCATTAACATCCACAGTGATATGTAAGGAAAATGTGGTCGATGTTCTTGAAGATCTTCACTACACTCAAACAATTGGTAGAGAAACGTGTTGTGTCCCTGGTGGCATAAATGCATTGAGGAAGATTTTCACTTCTAAATTCTATTTCAAGGAAATTTTCAAGGAAATTCCCTCTTTCTTAAAAGGATGCAAATCTTGTTGTATTAACACACCTCTTACCTCGACACAGATTGCGCCTCTTAAGCCTATTCGCTCTTTTCGTCCACATGAAAGACTTCAGTATGATCTTATTGACATGGCTCCAGCTAAGAGATCTTTCATGAAAAAAAATCCTTGGGGATTCTGTTACATTCTATCCATAAAATGCTGTTTTAGTAAATTCTGTTGGCTCTTCCCTTTGCAATATAAAACAGCTGAAATGGTGTACAGGGTGATAAAATTTCTTTTTGACGTCAAGGATGCACCTGACATTCTTCAGTCTGATAATGGCAAAGAATTTGTAAATAATTTAATTAGGCAGTTCAGTAAGGATTATAATTTCAGAATGGTGTGGGGAAAACCTTATACACCAAGACATCAAGGGCAAGTTGAGAACTTGAACAAAACAGTTAAGGCATACCTTATTATTGCAAAATTCACCACATGAAGAACAGGCAAAAATGTGGCCAGTTACTTCCTGGTATTGCAGATAAAATAAAAAAATCTTATAATTTTAGAATTGATGACATCCCCTTCAGAGTGTATAGAAATCGTGACTGGAACACCATTGGCTTCACTGTTACACCTGAAGACAGCATTCTTAAATCTTCCTATGTTGATGCTGCGCAAGCTGACGATGAATCTGCAACAAGTTCTGTTAGTGGAGATGAATGTAGTTTTGGTACAGGTGAGGATGATAGTTTTCAAAAATAAGTTTTAGATTGTTCCTCGTCTTTTGATGTTTCCTCTGTGAAAACCATTCCAGCAACTGAGATAATGCAGTCATGTCTTGGTTCCTCTTTGTCCAAAACACTTTTTGTAGACCGTTCCAATGATAATAGTAATGATTCAGGCAAGATAGAGGCAAGAGAAACTGAATGTAGCCAGTAATCAGATTTTGAAAGTCGTAACTTTTCTTCTTGTCTGTTTAATTTGTCAAAAAAAGGTTCCTGAATCACCTCAAGTTTTTTGAGGCCACTGAAATAACTATCCACCGTAACATTGAGAGGGATCTAAAAAATTCCCCTGGTGACAAGTTTGATGTTGGTGACAAAGTTCTGGTTAAGAACCCAGACATAAATTTGGTCGAGCAGGAACAAAGCAATATGACGACGAGAATCCAATGTCAAATAAAATTTTCAAAATAAATTAAATTTATAGAATTACATCTATATTACATATAAAGAGAAACCATGACCCATTTTTTGCCATTAAATGTCATTGCCGAAGTTGATGAGGTATTGCCCTCTCCCATGTATAAGATTAATTTTCCTGATGGAGATAGCTTTTACCAAAAAAATTTATTTGAAGGAGAAATGGTTCTATTCGAAAAAAAACAAAAATGAGGCCACATCTTCTGACCCCTCCTCTTGTTTGCCCACAAGTAAAGGCAACAAGACCCGAAAAGCAGTATTAGATGCAGTATCAGATTTTGCTTTTAAAGTCAGACGACAGATCTACAAAGAAAAACGACCAACCACAAAAACAATATTAAGTTAGCAAAGCTAGCATTAGATTATCATTGATCTTGAAAAGATAAATATTTTGTTTTTGAGTGAAAGCAAGTGAACAATGCAAAAATTAACAATGTAACATGTCTTGCATGTCAACATGATTTCTTATTACATCTAAAGCCATTCTCAATAATACTTTTTTGTCTTCTCATTGATAGAGAATATAATAGTGAAGGAGAGGACAGAGTTATGATATGAGGTATTTACTGAGGTAAAAAAGCTACATAAGATTAGACAATATTGAAATAATTTTAAGTGACAGGACCCCTGTGTCAGTAAACTCTTTGACCAACTGGTCATGTGCTTTAAAGTAAGTGAAAACAAAGAAGTCTCACGAAGAGGTAGGTATCACGGAGAGGCTACTCTAATAATAAGTGACAAAAATTGTATCAAAAGCAGGTGATTAAGGATTTGACCCCCGTCTTTTAAGGTGTCAGTTTCAGACTTCATATAATCATCTATCAGACTACATTGAAATACTTCTTGTTATTTCGAAGTAAAATAAGGAAAGATACAGTAAAGGCTGCAGTGCATATGATTCAAAATTGATGTATGAACATATGTTGACGAGAGTAGTATTTCCATTATTGATTAAAAAGTATTATTATTATTTACCTGTAATTATAACTGTCAATCCTGGCAAATCAAGTATTAGAGGAGAAGAATTGAGTCTTCACAAGATGCAGATGTCAGAGAAGACGAATATTGAGAAGAAAGAGATGGCAATAGTGTAATCTTGGATATATATAAAACCGGTTGGCAATATATAATCAATTGGACGATGATCTAATAAGAATGAAAACTGACATTAAAATTTCAAGAAAACATTTGGAGAAACTGTCCTCTTAATTGGTTTTAGAAATATTTCATTAAAAACAACTTTTGATTCTTTACAAATGTTTTTCCATTTTCGAATTAAATTAAAGTTGAGATGAAAACCACTAAGTTAAAATACAAGAGCCTGGATATATCAAACTGGTTGGCAATTTATAATCAATTGGACGATGATCTAATAAGAATGAATACTGAAATTAAAATTTCAAGAAAACATTTGGAGAAACTGTCCTCTTAATTGGTTTTAAAAATATTTCATTAAAAACAACTTTTGATTCTTTACAAATGTTTTTCCATTTTCGAATTAAATTAAAGTTAAGATGAAAACCATCAAGTTAAAATACAAGAGCACATGTACATACTCTTATTGTATAACATTATCATCCCATGATACAACATTACCTCATCGTGAATTTTTGATGCTCGAAAACATGAGGTACGCAAATTTTTCAATATAATAAGAGGTAGCTTGGCAGCAATTATGAGCAAGCAGTCATCAATAACCAACAATGCTGCGTTGCCTGGTATTCATTTCTGGAGTTACTCGAAATTGATTTTAAAGACTGTTATTTATACAGTATTTTTGGTGATTTCCCAAATATTGTAAGCTCTGATGCTAAAACGCTTGCCCTCAAAAGAGAGTATGTTCAGAAACTGAATGTAGCCAATGACTCTACAAATTATGACAAAATGAACGGAAGATAAGTAAATATAATTTTTTAAAAATAATTTTAAATTCTTTATTTATAGGGGTGTTATGGAAAATGTTCAACAAGGATACGAGTATGCAAAGCAAGCCTATGTTATGAAACTGAAATGTTTCTAATTCCGTATAAATCACCTTTGTTCTTGTGCCAAAAACGCGATGAATCGTCTCAGCTGGCAACCGATTTGAGAGAATGATAATAACAGGATGTTTGAAGCAGTCTATGCTGATGGGATGCACTACGTGAAGAAATAGCCGGAAAAATTATCCAGGAAAGTAGAAGTCATTCTTTATGAGCTTTATGATAACCTTTATGGGCACTTAAATCATGATAATCTGACACGGAAACAAGACATATATATTGTCATGCATCAATTCAACATCAATCTTGCCCAGAAACATTCTTCTGACTCTACAAGCGTTCACTGCTGGGTTAGAGAATTGCAGGATGACTACAACTGCATTTTATGCTACAAACCACAAGGCGAAGCAAAATATGGCCTACCAACCAACGACTTCTTGCTAGGTATACAGACAGAGTTTCAAAAAGATACCAAGTGCAAATATGCTTCAAAGCTGGTTTGTATTGATTCCACCCACAGTACCACAGGGTATGATTTTTTGTTAGTGACAGTTGTGGTGAAAGATGATTTTTGGAAAGGGAGTGCGGGTTGCATGGCTTATAGCAAATAAGGAGGTTGATTGTTCACTGGATCCATTTTTTGCTTTCCTAAAAAAGCAGTCAGAAATAGACATTATGAGTGATGATGCCGAATCTTTTTATAACTCTTGGTGCAGAAATTTCTAGCGCCAAATAGGCAGCTTATTTGTTCTTGACATGTGGATAAAATCTTTCGTACAATTATAATGCAGAAAATAACAAATCCTGAAGATCAAATAACAGTCTACAAATACGTAAAGGTTTTGAAAACAGAAACAAAGAAAAGGAGTTTAAAACTATGTTACAAGAAATGTGCAGTTTTCTTGAATACAGTTACCCTTTATTTTATTTCAAAAAGGAGTTTTTGCAAAGAATGCACAAATGGGCTTAATGCTATCAGACATCAACAGAAGCCAATACCATTATGTCATTGGCAATTTTCACAGGGTCTTGAAAACAATTTATTTCCATAGGAAAAGAAACAAGAGGGCTGATCACCTACTTTGTGTACTCTCGACGATTGCCAGAGACAAAGCTCATGAGGCATGGGAAAAGCTTGAGAAAGGAAACCGTTCCAGCAAAATTAGGGATATGGACAAACGCCATTACTTCTTTAGAACTTGCCTTGGACGTTTCTAATGCTAATGCCACACAATGGATTTTTCCATCTACTGCAGAAGAAAACAAATTGAAGAAAACAAACGGTTATACAAAATGACTATTATTGTGAATGCAAAATGAAATGCAGCCGTTGCAAAGCATGCGTTCATCAATGCTCTTGTTCCTGTGCAGATTATGCAATCCATTCAGTGCCTTGCAAACACATGCATGCCATACATTCAATTTTTTTCGAAAATGATAAGCACAAGGTGTTCAAATTATAAGCACTGGTCTTCTACTAGCAACTGCCACGAGGCATGCTCAAGATCGCCTCAAATGGGCTGCCATTGTGAGAGGTGTCAAGGGCCACTAGGCCTACGCCTTTGATGATGATGATGATGATGATGATGTGTTCAAAACTATAGAGCAGAAAAAAATGAAGATATGACTGGAAAACGACAATATTTTCAACATCAGTTAAACAAAACAGTTAGAATAACAGATTTGGCTTTTATCAAAAAGTATATTCAAAGAAAAATGGTTATTTTGTCCAACAAAGTGGAAATTCTGTTCCAGACGCTATAGAAGCTGCACATGAGCATCTATTGCTGTCCTGGATAGAATTTCAAGTCTGAACTTTTACCAACAAAGTTTGCAACAGGCAGAGGTGTTCCCTCATAATAAACATTTTGAGAAGTAGATAAAATTTTATAGCACAAAACAGAAGGCAACAGAAAAGAAAAAGAACATAAACGAAGCCAAGTATTGAGAATACTGATAATGGGAAGGAAAATTTAAAGCAACAAGAGGTACGTTTGTGTGGAATTTTTTTCTGTGAAAACGATACAATGAATGAAGAAATGGTAGACTGGGTGGAGCGTTCTAGTTGTGAAGTATGGATACACTGCGCCTTTGACAAACAAAATGTGAACTCAGAATAATATTGCTGCCCACTCTGCAAATAGGGAATCCAAATAGGAATTTGTTTTTCAGGTATGCTATGGATTGGGTCTCTTTTTTCTAAGTAATTATTTTCTTATAAAGGTAAACGTTTACCAGGAATAATGGTGCGCAAAAACAACATAAAGGTGCACACTTCAGAATCATGATATAGAAGTCAGAGGCCTCTCTATCTTCTGATGATCTACACTCCCCTCACAAACGTGTTACACCACCCTTATCTAAAATGGCTGCAACGCTTAACAGCTTTTCACAAGGCAAGATTTCAAGATATTGTAAAGGCTACCATTTTTAAATTGAAGTGGTGGTTTTGGCGCGATTTGAAAAAGTAAAAAATGGAAAAAGTTAGAATTGACGTATCAAGGAAGAGTTGGTGTTTGTTTTGTATGTCAAAGTAGGCTATCTTTTCGTGAAGTAGGCAAAAGAATTGGCTGCAGCCACACTACGGTGTCCAGAATTTATACAAAATTTATTTCTTCAGGCTCAGTGAAGAAGTGTGCAAGGACAGGTCCCCTAAAAAAATGACGAAAGAGGTGAACACGCCATATGTCGAGTAGCAAGGTGGCATAGGCTTTGCAACTAATCCTTCTATAGTGTTAGTGAAGAAAATTTTGCACAAATACAATATTCACAGACACGAAGGATAGCACAAAACTTTCGTATCTGCAAGAAATTGTCAGTATCGCTTTCAGTAGGCAGATGCTTTGAGCAAGTGGACAGTGAGTCAATAGGAAGACATAATATTCAGCGATGAATGTCTTTAGTTTGCAAAATGACTCTAAAACATTCAGAGTTTGGCGAACAACAGCAGAGTCTGAAAATCCTGAATTTTTTCAGCCAAATTTTAAAAATACTCTCTCAGGGATGTTCTGGGGATGTGTTGGGCCCAACGGTGTCGGAAAACTGGTCGTTTGTAATGGCAATATCAATGGCAAAAAATATGTCTCTCTTCTCAAAAAGAACCTTCCAGACCCCGTTAAAATGATTTATGGTTGCAAAGCAAGACCTTGCATATTCCAGCAGGACAATGCTCTGCCCCACACTGCCAAAACAACCAAAAAGCTCTTTCCTTTGCATGATATTAATATCCTTCCCTGGCCTGCTCAAAGTTCTGAATTTAACATCATCGAAAATGTGTGGAGGCTTATGAAAATTAAGCTCAATTCAGATAAAAGAGGTGCTCCGAAGACCAAAGATGAATAGATCAATCGAGTTCAGCTAATATGGAATCAACTTTCGCGAGGATACCTCTCCAAACTTTAGGCCTCTATTCCTAGAAGACTCGCAGCAATAAAAACAATGCTTGGTTACTCAACAAAATATTAAAAAAAGACCTTTAAACAATAAGTTACGAAGTTAATAAACGAATTTTATTGTTGTTTTCAAATAATATTCACTTTTGATTGATAGAACTTTTATTTCCGTTTGGAATGTGATTCCCTGCATTAACCCTAGCTCATTTGCATAATACTGTTTCCGGTACACAGACTACCATGGCCATTTTGGAATAGGATGGTGCAATAGTTTTGTGAGAAGACATATCATATTTGGTTGAAGGTGGTTTTCTCATTAATAATGATGATCTCATAAAGGAAATTGATGAGGTACCTGGAGATGAAGAAATTGCTTTTGGTTTTAAATGTAACGTCTGAGAAATGACCTGTAGATCTCGCCATGAACTAACCAGGCTTTTCAATTCAAAGCACAGAAAAGTATATGGTCGTCACACTGGTATGACGTCACACTGGTATGACGTCAGGCTCTGCAGAAAATATGCCATCATCTTTACCCTTCCCTTTCTTTTCTTCAACTGATGAAATCAGTTGTCAAAAGTTTCATCCTCTTCAATTAAAAGCCATAGTTTTCAGGTGTGCAGTAAAAGTTACACTCCATCTTTCCGCCAAAAATTTGCATCCACTTTTACAAAGGAATTACAATTATAATTACGCTATAGAATTGTGGTCTAAGTAACGTCCTCTCTTAAAACAAAACTAATTTGCAAAGACATAGTTACTATAGTCAATTTGCAAAGACTATTACAAGATTCCTCTGTCTTATCTTATTATAATGAAACCTGTTTCGATGCCATTCTTCAAATTGATAAAGATGTTTGCATGGATCTACTGGAGCACATGCTAACACTGTTTATAAGAGTCAGAACTTTTACATCTCTAAGAAATACCGTCTCTATAAAGTTAAGTAGGGGAATACTCTACTACAAACAGTAGATGCGTACTGATTCAAAAGCTAAATGATGCACAGAAGTATTTAATCAGTGGTTACTTTGGTTGTTATTGCTTTCTGATATCCCTACATGCAGCCAAAAGCCCTGTTTCCAGCACACTCCCATTTATTTGCTCCCCTCACATTTATTCCAATCCCACAAATTCCATGCTATGCTTTTTTTGCTAATTCCATGACTTCTTGCTAAACTGACTAATTATGCCAACTAAATTCTCTATTTTCTAGATTCTAAAGTTTCCAGTTCCACTCCAATTCCTACCCACAGTAATTCCAAACCCTCCCACATATTCAACCCCACCTTGTTCACTACACCCTTTTCATTAAATGTTTCACAGTAAGGTAGAAAGCAAAGGGTCACGGATGCTAAGCAGTATGCGCATCTCCATATAAACCCCAAAAAACATGTTGTAACAGTTGCATTATAACTGTTTCCAAAACCTGCAGTTGAGATTATCATGACAAAATATAACTAATTATTGTTAAACTAACTTTTTAATAAGAAAAGTAGTAAAATATGTTAAATAATTATTCGTTTTTGTAATGTTAATTTCGTCAGCAATGAATAATATATAATGAATAACATACCAACTGATGAATTATTTATGTTTCTTCCTTTTTGGGATTGGCTGGGTATCATTGGGATCATATTTTCTCAGATTTCCATCTACATTTCTAGCAATTGGGCTTATGGCAAGGCATATTTTTACATATGTACTGCTGGGTTATTGCCCTCTTTTCGTCCCACCACTAAGGAAAAATTGCCCCACCAGTAATTTAGCCCATTTGAAAAAGTTGAATTTTATGAATATTTATCAAGAACCCAGAAATACCCTCGATACACGAGGCAAAAACCATTGCTTCACTTGAGCACAATGTCTTTGGTCTCTCTTCTGAGAAGATGAAGTGAGGAACATGATCAGCGACATGGCGCAGCACAGTGTAGCATGGGCCCTTTTTGTGCTTTGCCCTACCACTGAAAATTTCTTAAAATACGCCTTGGCGAATGGAGCACTGCGTCTTTATGGTGTTGTAAGTATAACCAACTTCATGATCTGATGGCTTATCATGACGGCTTGCAATAGCATCTTGCCTACCAGAGTAATTATCTGGATCATTTTGGCAGAATCTATTTGAGAGAACATAATGCACACCATTTTGCAACAAATATTTACAAACCTCTTTGAAAGAATGGACAGTCATTTGAAGACCTTAGTGGGTCTGTTAGGATAAAAACATATTTCTTCTTGCATTCGCTGTGACTTCCCCTTCACGTTCATCAACTGACCATGTCCATTCAGAAAAATATGCAAGGAATTAATCTAACCAGGCAAAACGGGAATCATCAATGGAGGAGTATGACTCTAGAAATGGCTTCTTCTTTCAGATATGCTCTGCAGTATTTTTCACATTAAAGCACTCAAAGAATTTATCCATGATGATACAGAATTTTGCTGTGCCAGCAAATTCAGGTGGTCCAAATTTTTCCAAGCATACTCCCACTGTAATACTCTACATTTCAGCAGCAAGGTGGACTCTCATAACAGAAAATGGTGTCAAATTTAAGTGATCGCTTGGTAATTTTGACCACTGTCAAAGACTTTTGAGACCACTGTCCAGATCTTGGAAATAAAATACTGAAATGTGAGACCATAAGATATAGAGACCATGGTTCTGCATAAAGCAATTGGCACGACCAGATCCTGAATTTGAAAGACAATTGCATGCAGTCTTTGTTAGATGGGGAACATCAGCCAAGAAAAAAACCGTTCTTATTACTGTGAATATTATTGGCCCGATAAACCACACTTTCCTCTGACTCAGTTTGAAGACCCTCGTGCATCCTAAAAAGTTTGTGGTAAGAAGAGGCTCCATCAGCAGTGGCATCAATAACTTTCAACTGATCTTCTCTAAAATAGAAACAGCTCTCCAGAATATATCAAAGTTTTGGTATGAGGTTGCACCAGTTTTGGCAAATGTTGCAAAGCTGAAAGAAGCTGAAGTGGGTTGACAATACTTTTAATGAGAAAGACAAGAACAGGTGTGGCAAGCTCTTTTATATCTTGGAGTGTGGCTTAATTTGAATCAGTGTCTCCAAGATCAACAAAGCCAATGAGCTCACCAGTTTCCTTATCCCAGACTAGGTCTTCCTGACCTTCATTTCATCAAATAAAATTATAATAAATCTTTCAATAGAAGAGGACTGTTTTGTCTTCTCAGACAATTTTTTGATAACATATTTGTTGAATCCTCTTTGCGGACAAATTTTTTTTTAGTCTTTTAGGGTTCTTAAACTCGGTAAGATTAAGATTCCAGAGCCAGTTTTGCTGTTGTTGCCAAGATCTGAATAACTGGAGACGGGTTTTGTAGCAAGAGAAAGACAAAACTTTATAATCATAGGGTGATATTGAATACTTCTTGCAGGCTCATTGCTGCTCTTGCAACTTTGCTGCTCTTGCCAAAAGAACTTCATAAATATTTTTCATTGCAACCACTGAATAAGGATATGAAATCTTGACTTAGCTAAGAATCAACAGGTTGACTATGGTATTCCAAGGATTGTCTCAATTCACATACCCTTTGCTCAAGCTGCTTGTATGTAAATCCCTGTTGTTGAAGTGTTAACTTTAGTCTTTCTGTAGAGGTAAATTTAACAGAGGCTTTCAATTTAGCAGGTTGGTATAATCGTACTTCTTTGTTTTTAGATTCATATATATATATCTTGCTCCAAAAGTTTGACAAGATGAGCATTAATTGCTTCCATTAATTAAAAAATAACAGTTTACTGATCTTAAATATTCTTCTTGATTGATTCTTGACTGCAGGGAACTATCTTGATATTGGAAAAAGGAAAATTTCCTTGGGATAATATATCTCTGAATAAAAGTTGCAGCACTTGAGTCAGGAAAATGAATGCCATTACATTAAACATATTGCTGAACCTTTTGAATAAAACTTGTTAAAGTAACATTGCCAAATGATATTTCATATTTAGTATATATATCATGGTCTTCAGTGAGTATCCAGCCAAATATTCGTAAAGAGAAACGAAGAGAAGATTTCACAAATATTTCATACTTGAGAATCAAATGCTCAGTTGAGTAAGAAGAGATTCTTACCAAAGATTCTGAAGATAAAATATGCCAACAAGCACAAATTTTCAGTTTGCCAATAAAATTCAGAAATTCAGGAAGACTTTCATATACCAAGCTAGCATTAGGTGGAGATTCCAAAGATACAGAAGATGCATGTTCTTCTCTTTTCTTTATAGCAGCTGTTGAGTGTGGTAAAATAGAAGAACTTCGAATGCTCTTTTTTGGAAGACTAAGTGATGGCAAGGCACCATCTTTAAGTACTTTCCTTGTAGCATCTGTTGATAAAGCATAAAAGTTGTTGAGGACTATATCTAAATTTTGTTTCACTTATCATTCAATCCCAAGTAAAAAGTGACAATTCTTTACAACTGATACATTACAACATTATAACTAAAGAGAAACAATATGTAGAAAATAATGATAAATCATTAATTATTTTCAACGAGTTCCTAAAAAAGAGGAGGCCCCCAACATTTTTCATTAATTATTTTCAACGAGTGCCTGATAAAAAAGGAGGCCCCCAACATTGTACAAAAAATATTTTAAAAGCAATACAAGAGAAATGATTCGTAGTCAAGGTTGTTTCCATGGTTAATCAAGTAAAAAACTCTTGGATTTTGTTTGTTTGTAGACCAGACAATGTCATATTTGTGAGAGACTAAAATTAATCCAGTGTTGTGTCCTGACCTAGTATAATATTTCAAAACAGGCTTTACAGCTTGGCCTAGTGTTCGAAGGCTGAGGTAAAAGACCTTAAGCTGTCCAATATCTAAATAAGAAAACGCAGGATTATTGTCAGTTAAACACGAATATAAAGCAAATTACTTACAAATCCAAAGCTGGTCTTCCGAGAAGTGCTTTCCACAAAAATAAAGCCTGTTGGAGTTGATTTGTCGCTGGATATTCTTATCAATGATCTGGTCTTTTGTAACAATATTTTTTCGAGTTCATTTCTCCATTTCTTGGTAAAATAACTATTTGGTAGAGGAATTTTATCCCTTTATTGGGCAAAGTTGCCATATGGCAACAAAATCTTGTCCAGTTGTTCAAAGATGCTGGTCTGTCTTTTAGTGTTGGTGAATGTAGCCTCTTATTCAACTTAATCAAGGTCAATCCAACTCAGTTAGTTTTCTTGGTTCATGGCAGTTTGGTGATCAGAATTTCGAAGTGAAGAAAGGTGGGGTTTTTTATGTCCTTTATCTCTAGTATTTGCAATTGACTTTTGGATGCTGAAGAGGTTCTAATTTTTCATATTGCCAACAGGTTCTAATAATGTTCACGTTCTAATAATGGTTCTAATAATGTTCACGGTATGCTTCATACAGAAAATACGATTGTTTTGTTCTGGAGGACATGGATGAGAGTGAATGTTTGGTGGATTTTCGGTTTAAGAAGAACGATATTTATTGTCTCGCCCTTGCATTGCATCTCCCTGTGAGGTTCTCAAATGCACGAATGGCCTTATAGTCGACTCTGTAGAAGCACTGTGCACTTGCCTTAGACATTTGTCATACCCTAGTTGATATGCAGTCTTGGTTCTAAGGTTTTGTAGGCCCGTTTCTCAGTTGTGTCTGATCTTCAATAAATTAATTGACTTTATTGTTCATACTCACGGACATCTGGTAAGGAGTCTAGACAATTGCTGGTTTGTCCAATTTGTAGACCTAAACAAAACCAAAGAGTTGTTCACAATGAAAAATAAACGAGTACATGCCCTGAAATTCCAGTCTGCTGTTGCACCTTATGGCCTTATTGTCAACTTATTTGGATCAGTTGAAGGAAGGCATCATGACAGTGTGGTATTAGGAATGTCTGGTTTGTTGGACCAGCTTGAAAGATACTTGTTTTCACCAACAGGCCAGCCATTGTGTACTTATGGTGACCCTGCATATCCTCAAAAAAGGCATCTTCAGTGCCCGTTTGAGAGGAGAGTTGTGCTGTCCATGAGCCAGGTCAGCATTATATTTCAACAGCGAACCAACTACCCTTTAATGGGGAATAAAAACTGCAATGATTCAATGAAAAACGGCTTTTTTAAAAGCCAGCAAATTTGCCAAACTTAGCTTTTACCAAATAACACAAAAAGTTAACAAACTCTATCAAAAACTCTAATCGAAAAATTCTATCGGAAAAATCAGTTTTTTCAATGCACTGATTTTCCAAATACAAGAACTGAAGGTTTACAATGTTTAAGCCACTGTGGGATAATTTTTTGATACATTGAAGGAGGGTCAATAAAAATGGGGCCTTTTAGAATATACTGCTTGGAGTTTTACCCACTGGTCAAAGGTATTTAGAAGGTCAAAGGTCATGTGGTTCCAGGACTCCTTGAGGCAATTTCAAATGAAAATTAAGCCTTTCATATATATAATTAATAAATGAACTAGTAGAAAACACTGGTCAACAAACAGAAACATACAAATCTTGATGTCAATGCAGTGAATGGAAAATAAAATATTATATTTCTAATGTTTTGAAACATTGATAAATGGGGGCTAATTTTGTCTGCACTCAAAAAAAGTATATTAGTGAAAAACGCCTTAATGAGAAAGGGGCTCAATGCAAAATTTATGGTCAGGCAATATTTTTGAAGTACACTTAGTGAGCAAAAGTATTGCAAAGGTTTGACAATTCAGTAATGGCGACCGCGTTGTCAACAACAAAGCGATCGAAATTCAAACCACTTTTGTGAAGCCATTAGGCGTCTTTTTATGGTCAAAATCTAATCAAACCAAATTTCAAACCATTGACAACACTTTTAATTTAGAAATTGAAAAAAGTTACTTTTTAAAAAATAAAAATTTTTTAACTTTATTGGACAGTCTCCCAGCTTTGAAGCCTTTGTGAGACTTGCTAAAACTTTATCAAAAAGTTTAATTACAGGTACTGTTAATCGCGACATGACAAGTTCAGAAAAACATTTGCAAGATCACATTTAGGTGTTGAAGATCATAAACGGCCATGTATTTGGTGGAAAGTGGCATGTTTTAAGCCATTTTATTAAGCCTTCTCTTTTACAGCTATTGAGGCACTTTAGTGAACCTGTTTATCACGGGAATTTTGGTATTTTCATTTAATGAGAGGGCAAAAAGTTGTTTTACGCAATTTGCAGCATTATTTGTTCCCATTACAAAATGGAAAAGATGGACTTCACGATTTGTGACACATTTTATTGATTGAATTTTGCTGCAATATATCACGAAACGGCCGCTGCGATTAGGCCCATTATGGCTCCAAAAATTTCCGACCAAAACATTTAGCAGATTATCCGACAAAAGTGAGGAAAATGAGCAGTTATAGACATCAAAGCATAAAGTAAGTACCCCCGAGTTCATTGTAACAAGATATCGCAAATTAGTGCAAAGATGAACTTTTTTATTGCAAATGTTTCACAGGTACTTCAATCATCATAGGTCAATTTTTGTGTTTTTGCAACATGTCGATATTGTTTAGAAATAGGCAAAAATCAAGAATATTCATGCATTTACTATTTTCACCACCAAACCTTGATAAATTTTCCAACATATTCCAGTTAAAAAGTAATCTTACAACTTTTATGAAACTTACTATGGCCTTTTGAATTATGGTTTGCTAAACTTTTTTGCTGCGGTGCGGCCATTTTTGTCTCAGCCTGTGCAATACTTTTGCTCACCAAGTGTAATTGAAGAATTTAGAAACCCAGCGTAATTGCTTCTACAAACTTCTTCTATTTTATTCACAAAATTATTGCCTTTTTACTATTATGTCTATTTTGCTTTTTGTTCATTAAGTCTTTGAAAAATTGTCTGCTGATTTTCTAAAAATAAATTCATTGTTTCTAGTATAAGTTTATCCCTTCCCTCTTGTTGTCTCATCAGTAACTGCAACTCTTTCTCTCTGAGCATTTGTTCCTGTGTTTTCAAGTCTAAGAAGTCTTTATTTTCTTCCAGTGCCAACTGCCTTTCCTTTAATTCATATTTACTCTTTCCCTCAATTTCCTCTCTCATTTTTTTGCCCTGAAAATAATCAACCAATTCATAACCTGATTTCTTTCTCTTCTTTCCATTTTCTTTTCCTTCCCTTTCCTTTGTCTGTGAAAGCCTCTCCATGGACTGCTTCCTTACACTCCCAGCTGTTTCTAACTCTTTCTCAACTTGTTTCTTTCTTTTATCTTGAGCTTCTATCATTTCTTGTTCAGCTGCCTCTGAAAATTCTCAAAATGCTGCAACTGTCTCTAAGGCTTCATCAAGCTCTGTTATTTCAGGACTGATGCCACTGGCTCTGTGCTCCTCTCTTGTCTTTTTCAAAGGCCTTCTCAAGCTTCGTATATCTCTCCCTGACGCCCCTCTTGTCTACACAAAACCTTAGCTCCTTAACTACATTAAGAGACTTGGCAAATTTATCCCAAGCACATGAAGCAAGCAAATTTATGACAATGTTTTGGGAATGGCCTTTATGAAGGTACATTATATAAAATTCTGATAACAGTTGTAAAAACAGGCAAAGATGAAGCATAAAAGGGGTTCAAAGTACATTTTAGGGGGCTTATCATGTACAACTATTATGTAACAGAATCACAAGGAAGTGTTACCAATCCATGGTAGTTTCAAATAAACTGGGCACTTTTGCGGACCAAACTTTTGAGCAGCCGAAAAAACGAAAAAGCCGCCATTGTGTAGACAAAAGGAGTTCGTTTTCTGTCTTGGACTCCATTGGTAATTTTTCTTTAGGCTCGCAGCACTGATTGGTCAACTATACCGGTCTTGTGCTTGCGTTTTTCTGATTGGCCTATTTCGATCCACAACTGGGTATATACTTTTCCATCTTGTTTTTTCGGAACCTATTCTGACGTTTTATGCTCTGAGGAGTGTCAGACGAAAAAGCTTTTAGTATGTTGTAAAATGTTTGCTTTTTTCAAAGCCATTTTCAAATTCTGTACCGCAAAAAAATTGTTCACATTTTTCAAGCATATGTACACTAAACAGGAGATTGAGGATCTCAACCAACTGGTGAAGTTAAGAGGTAAGCTGAGGACGGCCAGGTTCTCTTTATCATTTCTCAATTTATGTTTGACTAACTGAGTTGTGCCAAAATTTATCACCGCTCGTATTTCCAAGTCTGGATTTAGACAAAGTCCAACCATTGAGCGCGTTTTTCTCCAAATGAGATTCAGAAAAGAAAAACCAATGTTTTGAACTTAAAATGCCTGTATACACGCCAATTGTCTAAAACGCGTCCATTTCTTTCATTCCTTGACAATTTTCGAATTTGCCGCTACATTTCTGAAATTGACCAGCGGACACTAAAACATACCACGGAAAAACACAATAGGAATATTGGCTTTCTAGTAAGGAAACGTTTCGGTGGCATGTTGAGCGACACCAAAAAACATATTTTTAATTTCTCGGATTATTCTCTCTCTGATACTGAAACATTTGTCTTAGGTAATGGACTTGAATTTTGTATCCCACCCCTAACAATCAACAGAGAGGAACTCTTTGCTGAATTCGAAATTTTACACGCTCAAATTGCCAAGCACGAGATTTCTAACCTTTGGTCGAAAAGTCTAACACTGGATTTCTTACCAGTGTATATCGCAAGCCTACTTTTACCGGTCAGTACATACGCTGGAATTCATTTTGCCCAAAACAACGCAAAGTCAACCTTGTCAAAACATTAGTACATAGGGCACTTATGATCTGCTCGAAATCTACACTGCACGCTGAACTGGAAAAACTCAAAACGATCTTCTTGGACAACGGCTATCCTGAAGACGTCATTTTATCTTATAATAAGGAGAAGATCGCAAGTTTTTCGGCTGTTCAAAAGTTTGGTCCGCAAAAGTGCCCAGTTTATTTGAAACTACCATGGATTGGTAACACTTCCTTGCGATTCGAGAGTCAGATTAGGCAAGCCATAACCAATTGTTTCTTTGCTGTCAATCCTTGGATTGTTTACAGCAATAGGAGAGCCCTTCCATCCATTCAAAAGGATTGCATTCCTACCAAACAAAAAAGTTCCGTCAGTTCCGATCTTGTAGGTCTAGAAACACTGTTAAAACAAGTGATTCTGCCATTGGTCAACATCTTTTAGACAACCCAGATTGTGCAAAACTCTATAATGACGACATGTTTCGGATAATTGGCAGAGCCCGGTCGTTCTTCCATCTAGCAGTTTTGGAGTCAATCTACATAAAAACGAAAAAGCCGCCATTGTGTAGACAAAAGGAGTTCGTTTTCTCTCTTGGACTCCATTGCTAATTTTTCTTTAGGCTCGCGGCACTGATTGGTCAACTATACCGGTCTTGTGCTTGCGTTTTTCTGATTGGCCTATTTCGATCCACAACTGGGTATATACTTTTCCATCGTGTTTTTTCGGAACCTATTCTGACGTTTTATGCTCTGAGGAGTGTCAGACGAAAAAGCTTTTAGTATGTTGTAAAATGTTTGCCTTTTTCAAAGCCATTTTCAAATTCTGTACCGCAAAAAAATTGTTCATATTATGTAACACCTGAATCCCTTTATGTACCGCCCCTAATTCACCTTTTGTATAACCTCACACATTATGTAACACCTTCTGTACCGTATTATCTATTTATTGGAGGAATATTCCAGTATATCAACATCTCCTGAAGAGTGAGTTACTCACGAAACAGGCTTGTAGAGAAAAACCATGTAGTTTTACTTTCTTCAATCTATGATATATATTATTTATATATATATAATCACAAGGTAAATGCTGACAAGAGGAAAATTCTTTCCACACGGGTGCTGCCCAATTGTATCAAACCACTCTTGGTCGCAATCAAACTCCAGTTTGCTGCTTCGAAAACCTCCGCTCATTCCACTGAGCCAAACTGCCCAATTAAATGAGTGCGGAATCTCCGAAGCCAACACTGGAGATTTCACCATAGCCAAGGCAGTCTTTTTTTCTTTTGTTTCGGCTTAAAGACTTTATCAGAGCCATTTGAACCATAGATATATAATCATAAGGTAAATGCTATATTTATATATATTTATTAACAAATTGATTAACGTTTCTCAATATGCTTCTTTAGAATTGTGTTTCTGAAGTTTCTGAAGAAGCATATTGCAAAACATTAATCAAGTTGTTTATTACAGATTATCACTTAATCATGCTTTTTGAGATATATAAATAGATGTTGTGTTGACCAAAATTGTTAAAGGTTGCAACCATATTAAACCAGCTTTCTACAGTAAAAGCTTTTGAATAAAAAGAACTGAGAACCATTATGGTAATTTCAAACTATGGTAGTGTCAATTAGCCATACTCACTTGGAATTTTGATAGATTATTTTTCCATCTAATTGAATTGACAAATCCAAGGTATATATTATATATGCAGTAGTTGGTCTCAGACTCGATGATGACCAAAGACCAAGCTCTAAAAGCGTTACTGGTTTTGGACAACATTCACAGAATTGAATAGTGCAGTCATCTACTCTTTCTATATTTTTAAAAAATGTCAGGTATACATTGGGAAGTAATATTTTTATAAAATATGGAAAATGTAACTTTGGACTGGTAAGGTAAAATTATCATCGTTGTATGCTTTTTCAAATATAGGTATACCTTTGATATCAACCATTCAATATTTCTCTTGTATGTTGTATGGGAATTGCATAGATTATTTCCAAGAGGAGCATCAAAGGTACAGGGACTGGCCAGTTCTTCATTCCCTTGTCATGCAAACAAATTAGTATTAATGTTTATAGCAGAAAAAACCAAAGGGCAAACATAATGTCAGCAGAAACATCAAAATTTTTACATGGCCTCGCACTTTTTATGAAATTTTCCTAATTTGTCAAGATTACATATATAGCAAATTATATTTTATCCACATTGAGATAGCATTTCAAATTTTTATAACTATAAGCAAAATATTTGAATGACAACAAACAATAAGGATTTGGTTTGATTAAATTATCATCTTAACAGAGAATTGCTAAATGTCTGAAAATGAAAATACTGACATAATATTTGCTCTTTTGGATGAAAGAAAATACATTTAGATGTTACGAAAAGCAAGGGAATGGGGTCAGGTATATCATTGAGGATGGGTAGCTAGTTTTGCATAAAAATCGTCTATGAGAGGGCATTAAACGCAATGAACAGAAACATTTATGAACATGTGCAAAAAGGTTGATAAAGTCACTTACGTTCCATCTCTCGGATTTGTGAAACTGCCTCAGTTTGTGATCTTTCTGGAGGCAAATCTCACAGACAATAGAGTGTTTATGATTCTGGAAGCGCCATCTGAAGACGCTCTTTGTAGGCACGTGACTTTGGTAGCAATTTACATGTTAATCTGCCATATTGGCAGTATCCAAAATTTGACCTCGAGCAAATGCGCGAAGATGAATGTTTGGTGGAATTTAGATTCGCCAAAAATGACATATACGGCCTAGTCAACACACTGCAAATCCCTGGGGTTATACGGTGTTACAATGGCTGGAAGGTGGATGCAGTTGAGGCTCTATGCATCTGTCTGAAAAGACTAGCATATCCGTGCAGATATTGCGATATGATCCCGAGATTTGGCAGGCCCATCCCGCAGCTGTGCACAATGTTTAACACTGTTGTGAACACTATTTACAACAACTTTGCACATCTTCTCAGGGACATCGATCAACCTTACCTATCCCCAGCAATTCTTAAATTGTATGCAGATGCCATCCATGCAAAGGGGGCAGCCCTGGAAAATTGCTGGGGTTTTATAGACGGCACTGTCAGGCCAATATGTTGACCAACTAGGAATCAAAGGGTCGTTTACAATGGGCACAAAAGAGTCCACGCATTGAAGTTTCAATCAGTTGTGGCTCCAAATGGCCTTATTGCGAATCTTTTTGGGCCCGTTGAAGGACGCAGGCATGACAGTGGTATGCTTCTATCCTGCCTACCCAAACAGGGTTCACCTGCAATGTCCTATCATAAGGAGGAGACCTTTAACAGAAGACGAACAAGCCTTTAATACCTCAATGAGTAGGGTTCGTGTTGCTGTTGAATGGGTTTTTGGGGACATTGCAAACTATTTTAAGTTTATAGATTTTAAGAAAAACCTTAAAATTGGAATGAGTGCTGTTGGGAAAATCTATGTAGTTTGTGCCCTTTCAAGAAATGCCCTGACATGTTTACATGGCTCCACAACATCAACATATCATGCAAAAAACATACTTCAACAAACCCAATTACAATCAACACAACAAAAATTAATTAGGTATAAACTTCCATATAATGAAAGAACATTATTTAGGTTAATAAGACCTAATAAGCACATAGAAGGGGTAAACTAAGTTTAAGCAGAATGTTAATTACCATAAAAATTTACAAAATTCCAAGGATTGGCTCAGGCCTATAATTTTCCAACAAGAAAACACACTTCATAGAATATCTCGAGAAGGGTTTAAAAGCTGAAATTAAGCAACAGAAACATAAATTGAAGGGGGCTTAAGCCCCAAACACTCCTATAATTACTGGTACTTCCTGTCTTGTTTATTTTAATCATTTTTACCCAAAGTAGCCTCCCATCAAGGGGCTGGTTTACCAGGGAGCCTATTATACAAAAAAGTAAGTAAGTAAGGCCATCCACGTGTGTAATAAGGTTTCTTACAGGAATCCTTTAGTAGCACTTCAAGTTGCATAAGTTTGCTTACAGCTGGTAGATACCCCCTGTAATCTCGGAGTAATACCTTATGGTCTTTGGGTCCACCTAGTTGTTTTGGAAGTCAAATTTTATTGCAATATATTTGATTAGCTTTCTGATGTTGTATTTAGTATGCTTTAACTTTATCAGTATTAACGTATATAATCCTTGTTGTTGAGACATGAACAGTGAGCCATTGTTTCACTTATATATTATGTGGTTATATTTCTAGTTATTCTTCACCGTGCAAGGCTAGGGTTAGCCATAGGGAATTCGTCCTTGCGCTTAGGATATTATTATCATTGTTTGTTTGTTTCTTTTTTTAAGGCTATCGGTCTCTGACCGTCACAGTGTAACATGTGATGGCTATCCAGCTAATTTTGATTCAATGAGGTATTTTGAGTGTGAGTTTGGAACCAATTTGAGTGATATTAAAGGTTCTTTTTCACACAAGGCCTATAACCATCCTTCGTTTTTCATCCCTGAGGCTTGCCACATGTTGAAACTTGCCCGTAATGCTCTAGCAGATCTCAAGGTATTTTGTCATGATGCAAAGCAGGAGATAAAATGAAAATTGGTAATAAACTCTCAAAAGGCCATATGGAGTTTGAGGGACATAAAATGAATGTTAAGGTTGCAGCTCAAACCCTCAGTAGTTTGGTGGTGATGCTACGGAGTATCTTAAGAATAGTGGACATCCTGATTTTGTTAATGCAGAGGGAACCATTAGATTCATACGTGTAATTAACCAAGTCTTCGATTTATTGAATCTGAGAAATCCATTTGGCAATGGATTCAAAAAGCACTTTTTCTGCATGATGCTGCAAAGTGGAAAAAATAAGAAATAATTCCATCAACTATCTGATAGCACACACAGACAAATCAGGCATGCCACTTTTAAAACACAGGAGACACATAAACAAGCGTAAGAGACTTGGCATCCCTACTATTGAGCAAGCTATTTAATCATTTGAAATATATTCTAACATATAAACTCTCTCAAGACCAGTTGGAACTGTTATTTGCTTGTATTCGAGGGAGAAATTTAGCAATAATCCAAATGTGCAGCAATTAAAATCAAGTTTACAAAAATTATTTTAAGAAATTCCATAATTGGCTCAAAACATAGGAACCGCCTAACATTTCAAGAGCAGTTTGCTGGGTCGATTTTTTCACTCAAATAGACTAAAAGGATAGCTCCACTCATGGCAGAAAACCCAATTTCTCAAGAAGATGACAAATATATACAAGACCTTACTGCAAGCCTCAAAGCATATGAATTGACCACACAGAAAAAGGCTGTTTTAGGATATATAGCTGGATATATAGTAAGGGAGCTATGTAGAAAAGTTCAGTGTCCAACTTTCAATAAAGCACTTTATTTGAACCCCGAAGAAATGCCAGCAGTAACAGATCACTACTATTCAGATTGGGCCAGTCCTGTGTCACTTCATCTTATCAATTCCAAAAATCGCGGAAGTCTAGTTTTTCCACATCAACAGGTTGTCAAATCGTAAACATGTGTGAAAAGGTTTTTAGGGTTGCAGTCATGGGGGTTAATTCAAAAGAAAAACAAATTGCATCAAAAAAATTTTAGAACTTTTGGTTCACCTTATTAACCAAGAACTTGCAAGAGCTTCCCAGCTTCTCAAGAAGATCATTGAACAATATGTCACCTTCGTCTTGTAACTTATGAAAAGCAATATACAAAAGATGTTATACACAAAGACAAGATTGGTGTACGCCAGCAGTCAACAAATATGGTTTTGTTCAAAAGTACCTAATTATCAAAGTCTGTGGCACCCGATGATACCCTGCTTTTGTGCAGTTAATACAGAGTCGAGGATACTCTAGGGGACAGGAAGCTCGATATGCTTTCTCTTTGAAATTTTATTTTATAATTTACTTTTTATCATTTTAAGACGAATCTTTGTGGTTCATGTATCACTTGTATCTAACTATTGACGTAAGCATTCCTTGAACTTATAACTCTCAATAGGCTGGCCCGTAAAAATGGGGCTTAAAAGTGCGAAATTCTTAAATAAATCAACAAGAAAACAAAAATTAATAAAACATGTCTAATTAATACAGTTTCCAGTACCAAATCGTTGCCTAAACCAAGAAAAACAACATTTTACAAACCTTTTTTGGCTTTCATGCAGTGGATCGATTCCTGGTAGAAAATCGAGACATACCTCCTTTGATTTATTGGGTAATTTTTTCACCAATTTCGGCAAATAATACAACAAAAACGGTTATCTCCAATAAAGCCATGTTTCCTCCATGCAACTGCATCATAACTTTCGCTACAATGGTTTTCCTTAGAGAGAGGCATAACTTGACACATCGGGGAAAAGAGAACACAGTAAGTGAGAGAGATGTGATGTTAGGTTCTCAAGCCTTAATTTTTGCACCAATTTATCTGTAAAACTCAGAGTAGATAAGGTAGGGGTAGTACTATGCAATATGGGAACAAAATTTTATTAGATGTAATAGTTTTAAAATTATTGGTAATTTATTTCAATATATCAAATTTTCGATATTTTTCTGAACCATTTCTGAAATATTTTTGGAATCCAAGCTAGTCTGGAATAATCTTTACATTTTTGAAAAACAAAAAAGAAATTGCACACTTCCAAGTGTTGATATGATATCTTTATTGATATGATATTGCTGAAAATTTCATCGAGATATCTTTTAAAATGCCATCTACAGTGGTGTCACAAAAGTGCCAATGCACGCAAATTTGGAAGTTAAGAAAAATCAATTTAAAAATAAACATAATACAAAACATGACCAAATATCTATTGAAGTCTTTTTAGCCATCAACCTCATAGGTAACTCCTTCTTCTGTTGCAGTTATGTCTTCCTTCCATTTCTTTGCTTTCCTTTTTGATTGCCTAATTTTTTTTAAGTAACCATTGCACTCGCAGCACTCTCAGGCTTGCGCTTTCTATCAATTTTCAAGAAGAAGGTCATTGTATTACTTCCTGGCTCTATTCTAAGATGAAACAGGACATTTCCTATAGCATTCAGTCCTTTATTTAACACTACTACTGACCCTGCATTGGCAGAATGCAAGTGGTCTCTCCCAGAGAAGACACTCTTGGGGCATCTTGACCAAATTAAATGACTAATAGCTTCGCATATAGCCAACCTAGACAGTCTTTGAGCATTTCTTCCGAAGAAAGTCTTTTGTGATGATGAGCTCTTGGACAACAGCATCTGCAATTTCCTTTTTGTGAGTGTGGTGGATATCATTTTCCTGGTCTTGGTAAAATTTGCACCAAGTATCTGGCCCTTTGGGGCAATACTGATGTTGGGGATGCTCGCCTGTTGAAGCCGAGTGGTAAAGGCCGCCCTTACTTTGACATGCATCTTCTTCAAATTGTCCTTGTTTCGGAGTATGGCAAGCCTACGATAAATTTGAAGCTTGTCAATAAGCGCCCCAGTCAGTCTGCCAGCTCCACCATTTGTTTTTCCATCGCTTAGCTTTTGTTTCCCCTTTGCAGATTTTAATTTGCGTAGAGAAGTTCCCATTCTCTTTTGAACATGGCCTATACATTCAATTTTTGTAATGTTTTTGTCTCCATATGGTCTTAGCAATTTTACTTGGGAAAATGCCTTAGAGTCCCCATCACCAATGTATCCAGTATATTGCAGGTGCCTGGATTCAGCTGATCGCAGAAAAATCCTTTTCACTCCTTCTGGCTCCATAGCTAGTGCAGGCCCTGCAAAATTGATAGGGCAAACATGGTTTGCCGCCCATCTTTCTTTTTCTGCAGAAATAGGTTTTTTGGCCCACCTTGAACAACTGGCTTTGTTGAGGGTCTCATAATCAAGGCATTTGCCTGTAGCTGCAGATATGCAAGTTACAGCTTCCTTGCAATGAAGAGTACCCTCTTTTTCTTCATGTCCTGTCAAAAATTGCTTTGCACTCAATGGCCTCAGTTGGTTCTAAGCCTTTTTCTGAGTGTTCTTCCACTGCAGTCTTGTTCATACTTTCATTGGCTTCATGCATCTTTCACTTTCTGCAAATTGTTTATATGCTTCACCAGTCATAGCATTGAAGCATATTCAAAACTTTTCCAATCCTCCTTTGCCAGCCCCAACCCTAGCACTGATCTGCTATTGACCTCCAAAGTTCTGGGGCCTTTAGAATGGGGCGAGGAATACATTTCACATCCCATTGCACAAGAGTCACATTCGAAGGCAAAGAAGGATGCTAGGCCCATTTTCTTGGCACTGACCTCGGTGATGGAGATTTTTCCAAATTTGCATTTTCAACAGACAACAGATTCAAGAAGGGCTTCCAAAAATGACAGATGAAAGATTCTGAATCCGCTCAGAACCGCCGAATTTGTTGTGGTAGCACCAGCATCACCCAGTTTTTTCTCACTGGCAGAAGTCTCTTTACTTGCTGGGAACTGAAATCAAATGAAATCGAATGAGATCATTAATATGGCAAATTCAGGAATGTGCTCTTATTATATCAGTATAAAACTAAGTAATTTCTTGTTTGTTATTGATTTGTCCTATAAGCTGATTGTATTCACAGATCTAGGCCTAAGCCCGGCCAAGAGAAACACGACCCTGCTTATCAAACCCTGTACACAAGGAGATCATGTGAAAACATGCTTTAATATATATAAAAAATTTTCTTAAATTTATTTTCTGAAACGTGCTTTTGAAGCCTACAACGATGACTGAAAACATGGAACCTAACCATGTCAAGCAGGAATGACCTACCTCTACTTTATCTAATTGCTGTGTCGTTATCTTGGCTTCAAGGGACATTTGACTTTCAGATGGTGTAGAAACAGTCTTCCTTTTGTAAAAAGTCTTTTTTCTTCTTCTCTGGCTTGAAAACATGAAAAGACAGAAAAATAATTAGCGATGATGAGGAAACAAGCTCTAGCCGCAACAGGTGCGATGATTCTGTCTGTCCTTGCTCTTCCGTTCCGAGAAACGAAGTCGATGCCGAGCCAAAAGCATTGACCCATTCAAAAGTAGATACATAAATCAATGACAAATGTATCCAGCGTGTGCCAGGACCAAGAGCTAAAAGGAAGCATGTGCTGTGTGCTGTATGCCCACCATACTGAAGCGTTTCTGCTACAGGGGTAGAGTGCCACCAATTTGTCTTCCCGAGGGCACAGAGGCAAGAACTCGCACAATTCAAGAGCATCTACTCGCACAATTCAAGAGCATTTACAAAGTGAAGCACATGAAGAATGCCTGGAACCCAAGCGCTTGAAGAAACTTTCATCTGTCGAGAAATCTCAAACTTTGCCCTTGGTTAAGATGTTGAGTTCGCAGCGCCAGAAATTGGCCAACAAGATCTAATAATCAATGTGTACAATGATGCAAAATGTTTGATATCATCAGCATTTTCTTGGCCTTCAAGAGTGAAGAAATTCATTCCTGTATTGCTGCATCTCTTTGCTTTGATGCGTCCATGGATAAGAGGCTGAAGGATCATCAATACATGCTACTTAATGTAATTGATGAAAATGGGAAACCAGATCTCAAGTTTATTGGCACTGGACACGTGACTGAGCCTGGTGCCTCTGGGCATCTCGCAGCATTGAAATTGGGAGCGGACGATACTGTTGGCTTCAATGAAGTAATGAAAGTGATAACTCATCTATCAACTGACTGGGAAAATAAGAATGTTGGAGAGCAATGTGGTCTCTGGAAGCTCCTGGATAACAACCAAAGGAAATTAGACATCGACATCCCCATCCTAAAGTCTGTTTGTGCAGTGCATTCAAATGCAAATGCATACAGAGACTTATGTAAGAGTGTCCCAGAAATTGATCACTTGGTTAACCCAATCACTACCGTAAAGTTTACGCGCTAAATGACCTTCGATCCCAGGCTACGAATTTGTTTACAATCGCTTCTATCCCAAAGCAAAATGGCAGGAATCAGAAAAGAAAGCGCACCAAAGTTGTTCTCAAATAACTTTTTACGATGGCTTCGAACAAAAAAATATTTAATATAAAAGTTACTCTACATACATTGAAAAGACGGCTTATCTAATTTAAAACAATGTAAAAAATAATGTGTCTGTTGTATTTTAAACTTTACCAACCTAAATGTTTGGCATTGTCATTGAATGGTATTCTCCAAAGCATTCTGGACACAAATGGATCCTTTCGTTATTTTTTGCCAATGCTGTACATGCTCCACAAATGTATCTAGGTTCAAGGCGAATTCCCTTTTTATGACAGTTTCTACAACAACTTTTTTTTCCTTCAAAAATTTAGGCCAATGCCTAGTGGCTGCCACCTCTCCACCAAGGCTGGCTGACCCACGCTTCCTTTTTCTCGAAATCTTCTGGGCAATAAGCTGCTTTGTTAGAGCCATTCTAAATTTTAACTGTGTTTTTCCTTTATCTTTCCCAGACTTGTTTTTTGTTTGTGATTTGGCCATACTTTAAAGAGGATAAATGAATTTGCCACACTTAAATCAAACAGGAACCAGAAGATATATGTCCACCAACGGTTGCAGCGACGATAGGTCATATACTGTGCCCTTATCTGGTCATTGCCATCTACAGCATTCATAAATTTGTTGTAGTTCGAAACTTGAATTGGACACATAACTGGAACTCTTGTTCCATTCCTCTGCTTTCGAGAAACAGATGAAATTTTGGCAGAGGGGTTGACATTGGCGGAGAGAATCTTCACTGGCTTTCAAGACTTTTTATGTCGCCATGCCACAGCTGATAAAGCCGATCCCCCATTCTGAAACTGGATGTAAGATCCAGCTTCCTTGCATATTTTCTTTCCTTTTATTTCTTGTGGAAGTCCTTTGGCATTTGACTTGATTGTGCCACACAAATAAACTCCTTTTTCGAAACGTTCCTCCACACCCCCAACCGTGGTGTCCCTTTTTTCAATATTTTCGGTCAGCTGCTTCACCACTTTATGACCAAGATTTTTCTCTGACTCTTTGCCTGTGGGTTTCCTATGTAAACAAAAAATTTGTTACAGAACCCATTCAGTGAGTCTGCCCTCATCCACACTTGATGCCGTATTTTGTTGGTTTGGCAGGCAAATACTGCTTCGAGCTGGAACGCACTCTAAACTTTATCATGGCCTCATCAATAGCAAATCATTTATGAGGGTTATATGCTTTCAAGCAATTTTTGCGAACAGCATCAAGTACAGGTCTCACTAAAAAGAGTTTATCAAAGTCTGGCGAACTTTTGGGAGGCATTGTTGTCCTATCAGCAACATGAAAATATTTGTTAATTTTTTGGAATCTATTCCTCGACATCAGATTTGAAATAGAAGAATTTCCAAATACTGAATCTTTGCTCCAATATTGCGCAAATGACAGAAAGTTCAAATAAACTCTGATTCCCAGATAAAGTTTGACTTCTTCTTGGATACCATTGGAGGATGGTGTTTGTGGAGAGCATGTTTGTTCATCTCAATGCTAATGTGGGCGTACAGTTCCTTCGGAAAGAGAAGTTCGAAAAAGTCAATTTCACTTGCATCTTCACCCAGGGATTTTGTTGGACCAACTGGCAAGTATGGCAGCGAACACAAAAGTCAACTTATTGTTTTAAAACAATGCTTCAACATGTGCCTAACTGACTATAAAGTTTGAATTGGCCAATCAAAAACGGTTTTCGTAAAAATACCATTGTTTTTCAAGGACAACTGTAGTCGCTATTGTAATACTACTGAAGAAAATGCGTGATGACTGCAGGCGCTATTGTTTGCAAATTGTTAGCAGGGGATGACGACTATAGTCGCTATGGGAGTGAATGAGTTAAGAAATTAGCAGCAATTTCTACCTATTTTCACGTTTCAGCAAAACGAACCTGTGAGCTGGAAAAAGTTGCAAAAGTGGAAGGGCTAACAGTGCGTTGTTGTCAAGGTCATGGATGCTATGCTCTGGGCTACAGAAGTGTTCTGCAACACCAGATTTGTCTACTTTTTTGTTGATAATGTCTTGTCTGTGTTTGTTAAATCTGTCTTACAGTCGTCTGCTTGTTTGTCCGATGTATTGACAGTTCTTGTGTCCGTTAGTTAAACAGTGTTTGCACTGTATGCGGCGACGAAATATTAGCCTTTACTGATTTACGTGTTTTTATTGTTGTTTATTCTCGGCGTATTGCGGTGTTTCATATTTGCTACAATAATAGAATTGACTCTAACTAACTTCATTGAAGTGAAACAATAATAGAATTGCACTGATTCTTCTAACCTCTGTGTTATCCAACCTTCAATAGGTAGTTCTTGTTTGCTTCTCTCGAAAGCTTCTGAGAGGAGTAGTTGCAATCCAGAGATATTTGATGGGCATAACGCGATCTTTTGACATGACTACCAGTAAGAACCGCCTCTGCTCTTCCAGGAGAGTTGACAAAATTTCTACCCATCCATTTCCTTCCAACTAAACCCCAATTGCATTCAAAAATGCCATTTCTATGTGAAGTCCACCCAACATCATTACAATCTTCTCAATAAATATCTGGATACATCCATTGTACTTGCTTACCTAGCGCATATATAGGCTGATCAGCAGTTATGATTGGACACTGATTAGGATTGACTTTCAACAGAATCTTGTTTGACAATGTCCATGGTATGCCGAACCATGGCAGTAGAATTATCGCTGTCATCCAGTAATGGGAGGAGTGTTGATAATGTCTTCACTGGCCTGATAACTGACTTGCTAGAATGATAACCGGACCAAGAGATACGATTTTGTATGTACTGTGACATGTTGTCTTCATGTAATGAATTCAGCTTATAAAGCCAAAGGTTTGCTTCACTTTTTGCATCAAAACGAGTACTTCCACACATGTTTACACACTGAAGAGGATATTCGGGTGCAAAGGACTCAGGGGGCTGTAATTGTATAATTATCTGGTAGTTGCAGCTTTGTGTCAGAATCTTCTACGTCAGGTTGTACTTCAAGTTCTGTGTCATCTACGAAAACTTCTGGGTGCTGAAAAATCGAGATGCTCATGCCATGAAATGACTTTTTTGAAGTGGCAGATGATGGATTATGGTCTATTTTATCTATTGCTGAAGTTGTGAATATATCTGTTTTAAGACAGGGGGGACAAACACACTCATTTTCTTGATATTGTCTACAAAGCTGCTTCATGATCGATAGTTCCATGTCTTTAACCCTATCATATGAAACAGACAAGCCCTGTCTTGCAAATAAGCTCACTAAAGTCTTTTTTGCATGTTTTGGAATGAATCAGCAATCCAGTGTATAAAGGAAAGGGGTTCTCCTGATCTTGCGAATGATGAGAAAACTCTGTTACAGCATTAATGCGTCTTTTCTCTTTCACCATGTTGAAACAGATTAACTGAGATATTCTCAATGCAATTGGACTAGTTGCGGACGTTCTGTGCGTGATGTTTGTTCCATCGAATAACATACATACAAACATCAAAATTGATCTTGGTACAAAAGCCTCTTGAGATTTAGAAGATAAAAGTTCTTTGTCTTGCTGCCACGGACTTCCAAAAACCTTATTTCGTAATATGTTTGCTGCTGTCTTTAAGCTAATACCATTGTCTTCATAGCTCCGCAGACACGACTGGTAAATAGCACCACCAGCCTCTTCATTAAATGTTAAAAGTACTTCACGACCTTTTCTGTGTTCTCCTAGTCCGGGAATGTTGGATAAAATCTTTTGTTTCAACCTTGAGCTATAGACTTGGCCGACACATTTTTCACTTGCTCCGTTCTCCCTCAATGTTTGAGAAAAAAAAACCCTTGATATCACTTAGTTTAAAAACGGGAATGTTGTTGGATCCAACATAACTTCCTTGGATGTTATCAAGAACTTCACCAAGGGCAATAGCTTCTGTGATAGACTGTTCTGAATCTTCTGTTGCACCCAAACTTTCGAGATGTCCAATTCGATTGTACAGCCCAGAAAGACATGCTTTATGGTACACAGCTTCTTCTGCAACTAGGTCACCTTCACTTAACTTTGCAAGGAGTTTTTTGTCACAAAGTTTAACTGCTGCATCGCAAACCTGTTCATCTAGACCTAGCGTTTGGGCTTTTGTTAAATTGTTTGGTGTATCTTCTTTGTACGAAAAGAAACAAGTTAGACGAAAGTTTTCAGCGCTGTATCTTGCTCTGATACTAGGAGAAGAGGAACAGTCAGGCTGAGGTACATCTATATGCTTTCTTTTCGTAAGGGCACGCTGGAAATGCAGGTTGTCATACTTGTTTCTACAAATTTTGTGATATTTCGCTTCATTTGTTGCAAGAATGTCAACTAGTTGATGGCAGTTGTAGATGCTAATCCTTTTTGCAACTGGCAGTGGTAGCTCACCAATTTCAAGAAACTTTAGCAGCTGCTCAGCAATGGTACTATAACCTGACAATTTATCAATCTGGTTGCTTTTTTGCGCTGGACAAATAAGCTGATCATCTCCTTTTTCTTGGCAAATAAAAAATTTACTCCAGACGGACTGTGTTACTCTCAGAAAGTCACTTGTAGCGTCAAGCAAAGAAAACTTTTTCTTTGACATTGGACAACATACAATTACCTACCTGAAAGTTCCTTCGAGTGAAAACAATGAATTGGAAGCCCGAGATTTATTTTGATTCAAAAGTTATCTAGGGCTACGTAAAAAATCTGTCAACAGCTTAAATTAACTCTATAACAGCTATTTAGCCCTCCACTGTCAAAGCATGATATTTCAAAACCCGCGTGTTAATCTAAGACTAGTGACGTAATTGCCCTGATTGTACAGCTTCATGCTACGAAAAACCCAGATCATTATAGAATAAAGTTTTAATGTAGTATTTACAGAAACTGCCCATTGTCCCATTTAAGGAAGTATAAAGAAGGGAGCCAAATTACCTTCATTTCAATATAGCATCTGGGAACTGAATTCTAATTTCATGCATTTTTGATAGTTTTTGCTACATTTCTCGTAGTTTCAAAAATTTCCAGAAACCTATATTTTCCTATTTACTTGATAATTTGGTCACAAGATGAAGGTAACATCCATATTTGAGGGCTGGGTTCCAGTATCCCATTCTAAAAATAGCATCAAGGGGTAAGATCTTCAGTTATGCCTTCAGTTAAGACTATTCGGTTTGTTAAAAAGTTAGAAAGCTTTATTTCATTTGCATATGAAAAATTTTAATCCTTTATAGAGGAAAGGTCATAGAGGCCTGGGCTTCAGTACCCCATTCTAAAAATAGCAATTGGGTGCATTTTTTGGCTTTGGTCTGTTCGGCATCTTTTTCAGCGTGTGAAACTACCCCAGTGTACCTATCCTCATGCTGGTATCACAATTTGCACAATTCAAGTCAAATACTGTGCTAAGAGCAGAGACTATTTCACAGGCTTAATAAAGAATTGAAATCTATTGAGAGAGGTAGAAATGTTATGTCTCGATGGAGCAACATCACAGCTCAATTCAGCGAGTCACTAAGGAAATTAGAAGATGACAAGAAAGTAGGATTACTGGGAAAAGCAAGAATTGGAGCAGTCAAGAGAATTTTTCATTTGAGTTTGAAAAAGAAATACTCAGGCAATTATTCAGAAAAATATGTTTCTTACTATTGTCACTTCATCTTCACTACTTAGTTTATGTTTCAATTTAGTTGAAGATTGCTTGTCAAAGAAGGCTGTTGGACAAGGGGCATCTTTCTTTGCTCTTTTAATCTTTTAACCAGTTTCTGTAAATTCTGTTTGTATTTTTAGCTGGACAGAAAATTCCAAAGCAGATTAAAAAGCAAATAAAAAGAGCAAACGGCCGTAACTACCACCGTGAAGAGGTACAACGACTGTGATTTCAAATCTTGAGACAGCAGGCTGCCAAATACTTTGACATTCACTGATGTAAAGGATCCTGAATGTCAACTTTATGATGACATCAATGAGAATGTTGAGGTTAAGATTTGCATAATATTTTCTAAAATACTACATCTCTCTACTACTTCTTTAGTTAACTGCAAGGACAGAAATCGATTAAACATTCCACTACAATTCCTGGGCAATCAGATCATTAATGTTTAAACTCCAGTGTCAGATGTTGTTGCTTTGCATTATCGTTATATGACGACAAATATAGATTCGCATTTGAAGGAAGGTATGAGAATGGTGATTCGTAGGAATTTTTACCAACTATTTTAATGCTATTCACGCTTCAAGTAAAGCTTTAAAGAGCACAGGCACTTAGATAAGTGTATAACAAGATCAGAACCTTACAATTGTGCAGAATGTTTTAACCGTTTTGATTCGCTTATAAGCCGCCAGCCTGGATGATAAGCCGCAGAAAATTGGGTTCATAAAAAAATGTAAGCCACCCTTGATTGTAAGCCGCACCATCAAAACCATGCGGAAAAAACTGATAAAAATGTTATTGTGTACCAAAAATTGACATTAGAAGTTCAACCAACGACAGTATCGTCCTATATGGATC
Organism: Rhopilema esculentum; assembly: GCF_057945365.1. Taxonomy (NCBI): domain Eukaryota; kingdom Metazoa; phylum Cnidaria; class Scyphozoa; order Rhizostomeae; family Rhizostomatidae; genus Rhopilema; species Rhopilema esculentum. The sequence goes on from NW_028300842.1 coordinate 281,308, forward strand.
ATTAATAGCATTCAAAAGTATTTCGGACGTGCCAAGAGATGATGATAAGCTAATAAATACGGTAGTTGTTGACTAGTTATATCTCTTTAGCTTAAGTCCTATACTGTATTTCAATTAAGGTATTTGTTTCTCGCACTTTGTTTTTTAGGGAGCCTGCCAGTCTTTTCTACCATCCAGTCAAAAGAAAAAGATTGTTACTCTTACGTTCTTAAGGGATCGAGCAGCTTATGAAAGTCAGTTGGTAGAAAAGGACTTCAATACGTTAACTGCTGCATTGACAGAAAAGTTATGTCTTGTAAAGAAGGCTATACAGAATATAGAAGCCGAATTTCAAGATAGCCGCAGGAAAACGTCGTTTGGGATTGGGTCATCATCTTTGCTACGGAAGAAAGTGATACGAATGGAAAAAAGAATAGAGCATTGTTGTCATTAATTCAATCCGAATCCGAAGATTGATTCCGAAGAAATAAACTCTTGTTTTCGCGATTCAATTGACAATGATTTCTTTTCACGATTGATTGAAGTGAAGTGACATGATTGATTGTAATGTAGTGATTGATTGATTTGTTGGAATAGTAGATATTCCACCCAAAAAGAAAACTGTTTCATCTTTCAATATTGCATATATAAACTGTAAGAATATATAGATAGCCCCCCTGTCTGTCAGAATCCACGGCGATAATAAACATATCTACCTAATGATTTTGGTTAAATAGGCAATGTTTTACCATGTACTTGTATATCATTTGTTATTTATAGCCAATATATTCTGTAGTTTCTAGCCCTGAGGTTTTAGCCTGTCTCTGCATCCTTTTTTAATTATAAACCTGATTCCATTTAGTACCAAAAAAAAATTTAAAAACGAAAATGACTGATGAGGATTGATGCCACTGTCCTTCGGTTACTTGGTAGGGTACATCATAGTCAATAGAAAAAGAATGGTCTGGAATGTCTGCACAGATCAAAGGATTCTGAGCCGCATGTTGATCAATTAAGAGTTTGTTCGCCCCAGACTCTTTGGGTGCACCAAAACTTTTGTGGACTTAGATTCTTTGTTGTTGTGCCTTGAAAACATGATGATCAAGTAATGCGGGGAGCAAACTGTTCAATTTTTGGCTGTAGTTCAAGCAGAAGGAAATCAAGTATCGGGATTTTTAAACTTCCGAAGGCAAAAGACGAAGAGGCAAAAATTACAAGAGAAAAATGGATTGCAATTATTGAACGAAATAGAGAGCAAGATCCCTCGTTCAAAGAGCAGAAAGCGCGAGATTCATTGCATATTGGCGAATTGCATTTTGCTCCAGAAGACATTGAACACAGTGAGTATGCAAAAATCAACGATATATTATTCAAAACTCTAGACTCATAGCACAAATATGGGTTTCGAGTGGCGTAGCGAGCCCTGCCCAGTGGATGTTCTGAGTTGCCTGCTTAATTTTGTAATGTATTCATATGTCACGCGCTTCTTTTTGAGAAAAATTTCTCCAGTCATACAAAACGGGGGAGGGGCATTTAGCCTCCAATTTATGCATAAATTTCGCCACAGCTGACAAATTCAATAGCGTTTGACCAAAAGATCAAAGTCTTTTGGCTACTGAGAGACCTCTTCCTTAAGAATACCTCTTCATGCAAATTTTCTAATTTTTCTGTAGTTATGTTTAGTCTTGAAACTTTCATTGTAACTTGTAGCTTATAGTTTTTTTTGACAAAATTTCTATGAAGTAGGATTTAAAATTAAATGAACTGAAATGAACTGAACTGTAAATAAGTGAACGCTGTTATTGTTACTTATTTTGTGTTATAATTTCTCTACAGGTGTTGACAGAAAGAAAGTCAGATTTGGAAGTTTACCATCACAGAATTTGCCAAAAAAATCATTTGAAAAAGACGCAGAACCAAGGAATTCAAGTTTTTTCAAATTGAAAAACATGAAAAACAAGAGGTGCCATTAAGCAAGCCAAAGCGAGCATGCAAGAGTTTCGATTTATTTTCTGAATCAGTGGCCAAGCTTAAGTTAAATGGGTGGGACCGAAAACTTAATGATAGCAGTTATATCTTTCAAAGGAAAGAAAAGGATTTATTGCTAGCAAAATCAAAGTAAATGTTGATGAAAGTCTTGACTTCGCAGTGACTATTTTTGGATTGTCTTTACCAGATGATCATTACATTTACAAAAAGTATAAAAGAAACGTCAGAATTCACAGTATAGCATCATTGTTGCAAGAACTATTAAAGCTTACTGTTTGTGAAGGTGGGGACAAGTTTCATGATGGCCTCAATAGACATTCTGCTCAAGATCATGAAGCTCAAGATCATAGTAAAGATTACTTTAGATCAAAGAATTGCAAACTTCTTTCAGAGAAAGCAACTTGTGAAAACTGCATTCCTGCACAACCTCGCAAAAAAAGGACAAAAAAGCCTTGTCCCCAGCTAAAATTAAAGCCCCAGTTTCAAGAACAAGGCCAGAGAAATTGAAACTAGCTTTACAAAAGCAAAGATTAGAATGTAAAGATTTAAAAAGAAAGATTGAAAAGATGAAAAGTGACATAGAGAACAACTCAGTGGTAGTTGATGACCAATTGGAGAAAGATATTGGCATTATTATTGAAGGAAACGAAGAGAAGCAAAGTCCATTTATGAAGCTTTTTTTGAGACAACAACAAGAAGCTTGGAAAAGAAATGAAAAAGGAATTAGGTATCATCCAATGGTAATTCGATTCTCACTCTCAATTGCTGCAAAATCACCATCTGCTTATGAAGAGCTCAGGTCAAGTGGGTTATTGAAGCTACCAAGCAAGAGATCCCTTAGAGATTACAGAAATGTGGTGAAACCTAAGCAGGGTTTTAACAAGCAGATCGTTGAAGAGTTATCATTTATTACTTCAAGTTTCTTTGACGTTCAGAGATACATTGTTGTCTTGTTTGACGAAGTGAAAATCAAGAATAATCTTGTTTGGGACAAGCATTCTGGACAACTTGTAGGTTTCATGGACCTTGGTGATAATGACCCGAATTTTGCTAGTGCTGAGAAAGAGACATCCTTAGCAACACATATGCTGGTAATCTACTTGAGAGGGGTCTGTACAGATCTCAAATACCCATTTGCTAACTTTGCAACAACATCAGTAACATCATTCCAGCTCTTGCCAATCTTTTGGAACTCTGTTTTTTACTTGGAGAAGGCATGAATCTGTGGGTGTTAGCTGTTGTGAGTGATGGTGCATCAGCAAATAGGAAATTTTACAAGTTGCACCTAATAATGGGAGACAAAACAGACAATGAGGTGACACATTGTGTTGTGAATCTTTATGTGAAACACCGTTATATCTACTTCTTTGCAGATTCCCCCCCCCCCATTTATTGAAAACATCAAGAAATTGTTTACATAATTCAGGATTTGGTTTGCAATCCAGACTCATGTGGAACAATGGAAAAACACTGATGTGGAGTCACATAATGCAGGTTTACAATGATGACCTCAGCCATGGACTTCATCTTGTTCCAAGATTAACGAGCATCTGCATTTGAGTCCTTATTCTAAGATGAAAGTTTATTTGGCTGCCCAAGTGTTAAGCTCTACAGTTGCTAAAGTCCTACACAGGTATTATTCTTCAGATTATCATGCTACAGCAGAGTTTTGTGAAATGCTTGATCTTTTTTTGACTGCTGTAATGTAAGAAATCAAGTAGAGCATTCAAGAAAAAGGAAAGAATTCCTCAAGCCATATCGTTTACAAAATGATGAACGCTTTTTTTGGTTGAAAGACAAGTTTCTCTCTTATTTGGAAAGCTGGAAATCTAGTATACAAAAAAGGCCAGGAAAATTTTCAGATGCTGAAAAAGCAAAAATGTTTCTTTCAGAGCAAACGTTTGAAGGACTTAAGATAACAGCCTTATCCCTTATTAGTGCAACAAAGTTTCTTTTAGCCGAAGGTTGCGACTTTGTTTCATCTGAGCGCTTTTTGCAAGACTGCCTAGAAGAATACTTTGGCAGGCAAAGACAGCTAGGCCGGCGCAATGACAATCCATATGTCCACCAATTTGGATACAATGATAATACAATTCGGGTTGTCAGATCAACAGCACCAATGACTGGAAATACATCAGGGATTTACAAAGGAAGACAAAAATCATGGTTTCACATAGATGAAACAAAACTTGCAAAACGAAAGAAGTACTAAACCTCAAAAGCATTACTTTGCATAAATTACCTTAGAATATTAAAACTATTTGCACAACAAATTTAGGCAAATAGTATTTTCATAATTCAGTACCTCAAAAATGTTATGCTCTGTGCAAGAGTTTTTTGAAAATTTGGCATGACAAGTTTTTGTGTAAAAGGGTTAAAAACACAAAAATAATTTCTTCAAAAATTTATTGTGCAAATAATTTCTTTCTTTAAGGTATATCTAGATGATAGCAATAAGTGGTCATTTATTTGCCCCTTTATTAAGTTGTTGCATCACTTTATTGTTCTTTAAACCTTTTCGGAGAGCCTTTCCTCTGCTTAATTTCTGTTTTGCTTTAATGTGCTGGAGCAAGTCCTTTGAATGCGAAAAACACCTTATCTTCAGATATAGTTTCAAAATGTCCTCTAGAAAATTGCTGGCGATTTCGTCAGATACCTCTTGGTCACATCTCTCAATTATAACATGGAACTTGCCTTTAATTCCCATTCTGTTTTTCAAATGAAACACATGCTCACCTAAGTTAGTTTTTTTTCTTTTTCTAATTGTTTTTAGACATGTGCTCTGAAGTAACTTTCAACTGTTTCAAAAATTCTTGTTAGGATGTCAGTCATCTCTATCAAACCTATTGTCAAAGTATTAACGAGGTCATTTTGATTAAATGATGACTTCTTTGATAATTTCCGTAGACATGCATCTAAAAGAATGGAGTATTGCTGTTTCACAGTATTCTCCATTTTTTTGTGAGTCAGTTTTTGGCGCAAATTTCTGATAACATATCCACCAATGTAGGTAATACAGTGACTTTATTTTGATGTAAGACTAGTTGCGCATACAACTATGTCATCTGAAACAGCAGGTGTATGTGCATGGTGAACCATTTTTTCACCATATTGCATGGCTAATTGAACTGCTGTAGCTTCTTTCAAGTCAGGAAGCCATATATTTGCTTTAGCAACTACCTGTGCCATATATTCAACATAAAATGTCTCAATATCTAGTTTACTGCACAGTGAACTAAAGAGTTCTACAACCAGTTTGGAACTGACAAGAGGATGGTCATTAGAAATGATACATTTTGCAACATCTTCTTGCATTTCTAGAGGGCAACATTCATCCAGAGAAACTTTTTTAAAGCTTCAGTGAGTAGGCTGACCAAAATTTGCTGATCAACAGGATTTTTCTTTTTGTTGCATATCTCAGTGTGTCTTTCCAGTCCCTGTCTTGTCTTGTACACCCTCTTACAATCAGTACATCTAAGTGAATGATCAGGAGCAGCCTCATCCTAAAATATAAAATGCTGGAATTTAAATTCAGTTGAATTGTGTACCTGCATTTTTAACCCTATAGTCACATTTAGCTTTTGAATTTTGGCATTTTACCTACTTTTTTAATATTTCAATATCATAACCTCATAGTTTCATATTATGCTCAACTAGGGTTTGTGTGCATTGGGTTGTAAGCATGTACAACGATTATTTTTTAGAAAATGAGAGATATCCTCTCCCAGCCACATTGTATTAATTTTGCAAAAAACACTGGGCATTCATAGATGACAGTAAGATCATACAGGCCAGTATACTGCCTTGCTAAAACACAATGCTGTTTGGTTTTGGGCTAGGTAGTTTACTACATTTGATTCCAAATGTTCCAGGTCCGGTTTGTTAAACCATCAACAACTACAATTTATATTCATGACACAGGTATTTGCTCAAAACTTACCACCCCCAACATGTTTTTGTTTTTTACAGCACCTGGACTGGATCGTGTGCAATAAACTGGTTGGTTGGTAATAGGCCTAGAAGGGTCGCCGACGTGTCATAAGCGATTTGAATTTTAAAATAAAATAGAATTAACTTACCTCAATAGAAATATCAACAAGTTCTTTTTCGAAGTCTTCATTATCATCAAAGAAATTTTGATCACCCATAAAATCAACGATAACCTCAAGTTCAGATACAAAAGTAATTTCGGGTTCGGCAGCTTCCATTTATTTCTTGTCTCGAGTCAACAAATACACAACAACAGACCAACTTGGTGCACTCTAAGAGTCTGGAACCTAGTGGAATCATGATATCGATCTTCGAACAATAAAGTTTCCAGACCATTCTTTTTCTATTGACTATGGGTACATGCACGAATGTGGTGTGTTCATTCGAAAAGTAACATCAATCCTCATAAACATTAAAAAAATCAAATTTAGGGAGGAAAATGATTTTTTTTCAAAATTATCAGGATTGATGGCGCTCTACTTCGGATACATGGTAGGGTACATGCACTAATGTGATGTGTTCAGTCGAAAAGTAACATCAATCATCATAAACATTAAAAAAAAAAATTAGGGACGAAAATGATTTTTTTCAAAATTATGAGGATTGATGGCGCTCTACTTGGGATACCTGATAGGGTACATGCACTAATGTGATGTGTTAAGTCGAAAAGTAACATCAATCCTCATAAACGTAGAAAAAATGAAATTTAGGGACGAAAATGATTTTTTTCAAAATTATGAGGATTGATGGCGCTCTACTTGAGATACATGATAGGGTACATGCACTAATGTGATGTGTTCAGTTGAAAAGTAACATCAATCCTCATAAACGTAGAAAAAATGAAATTTAGGGACGAAAATGACTTTTTTAAAATTATGAGGATTGATGCCACTCTACTTGGGATACATGGTAGAGTACATGCACTTATGTGATGTGTTCAGTCGAAAAGTAACATCTTTCCTTATGAACGTGAAAAAAATGAAATTAAGCGACAAAATAATTTTTTTTAAATAATGAGGATTGATGCCGCTGTCCTTGGGATACATGGTAGGGTACATGCACTAATGTGATGTGTTCAGTTAAAAAGTAACATCAATCCTCATAAACTCGAAAAAATGAAATTTAGAGACGAAAATGACTTTTTTTTAAATTATGAGAATTGATGCCGCTGTCCTTGGAATACATGGTAGGGTACATGCACTTGTGTGATGTGTTCAGTCGGAAAGTAATATCAATCCTCATCAACGTAAAAAAAATGAAATTTAGGGACGAAAATGACTTTTTTTTAAAACAATGAGGATTGATGCTACTCTACTTGGGATACATGGTAGGGTACATGCACTTATCTGATGTGTTCAGTCGAAAGGTAACATCAATCCTCATAAACATTATAAAAATCAAATTTAGGGAGGAAAATGATTTTTTTTCAAAATTATGAGGATTGATGGCGCTCTACTTGGGATAAATAGTAGGGTACATGCACTAATGTGATGTGTTCAGTCGAAAAGTAACATCAATCCTCATAAACATTAAAAAAAAAAATTAGGGACGAAAATGATTTTTTTCAAAATTATGAGGATTGATGGCGCTCTACTTGGGATACCTGATAGGGTACATGCACTAATGTGATGTGTTAAGTCGAAAAGTAACATCAATCCTCATAAACGTAGAAAAAATGAAATTTAGGGACGAAAATGATTTTTTTCAAAATTATGAGGATTGATGGCGCTCTACTTGAGATACATGATAGGGTACATGCACTAATGTGATGTGTTCAGTCGAAAAGTAACATCAATCCTCATAAACGTAGAAAAAATGAAATTTAGGGACGAAAATGACTTTTTTAAAATTATGAGGATTGATGCCACTCTCCTTGGGATACATGGTAGAGTACATGCACTTATGTGATGTGTTCAGTCGAAAAGTAACATCTTTCCTTATGAACGTGAAAAAAATGAAATTAAGCGACAAAATAATTTTTTTTAAATAATGAGGATTGATGCCGCTGTCCTTGGGATACATGGTAGGGTACATGCACTAATGTGATGTGTTCAGTTAAAAAGTAACATCAATCCTCATAAACTCGAAAAAATGAAATTTAGAGACGAAAATGACTTTTTTTTAAATTATGAGAATTGATGCCGCTGTCCTTGGAATACATGGTAGGGTACATGCACTTGTGTGATGTGTTCAGTCGGAAAGTAATATCAATCCTCATCAACGTAAAAAAAATGAAATTTAGGGACGAAAATGACTTTTTTTTAAAACAATGAGGATTGATGCTACTCTAGTTGGGATACATGGTAGGGTACATGCACTTATCTGATGTGTTCAGTCGAAAGGTAACATCAATCCTCATAAACATTATAAAAATCAAATTTAGGGAGGAAAATGATTTTTTTTCAAAATTATGAGGATTGATGGCGCTCTACTTGGGATAAATAGTAGGGTACATGCACTAATGTGATGTGTTCAGTCGAAAAGTAACATCAATCCTCATAAACATTAAAAAAAAAATTAGGGACGAAAATGATTTTTTTCAAAATTATGAGGATTGATGGCGCTCTACTTGGGATACATGATAGGGTACATGCACTAATGTGATGTGTTCAGTCGAAAAGTAACATCAATCCTCATAAACGTAGAAAAAATGAAATTTAGGGACGAAAATGACTTTTTTAAAATTATGAGGATTGATGCCACTCTACTTGGGATACATGGTAGGGTACATGCACTAATGTGATGTGTTCAGTCGAAAAGTAACATTAATCCTCATAAACGTGAAAAAAATGGAATTTAGGGACGAAATGACTTTTTTAAAATTATGAGGATTGATGCCACTCTACTAGGGGCACATGGTAGGGTACATGCACTTATGTGATGTGTTTAGTCGGAAAGTAACATCAATTCTCATAAACGTGAACAAATGATATTTAGGAACGGAAATGATATTATTTAAAACTATGAAGATTGTTGCCGTTGTCCTTGGGATACATGGTAGGGTACATGCACAAATCTGGTGTGTTGAGTCAAAAAGTAACATCAATCCTCATAAACTCGAAAAAACGAAATTTAGAGACAGAAATGACTTTATTTGAAACTATGAGGATTGATGCTGCTCTCCTTGGGATACATGGTAGGGTACATGCACATGTGTGATGTGGGCAGCCGAAAAGTAACATCAATCCTCTTAAACGTAAAAAAAATTAAATTTAGGGAAGAAATTATTTTTTTTAAATTATGAGGATTGATGCCGCTCTCCTTGGGATACAATGTAGGATACATGCACTAATGTGATGTGTTTAGCCGAAAAGTAATATCAATCCTCATAAACATTAAAAAAATGAAATTTAGGGACGAAAGTGACTTTTTTGAAAATGATGAGGATTGATGCCACTCTTCTTGGGATACATGATAGGGTACATCCACTAATGTGATGTGTTCAGTCGGAAAGTAACATCAATTCTCATAAACTTGAAAAAAATGATATTTAGGGACGAAATTAATTTTTTTAAATTATGAGGATTGATGTCGCTCTCCTTGGGATACAACGTAGGATACATGCACTAATGTGATGTGTTTAGCCGAAAAGAAACATCAATCCTCATAAACGTGAAAAAAAATGATATTTAGGGACGAAATTAATTTTTTTAAGTGATGAGAATTGATGCTGCTCTCCTAGGATACATGGTAGGGTACATGCACTTTTGTGATGTGTTCAGTTGAAAAGTAATATCGATCCCCATAAACATTAAAAAAAAATTTAGGGACGAAATTAGTTTTTTTAAATTATGAGGATTGATGCCCCTCTCCTAGGATACATGGTAGGGTACATGCACTTTTGTGATGTGTTCAGTCGAAAAGCAACATCCATCCTCATAAACGTGAAAAAAATGATATTTAGGAACGAGAATGACTTTTTTAAAATTATGAGGATTGATGGCGCTCTACTTGGGATACATGGTAGGGTAAACGCACTACTGTGATGTGTTCAGTCGAAAAGTAACATCAATCCTCATAAACATGAAAAAAATGAAATTTAGGGACGAAAATGATTTTTTTTAAAATTATGAGGATTGATGCTGCTCTGCTAGGATAAATGGTAGGGTACATCCACTATTGTCGTGTGTCAAGTCCAAAAGTAACATCAATCCTCATAAATGTGAAAAAAATGAAATTTAGGGACAAAAATGACATTTTTTTTAAAATTTTGAGGATTGATGCCGCTCTCCTTGGGGAACTTGGTAGGGTACATGCATTTATGTGATGTGTTTAGTCGGAAAGTAACATAAATCCTCATAAACGTAAAAAAATGAAATTTAGGGACGAAAATGACTGTTTTAAAATTATGAGGATTGATGGCGCTCTACTTGGGATACATGGTAGGGTAGATGCACTTTTGTGATGTGTTCAATCGAAAAGTAATATCAATCCTCATAAACTTTGAAAAAATGAAATTTAGGGACGAAAATGATATTTTTTAAAATTATGAGGATTGATGCTGCTCTCCTTGGGATACATGGTAGGGTACATGCACCCATGTGATGCGTTCAGTTGAAAAGTAACATAAATCCTCATAAACGTGAAAAAAAATGAAATTTAGGGACGAAAATGATTTTTTTTAAATTATGAGGATTGATGCTGCTCGTCTTGGGATACATGGTAGGGTACATGCTCTTTTGTGATGTGTTCAGTCGAAAAGTAATATCAATCCTCATAAACATTAAAAAAATGAAATTTAGGACGAAAATTTCATTTTTTTTAAATTATGAGGATTGATGCCGCTCTCCTTGCAACACATGGTAGGGTACATGCACTTATGTGATGTGTTCAGTCGAAAAGTAACATCAATCGTCATAAACGTGAAAAAAATGATATTTAGGAACGAAAGTTATATTTTTTAAAACTATGAGGATTGTTGCCGCTGTCCTTGGGATACATGGTAGGATACATGCAGTAAAGTGATGTGTTCAGTCAAAAAGCAACATCAATCCTCATAAACGTGAGAAAATGAAATTTAGGGACGAAAGTGATATTTTTTAAAATTATGAGGATTGATGCCGCTCTACTTGGGACACATGGTAGGGTACATGCACTTATGTGATGTGTTCAGTCGGAAAGTAACATGAATCCTCATAAACGTGAAAAAATAAAAATTAGGGACGAAAATGATATTTTTTAAAATTATGAGGATTCATGCTGCTCTCCTTGGGATACATGATAGGGTACATGCACTTGTGTGATGTGTTCAGTCGAAAAGTTATATCAATCCTCATAAACATTAAAAAAGGAAATTTAGGGACGAAAGTGACTTTTTTAGAAATTATGAGAATTGATGCCGCTTTCCACGGGATAAATTATAGGGTACATCCACTAATGTGGTCTGTTCAGTTGAAAAGTAACATCAATCCTCATAAACATTAAAAAATGAAATTCAGGGACGAAATTAATTTTTTTAAATTATCAGGATTGATGACAGTGTCCTTGGGATACATGGTAAGGTACATCCACTATTGTCGTGTGTCAAGTCGAAAAGTAACATAAATCCTCATAAACATTTAAAAAATGAAAGTTAGGGAATAAATTAATATTTTTCAAAATTATGAGAATATATGCCGCTCTCCTTGGGATACATGGTAGGGTACATGCACTGATGTGATGTGTTCAGTCGAAAAGTGATATCAATCGTCATGAACATTAAAAATCTGAAATTCAGGGACGAAAGTGGCTTTTTTAAAAATTATGACGATTGATGCCGCTCTACTTGGGATACATGGTAGGGTACATGCACTTTTGTGATGTGTTCAGTCGAAAAGTACCATCAATCCTCATAAACGTGAAAAAAAAATGAAATTTAGGGACAAAAATGATATTTTTTAAAATTATGAGGATTGATGCTGCTCTGCTAGGATAAATGGTAAGGTACATGCACTTGTGTGATGCGTTGAGTTGAAAAGTAATATCAATCCTCATAAAATTAAAAAAATGAAATTTAGGGACGAAAATGATATTTTTTCAATATTATGAGGATAGATGCCGTTCTACTAGGTAGGATACATGGTAGGGTACATGCACTTTTGTGGTGTGTTCAGTCGAAAAGCAACATCAATCCTCATAAACGTGAAAAAATGAAATTTAGGGACGAAAATGATATTTTTTAAAATTATGAGGATTGATGCTGCTCTCCTTGGGAAACATGGTAGGCTAAATACATTAATGTGGTGTGTTCAGTCGAAAAGTTAAATCAATCCTCATAAACTGGAAAAAAATGATATTTATGGACGAAATTAATTTTTTTTTAAATTATGAGGATTGATGCTCCTCTCCTAGGATACATGGTAGGGTACATGCTCTTTTGTGATGTGTTCAGTCGAAAAGTAATATCAATCCTCATAAACATTAAAAAAATGAAATTTAGGACGAAAATTTCATTTTTTTTAAATTATGAGGATTGATGCCGCTCTCCTTGCGACACATGGTAGGGTACATGCACTTATGTGATGTGTTCAGTCGAAAAGTAACATCAATCGTCATAAACGTGAAAAAATGATATTTAGGAACGAAAGTTATATTTTTTAAAACTATGAGGATTGTTGCCGCTGTCCTTGGGATACATGGTAGGATACATGCAGTAAAGTGATGTGTTCAGTCAAAAAGCAACATCAATCCTCATAAACGTGAAAAAATGAAAATTAGGGACGAAAATGATATTTTTTAAAATTATGAGGATTCATGCTGCTCTCCTTGGGATACATGGTAGGGTACATGCACTTGTGTGATGTGTTCAGTCGAAAAGTGATATCAATCGTCATGAACATTAAAAATCTGAAATTCAGGGACGAAAGTGATATTTTTTAAAATTATGAGGATTGATGCCGCTCTACTTGGGACACATGGTAGGGTACATGCACTTATGTGATGTGTTCAGTCGGAAAGTAACATGAATCCTCATAAACGTGAAAAAATAAAAATTAGGGACGAAAATGATATTTTTTAAAATTATGAGGATTCATGCTGCTCTCCTTGGGATACATGGTAGGGTACATGCACTTGTGTGATGTGTTCAGTCGAAAAGTTATATCAATCCTCATAAACATTAAAAAAGGAAATTTAGGGACGAAAGTGACTTTTTTAGAAATTATGAGAATTGATGCCGCTTTCCACGGGATAAATTATAGGGTACATCCACTAATGTGGTCTGTTCAGTTGAAAAGTAACATCAATCCTCATAAACATTAAAAAATGAAATTCAGGGACGAAATTAATTTTTTTAAATTATCAGGATTGATGACAGTGTCCTTGGGATACATGGTAAGGTACATCCACTATTGTCGTGTGTCAAGTCGAAAAGTAACATAAATCCTCATAAACATTTAAAAAATGAAAGTTAGGGAATAAATTAATATTTTTCAAAATTATGAGAATATATGCCGCTCTCCTTGGGATACATGGTAGGGTACATGCACTGATGTGATGTGTTCAGTCGAAAAGTGATATCAATCGTCATGAACATTAAAAATCTGAAATTCAGGGACGAAAGTGGCTTTTTTAAAAATTATGACGATTGATGCCGCTCTACTTGGGATACATGGTAGGGTACATGCACTTTTGTGATGTGTTCAGTCGAAAAGTACCATCAATCCTCATAAACGTGAAAAAAAATGAAATTTAGGGACAAAAATGATATTTTTTAAAATTATGAGGATTGATGCTGCTCTGCTAGGATAAATGGTAGGGTACATGCACTTATGTGATGTGTTCAGTCGGAAAGTAACATGAATCCTCATAAACGTGAAAAAATAAAAATTAGGGACGAAAATGATATTTTTTAAAATTATGAGGATTCATGCTGCTCTCCTTGGGATACATGGTAGGGTACATGCACTTGTGTGATGTGTTCAGTCGAAAAGTTATATCAATCCTCATAAACATTAAAAAAGGAAATTTAGGGACGAAAGTGACTTTTTTAGAAATTATGAGAATTGATGCCGCTTTCCACGGGATAAATTATAGGGTACATCCACTAATGTGGTCTGTTCAGTTGAAAAGTAACATCAATCCTCATAAACATTAAAAAATGAAATTCAGGGACGAAATTAATTTTTTTAAATTATCAGGATTGATGACAGTGTCCTTGGGATACATGGTAAGGTACATCCACTATTGTCGTGTGTCAAGTCGAAAAGTAACATAAATTCTCATAAACATTTAAAAAATGAAAGTTAGGGAATAAATTAATATTTTTCAAAATTATGAGAATATATGCCGCTCTCCTTGGGATACATGGTAGGGTACATGCACTGATGTGATGTGTTCAGTCGAAAAGTGATATCAATCGTCATGAACATTAAAAATCTGAAATTCAGGGACGAAAGTGGCTTTTTTAAAAATTATGACGATTGATGCCGCTCTACTCGGGATACATGGTAGGGTACATGCACTTTTGTGATGTGTTCAGTCGAAAAGTACCATCAATCCTCATAAACGTGAAAAAAAATGAAATTTAGGGACAAAAATGATATTTTTTAAAATTATGAGGATTGATGCTGCTCTGCTAGGATAAATGGTAAGGTACATGCACTTGTGTGATGCGTTGAGTTGAAAAGTAATATCAATCCTCATAAAATTAAAAAAATGAAATTTAGGGACGAAAATGATATTTTTTCAATATTATGAGGATAGATGCCGTTCTACTAGGTAGGATACATGGTAGGGTACATGCACTTTTGTGGTGTGTTCAGTCGAAAAGCAACATCAATCCTCATAAACGTGTAAAAATGAAATTTAGGGACGAAAATGATATTTTTTAAAATTATGAGGATTGATGCTGCTCTCCTTGGGAAACATGGTAGGCTAAATACATTAATGTGGTGTGTTCAGTCGAAAAGTTAAATCAATCCTCATAAACTGGAAAAAAATGATATTTATGGACGAAATTAATTTTTTTTTAAATTATGAGGATTGATGCTCCTCTCCTAGGATACATGGTAGGGTACATGCTCTTTTGTGATGTGTTCAGTCGAAAAGTAATATCAATCCTCATAAACATTAAAAAAATGAAATTTAGGACGAAAATTTCATTTTTTTTAAATTATGAGGATTGATGCCGCTCTCCTTGCGACACATGGTAGGGTACATGCACTTATGTGATGTGTTCAGTCGAAAAGTAACATCAATCGTCATAAACGTGAAAAAATGATATTTAGGAACGAAAGTTATATTTTTTAAAACTATGAGGATTGTTGCCGCTGCCCTTGGGATACATGGTAGGATACATGCAGTAAAGTGATGTGTTCAGTCAAAAAGCAACATCAATCCTCATAAACGTGAAAAAATGAAAATTAGGGACGAAAATTATATTTTTTTAAATTATGAGGATTGATGCCCTTCTACTAGGTAGGATACATGGTAGGCTACATGAACTTTTGTGATGTGTTAAGTCGAAAAGCAACATCAATCCTCATAAACGTCAAACAAAATGAAATTTAGGGACGAAATGACTTTTTTTAATTATGAGGATTGATGCTGCTCTCCTTGGGATACATGGTAGGGTACATCCACTATTGTCATGTGTGAAATCGAAAAGTAACATAAATCCTCATAAACGTTAAAAAAATGAAATTGAGGGAAGAAATTAATTTTTTCAAAATTATGAGGATAGATGCCGTTCTACTAGGTAGGATACATGGTAGGGTACATGAACTTTTGTGATGTGTTCAGTCGAAAAGCAACATCAATCCTCATAAACGTGAACAAATGAAATTTAGGGACGAAAATGATATTTTTTAAAATTATGAGGATTGATGCTGCTCTCCTTGGGATACATGGTAGGGTACATCCACTATTGTCGTGTGTTAAGTCGAAAAGTAACATCAATCCTCATAAACGTGAAAAAAAATGAAATTTAGGGACGAAATGATTTTTTTTTCAATTATGAGGATTGATGCCGCTCTCATTAGGATACAACGTAGGATACATGCACTAATGTGAGGTGTTTAGCCGAAAAGTAACATCGATCGTCATAAACGTGAAAAAAAATGATATTTAGGAACGAAAATTATATTTTTTAAAACTATGAGGATTGTTTCCGCTGTCCTTGGGATACATGGTAGGATACATGCAGTAAAGTGATGTGTTCAGTCGAAAAGTAACATCAATCCTCATAAACGTGAGAAAATGAGATTTAGGGACGAAAATCACTTTAAAATTATAAGGAATGATGCCGCTTTTCTTGGGATACATGGTAGGGTACATGCACTAATGTGATGTGTTCAGTGGAAAAGTAACATCAATCGTCATAAACGTGAAAGAAAATGATGTTTAAGAACGAAAATTATATTTTTTAAAACTATGAGGATTGTTGCGCTGTCCTTGGGATACATGGTAAGGTACATGCACTTATATGATGTGTTCTTTCGAAAAGTAACATCAATCCTCATAAACTCGAAAAAATGGAAATTTAGGGACGAAAATCACTTTCTTTTAAAATTATGAATATTGATGCCGCTGTCCTTGGGATACATGGTAGGGTACATGCACTTATCTTATGTGTTCGGCCGAAAAAAAACATCCATCCTCATTAACGTAAAAAAAAAAATTTAGGGACGAAAATAACTCTTTTTAAATTATGAAGATTGATTGCGCTCTCCTTGGGATACATGGTAGGGTAAACGCGCTAATGTGATGTGTTCAGTCGAAAAGTAACATCAATCCTCATAAACGTGAAAAAAATGAAATGTAGGGACGAAAATGATAGTTTTTTTAATTATGAGGATTGATGCTGCTCTCTTTAGGATAAATGGTAGGGTACATGCACTTGTGTGATGTGTTCAGTCCAAAAGTAATATCAATCCTCATAAACATTAAAAAAATGAAATTTAGGGACGAAAATGGCATTTTTTTAAAATTATGAGGATTGATGCCGCTCTCTTTGGGAAACATGGTAGGCTAAATGGACTAATGTGGTGTGTTCAGTCGAAAAGTAACATCAATCCTCATAAACTGGAAAAGAATTATATTTAGGGACGAAATTAATTTTTTTTTAAATTATGAGGATTGATGCTCGTCTCCTAGGATACATGGTAGGGTACATGCATTTTTGTGATGTGTTCAGTCGAAAAGTAACATCAATCCTCATAAACGTGAAAAAAGGAATTTAGGGACGAAAATGACTTTTTTAAAATTATGAGGATTGATGCCGCTTTCCATGGGAAACATGGTAGGGTAAATGCACTAATGTGATGTGTTCAGTCGAAAAGCAACATCAATCCTCATAAACGTGAAAAAATGAAATTTAGGGACGAATATGATATTTTTTAAAATTATGAGGATTGATGCCCTTCTACTAGGTAGGATACATGGTAGGCTACATGAACTTTTGTGATGTGTTAAGTCGAAAAGCAACATCAATCCTCATAAACGTCAAACAAAATGAAATTTAGGGACGAAATGACTTTTTTTAATTATGAGGATTGATGCTGCTCTCCTTGGGATACATGGTAGGGTACATCCACTATTGTCATGTGTGAAATCGAAAAGTAACATAAATCCTCATAAACGTTAAAAAAATGAAATTGAGGGAAGAAATTAATTTTTTCAAAATTATGAGGATAGATGCCGTTCTACTAGGTAGGATACATGGTAGGGTACATGAACTTTTGTGATGTGTTCAGTCGAAAAGCAACATCAATCCTCATAAACGTGAACCAATTAAATTTAGGGACGAAAATGATATTTTTTAAAATTATGAGGATTGATGCTGCTCTCCTTGGGATACATGGTAGGGTACATCCACTATTGTCGTGTGTTAAGTCGAAAAGTAACATCAATCCTCATAAACGTGAAAAAAAATGAAATTTAGGGACGAAATGATTTTTTTTTCAATTATGAGGATTGATGCCGCTCTCATTAGGATACAACGTAGGATACATGCACTAATGTGAGGTGTTTAGCCGAAAAGTAACATCGATCGTCATAAACGTGAAAAAAATGATATTTAGGAACGAAAATTATATTTTTTAAAACTATGAGGATTGTTTCCGCTGTCCTTGGGATACATGGTAGGATACATGCAGTAAAGTGATGTGTTCAGTCGAAAAGTAACATCAATCCTCATAAACGTGAGAAAATGAGATTTAGGGACGAAAATCACTTTAAAATTATAAGGAATGATGCCGCTTTTCTTAGGATACATGGTAGGGTACATGCACTAATGTGATGTGTTCAGTGGAAAAGTAACATCAATCGTCATAAACGTGAAAGAAAATGATGTTTAAGAACGAAAATTATATTTTTTAAAACTATGAGGATTGTTGCGCTGTCCTTGGGATACATGGTAAGGTACATGCACTTATATGATGTGTTCTTTCGAAAAGTAACATCAATCCTCATAAACTCGAAAAAAAGGAAATTTAGGGACGAAAATCACTTTCTTTTAAAATTATGAATATTGATGCCGCTGTCCTTGGGATACATGGTAGGGTACATGCACTTATCTTATGTGTTCGGCCGAAAAAAAACATCCATCCTCATTAACGTAAAAAAAAAAATTTAGGGACGAAAATAACTCTTTTTAAATTATGAAGATTGATTGCGCTCTCCTTGGGATACATGGTAGGGTAAACGCGCTAATGTGATGTGTTCAGTCGAAAAGTAACATCAATCCTCATAAACGTGAAAAAAATGAAATGTAGGGACGAAAATGATAGTTTTTTTAATTATGAGGATTGATGCTGCTCTCTTTAGGATACATGGTAGGGTACATGCACTTGTGTGATGTGTTCAGTCCAAAAGTAATATCAATCCTCATAAACATTAAAAAAATGAAATTTAGGGACGAAAATGGCATTTTTTTAAAATTATGAGGATTGATGCCGCTCTCTTTGGGAAACATGGTAGGCTAAATGCACTAATGTGGTGTGTTCAGTCGAAAAGTAACATCAATCCTCATAAACTGGAAAAGAATTATATTTAGGGACGAAATAAATTTTTTTTAAATTATGAGGATTGATGCTCGTCTCCTAGGATACATAGTAGGTACATGCTCTTTTGTGATATGTTCATTCGAAAAGTAATATCAATCCTCATAAACATTAAAAAAATGAAATTTAGGACGAAAATTTCATTTTTTTTAAATTATGAGGATTGATGCCGCTCTCCTTGCGACACATGGTAGGGTACATGCACTTATGTGATGTGTTCAGTCGAAAAGTAACATCAATCGTCATAAACGTGAAAAAAATGATATTTAGGAACGAAATTTATATTTTTTAAAACTATGAGGATTGTTGCCGCTGTCCTTGGGATACATGGTAGGATACATGCAGTAAAGTGATGTGTTCAGTCAAAAAGCAACATCAATCCTCATAAACATGAAAAAATGAAAATTAGGGACGAAAATGATATTTTTTAAAATTATGAGGATTCATGCCGCTTTCCACGGGATAAATTAGAGGGTACATCCACTAATGTTGTCTGTTCAGTTGAAAAGTAACATCAATCCTCATAAAATTAAAAAAATGAAATTTAGGGACGAAATTAATTTTTTTAAATTATGAGGATTGATGCCCCTCTCCTAGGATACATGGTAGGGTACATGCACTTATCTGATGTGTTCAGTTGAAAAGTAATACCAATTCTCATAAACATTAACAAATTGAATTTAGGGACGAAATGATTTTTTTTTAATTATGAGGATTGATGACACTGTCCTTGGGATACATGGTAGGGTACATCCACTATTGTCGTGTGTCAAGTCGAAAAGTAACATAAATCCTCATAAACATTTAAAAAATGAAATTTAGGGAAAAAATTAATTTTTTCAAAATTATGAGAATATATGCCGCTCTCCTTGGCATACATGGTAGGGTACATGCACTGATGTAATGTGTTCAGTCGAAAAGTGATATCAATCGTCATGAACACTAAAAATCTGAAATTCAGGGACGAAAGTGACTTTTTTAAACATTATGACGATTGATGGCGCTCTACTCTGGATACATGGTAGGGTACATGCACTTATCTGATGTGTTCAGTTGAAAAGTAACATCAATCCTCATAAACATTAAAACAATGAAAATTAGGGACGAAATTAATTTTTTTTAAATTATGAGGATTGATGCCCCTCTCCTAGGATACATGGTAGGGTACATGCACTTTTGTGATGTTTTCAGCGGAAAAGCAACATCCATCCTCATAAACGTGAAAAAATGAAATTTAGGGACGAAAATGACTTTTTTAAAATTATGAGGATTGATGGCGCTCTACTTGGGATACATGGTAGGGTAAACGCACTAATGTGATGTGTTCAGTCGAAAAGTAACATCAATCCTCATAAACATTAAAAAAAAAAAATTAGGGACGAAAATGATTTTTTTCAAAATTATGAGGATTGATAGCGCTCTACTTGGGATACATGATAGGGTACATGCACTAATGTGATGTGTTCAGTCGAAAAGTAACATCAATCCTCATAAACGTAGAGAAAATGAAATTTAGGGACGAAAATGACTTTTTTAAAATTATGAGGATTGATGCCACTCTACTTGGGATACATGGTAGGGTACATGCACTAATGTGATGTGTTCAGTCGGAAAGTAACATCAATTCTCATAAACTTGAAAAAATGATATTTAGGGACGAAATTAATTTTTTTCAATTATGAGGATTGATGTCGCTCTCCTTGGGATACAACGTAGGATACATGCACTAATGTGATGTGTTTAGCCGAAAAGAAACATCAATCCTCATAAACGTGAAAAAAATGATATTTAGGGACGAAATTAATTTTTTTAAGTGATGAGAATTGATGCTGCTCTCCTAGGATACATGGTAGGGTACATGCACTTTTGTTATGTGTTCAATCGAAAAGTAATATCAATCCTCATAAACTTTGAAAAAATGAAATTTAAGGACAAAAGTGACTTTTTAAAAAATTATGAGGATTGATGCTGCTTTCCCCGGGATAAATTATAGGGTACATGCACTTATCTGATGTGTTCAGTTGAAAAGTAACATCAATGCTCATAAACATTAACAAAATTAAATTTAGGGACGAAATTAGTTTTTTTAAATTATGAGGATTGATGCCCCTCTGCTAGGATACATTGTAGGGTACATGCACTTTTGTGATATGTTCAGTCGAAAAGTAATATCAATCCTCATAAACATTAAAAAAGAGAAATTTAGGGACGAAAGTGACTTTTTGAAAATGATGAGGATTGATGCCACTCTCCTTGGGATGCATGGTAGGGTACATCCGCTAATGTGATGGATTGATGACGCTGTCCTTGGGATACATGGTAGGGTACATGCACTAATGTGATGTGTTTAGCAGAAAAGAAACATCAATCCTCATAAACGTGAAAAAATGATATTTAGGAACGAAAATGACATTATTATTTAAAACTATGAAGATTGTTGCCGTTGTCCTTGGGATACATGGTAGGGTACATGCACAAATCTGGTGTGTTGAGTCAAAAAGTAACATCAATCCTCATAAACTCGAAAAAACGAAATTTAGAGACAGAAATGACTTTTTTTGAAACTATGAGGATTGATGCCGCTCTCCATGGGATACAATGTAGGATACATGCACTTATCTGATGTGTTCAGTTGAAAAGTAATATCGATCCCCATAAACATTAAAAAATAAATTTAGGGACGAAATTAGTTTTTTTAAATTATGAGGATTGATGCCCCTCTCCTAGGATACATGGTAGGGTACATGCACTTTTGTGATGTGTTCAGTCGAAAAGCAACATCCATCCTCATAAACGTGAAAAAAATGATATTTAGGAACGAGAATGACTTTTTTAAAATTATGAGGATTGATGTCGCTCTACTTGGGATACATGGTAGGGTAAACGCACTACTGTGATGTGTTCAGTCGAAAAGTAACATCAATCCTCATAAACATGAAAAAAATGAAATTTAGGGACGAAAATGATTTTTTTTTTAAAATTATGAGGATTGATGCTGCTCTGCTAGGATAAATGGTAGGGTACATCCACTATTGTCGTGTGTTAAGTCCAAAAGTAACATCAATCCTCATAAACGTGAAAAAAATGAAATTTAGGGACAAAAATGACATTTTTTTTAAAATTTTGAGGATTGATGCCGCTCTCCTTGGGGAACTTGGTAGGGTACATGCATTTATGTGATGTGTTTAGTCGGAAAGTAACATAAATCCTCATAAACGTAAAAAAATGAAATTTAGGGACGAAAATGACTGTTTTAAAATTATGAGGATTGATGGCGCTCTTCTTGGGATACATGGTAGGGTAGATGCACTTTTGTGATGTGTTCAATCGAAAAGTAATATCAATCCTCATAAACTTTGAAAAAATGAAATTTAGGGACGAAAATGATATTTTTTAAAATTATGAGGATTGATGCTGCTCTCCTTGGGATACATGGTAGGGTACATGCACCCATGTGATGCGTTCAGTTGAAAAGTAACATAAATCCTCATAAACGTGAAAAAAAAATGAAATTTAGGGACGAAAATGATTTTTTTTAAATTATGAGGATTGATGCTGCTCGTCTTGGGATACATGGTAGGGTACATGCACTAATGTCATGTGTTCAGTCAAAAAGTAATATCAATTCTCATAAACATTAACAAAATGAAATTTAGGGACAAAAATGACATTTTTTTTAAAATTCTGAGGATTGATTGCGCTCTCCTTGGGATGCATGGTAGGGTACATGCACTTTTGTGATGTGTTCAGTCCAAAAGCAACATCAATCCTCATAAACGTGAAAAAATGAAATTTAGGGACGAAAATGATATTTTTTAAAATTATGAGGATTGATGCTGCTCTCCTTGGGATACATGGTAGGGTACATCCACTTTTGTCATGTGTGAGGTCGAAAAGTAACATAAATCCTCATAAACATTAAAAAAATGAAATTCAGGGAAGAAATTAATTTTTTCAATATTATGAGGATAGATGCCGTTCTACTAGGTAGGATACATGGTAGGAGACATGCACTTGTGTGATGTGTTCCGTCGAAAAGTAACATCCATCCTTATAAACGTAAATAAAAGAAATTTAGGGACGAAAAAGACTTTTTTTTAAAATTATGAGGATTGATGGCGCTCTACTTGGGAGACATTGTGAGGGACATGCACTTATATGATGTGTTCAGTCGAAAAGCAACATCAATCCTCATAAACGTGAAAAAAAGAAATTTAGTGACGAAAAAGACTTTTTTTTGAAATTATGAGGATTGATGGCGCTCTACTTGGGATACATGGTAAGGTACATGCACTTATATGATGTGTTCAGTCGAAAAGTAACATCAATCCTCATAAACTCGATAAAAATAAAATTTAGGGACCAAAATCACTTGTTTTAAATTATGAAGTTTGATTGCGCTCTCCTTGGGATACATGGTAGGGTAAACGCGCTAATGTGATGTGTTCAGTCGAAAAGTAATATCAATCCTCATAAACGTGAAAAAAATGAAATGTAGGGACGAGAATGATAGTTTTTTTAATTATGAGGATTGATGCTGCTCTACTTGGGAAACATGGTAGGGTACATGCACTAATGTGATGTGTTCAGTCGGAAAGTAACAACAGTCCTCATAAACGTGAAAAGAAATTAAGTTTAGGGAAGAAACTGATATGTTTTAAAATAATGAGGATTGTTGGTGCTCGTCTTGGGATACATGGTAGGGTACATGCGCTTGTGTGATGTGTTCAGTCGAAAAGTAATATCAATCCTCATAAACATTAAAAGAATGAAATTTAGGGACGAAAATTTCATTTTTTTAAAATTATGATGATTGATGGAGCTCTACTTGGGACACATGGTAGGCTAAATACATTAATGTGGTGTGTTCAGTCGAAAAGTAACATCAATCCTCATAAACGTAAAAAAAAAGAAATTTAGGGACGAAAAAGACTTTTTTTTAAAATTATGAGGATTGATGGCGCTCTACTTGGGAGACATTGTGAGGGACATGCACTTATATGATGTGTTCAGTCGAAAAGCAACATCAATCATCATAAACGTGAAAAAAAGAAATTTAGTGACGAAAAAGACTTTTTTTTGAAATTATGAGGATTGATGGCGCTCTACTTGGGATACATGGTAAGGTACATGCACTTTTGTGATGTGTTCAATCGAAAAGTAATATCAATCCTCATAAACTTTGAAAAAATGAAATTTAGGGACGAAAATAACATTTTTTTAAAATTATGAGGATTGATGCCGCTTTCCATGGGAAACATGATAGGGTAAATGCACTAATGTGATGTGTTCAGTCGAAAAGCAACATCAATCCTCATAAACGTGAAAAAATGAAATTTAGGGACGAAAATGATATTTGTTTAAATTATGAGCATTGATGCCCCTCTACTAGGATACATGGTAGGGTACATGCACTTATCTGATGTGTTCAGTCGAAAAGCAACATCAATCCTCATAAACGTGAAAAAAAGAAATTTAGTGACGAAAAAGACTTTTTTTGAAATTATGAGGATTGCTGGCGCTCTACTTGGGATACATGGTAAGGTACATGCACTTATATGATGTGTTCAGTCGAAAAGTAACATCAATCCACATAAACTCGATAAAAATAAAATTTAGGGACGAAAATCACTTTTTTTAAATTATGAAGATTGATTGCGCTCTCCTTGGGATACATGGTAGGGTTAACGCGCTAATGTGATGTGTTCATTCGAAAAGTAATATCAATCCTCATAAACGTGAAAAAAATGAAATGTAGGGACGAGAATGATAGTTTTTTTAATTATGAGGATTGATGCAGCTCTCTTTAGGATACATGGTAGGGTACATGCACTTGTGTGATGTGTTCAGTCGAAAAGTAATATCAATCCTCATAAACATTAAAAAAATGAAATTTAGGGACGAAAATGACTTTTTTTTTAAAATTATGAGGATTGATGCCGCTCTCTTTGGGAAACATGGTAGGGTACATGCACTTGTGTGATGTGTTCAGTCGAAAAGTAATATCAATCCTCATAAACATTAAAAAAATGAAATTTAGGGACGAAAATGATAGTTTTTTTAATTATGAGGATTGATGCAGCTCTCTTTAGGATACATGGTAGGGTACATGCACTTGTGTGATGTGTTCAGTCGAAAAGTAATATCAATCCTCATAAACATTAAAAAAATGAAATTTAGGGACGAAAATGACATTTTTTTAAAATTATGAGGATTGATGCCGCTCTCCTTGCGACACATGGTAGGGTACATGCACTTTTGTGATGTGTTAAGTCGAAAAGTACCATCAATCCTCATAAACGTGAAAAAAAAATGAAATTTAGGAACAAAAATGATATTTTTTAAAATTATGAGGATTGATGCTGCTCTGCTAGGATAAATGGTAGGGTACATGCACTTGTGTGATGCGTTGAGTTGAAAAGTAATATCAATCCTCATAAAATTAAAAAAATGAAATTTAGGGACGAAATTAATTTTTTTAAATTATGAGGATTGATGCCGCTCTCCTAGGATACATGGTAGGGTAAATGCACTAATGTGATGTGTTCAGTCGAAAAGCAACATCAATCCTCATAAACGTGAAAAAATGAAATTTAGGGACGAAAATGATATTTTTTCAATATTATGAGGATAGATGCCGTTCTACTAGGTAGGATACATGGTAGGGTACATGCACTTTTGTGATGTGTTCAGTCGAAAAGCAACATCAATCCTCATAAACGTGAAAAAATGAAATTTAGGGACGAAAATGATATTTTTTAAAATGATGAGGATTGATGCTGCTCTCCTTGGGAAACATGGTAGGCTAAATACATTAATGTGGTGTGTTCAGTCGAAAAGTTAAATCAATCCTCATAAACTGGAAAAAAATGATATTTATGGACGAAATTAATTTTTTTTTAAATTATGAGGATTGATGCTCCTCTCCTAGGATACATGGTAGGGTACATGCTCTTTTGTGATGTGTTCAGTCGAAAAGTAATATCAATCCTCATAAACATTAAAAAAATGAAATTTAGGACGAAAATTTCATTTTTTTTAAATTATGAGGATTGATGCTGCTCTGCTAGGATAAATGGTAGGGTACATGCACTTTTGTGATGTGTTCAATCGAAGAGTAATATCTATCCTCATAAACATTAAAAAATGAAATTTAGGGTCAAAAGTGACTTTTTAAAAATTATGAGGATTGATCCCGCTTTCCCTGGGATACATGATAGGGTACATGCACTTATCTGATGTGTTCAGTTGAAAAGTAACATCAATCCTCATAAACATTAAAAAAATGAAATTTGGGGACGAAATTAATTTTTTAAATTATGAGGATTGATGCCCCTCTCCTAGGATACATGGTAGGGTACATGCACTTTTGTGATGTGTTCAGTCGAAAAGTACCATCAATCCTCATAAACGTGAAAAAAAATGAAATTTAGGGACGAAAATTATATTTTTTTAAATTATGAGGATTGATGCTGCTCTGCTAGGATACATGGTAGGGTACATGCACTTTTGTGATGTGTTGAGTCGAAAAGTACCATCAATCCTCATAAACGTGAAAAAAAGGAATTTAGGGATGAAAATGACTTTTTTAAAATTATGAGGATTGATGCCGCTTTCCATGGGAAACATGGTAGGGTAAATGCACTAATGTGATGTGTTCAGTCGAAAAGCAACATCAATCCTCATAAACGTGAAAAAATGAAATTTAGGGACGAATATGATATTTTTTAAAATTATGAGGATTGATGCTGCTCTCCTTGGGATAGATGGTAGGGTACATCCACTATTGTCATGTGTGAAATCGAAAAGTAACATAAATCCTCATAAACGTTAAAAAAATGAAATTGAGGGAAGAAATTAATTTTTTCAAAATTATGAGGATAGATGCCGTTCTACTAGGTAGGATACATGGTAGGGTACATGAACTTTTGTGATGTGTTCAGTCGAAAAGCAACATCAATCCTCATAAACGTGAACAAATGAAATTTAGGGACGAAAATGATATTTTTTAAAATTATGAGGATTGATGCTGCTCTCCTTGGGATACATGGTAGGGTACATCCACTATTGTCGTGTGTTAAGTCGAAAAGTAACATCAATCCTCATAAACGTGAAAAAAAATGAAATTTAGGGACGAAATGATTTTTTTTTCAATTATGAGGATTGATGCCGCTCTCATTAGGATACAATGTAGGATACATGCACTAATGTGAGGTGTTTAGCCGAAAAGTAACATCGATCGTCATGAACGTGAAAAAAAATGATATTTTAGGAACGAAAATTATATATTTTAAAACTATGAGGATTGTTGCCGCTGTCCTTGGGATACATGGTAGGATACATGCAGTAAAGTGATGGTTTCAGTCGAAAAGTAACATCAATCCTCATAAACGTGAGAAAATGAAATTTAGGGACGAAAATCACTTTAAAATTATAAGGAATGATGCCGCTTTTCTTGGGATACATGGTAGGGTACATGCACTAATGTGATGTGTTCAGTGGAAAAGTAACATCAATCGTCATAAACGTGAAAGAAAATGATATTTAAGAACGAAAATTATATTTTTTAAAACTATGAGGATTGATGCGCTGTCCTTGGGATACATGGTAAGGTACATGCACTTATATGATGTGTTCATTCGAAAAGTAACATCAATCCTCATAAACTCGAAAAAAAGGAAATTTAGGGACGAAAATCACTTTCTTTTAAAATTATGAATATTGATGCCGCTGTCCTTGGGATACATGGTAGGGTACATGCACTTATCTTATGTGTTCGGCCGAAAAATAACATCCATCCTCACTAACGTAAAAAAAAAAATTTAGGGACGAAAATAACTCTTTTTAAATTATGAAGATTGATTGCGCTCTCCTTGGGATACATGGTAGGGTAAACGCGCTAATGTGATGTGTTCAGTCGAAAAGTAACATCAATCCTCATAAACGTGAAAAAAATGAAATGTAGGGACGAAAATGATAGTTTTTTTAATTATGAGGATTGATGCTGCTCTCTTTAGGATACATGGTAGGGTACATGCACTTGTGTGATGTGTTCAGTCCAAAAGTAATATCAATCCTCATAAACATTAAAAAAATGAAATTTAGGGACGAAAATGGCATTTTTTTTAAAATTATGAGGATTGATGCCGCTCTCTTTGGGAAACATGGTAGGCTAAATGCACTAATGTGGTGTGTTCAGTCGAAAAGTAACATCAATCCTCAAAAACTGGAAAAGAATGATATTTAGGGACGAAATAAATTTTTTTGAAATTATGAGGATTGATGCTCCTCTCCTAGGATACATGGTAGGTTCATGCTCTTTTGTGATGTGTTCAGTCGAAAAGTAATATCAATCCTCATAAACATTAAAAGAATGAAATTTAGGACGAAAATTTCATTTTTTTTAAATTATAAGGATTGATGCCGCTCTCCTTGCAACACATGGTAGGGTACATGCACTTATGTGATGTGTTCAGTCGAAAAGTAACATCAGTCGTCATAAACGTGAAAAAAATGATATTTAGGAACGAAATTTATATTTTTTAAAACTATGAGGATTGTTGCCGCTGTCCTTGGGATACATGGTAGGATACATGCAGTAAAGTGATGTGTTCAGTCAACAAGCAACATCAATCCTCATAAACGTGAGAAAATGAAATTTAGGGAAGAAAGTGATATTTTTTAAAATTATGAGGATTGATGCCGCTCTACTTGGGACACATGGTAGGGTACATGCACTTATGTGATGTGTTCAGTCGGAAAGTAAGATGAATCCTCATAAACGTGAAAAAATGAAAATTAGGGACAAAAATGACATTTTTTAAAATTATGAGGATTCATGCTGCTCTCCTTGGGATACATGGTAGGGTTCATGCACTTGTGTGATGTGTTCAGTGGAAAAGTTATATCAATCCTCATAAACATTAAAAAAGGAAATTTAGGGACGAAATTAATTTTTTTAAATTATGAGGATTGTTGCCCCTCTCCTAGGATACATGGTAGGGTACATGCACTTATCTGATGTGTTCAGTCGAAAAGTAATATCAATTCTTATAAACATTAACAAAATGAAATTTAGGGACGAAATGATTTTTTTTAATTGTGAGGATTGATGACACTGTCCTTGGGATACATGGTAGGGTACATCCACTATTGTCGTATGTCAAGTCGAAAAGTAACATAAATCCTCATAAACATTTAAAAAATGAAATTTAGGGAAGAAATTAATTTTTTCAAAATTATGAGAGTAAATGCCGCTCTCCTTGGGATACATGGTAGGGTACATGCACTGCTGTGATGTGTTCAGTCGAAAAGAGAAATCAATCGTCATGAACATTAAAAATCTGAAATTCAGGGACGAAAGTGACTTTTTTAAAAATTATGACGATTGATGCCGCTCTACTTGGGATACATGGTAGGGTACATGCACTTTTGTGATGTGTTCTGCGGAAAAGCAACATCCATCCTCATAAACGTGAAAAAAATGAAATTTAGGGACGAAAATGACTTTTTTAAAATAATGAGGATTGATGGCGCTCTACTTGGGATACATGGTAGGGTACATGCACTTATGTGATGTGTTCAGTCGAAAAGTAATATCAATTCTCATAAACGTGAAAAAAACAAAATTTAGGGACCAAAATGACTTTTTTAAAATTATGAGGATTGATGGCGCTCTACTTGGGATACAAGGTAGGGTAAACGCACTAATGTGATGTGTTCAGTCGAAAAGTAACATCAATCCTCATAAACGTGAAAAAAATGAAATTTAGGGACGAAAATGACTTTTTTAAAATTATGAGGATTGATGGCGCTCTACTTGGGATACATGGTAGGGTAAACGCACTAACGTGATTTGTTCAGTCGAAAAGTAACATCAATCCTCATAAACGTGAAAAAAATGAAATTTAGGGACGAAATGATTTTTTTTTAATTTTGAGGATTGATGACACTGTCCTTGGAATACATGGTAGGGTACATCCACTATTGTCGTGTGTCAAGTCGAAAAGTAGCATAAATCCTCATAAACATTTAAAAAATGAAACTTAGGGAAGAAATAAATTTTTTCAAAATTATGAGAATATATGCCGCTCTCCTTGGGATACATGGTAGGGTACATGCACTGATGTGATGTGTTCAGTCGAAAAGAGATATCAATCGTCATGAACACTAAAAATCTGAAATTCAGGGACGAAAGTGACTTTTTTAAAAATTATGACGATTGATGCCGCTCTACTTGGGATACATGGTGGGGTACATGCACTTTTGTGATGTGTTCAGCGGAAAACCAACATCCATCCTCATGAACGTGAAAAAAATGAAATTTAGGGACGAAAATGACTTTTTTAAAATTATGAGGATTGATGGCGCTCTACTTGCGATACATGGTAGGGTACATGCACTTATGTGATGTGTTCAGTCAAAAGTAATATCAATTCTCATAAACGTAAAAAAAAACAAAATTTAGGGACCAGAATGACTTTTTTAAAATTATGAGGATTGATGGTGCTCTACTTGGGATACATGGTAGGGTAAACGCACTAATGTGATGTGTTCAGTCGAAAAGTAACATCAATCCTCATAAACGTGAAAAAAATGAAATTTAGGGACGAAAATGACTTTTTTAAAAATTATGAGGATTGATGGCGCTCTACTTGGGATACATGGTAGGGTAAACGCACTAATGTGATGTGTTCAGTCGAAAAGTAACATCAATCCTCATAAACGTGAAAAAAATGAAATTTAGGGACGAAAATGACATTTTTAAAAATTATGAGGATTGATGCCGCTCTCCTTGGGATACATGGTAGGGTACATGCACTTGTTTGATGTGTTCAGTCGAAGAGTAACATCAATCCTCATAAACGTGTAAAAAATGAAATTTAGGGACAAAAATGACTTTTTTAAAATTATGAGGATTGATGGCGCTCTACTTGGGATACATGGTAGGGTAAACGCACTAATGTGATGTGTTCAGTCGAAAAGTAAAATCAATTCTCATAAACATGAAAAAAATGAACTTTAGGGACGAAAATGACTTTTTTAAAATTATGAGGATTGATGGCGCTCTACTTGGGATACATGGTAGGGTACATGCACTGATGTGATATGTTCAGTCGAAAAGAGATATCAATCGTCATGAACATTAAAAATCTAAAATTCAGGGACAAAAGTGACTTTTTTCAAAATTATGAGAATATATGACGCTCTCCTTGGGATAAATGGTAGGGTACATGCACTGATGTGATGTATTCAGTCGAAAAGAGATATCAATCGTCATGAACATTAAAAATCTGAAATTCAGGGACGAAAGTGACTTTTTTAAAAATTATGACGATTGATGCCGCTCTACTTGGGATACATGGTGGGGTACATGCACTTTTGTGATGTGTTCAGCGGAAAAGCAACATCCATCCTCATGAACGTGAAAAAAATGAAATTTAGGGACGAAAATGACTTTTTTAAAATTATGAGGATTGATGGCGCTCTACTTGCGATACATGGTAGAGTAGATGCACTTTTGTGATGTGTTCAATCGAAAAGTAATATCAATCCTCATAAACGTGAAAAAAATGAAATTTAGGGACGAAAATGACTTTTTTAAAATTATGAGGATTGATGCTGCTCTACTTGGGATACATGGTAGGGTAAACGCACTAATGTGATGTGTTCAGTCGAAAAGTAACATCAATCCTCATAAACGTTAAAAAAATGAAATTTAGGGACGAAAATGGCATTTTTAAAAATTATGAGGATTGATGCCGCTTTCCTTGGGAAACATGGTAGGGTACATGCACTTGTTTGATGTGTTCAGTCGAAGAGTAACATCAATCCTCATAAACGTGCAAAAAATGAAATTTAGGGACAAAAATGACTTTTTTAAAATTATGAGGATTGATGGCGCTCTACTTGGGATACATGGTAGGGTAAACGCACTAATGTGATGTGTTCAGTCGAAAAGTAAAATCAATTCTCATAAACATGAAAAAAATGAACTTTAGGGACGAAAATGACTTTTTTAAAATTATGAGGATTGATGGCGCTCTACTTGGGATACATGGTAGGGTACATGCACTGATGTGATCTGTTTAGTCGAAAAGAGATATCAATCGTAATGAACATTAAAAATCTAAAATTCAGGGACGAAAGTGACTTTTTTAAAAATTATGACGATTGATGCCGCTCTACTTGGGATACATGGTAGGGTACATGCACTTTTGTGATGTGTTCAGCGGAAAAGCAACATCCCTCCTCATAAACGTGAAAAAAAAATGAAATTTAGGGACGAAAATGACTTTTTTAAAATTATGAGGATTGATGGCGCTCTTCTTGGGATACATGGTAGGGTAAACGCACAAATGTGATGTGTTCAGTCGAAAAGTAACATCAATCCTAATAAACGAGAAAAAGATGAAATTTAGGGACGAAATGATTTTTTTTTAATTTTGAGGATTGATGACACTGTCCTTGGGATACATGGTAGGGTACATCCACTATTGTCGTGTGTCAAGTCGAAAAGTAACATAAATCCTCATAAACATTTAAAAAATGAAATTTAGGGAAGAAATTAATTTTTTCAAAATTATGAGAATATATGACGCTCTCCTTGGGATAAATGGTAGGGTACATGCACTGATGTGATGTGTTCAGTCGAAAAGTGATATCAATCGTCAGGAACATTAAAAATCTGAAATTCAGGGACGAAATTAATTTTTTTAAATTATGAGGATTGATGCCCCTCTCCTAGGATACATGGTAGGGTACATGCACTGATGTGATGTGTTCAGTCGAAAACTGATATCAATCGTCATAAACATTAAAAATCTGAAATTCAGGGACAAAAGTGAATTTTTTAAAAATTATGACGATTGATGCCGCTCTACTTGGGATACATGGTAGGGTACATGCACTTGTGTTATGTGTTCAATCGAAAAGTAATATCAATCCTTATAAACATTAAAAAAATGAAATTTAGGGACGAAAGTGACTTTTTTAAAAATTATGAGGATTGATGCCCCTCTCCTAGGACACATGGTAGGGTAAACGCACTAATGTGATGTGTTCAGTCGAAAAGTAACATCAATCCTCATAAACGTGAAAAGAAATTGAAATTTAGGTACCAAAATGACTGTTTTAAAATTATGAGGATTGATGGCGCTCTACTTGGGATACATGGTAGGTTACATGCACCTATGTGATGCGTTCAGTTGAAAAGTAACATAAATCCTCATAAACGTGAAAAAAAAATGAAATTTAGGTACCAAAATGACTTTTTTTAAATTATGAGAATTGATGCTGCTCTCCTTGGGATACATGGTAGGGTACATCCACTATTGTCGTGTGTTGAGTCGAAAAGTAACATCAATCCTCATAAACGTGAAAAAAATGAAATTTAGGGACGAAATGATTTTTTTTTTCAATTATGAGGATTGATGCCGCTCTCATAAGGATACAACGAAGGATACATGCACTAATGTGAGATGTTTAGCCGAAAAGAAACATCAATCGTCATAAACGTGAAAAAAAAATGATATTTAGGAACGAAAATTATATTTTTTAAAACTACGAGGATTGTTGCCGCTGTCCTTGGGATACATGGTAGGATACTTGCAGTAAAGTGATGTGTTCAGTCAAAAAGTAACATCAATCCTCATAAACGTGAGAAAATGAAATTTAAGGACGAAAATAACATTTTTTTAAAATTATGAGGATTGATGGCGCTCTACTTGGGATACATGGTAGGGTACATGAACTTATGTGATGTGTTCAGTCGAAAAGTAACATCAATCCTCATAAACTTGAAAAAATGAAATTTAGGGACGAAAATGATATTTTTCAAAATTATGAGGATTGGTGTCGCTCTCCTTGGGATACATGGTAGGGTACATGCACTTATGTGATGTGTTCAGTCGAAAAATAACATCAGTCCTCATAAACTCGAAAAGAATGATATTTAGGGACGAAATTAATTTTTTTACATTATGAGGATTGATGTCGCTCTCCTATGATACATGGTAGGGTACATGCACTTTGGTGATGTGTTCAATCGAAAAGTAATATCAATCCTCATAAACTTTGAGAAAATGAAATTTAGGGACGAAAATGACATTTTTTTAAAATTATGAGGATTGATGCCCCTCTACTAGAAAGGATACATGGTAGGGTACATGCACATTTGTGATGTGTTCAGTCGAAAAGCAACATCAATCCTCAAAAATTTGAAAAAATGAAATTTAGGGACGAAAATGATATTTTTTAAAATTATGAGGATTGATGCTGCTCTCCTTGGGATACATGGTAGGGTACATGCACCTATGTGATGCGTTCAGTTGAAAAGTAACATAAATCCTCATAAAAGTGAAAAAAAATGAAATTTAGGGACGAAAATGACTTTTTTTAAATTATGAGGATTGATGCTGCTCGTCTAGGGATACATGGAAGGGTACATGCACTAATGTGATGTGTTCAGTCAAAAAGTAATATCAATTCTCATAAACATTAACAAAATGAAATTTAGGGACAAAAAAGATATTTTTTAAAATTATGAGGATTGATGCTGCTCTCCTTGGGATACATGGTAGGGTGCATCCACTATTGTCGTGTGTTAAGTCGAAAAGTAACATCAATCCTCATAAACGTGAAAAAAATGAAATTTAGGGACGAAATGATTTTTTTTTTCAATTATGAGGATTGATGCCGCTCTCATTAGGATACAAGGTAGGATACATGCACTAATGTGAGGTGTTTAGCCGAAAAGTAACACCAATCATCATAAACGTGAAAACAATGATATTTAGGAACGAAAATTATATTTTTTAAAACTATGAGGATTGTTGCCGCTGTCCTTGGGATACATGGTAGGATACTTGCAGTAAAGTGATGTGTTCAGTCAAAAAGTAACATCAATCCTCATAAACGTGAGAAAATGAAATTTAAGGACGAAAATAACATTTTTTTAAAATTATGAGGATTGATGCCGCTTTCCATGGGAAACATGGTAGGGTAAATGCACTAATGTGATGTGTTCAGTCGAAAAGCAACATCAATCCTCATAAACTTGAAAAAATGAAATTTAGGTACAAAAATGATATTTTTTAAAATTATGACGATTGATGCGTCTCTCCTTGGGAAACATGGTAGGGTAAATGCACTAATTAGGTGTATTCAGTCGAAAAATAACATCAGTCCTCATAAACTCGAAAAGAATGATATTTAGGGACGAAATTAATTTTATTACATTATGAGGATTGATGTCGCTCTCCTATGATACATGGTAGGGTACATGCACTTTTGTGATGTGTTCAATCGAAAAGTAATATCAATCCTCATAAACTTTGAGAAAATGAAATTTAGGGACGAAAATGACATTTTTTTAAAATTATGAGGATTGATGCCCCTCTCCTAGGATACATGGTAGGGTACATGCACTTTTGTGATGTGTTCAGTCGAAAAGCAACATCAATCCTCATAAACGTGAAAAAATGAAATTCAGGGACGAAAATGATATTTTTTAAAATTAAGAAGATTGATGCTGCTGTCCTTGGGATACATGGTAGGGTACATGCACCTATGTGATGCGTTCAGTTGAAAAGTAACATAAATCCTCAAAAACGTGAAAAAAAAATGAAATTTAGGTACCAAAATGACTTTTTTTAAATTATGAGAATTGATGCTGCTCTCCTTGGGATACATGGTAGGGTACTTCCACTATTGTCGTGTGTTAAGTCGAAAAGTAACATCAATCCTCATAAACGTAAAAAAAATGAAATTTAGGGACAAAATGATTTTTTTTTTCAATTATGAGGATTGATGCCGCTCTCATAAGGATACAACGAAGGATACATGCACTAATGTGAGGTGTTTAGCCGAAAAGTAACATCAATCGTCATAAACGTGAAAAAAAATGATATTTAGGAACGAAAATTATATTATTTAAAACTATGAGGATTGTTGCCGCTGTCCTTGGGATACATGGTAGGATACTTGCAGTAAAGTGATGTGTTCAGTCAAAAAGTAACATCAATCCTCATAAACGTGAGGAAATGAAATTTAAGGACGAAAATAATATTTTTTTAAAATTATGAGGATTGATGCCGCTTTCCATGGGAAACATGGTAGGGTAAATGCACTAATGTGATGTGTTCAGTCGAAAAGTAACATCAATCCTCATAAACTTGAAAAAATTAAATTTAGGGACGAAAATGATATTTTTTCAAAATTATCAGGATTGGTGTCGCTCTCCTTGGGATACATGGTAGGGTAAATGCACTAATGTGATGTGTTCAGTCGAAAAGTAACATCAATCCTCATAAACATTGAAAAAATAAAATTTAGGGACGAAAATGATATTTTTCAAAATTATGAGGATTGGTGTCGCTCTCCTTGGGAAACATGGTAGGGTAAATGCACTAATTAGGTGTGTTCAGTCGAAAAATAACATCAGTCCTCATAAACTCGGAAAGAATGATATTTAGGGACGAAATTAATTTTTTTACATTATGAGGATTGATGTCGCTCTCCTATGATACATGGTAGGGTACATGCACTTTTGTGATGTGTTCAATCGAAAAGTAATATCAATCCTCATAAACGTGAAAAAAATGAAATTTAGGGACGAAATTAATTTTTTTAAATTATGAGGATTGATGCTGCTCTGCTAGGATAAATGGTAGGGTACATGCACTTTTGTGATGTCTTCAATCGAAAAGTAATATCAATCCTCATAAACATTAAAAAAATGAAATTTAGGGTCAAAAGTGACTTTTTGAAAATTATGAGGATTGATACCGCATTCCCCCGGATACATGATAGGGTACATGCACTTATCTGATGTGTTCAGTTGAAAAGTAACATCAATCCTCATAAACATTAAAAAATTAAATTTAGGGACGAAATTAATTTTTTTAAATTATGAGGATTGATGCCCCTCTCCTAGGATACATGGTAGGGTACATTCACTTTTGTGATGTGTTCAGTCGAAAAGTACCATCAATCCTCATAAACGTGAAAAAAAGAAATTTAGGGACGAAAAAGACTTTTTTTAAAATTATGAGGATTGATGGCTTTCTACTTGGGATACATGGTAAGGTACATGAACTTTTGTGATGTGTTCAGTCGAAAAGCAACATCAATCCTCATAAACGTGAACAAATGAAATTTAGGGAGGAAAATGATATTTTTTAAAATTATGAGGATTGATGCTGCTCTCTTTGGGATACATGGTAGGGTACATCCACTATTGTCGTGTGTTCAGTCGAAAAGTACCATCAATCCTCATAAACGTGAAAAAAAGAAATTTAGGGACGAAAAAGACTTTTTTTAAAATTATGAGGATTGATGGCTTTCTACTTGGGATACATGGTAAGGTACATGAACTTTTGTGATGTGTTCAGTCGAAAAGCAACATCAATCCTCATAAACGTGAACAAATGAAATTTAGGGAGGAAAATGATATTTTTTAAAATTATGAGGATTGATGCTGCTCTGTTTGGGATACATGGTAGGGTACATCCACTATTGTCGTGTGTTCAGTCGAAAAGTACCATCAATCCTCATAAACGTGAAAAAAGAAATTTAGGGACGAAAAAGACTTTTTTTAAAATTATGAGGATTGATGGCTTTCTACTTGGGATACATGGTAAGGTACATGAACTTTTGTGATGTGTTCAGTTGAAAAGCAACATCAATCCTCATAAACGTGAACAAATGAAATTTAGGGAGGAAAATGATATTTTTTAAAATTATGGGGATTGATGCTGCTCTGTTTGGGATACATGGTAGGGTACATCCACTATTGTCGTGTGTTCAGTTGAAAAGTACCATCATCCTCATAAACGTGAAAAAAAGAAATTTAGGGACGAAAAAGACTTTTTTTAAAATTATGAGGATTGATGGCTTTCTACTTGGGATACATGATAAGGTACATGAACTTTTGTGATGTGTTCAGTCGAAAAGCAACATCAATCCTCATAAACATGAACAAATGAAATTTAGGGACGAAAATGACATTTTTTTAAAATTATGAGGATTGATGCCCCTCTCCTAGGATACATGGTAGGGTACATGCACTTTTGTGATGTGTTCAGTCGAAAAGCAACATCAATCCTCATAAACGTGAAAAAATGAAATTCAGGGACGAAAATGATATTTTTTAAAATTAAGAAGATTGATGCGGCTGTCCTTGGGATACATGGTAGGGTACATGCACCTATGTGATGCGTTCAGTTGAAAAGTAACATAAATCCTCAAAAACGTGAAAAAAAAATGAAATTTAGGTACCAAAATGACTTTTTTTAAATTATGAGAATTGATGCTGCTCTCCTTGGGATACATGGTAGGGTACTTCCACTATTGTCGTGTGTTAAGTCGAAAAGTAACATCAATCCTCATAAACGTAAAAAAAATGAAATTTAGGGACGAAATGATTTTTTTTTTCAATTATGAGGATTGATGCCGCTCTCATAAGGATACAACGAAGGATACATGCACTAATGTGAGGTGTTTAGCCGAAAAGTAACATCAATCGTCATAAACGTGAAAAAAAATGATATTTAGGAACGAAAATTATATTATTTAAAACTATGAGGATTGTTGCCGCTGTCCTTGGGATACATGGTAGGATACTTGCAGTAAAGTGATGTGTTCAGTCAAAAAGTAACATCAATCCTCATAAACGTGAGGAAATGAAATTTAAGGACGAAAATAATATTTTTTTAAAATTTTGAGGATTGATGCCGCTTTCCATGGGAAACATGGTAGGGTAAATGCACTAATGTGATGTGTTCAGTCGAAAAGTAACATCAATCCTCATAAACATTGAAAAAATAAAATTTAGGGACGAAAATGATATTTTTCAAAATTATGAGGATTGATGTCGCTCTCCTATGATACATGGTAGGGTACATGCACTTTTGTGATGTGTTCAATCGAAAAGTAATATCAATCCTCATAAACTTTGAGAAAATGAAATTTAGGGACGAAAATGACATTTTTTTACTATAATGAGGATTGATGCCCCTCTACTAGGTAGGATACATGGTAGGGTACATGCACTTTTGTGATGTGTTCAGTCGAAAAGCAACATCAATCCTCATAAACATTTAAAAAATGAAAGTTAGGGAAGAAATTAATATTTTTCAAAATTATGAGAATATATGCCGCTCTCCTTGGGATACATGGTAGGGTACATGCACTGATGTGATGTGTTCAGTCGAAAAGTGATATCAATCGTCATGAACATTAAAAATCTGCAATTCAGGGACGAAAGTGACTTTTTTAAAAATTTTGACGATTGATGCCGCTCTACTTGGGATACATGGTAGGGTACATGCACTTTTGTGATGTGTTGAGTTGAAAAGTAATATCAATCCTCATAAAATTAAAAAAATGAAATTTAGGGACGAAATTAATTTTTTTAAATTATGAGGATTGATGCCCCTCTCCTAGGATACATGGTAGGGTACATGCACTTATCTGATGTGTTCAGTCGAAAAGTAATATCAATTCTCATAAACATTAACAAGATGAAATTTAGGGACGAAATGATTTTTTTTTATTTATGAGAATTGATGACACTGTCCTTGGGATACATGGTAGGGTACATCCACTATTGTCGTGTGTCAAGTCGAAAAGTAACATTAATCCTCATAAACATTTAAAAAATGAAATTTAGGGAAGAAATTATTTTTTTCAAAATTATGAGAATATATGCCGCTCTCCTTGGGATACATGGTAGGGTACATGCACTGATGTGATGTGTTCAGTCGAAAACTGATATCAATCGTCATGAACATTAAAAATCTGAAATTCCGGGACAAAAGTGACTTTTTTAAAAATTATGACGATTGATGCCGCTCTACTTGGGATACATGGTAGGGTACATGCACTTATCTGATGTGTTCAGTCGAAAAGTAATATCAATTCTCATAAACATTAACAAGATGAAATTTAGGGACGAAATGATTTTTTTTATTTATGAGGATTGATGACACTGTCCTTGGGATACATGGTAGGGTACATCCACTATTGTCGTGTGTCAAGTCGAAAAGTAACATAAATCCTCATAAACATTTAAAAAATGAAATTTAGGGAAGAAATTATTTTTTTCAAAATTATGAGAATATATGCCGCTCTCCTTGGGATACATGGTAGGGTACATGCACTGATGTGATGTGTTCAGTCGAAAACTGATATCAATCGTCATGAACATTAAAAATCTGAAATTCCGGGACAAAAGTGACTTTTTTAAAAATTATGACGATTGATGCCGCTCTACTTGGGATACATGGTAGGGTACATGCACTTGTGTGATGTGTTGAGTTGAAAAGTAATATCAATCCTCATAAAATTAAAAAAATGAAATTTAGGGACAAAATTAATTTTTTTAAATAATGAAGATTGATGCCCCTCTCCTAGGATACATGGTAGGGTACATGCACTTATCTGATGTGTTCAGTCGAAAAGTAATATCAATTCTCATAAACATTAACAAAATGAAATTTAGGGACGAAATGATTTTTTTTTAATTATGAGGATTGATGACACTGTCCTTGGGATACATGGTAGGGTACATCCTCTATTGTCGTGTGTCAAGTCGAAAAGTAACATAAATCCTCAAAAACATTTAAAAAATGAAATTAAGGGAAGAAATTAATTTTTTCAAAATTATGAGAATATTTGCTGCTCTCCTTGGGATACATGGTAGGGTAAATGCACTGATGTGATGTGTTCAGTCGAAAAGTGATATCAATCGTCATGAACATTAAAAATCTGAAATTGAGGGACGAAAGTGACTTTTTTAAAAATTATGACGATTGATGCGGCTCTACTTGGGATACATGGTAGGGTACATGCACTTGTGTGATGCGTTGAGTTGAAAAGTAATATCAATCCTCATAAAATTAAAAAAATGAAATTTAGGGAAGAAATTAATTTTTTCAAAATTATGAGAATATATGCCGCTCTCCTTGGGATACATGGTAGGGTAAATGCACTGATGTGATGTGTTCAGTCGAAAACTGATATCAATCGTCATGAACATTAAAAATCTGAAATTCAGGGACGAAAGTGACTTTTTTAAAAATTATGACGATTGATGCGGCTCTACTTGGGATACATGGTAGGGTACATGCACTTGTGTGATGCGTTGAGTTGAAAAGTAATATCAATCCTCATAAAATTAAAAAAATGAAATTTAGGGACGAAATTAATTTTTTTAAATTATGAAGATTGATGCCCCTCTCCTAGGATACATGGTAGGGTACATGCACTTATCTGATATGTTCAGTCGAAAAGTAATATCAATTCTCATCAACATTAACAAAATGAAATTTCGGGACGAAATGATTTTTTTTAATTATGAGGATTAATGACACTGTCCTTGGGATACATGGTAGGGTACATCCACTATTGTCGTGTGTCAAGTCGAAAAGTAACATAAATCCTTATAAACATTAAAAAAAGGAAATTTAGGGTAGAAATTAATTTTTTCAAAATTATGAGAATATATGCCGCTCTCCTTGGGATACATGGTAGGGTACATGCACTTTTGTGATGTGTTCAGTCGAAAAGTAATATCAATCCTCATAAACGTGAAAAAAAATGAAATTTAGGGACGAAATTAATTTTTTTAAATTATGAGGATTGATGCTGCTCTGCTAGGATAAATGGTAGGGTACATGCACTTTTGTGATGTCTTCAATCGAAAAGTAATATCAATCCTCATAAACATTAAAAAAATGAAATTTAGGGTCAAAAGTGACTTTTTGAAAATTATGAGGATTGATACCGCATTCCCCCGGATACATGATAGGGTACATGCACTTATCTGATGTGTTCAGTTGAAAAGTAACATCAATCCTCATAAACATTAAAAAATTAAATTTAGGGACGAAATTAATTTTTTTAAATTATGAGGATTGATGCCCCTCTCCTAGGATACATGGTAGGGTACATTCACTTTTGTG
This sequence comes from Rhopilema esculentum, assembly GCF_057945365.1. Lineage (NCBI taxonomy): Eukaryota > Metazoa > Cnidaria > Scyphozoa > Rhizostomeae > Rhizostomatidae > Rhopilema > Rhopilema esculentum. Next base: position 323,210 of record NW_028300842.1, read on the forward strand.
ATGTGTTCAGTCGAAAAGTACCATCAATCCTCATAAACGTGAAAAAAAGAAATTTAGGGACGAAAAAGACTTTTTTTAAAATTATGAGGATTGATGGCTTTCTACTTGGGATACATGGTAAGGTACATGAACTTTTGTGATGTGTTCAGTCGAAAAGCAACATCAATCCTCATAAACGTGAACAAATGAAATTTAGGGAGGAAAATGATATTTTTTAAAATTATGAGGATTGATGCTGCTCTGTTTGGGATACATGGTAGGGTACATCCACTATTGTCGTGTGTTCAGTCGAAAAGTACCATCAATCCTCATAAACGTGAAAAAAAGAAATTTAGGGACGAAAAAGACTTTTTTTAAAATTATGAGGATTGATGGCTTTCTACTTGGGATACATGGTAAGGTACATGAACTTTTGTGATGTGTTCAGTCGAAAAGCAACATCAATCCTCATAAACGTGAACAAATGAAATTTAGGGAGGAAAATGATATTTTTTAAAATTATGAGGATTGATGCTGCTCTGTTTGGGATACATGGTAGGGTACATCCACTATTGTCGTGTGTTCAGTCGAAAAGTACCATCATCCTCATAAACGTGAAAAAAAGAAATTTAGGGACGAAAAAGACTTTTTTTAAAATTATGAGGATTGATGGCTTTCTACTTGGGATACATGGTAAGGTACATGAACTTTTGTGATGTGTTCAGTTGAAAAGCAACATCAATCCTCATAAACGTGAACAAATGAAATTTAGGGAGGAAAATGATATTTTTTAAAATTATGGGGATTGATGCTGCTCTGTTTGGGATACATGGTAGGGTACATCCACTATTGTCGTGTGTTCAGTTGAAAAGTACCATCATCCTCATAAACGTGAAAAAAAGAAATTTAGGGACGAAAAAGACTTTTTTTAAAATTATGAGGATTGATGGCTTTCTACTTGGGATACATGATAAGGTACATGAACTTTTGTGATGTGTTCAGTCGAAAAGCAACATCAATCCTCATAAACATGAACAAATGAAATTTAGGGACGAAAATGACATTTTTTTAAAATTATGAGGATTGATGCCCCTCTCCTAGGATACATGGTAGGGTACATGCACTTTTGTGATGTGTTCAGTCGAAAAGCAACATCAATCCTCATAAACGTGAAAAAATGAAATTCAGGGACGAAAATGATATTTTTTAAAATTAAGAAGATTGATGCTGCTGTCCTTGGGATACATGGTAGGGTACATGCACCTATGTGATGCGTTCAGTTGAAAAGTAACATAAATCCTCAAAAACGTGAAAAAAAAATGAAATTTAGGTACCAAAATGACTTTTTTTAAATTATGAGAATTGATGCTGCTCTCCTTGGGATACATGGTAGGGTACTTCCACTATTGTCGTGTGTTAAGTCGAAAAGTAACATCAATCCTCATAAACGTAAAAAAAATGAAATTTAGGGACGAAATGATTTTTTTTTTCAATTATGAGGATTGATGCCGCTCTCATAAGGATACAACGAAGGATACATGCACTAATGTGAGGTGTTTAGCCGAAAAGTAACATCAATCGTCATAAACGTGAAAAAAAATGATATTTAGGAACGAAAATTATATTATTTAAAACTATGAGGATTGTTGCCGCTGTCCTTGGGATACATGGTAGGATACTTGCAGTAAAGTGATGTGTTCAGTCAAAAAGTAACATCAATCCTCATAAACGTGAGGAAATGAAATTTAAGGACGAAAATAATATTTTTTTAAAATTATGAGGATTGATGCCGCTTTCCATGGGAAACATGGTAGGGTAAATGCACTAATGTGATGTGTTCAGTCGAAAAGTAACATCAATCCTCATAAACTTGAAAAAATTAAATTTAGGGACGAAAATGATATTTTTTCAAAATTATCAGGATTGGTGTCGCTCTCCTTGGGATACATGGTAGGGTAAATGCACTAATGTGATGTGTTCAGTCTAAAAGTAACATCAATCCTCATAAACATTGAAAAAATAAAATTTAGGGACGAAAATGATATTTTTCAAAATTATGAGGATTGGTGTCGCTCTCCTTGGGAAACATGGTAGGGTAAATGCACTAATTAGGTGTGTTCAGTCGAAAAATAACATCAGTCCTCATAAACTCGGAAAGAATGATATTTAGGGACGAAATTAATTTTTTTACATTATGAGGATTGATGTCGCTCTCCTATGATACATGGTAGGGTACATGCACTTTTGTGATGTGTTCAATCGAAAAGTAATATCAATCCTCATAAACTTTGAGAAAATGAAATTTAGGGACGAAAATGACATTTTTTTACTATAATGAGGATTGATGCCCCTCTACTAGGTAGGATACATGGTAGGGTACATGCACTTTTGTGATGTGTTCAGTCGAAAAGCAACATCAATCCTCATAAACATTTAAAAAATGAAAGTTAGGGAAGAAATTAATATTTTTCAAAATTATGAGAATATATGCCGCTCTCCTTGGGATACATGGTAGGGTACATGCACTGATGTGATGTGTTCAGTCGAAAAGTGATATCAATCGTCATGAACATTAAAAATCTGCAATTCAGGGACGAAAGTGACTTTTTTAAAAATTTTGACGATTGATGCCGCTCTACTTGGGATACATGGTAGGGTACATGCACTTTTGTGATGTGTTGAGTTGAAAAGTAATATCAATCCTCATAAAATTAAAAAAATGAAATTTAGGGACGAAATTAATTTTTTTAAATTATGAGGATTGATGCCCCTCTCCTAGGATACATGGTAGGGTACATGCACTTTTGTGATGTGTTCAGTCGAAAAGTAATATCAATTCTCATAAACATTAACAAGATGAAATTTAGGGACGAAATGATTTTTTTTTATTTATGAGGATTGATGACACTGTCCTTGGGATACATGGTAGGGTACATCCACTATTGTCGTGTGTCAAGTCGAAAAGTAACATTAATCCTCATAAACATTTAAAAAATGAAATTTAGGGAAGAAATTATTTTTTTCAAAATTATGAGAATATATGCCGCTCTCCTTGGGATACATGGTAGGGTACATGCACTGATGTGATGTGTTCAGTCGAAAACTGATATCAATCGTCATGAACATTAAAAATCTGAAATTCCGGGACAAAAGTGACTTTTTTAAAAATTATGACGATTGATGCCGCTCTACTTGGGATACATGGTAGGGTACATGCACATATCTGATGTGTTCAGTCGAAAAGTAATATCAATTCTCATAAACATTAACAAGATGAAATTTAGGGACGAAATGATTTTTTTTATTTATGAGGATTGATGACACTGTCCTTGGGATACATGGTAGGGTACATCCACTATTGTCGTGTGTCAAGTCGAAAAGTAACATAAATCCTCATAAACATTTAAAAAATGAAATTTAGGGAAGAAATTATTTTTTTCAAAATTATGAGAATATATGCCGCTCTCCTTGGGATACATGGTAGGGTACATGCACTGATGTGATGTGTTCAGTCGAAAACTGATATCAATCGTCATGAACATTAAAAATCTGAAATTCCGGGACAAAAGTGACTTTTTTAAAAATTATGACGATTGATGCCGCTCTACTTGGGATACATGGTAGGGTACATGCACTTGTGTGATGTGTTGAGTTCAAAAGTAATATCAATCCTCATAAAATTAAAAAAATGAAATTTAGGGACGAAATTAATTTTTTTAAATAATGAAGATTGATGCCCCTCTCCTAGGATACATGGTAGGGTACATGCACTTATCTGATGTGTTCAGTCGAAAAGTAATATCAATTCTCATAAACATTAACAAAATGAAATTTAGGGACGAAATGATTTTTTTTTAATTATGAGGATTGATGACACTGTCCTTGGGATACATGGTAGGGTACATCCTCTATTGTCGTGTGTCAAGTCGAAAAGTAACATAAATCCTCAAAAACATTTAAAAAATGAAATTAAGGGAAGAAATTAATTTTTTCAAAATTATGAGAATATATGCTGCTCTCCTTGGGATACATGGTAGGGTAAATGCACTGATGTGATGTGTTCAGTCGAAAAGTGATATCAATCGTCATGAACATTAAAAATCTGAAATTCAGGGACGAAAGTGACTTTTTTAAAAATTATGACGATTGATGCGGCTCTACTTGGGATACATGGTAGGGTACATGCACTTGTGTGATGCGTTGAGTTGAAAAGTAATATCAATCCTCATAAAATTAAAAAAATGAAATTTAGGGAAGAAATTAATTTTTTCAAAATTATGAGAATATATGCCGCTCTCCTTGGGATACATGGTAGGGTAAATGCACTGATGTGATGTGTTCAGTCGAAAACTGATATCAATCGTCATGAACATTAAAAATCTGAAATTCAGGGACGAAAGTGACTTTTTTAAAAATTATGACGATTGATGCGGCTCTACTTGGGATACATGGTAGGGTACATGCACTTGTGTGATGCGTTGAGTTGAAAAGTAATATCAATCCTCATAAAATTAAAAAAATGAAATTTAGGGACGAAATTAATTTTTTTAAATTATGAAGATTGATGCCCCTCTCCTAGGATACATGGTAGGGTACATGCACTTATCTGATATGTTCAGTCGAAAAGTAATATCAATTCTCATCAACATTAACAAAATGAAATTTCGGGACGAAATGATTTTTTTTAATTATGAGGATTAATGACACTGTCCTTGGGATACATGGTAGGGTACATCCACTATTGTCGTGTGTCAAGTCGAAAAGTAACATAAATCCTTATAAACATTAAAAAAAGGAAATTTAGGGTAGAAATTAATTTTTTCAAAATTATGAGAATATATGCCGCTCTCCTTGGGATACATGGTAGGGTACATGCACTTTTGTGATGTGTTCAGTCGAAAAGTAATATCAATCCTCATAAACGTGAAAAAAAATGAAATTTAGGGACGAAATTAATTTTTTTAAATTATGAGGATTGATGCTGCTCTGCTAGGATAAATGGTAGGGTACATGCACTTTTGTGATGTCTTCAATCGAAAAGTAATATCAATCCTCATAAACATTAAAAAAATGAAATTTAGGGTCAAAAGTGACTTTTTGAAAATTATGAGGATTGATACCGCATTCCCCCGGATACATGATAGGGTACATGCACTTATCTGATGTGTTCAGTTGAAAAGTAACATCAATCCTCATAAACATTAAAAAATTAAATTTAGGGACGAAATTAATTTTTTTAAATTATGAGGATTGATGCCCCTCTCCTAGGATACATGGTAGGGTACATTCACTTTTGTGATGTGTTCAGTCGAAAAGTACCATCAATCCTCATAAACGTGAAAAAAAGAAATTTAGGGACGAAAAAGACTTTTTTTAAAATTATGAGGATTGATGGCTTTCTACTTGGGATACATGGTAAGGTACATGAACTTTTGTGATGTGTTCAGTCGAAAAGCAACATCAATCCTCATAAACGTGAACAAATGAAATTTAGGGAGGAAAATGATATTTTTTAAAATTATGAGGATTGATGCTGCTCTGTTTGGGATACATGGTAGGGTACATCCACTATTGTCGTGTGTTCAGTCGAAAAGTACCATCAATCCTCATAAACGTGAAAAAAAGAAATTTAGGGACGAAAAAGACTTTTTTTAAAATTATGAGGATTGATGGCTTTCTACTTGGGATACATGGTAAGGTACATGAACTTTTGTGATGTGTTCAGTCGAAAAGCAACATCAATCCTCATAAACGTGAACAAATGAAATTTAGGGAGGAAAATGATATTTTTTAAAATTATGAGGATTGATGCTGCTCTGTTTGGGATACATGGTAGGGTACATCCACTATTGTCGTGTGTTCAGTCGAAAAGTACCATCATCCTCATAAACGTGAAAAAAAGAAATTTAGGGACGAAAAAGACTTTTTTTAAAATTATGAGGATTGATGGCTTTCTACTTGGGATACATGGTAAGGTACATGAACTTTTGTGATGTGTTCAGTTGAAAAGCAACATCAATCCTCATAAACGTGAACAAATGAAATTTAGGGAGGAAAATGATATTTTTTAAAATTATGGGGATTGATGCTGCTCTGTTTGGGATACATGGTAGGGTACATCCACTATTGTCGTGTGTTCAGTTGAAAAGTACCATCATCCTCATAAACGTGAAAAAAAGAAATTTAGGGTCGAAAAAGACTTTTTTTAAAATTATGAGGATTGATGGCTTTCTACTTGGGATACATGATAAGGTACATGAACTTTTGTGATGTGTTCAGTCGAAAAGCAACATCAATCCTCATAAACATGAACAAATGAAATTTAGGGAGGAAAATGATATTTTTTAAAATTATGAGGATTGATGCTGCTCTGTTTGGGATACATGGTAGGGTACATCCACTATTGTCGTGTGTTCAGTCGAAAAGTACCATCAATCCTCATAAACGTGAAAAAAAGAAATTTAGGGACGAAAAAGACTTTTTTTAAAATTATGAGGATTGATGGCTTTCTACTTGGGATACATGGTAAGGTACATGAACTTTTGTGATGTGTTCAGTCGAAAAGCAACATCAATCCTCATAAACGTGAACAAATGAAATTTAGGGAGGAAAATGATATTTTTTAAAATTATGAGGATTGATGCTGCTCTGTTTGGGATACATGGTAGGGTACATCCACTATTGTCGTGTGTTCAGTCGAAAAGTACCATCAATCCTCATAAACGTGAAAAAAAGAAATTTAGGGACGAAAAAGACTTTTTTTAAAATTATGAGGATTGATGGCTTTCTACTTGGGATACATGGTAAGGTACATGAACTTTTGTGATGTGTTCAGTCGAAAAGCAACATCAATCCTCATAAACATGAACAAATGAAATTTAGGGAGGAAAATGATATTTTTTAAAATTATGAGGATTGATGCTGCTCTGTTTGGGATACATGGTAGGGTACATCCACTATTGTCGTGTGTTCAGTCGAAAAGTACCATCAATCCTCATAAACGTGAAAAAAAGAAATTTAGGGACGAAAAAGACTTTTTTTAAAATTATGAGGATTGATGGCTTTCTACTTGGGATACATGGTAAGGTACATGAACTTTTGTGATGTGTTCAGTCGAAAAGCAACATCAATCCTCATAAACGTGAACAAATGAAATTTAGGGAGGAAAATGATATTTTTTAAAATTATGAGGATTGATGCTGCTCTGTTTGGGATACATGGTAGGGTACATCCACTATTGTCGTGTGTTCAGTCGAAAAGTACCATCAATCCTCATAAACGTGAAAAAAAGAAATTTAGGGACGAAAAAGACTTTTTTTAAAATTATGAGGATTGATGGCTTTCTACTTGGGATACATGGTAAGGTACATGAACTTTTGTGATGTGTTCAGTCGAAAAGCAACATCAATCCTCATAAACGTGAACAAATGAAATTTAGGGAGGAAAATGATATTTTTTAAAATTATGAGGATTGATGCTGCTCTGTTTGGGATACATGGTAGGGTACATCCACTATTGTCGTGTGTTCAGTCGAAAAGTACCATCAATCCTCATAAACGTGAAAAAAAGAAATTTAGGGACGAAAAAGACTTTTTTTAAAATTATGAGGATTGATGGCTTTCTACTTGGGATACATGGTAAGGTATATGAACTTTTGTGATGTGTTCAGTCGAAAAGCAACATCAATCCTCATAAACGTGAACAAATGAAATTTAGGGAGGAAAATGATATTTTTTATAATTATGAGGATTGATGCTGCTCTGTTTGGGATACATGGTAGGGTACATCCACTATTGTCGTGTGTTCAGTCGAAAAGTACCATCAATCTTCATAAACGTGAAAAAAAGAAATTTAGGGACGAAAAAGACTTTTTTTAAAATTATGAGGATTGATGGCTTTCTACTTGGGATACATGGTAAGGTACATGAACTTTTGTGATGTGTTCAGTCGAAAAGCAACATCAATCCTCATAAACGTGAACAAATGAAATTTAGGGAGGAAAATGATATTTTTTAAAATTATGGGGATTGATGCTGCTCTGTTTGGGATACATGGTAGGGTACATCCACTATTGTCGTGTGTTCAGTTGAAAAGTACCATCATCCTCATAAACGTGAAAAAAAGAAATTTAGGGACGAAAAAGACTTTTTTTAAAATTATGAGGATTGATGGCTTTCTACTTGGGATACATGATAAGGTACATGAACTTTTGTGATGTGTTCAGTCGAAAAGCAACATCAATCCTCATAAACGTGAACAAATGAAATTTAGGGAGGAAAATGATATTTTTTATAATTATGAGGATTGATGCTGCTCTGTTTGGGATACATGGTAGGGTACATCCACTATTGTCGTGTGTTCAGTCGAAAAGTACCATCAATCTTCATAAACGTGAAAAAAAGAAATTTAGGGACGAAAAAGACTTTTTTTAAAATTATGAGGATTGATGGCTTTCTACTTGGGATACATGGTAAGGTACATGAACTTTTGTGATGTGTTCAGTCGAAAAGCAACATCAATCCTCATAAACGTGAACAAATGAAATTTAGGGAGGAAAATGATATTTTTTAAAATTATGGGGATTGATGCTGCTCTGTTTGGGATACATGGTAGGGTACATCCACTATTGTCGTGTGTTCAGTTGAAAAGTACCATCATCCTCATAAACGTGAAAAAAAGAAATTTAGGGACGAAAAAGACTTTTTTTAAAATTTTGAGGATTGATGGCTTTCTACTTGGGATACATGATAAGGTACATGAACTTTTGTGATGTGTTCAGTCGAAAAGCAACATCAATCCTCATAAACATGAACAAATGAAATTTAGGGAGGAAAATGATATTTTTTAAAATTATAAGGATTGATGCTGCTCTGTTTGGGATACATGGTAGGGTACATCCACTATTGTCGTGTGTTCACTCGAAAAGTACCATCAATCCTCATAAACGTGAAAAAAAGAAATTTAGGGACGAAAAAGACTTTTTTTAAAATTATGAGGATTGATGGCTTTCTACTTGGGATACATGGTAAGGTACATGAACTTTTGTGATGTGTTCAGTCGAAAAGCAACATCAATCCTCATAAACGTGAACAAATGAAATTTAGGGAGGAAAATGATATTTTTTAAAATTATGAGGATTGATGCTGCTCTGTTTGGGATACATGGTAGGGTACATCCACTATTGTCGTGTGTTCAGTCGAAAAGTACCATCAATCCTCATAAACGTGAAAAAAAGAAATTTAGGGACGAAAAAGACTTTTTTTAAAATTATGAGGATTGATGGCTTTCTACTTGGGATACATGGTAAGGTACATGAACTTTTGTGATGTGTTCAGTCGAAAAGGAACATCAATCCCCATAAACGTGAACAAATGAAATTTAGGGAGGAAAATGATATTTTTTAAAATTATGAGGATTGATGCTGCTCTGTTTGGGATACATGGTAGGGTACATCCACTATTGTCGTGTGTTCAGTCGAAAAGTACCATCAATCCTCATAAACGTGAAAAAAAGAAATTTAGGGACGAAAAAGACTTTTTTTAAAATTATGAGGATTGATGGCTTTCTACTTGGGATACATGGTAAGGTATATGAACTTTTGTGATGTGTTCAGTCGAAAAGCAACATCAATCCTCATAAACGTGAACAAATGAAATTTAGGGAGGAAAATGATATTTTTTATAATTATGAGGATTGATGCTGCTCTGTTTGGGATACATGGTAGGGTACATCCACTATTGTCGTGTGTTCAGTCGAAAAGTACCATCAATCTTCATAAACGTGAAAAAAAGAAATTTAGGGACGAAAAAGACTTTTTTTAAAATTATGAGGATTGATGGCTTTCTACTTGGGATACATGGTAAGGTACATGAACTTTTGTGATGTGTTCAGTCGAAAAGCAACATCAATCCTCATAAACGTGAACAAATGAAATTTAGGGAGGAAAATGATATTTTTTAAAATTATGGGGATTGATGCTGCTCTGTTTGGGATACATGGTAGGGTACATCCACTATTGTCGTGTGTTCAGTTGAAAAGTACCATCATCCTCATAAACGTGAAAAAAAAGAAATTTAGGGACGAAAAAGACTTTTTTTAAAATTATGAGGATTGATGGCTTTCTACTTGGGATACATGATAAGGTACATGAACTTTTGTGATGTGTTCAGTCGAAAAGCAACATCAATCCTCATAAACATGAACAAATGAAATTTAGGGAGGAAAATGATATTTTTTAAAATTATGAGGATTGATGCTGCTCTGTTTGGGATACATGGTAGGGTACATCCACTATTGTCGTGTGTTCAGTCGAAAAGTACCATCAATCCTCATAAACGTGAAAAAAAGAAATTTAGGGACGAAAAAGACTTTTTTTAAAATTATGAGGATTGATGGCTTTCTACTTGGGATACATGGTAAGGTACATGAACTTTTGTGATGTGTTCAGTCGAAAAGCAACATCAATCCTCATAAACGTGAACAAATGAAATTTAGGGAGGAAAATGATATTTTTTAAAATTATGAGGATTGATGCTGCTCTGTTTGGGATACATGGTAGGGTACATCCACTATTGTCGTGTGTTCAGTCGAAAAGTACCATCAATCCTCATAAACGTGAAAAAAGAAATTTAGGGACGAAAAAGACTTTTTTTAAAATTATGAGGATTGATGGCTTTCTACTTGGGATACATGGTAAGGTACATGAACTTTTGTGATGTGTTCAGTCGAAAAGGAACATCAATCCTCATAAACGTGAACAAATGAAATTTAGGGAGGAAAATGATATTTTTTAAAATTATGAGGATTGATGCTGCTCTGTTTGGGATACATGGTAGGGTACATCCACTATTGTCGTGTGTTCAGTCGAAAAGTACCATCAATCCTCATAAACGTGAAAAAAAGAAATTTAGGGACGAAAAAGACTTATTTTAAAATTATGAGGATTGATGGCTTTCTACTTGGGATACATGGTAAGGTACATGAACTTTTGTGATGTGTTCAGTCGAAAAGCAACATCAATCCTCATAAACGTGAACAAATGAAATTTAGGGACGAAAATGATATTTTTTAAAATTATGAGGATTGATGCTGCTCTCCTTGGGATACATGGTAGGTTACAGTAAAGTGATGTGTTCAGTCAAAAAGTAACATCAATCCTCATAAACGTAAGAAAATGAAATTTAGGGACAAAGATGACTTTAAAATTATAAGGAATGATGCCGGTTTTCTTGGGATACATGGTAGGGTACATGCACTAATGTGATGGTTCAGTTGAAAAGTACCATCATCGTCATAAACGTGAAAAAAATGATATTTAGGAACGAAAATTATATTTTTTAAAACTATGAGGATTAATGCCGTTGTCCTTGGGATACATGGTAGGATCCTTGCAATAAAGTGATGTGTTCAGTCAAAATGCAACATCAATCCTCATAAACGTGAAAAAAAATGAAATTTAGGGAGGAAATGATTTTTTTTTAATTATGAGGATTGATGCTGCTCTCCTCGGGATATATGGTAGGGTACATCCACTATTGTCGTGTGTTAAGTCGAAAAGTAACATCAATCCTCATAAACGTGAAAAAAAAATGAAATTTAGGCACGAAATGATTTTTTTTTTCAATTATGAGGATTGATGCCGCTCTCATTAGGATACAACGTAGGATACATGCACTTATGTGAGGTTTTTAGCCGAAAAGTAACATCGATCGTCATAAACGTGAAAAAAAATGATATTTAGGAACGAAATGATTTTTTTTTTCAATTATGAGGATTGATGCCGCTCTCATTAGGATACAACGTAGGATACATGCACTAATGTGAGGTGTTCAGCCAAAAAGTAACATCGATCGTCATAAACGTGAAAAAAATGATATTTAGGGAAGAAAATGATATTTTTTAAAATTATGAGGATTGTTACCGCTTTCCTTGGGATACATGGTAGGATACATGCAGTAAAGTGATGTGTTCAGTCAAAAAGTAACATCAATCCTCATAAACGTGAGAAAATGAAATTTAGGGACGAAAATGACTTTAAAATTATAATAATATGAGGATTGATCGCGCTCTACTTGGGATACATGGTAAGGTACATGCACTTATATGATGTGTTCAGTCGAAAAGTAACATCAATCCTCATAAACTCGAGAAAAATGAAATTTAGGGACGAAAATCACTTTTTTTTAAATTATGAAGATTGATTGCGCTTTCCTTGGGATACATGGTAGGGTAAACGCGCCAATGTGATGTGTTCAGTCGAAAATTAACATCAATCCTCATAAACGTGAAAAAATGAAATGTAGGGACGAAAATGATAGTTTTTTTAATTATGAGGATTGATACTGCTCTCTTTAGGATACATGGTAGGGTACATGCACTTGTGTGATGTGTTCAGTCGAAAAGTAATATCAATCCTCATAAACATTAAAAAAATGAAATTTAGGGATGAAAATGACATTTTTTAAAATTATGAGGATTGATGCCGCTCTCTTTGGGAAACATGGTAGGGTAAATGCACTTATGTGATGTGTTCAGTCGGAAAGTAATATCAATCATCATCAACGTGAAAAGAAATTAAATTTAGGAACGAAACTAATATTTTTTAAAATAAAGAGGATTGATGGTGCTCGTCTTGGGATACATGGTAGGGTACATGCACTTGTGTGATGTGTTCAGTCGAAAAGTAATATCAATCCTCATAAACATTAAAAGAATGAAATTTAGGGACGAAAATTTCATTTTTTTAAAATTATGAGGATTGATGCCGCTCTACTAGGTCGGATATATGGTAGGGTACATGCACTTTTGTAATGTGTTCAGTCGAAAGGCAACATCAATCCTTATAAACGTGAAACAATGAAATTTAGGGACGAAAATGATATTTTTTAAAATTATGAGGATTGATGCTGCTCTCCTTGCGATACATGGTAGGGTACATCCACTATTGTCGTGTGTTAAGTCGAAAAGTAACATCAATCCTCATAAACGTGAAAAAAATGAAATTTAGGGACAAAATGATTTTTTTTTCAATTATGAGGATTGATGCCGCTCTCATTAGGATACAACGTAGGATACATGCACTAATGTGAGGTGTTTAGCCGAAAAGTAACATCGATCGTCATAAACGTGAAAAAAAAATGATATTTAGGAACGAAAATTATATTTTTTAAAACTATGAAGATTGTTACCGCTTTCCTTGGGATACATGGTAGGATACATGCAGTAAAGTGATGTGTTCAGTCAAAAAGTAACATCAATCCTCATAAACGTGAGAAAATGAAATTTAGGGACGAAAATGACTTTAAAATTATCAGGAATGATGCCGCTTTCCTTGGGATACATGGTAGGGTACATGCACAAATGTGATGTGTTCAGTGGAAAAGTAACATCAATCGTCATAAACGTGAAAGAAAATGATATTTAGGAACGAAAATAATATTTTTTAAAACTATGAGGATTGTTGCGCTGTTCTTGGGATACATGGTAGGGTACATGCACTTGTGTGATGTGTTCCGTCGTAAAGTAACATCTATCCTCATAAACGTAAAAAAAAGAAATTTAGGGACGAAAAAGACTTTTTTTGAAATTATGAGGATTGATCGCGCTCTACTTGGGATACATGGTAAGGTACATGCACTTATATGATGTGTTCAGTCGAAAAGTAACATCAATCCTCATAAACTCGAAAAAAATGAAATTTAGGGACGAAAATCACTTTTTTTTAAATTATGAAGATTGATTGCGCTTTCCTTGGGATACATGGTAGGGTAAACGCGCTAATGTGATGTGTTCAGTCGAAAATTAACATCAATCCTCAAAAACGTGAAAAAAATGAAATGTAGGGACGAAAATGATAGTTTTTTTAATTATGAGGATTGATACTGCTCTCTTTAGGATACATGGTTGGGTACATGCACTTGTGTGATGTGTTCAGTCGAAAAGTAATATCAATCCTCATAAACATTAAAAAAATGAAATTTAGGGACGAAAATGACATTTTTTTAAAATTATGAGGATTGATGCCGCTCTCTTTGGGAAACATGGTAGGGTAAATGCACTTATGTGATGTGTTCAGTCGGAAAGTAATATCAATCATCATCAACGTGAAAAGAAATTAAATTTAGGAACGAAACTAATATTTTTTAAAATAAAGAGGATTGATGGTGCTCGTCTTGGGATACATGGTAGGGTACATGCACTTGTGTAATGTGTTAAGTCGAAAAGTAATATCAATCCTCATAAACATTAAAAGAATGAAATTTAGGGACGAAAATTTCATTTTTTTAAAATTATGAGGATTGATGCCGCTCTACTAGGTCGGATATATGGTAGGGTACATGCACTTTTGTGATGTGTTCAGTCGAAAGGCAACATCAATCCTTATAAACGTGAAACAATGAAATTTAGGGACGAAAATGATATTTTTTAAAATTATGAGGATTGATGCTGCTCTCCTTGGGATACATGGTAGGGTACATCCACTATTGTCGTGTGTTAAGTCGAAAAGTAACATCAATCCTCATAAACGTGAAAAAAATGAAATTCAGGGACAAAATGATTTTTTTTTCAATTATGAGGATTGATGCCGCTCTCATTAGGATACAACGTAGGATACATGCACTAATGTGAGGTGTTTAGCCGAAAAGTAACATCGATCGTCATAAACGTGAAAAAAAATGATATTTAGGAACGAAAATTATATTTTTTAAAACTATGAGGCTTGTTACCGCTTTCCTTGGGATACATGGTAGGATACATGCATTAAAGTGATGTGTTCAGTCAAAAAGTAACATCAATCCTCATAAACGTGAGAAAATGAAATTTAGGGACGAAAATGACTTTAAAATTATCAGGAATGATGCCGCTTTCCTTGGGGTACATGGTAGGGTACATGCACTAATGTGATGTGTTCAGTCGGAAAGTAACATGAATCCTCATAAACGTGAAAAAATAAAAATTAGGGACGAAAATGATAGTTTTTTTAATTATGAGGATTGATACTGCTCTCTTTAGGATACATGGTAGGGTATATGCACTTGTGTGATGTGTTCAGTCGAAAAGTAATATCAATCCTCATAAACATTAAAAAAATGAAATTTAGGGACGAAAAAGACTTTTTTTAAATTATGAAGATTGATTGCGCTTTCCTTGGGATACATGGTAGGGTAAACGCGCTAATGTGATGTGTTCAGTCGAAAAGTAACATCAATCCTCATAAACGTGAAAAAAATGAAATGTAGGGACGAAAATGATAGTTTTTTTAATTATGAGGATTGATACTGCTCTCTTTAGGATACATGGTAGGGTACATGCACTTGTGTGATGTGTTCAGTCGAAAAGTAATATCAATCCTCATAAACATTAAAAAAATGAAATTTAGGGACGAAAATGACATTTTTTTAAAATTATGAGGATTGATGCCGCTCTCTTTGGGAAACATGGTAGGGTAAATGCACTTATGTGATGTGTTCAGTCGGAAAGTAATATCAATCATCATAAACGTGAAAAGAAATTAAATTTAGGAACGAAACTAATATTTTTTAAAATAAAGAGGATTGATGGTGCTCGTCTTGGGATACATGGTAGGGTACATGCACTTGTGTGATGTGTTCAGTCGAAAAGTAACATCAATCATCATAAACATTAAAAGAATGAAATTTAGGGACGAAAATTTTATTTTTTAAAATTATGAGGATTGATGGTGCTCGTCTTGGGATACATGGTAGGGTACATGCACTTTTGTGATGTGTTCAGTCGAAAGGCAACATCAATCCTCATAAACGTGAAACAATGAAGTTCAGGGACGAAAATGATATTTTTTAAAATTACGAGGATTGATGCTGCTGTCCTTGGGATAGATGGTAGGGTACATCCACTATTGTCGTGTGTTAAGTCGAAAAATAACATCAATCCTCATAAACGTGAAAAAAATGAAATTTAGGAACGAAAATTATATTTTTTAAAACTATGAGGATTGTTAGCGCTTTCCTTGGGATACATGGTAGGATACATGCAGTAAAGTGATGTGTTCAGTCAAAAAGTAACATCAATCCTAATAAACGTTACAAAATGAAATTTAGGGACGAAAATGACTTTAAAATTATCAGGAATGATGCCGCTTTCCTTGGGATACATGGTAGGGTACATGCACTAATGTGATGTGTTCAGTGGAAAAGTAACATCAATCGTCATAAACGTGAAAGAAAATGATATTTAGGAACGAAAATAATATTTTTTAAAACTATGAGGATTGTTGCGCTGTCCTTGGGATACATGGTAGGGTACATGCACTTGTGTGATGTGTTCCGTCGAAAAGTAACATCTATCCTCATAAACGTAAAAAAAAGAAATTTAGGGACGAAAAAGACTTTTTTTGAAATTATGAGGATTGATCGCGCTCTACTTGGGATACATGGTAAGGTACATGCACTTATATGATGTGTTCAGTCGAAAAGTAACATCAATCCTCATAAACTCGAAAAAAATGAAATTTAGGGACGAAAATCACTTTTTTTTAAATTATGAAGATTGATTGCGCTTTCCTTGGGATACATGGTAGGGTAAACGCGCTAATGTGATGTGTTCAGTCGAAAAGTAACATCAATCCACATAAACGTGAAAAAAATGAAATGTAGGGACGAAAATGATAGTTTTTTTAATTATGAGGATTGATACTGCTCTCTTTAGGATACATGGTAGGGTACATGCACTTGTGTGATGTGTTCAGTCGAAAAGTAATATCAATCCTCATAAACATTAAAAAAATGAAATTTAGGGACGAAAATGACATTTTTTTAAAATTATGAGGATTGATGCCGCTCTCTTTGGGAAACATGGTAGGGTAAATGCACTTATGTGATGTGTTCAGTCGGAAAGTAATATCAATCATCATAAACGTGAAAAGAAATTAAATTTAGGAACGAAACTAATATTTTTTAAAATAAAGAGGATTGATGGTGCTCGTCTTGGGATACATGGTAGGGTACATGCACTTGTGTGATGTGTTCAGTCGAAAAGTAACATCAATCATCATAAACATTAAAAGAATGAAATTTAGGGACGAAAATTTTATTTTTTAAAATTATGAGGATTGATGGTGCTCGTCTTGGGATACATGGTAGGGTACATGCACTTTTGTGATGTGTTCAGTCGAAAGGCAACATCAATCCTCATAAACGTGAAACAATGAAATTCAGGGACGAAAATGATATTTTTTAAAATTACGAGGATTGATGCTGCTCTCCTTGGGATACATGGTAGGGTACATCCACTATTGTCGTGTGTTAAGTCGAAAAGTAACATCAATCCTCATAAACGTGAAAAAAATGAAATTTAGGAACGAAAATTATATTTTTTAAAACTATGAGGATTGTTAGCGCTTTCCTTGGGATACATGGTAGGATACATGCAGTAAAGTGATGTATTCAGTCAAAAAGTAACATCAATCCTAATAAACGTGAGAAAATGAAATTTAGGGACGAAAATGACTTAAAAATTATCAGGAATGATGCCGCTTTCCTTGGGATACATGGTAGGGTACATGCACTAATGTGATGTGTTCAGTGGAAAAGTAACATCAATCGTCATAAACGTGAAAGAAAATGATATTTAGGAACGAAAATAATATTTTTTAAAACTATGAGGATTGTTGCGCTGTCCTTGGGATACATGGTAGGGTACATGCACTTGTGTGATGTGTTCCGTCGAAAAGTAACATCTATCCTCATAAACGTAAAAAAA
The DNA here is from genome assembly GCF_057945365.1 of Rhopilema esculentum. Lineage (NCBI taxonomy): Eukaryota > Metazoa > Cnidaria > Scyphozoa > Rhizostomeae > Rhizostomatidae > Rhopilema > Rhopilema esculentum. The sequence goes on from NW_028300842.1 coordinate 340,928, forward strand.
AGAAATTTAGGGACGAAAAAGACTTTTTTTGAAATTATGAGGATTGATCGCGCTCTACTTGGGATACATGGTAAGGTACATGCACTTATATGATGTGTTCAGTCGAAAAGTAACATCAATCTTCATAAACTCGAAAAAAATGAAATTTAGGGACGAAAATCACTTTTTTTTAAATAATGAAGATTGATTGCGCTTTCCTTGGGATACATGGTAGGGTAAACGCGCTAATGTGATGTGTTCAGTCGAAAAGTAACATCAATCCTCATAAACATTAAAAGAATGAAATTTAGGACGAAAATTTCATTTTTTTAAAACTATGATGATTGATGGCGCTCTACTTGGGACACATGGTAGGGTACATGCACTTATGTGATGTGTTCAATCGAAAAGTAATATCAATCATCATAAACGTGAAAAAAAAATGAAATTTAGGGACGAAAATTTCATTTTTTTAAAATAATGATGATTGATGCCGCTCTCCTTGGGATACATGGTAGGGTACATGCACTGATGTGATGTGTTCAGTCGAAAAGTGATATCAATCCTCATAAACGTGAAGAAAATGAAATTTAGGGACAAAAATGATATTTTTTAAAATTATGAGGATTGATGCCCCTCTCCTAAGATACATGGTAGGGTACATGCACTGATGTGATGTGTTCAGTCGAAAACTGATATCAAACGTCATGAACATTAAAAATCTGAAATTCAGGGACAAAAGTGACTTTTTTAAAAATTATGACGATTGATGCGGCTCTACTTGGGATCCATCGTAGGGTACATGCACTTATCTGATGTGTTCAGTTGAAAAGTAACATCAATCCTCATAAACATTAAAACAATGAAATTTAGGGACGAAATTAATTTTTTTAAATTATGAGGATTGATGCCCCTCTCCTAGGATACATGGTAGGGTACATGCACTTATCTGATGTGTTCAGTCGAAAAGTAATATCAATTCTCATAAACATTAACAAAATGAAATTTAGCGACGAAATGATTTTTTTTTTAATTATGAGGATTGATGACACTGTCCTTGGGATACATGGTAGGGTACATCCACTATTGTCGTGTGTCAAGTCGAAAAGTAACATAAATCCTCATAAACATTTAAAAAATGAAATTTAGGGAAGAAATTAATTTTTTCAAAATTATGAGAATATATGCCGCTCTCCTTGGGATACATGGTAGGGTACGTGCACTTATCTGATGTGTTCAGTTGAAAAGTAACATCAATTGTCATAAACATTAAAACAATGAAATTTAGGGACGAAATTAATTTTTTTAAATTATGAGGATTGATGCCCCTCTCCTAGGATACATGGTAGGGTAAACGCACTAATGTGATGTGTTCAGTCGAAAAGTAATATCAATTCTCATAAACATTAACAAATGAAATTTAGGGACGAAATGATTTTTTTTTAATTATGAGGATTGATGACACTGTCCTTGGGATACATGATAGGGTACATCCACTATTGTTGTGGGTCAAGTCGAAAAGTAACATGAATCCTCATAAACATTTAAAGAATGAAATTTAGGGAAGAAATTAATTTTTTCAAAATTATGAGAATATACTGTATGCCGCTGTCCTTGGGGTACTTGGTAGGGTACATGCACTGATGTGATGTGTTTAGTCGAAAAGTGATATCAATCCTCATCAACGTGAAAAAAAATGAAATTTAGGGACAAAAATGATATTTTTTAAAATTATGAGGATTGATCCTGCTCTGCTAGAATAAATGGTAGGGTACGTGCACTGATGTGATGTGTTCAGTGGAAAAGTGATATCAATCGTCATGAACATTAAAAATCTGAAATTCAGGGACAAAAGTGACTTTTTGAAAATTATGAGGATTGATGCTGCATTCCCCCGGATACATGATAGGGTACATGCACTTATCTGATGTGTTCAGTTGAAAAGTAACATCAATCCTCATAAACAATAAAAAATTAAATTTAGGGACGAAATTAATTTTTTTAAATTATGAGGATTGATGCCCCTCTCCTAGGATACATGGTAGGGTACATTCACTTTTGTGATGTGTTCAGTCGAAAAGTACCATCAATCCTCATAAACGTGAAAAAAAGAAATTTAGGGACGAAAAAGACTTTTTTTTAAATTATGAGGATTGATGGCTTTCTACTTGGGATACATGGTAAGGTACATGAACTTTTGTGATGTGTTCAGTCGAAAAGCAACATCAATCCTCATAAACGTGAACAAATGAAATTTAGGGAGGGAAATGATATTTTTTAAAATTATGAGGATTGATGCTGGTCTGTTTGGGATACATGGTAGGGTACATCCACTATTGTCGTGTGTTCAGTCGAAAAGTACCATCAATCCTCATAAACGTGAAAAAAAGAAATTTAGGGACGAAAAAGACTTATTTTAAAATTATGAGGATTGATGGCTTTCTACTTGGGATACATGGTAAGGTACATGAACTTTTGTGATGTGTTCAGTCGAAAAGCAACATCAATCCTCATAAACGTGAACAAATGAAATTTAGGGAGGAAAATGATATTTTTTAAAATTATGAGGATTGATGCTGCTCTGTTTGGGATACATGGTAGGGTACATCCACTATTGTCGTGTGTTCAGTCGAAAAGTACCATCAATTCTCATAAACGTGAAAAAAAGAAATTTAGGGACGAAAAAGACTTTTTTTTAAATTATGAGGATTGATGGCTTTCTACTTCGGATACATGGTAAGGTACATGAGCTTTTGTGATGTGTTCAGTCGAAAAGCAACATCAATCCTCATAAACGTGAACAAATGAAATTTAGGGACGAAAATGATATTTTTTAAAATTATGAGGATTGATGCTGCTCTCCTTGGGATACATGGTAGGGTACATCCACTATTGTCGTGTGTTAAGTCGAAAAGTAACATCAATCCTCATAAACGTGAAAAACAAATGAAATTTAGTGACATTGAATTTAGTGAAATTTAGTGAAACATGATTTTTTTTTCAATTATGAGGATTGATGCCGCTCTCATTAGGATACAACGTAGGATACATGCACTAATGTGAGGTGTTTAGCCGAAAAGTAACATCGATCGTCATAAACGTGAAAAAAAATGATATTTAGGAACGAAAATTATATTTTTTAAAACTATGAGGATTGTTACCGCTTTCCTTGGGATACATGGTAGGATACATGCAGTAAAGTGATGTGTTCAGTCAAAAAGTAACATCAATCCTCATAAACGTGAGAAAATGAAATTTAGGGACGAAAATGACTTTAAAATTATCAGGAATGATGCCGCTTTCCTTGGGATACATAGTAGGGTACATGCACTAATGTGATGTGTTCAGTGGAAAAGTAACATCAATCGTCATAAACGTGAAAGAAAATGATATTTAGGAACGAAAATAATATTTTTTAAAACTATGAGGATTGTTGCGCTGTCCTTGGGATACATGGTAGGGTACATGCACTTGTTTGATGTGTTCCGTCAAAAAGTAACATCTATCCTCATAAACGTGAAAAAAAGAAATTTAGGGACGAAAAAGACTTTTTTTGAAATTATGAGGATTGATCGCGCTCTACTTGGGATACATGGTAAGGTACATGCACTTATATGATGTGTTCAATCGAAAAGTAACATCAATCCTCATAAACTCGAAAAAAATGAAATTTAGGAACGAAAATCACTTTTTTTTAAATTATTAAGATTGATTGCGCTTTCCTTGGGATACATGGTAGGGTAAACGCGCTAATGTGATGTGTTCAGTCGAAAAGTAACATCAATGCTCATAAACGTGAAAAAAATGAAATGTAGGGACGAAAATGATAGTTTTTTTAATTATGAGGATTGATACCGCTCTCTTTAGGATACATGGTAGGGTACATGCACTTGTGTGATGTGATCAGTCGAAAAGTAATATCAATCCTCATAAACATTAAAAAAATGAAATTTAGGGACGAAAATGATATTTTTTTAAAATTATGAGGATTGATGCCGCTCTCTTTGGGAAACATGGTAGGGTAAATGCACTTATGTGATGTGTTCAGTCGGAAAGTAATATCAATCCTCATAAACATTAAAAGAATGAAATTTAGGGACGAAAATTTCATTTTTTTTAAATAATGGTGATTGATGGCGCTCTACTTGGGACACATGGTAGGGTACATGCACTTGTGTGATGTGTTCCGTCGAAAAGTAACATCTATCCTCATAAACGTAAAAAAAAAGAAATTTAGGGACGAAAAAGACTTTTTTTGAAATTATGAGGATTGATCGCGCTCTACTTTGGATACATGGTAAGGTACATGCACTTATATGATGTGTTCAGTCGAAAAGTAACATCAATCCTCATCAACTCGAAAAAAATGAAATTTAGGGACGAAAATCACGTTTTTTTAAATTATGAAGATTGATTGCGCTTTCCTTGGGATGCATGGTAGGGTAAACGCGCTAATGTGATGTGTTCAGTCGAAAAGTAACATCAATCCACATAAACGTGAAAAAAATGAAATGTAGGGACGAAAATGATAGTTTTTTTAATTATGAGGATTGATGGCGCTCTACTTGGGATACATGGTAGGGTACATGCACTTATGTGATGTGTTCAGTCGGAAAGTAACATCAGTCCTCATAAACGTGAAAAGAAATTAAATTTAGGGACGAAACTAATATTTTTTAAAATAAAGAGGATTGATGGTGCTCGTCTTGGGATACATGGTAGGGTACATGCTCTTGTGTGATGTGTTCAGTCGAAAAGTAACATCAATCCTCATAAACATTAAAAGAATGAAATTTAGGACGAAAATTTAATTTTTTTAAAATTATGATGATTGATGGCGCTCTACTTGGGACACATGGTAGGGTACATGCACTTATGTGATGTGTTCAGTCGAAAAGTAATATCAATCATCATAAACGTGAAAAAAAAATGAAATTTAGGGACGAAACTAATTTTTTTTAAAATAATGAGGATTGATGGTGCTCATCTTGGGATACATGGTAGGGTACATGCACTTGTGTGATGTGTTCAGTCGAAAAGTAATATCAATCCTCATAAACATTAAAAGAATGAAATTGAGGGACGAAAATTTCATTTTTTTAAAATAATGATGATTGATGCCGCTCTCCTTGGGATACATGGTAGGGTACATGCACTGATGTGATGTGTTCAGTCGAAAAGTGATATCAATCCTCATAAACGTGAAAAAAATGAAATTTAGGGACAAAAATGATATTTTTTAAAATTATGAGGATTGATGCCCCTCTCCTAAGATACATGGTAGGGTACATGCACTGATGTGATGTGTTCAGTCGAAAACTGATATCAATCGTCATGAACATTAAAAATCTGAAATTCAGGGACAAAAGTGACTTTTTTAAAAATTATGACGATTGATGCGGCTCTACTTGGGATCCATCGTAGGGTACATGCACTTATCTGATGTGTTCAGTTGAAAAGTAACATCAATCCTCATAAACATTAAAACAATGAAATTTAGGGACGAAATTAATTTTTTTAAATTATGAGGATTGATGCCCCTCTCCTAGGATACATGGTAGGGTACATGCACTTATCTGATGTGTTCAGTCGAAAAGTAATATCAATTCTCATAAACATTAAAAGAATGAAATTTAGGACGAAAATTTCATTTTTTTAAAATTATGATGATTGATGGCGCTCTACTTGGGACACATGGTAGGGTACATGCACTTATGTCATGTGTTCAGTCGAAAAATAATATCAATCATCATAAACGTGAAAAAAAAATGAAATTTTGGGACGAAACTAATATTTTTTAAAATAATGAGGATTGATGGTGCTCATCTTGGGATACATGGTAGGGTACATGCACTTGTGTGATGTGTTCAGTCGAAAAGTAATATCAATCCTCATAAACATTAAAAGAATGAAATTGAGGGACGAAAATTTCATTTTTTTAAAATAATGATGATTGATGCCGCTCTCCTTGGGATACATGGTAGGGTACATGCACTGATGTGATGTGTTCAGTCGAAAAGTGATATCAATCGTCATAAACGTGAAAAAAATGAAATTTAGGGACAAAAATGATATTTTTTAAAATTATGAGGATTGATGCCCCTCTCCTAAGATACATGGTAGGGTACATGCACTGATGTGATGTGTTCAGTCGAAAACTGATATCAATCGTCATGAACATTAAAAATCTGAAATTCAGGGACAAAAGTGACTTTTTTAAAAATTATGACGATTGATGCGGCTCTACTTGGGATCCATCGTAGGGTACGTGCACTTATCTGATGTGTTCAGTTGAAAAGTAACATCAATTGTCATAAACATTAAAACAATGAAATTTAGGGACGAAATTAATTTTTTTAAATTATGAGGATTGATGCCCCTCTCCTAGGATACATGGTAGGGTAAACGCACTAATGTGATGTGTTCAGTCGAAAAGTAATATCAATTCTCATAAACATTAACAAATGAAATTTAGGGACGAAATGATTTTTTTTTAATTATGAGGATTGATGACACTGTCCTTGGGATACATGATAGGGTACATCCACTATTGTCGTGTGTCAAGTCGAAAAGTAACATGAATCCTCATAAACATTTAAAGAATGAAATTTAGGGAAGAAATTAATTTTTTCAAAATTATGAGAATATACTGTATGCCGCTGTCCTTGGGATACATGGTAGGGTACATGCACTGATGTGATGTGTTTAGTCGAAAAGTGATATCAATCCTCATAAACGTGAAAAAAATGAAATTTAGGGACAAAAATGATATTTTTTAAAATTATGAGGATTGATCCTGCTCTGCTAGAATAAATGGTAGGGTACGTGCACTGATGTGATGTGTTCAGTGGAAAAGTGATATCAATCGTCATGAACATTAAAAATCTGAAATTCAGGGACAAAAGTGACTTTTTTAAAAATTATGACGATTGATGCCGCTCTACTTGGGATACATGGTAGGGTACATGCACTTGTGTGATGTGTTGAGTTGAAAAGTAATATCAATCCTCATAAAATTAAAAAAATGAAATTTAGGGACGAAATTTCATTTTTTTTAAATAATGATGATTGATGGCGCTCTACTTGGGACACATGGTAGGGTACATGCACTTATGTGATGTGTTCAGTCGAAAAATAACATCAATCGTCATAAACGTGAAAAAATGATATTTAGGAACGAAAATTATATTTTTTAAAACTATGAGGATTGTTACCGCTTTCCTTGGGATACATGGTAGGATAAATGCAGTAAAGTGATGTGTTCAGTCAAAAAGTAACATCAATCCTAATAAACGTGAGAAAATGAAATTTAGGGACGAAAATGACTTTAAAATTATCAGAAATGATGCCGCTTTCCTTGGGATACATGGTAGGGTACATGCACTAATGTGATGTGTTCAGTGGAAAAGTAACATCAATCGTCATAAACGTGAAAGAAAATGATATTTAGGAACGAAAATAATATTTTTTAAAACTATGAGGATTGTTGCGCTGTCCTTGGGATACATGGTAGGGTACATGCACTTGTGTGATGTGTTCCGTCGAAAAGTAACATCTATCCTCATAAACGTAAAAAAAAAGAAATTTAGGGACGAAAAAGACTTTTTTTGAAATTATGAGGATTGATCGCGCTCTACTTGGGATACATGGTAAGGTACATGCACTTATATGATGTGTTCAGTCGAAAAGTAACATCAATCCTCATCAACTCGAAAAAAATGAAATTTAGGGACGAAAATCACGTTTTTTTAAATTATGAAGATTGATTGCGCTTTCCTTGGGATGCATGGTAGGGTAAACGCGCTAATGTGATGTGTTCAGTCGAAAAGTAACATCAATCCACATAAACGTGAAAAAAATGAAATGTAGGGACGAAAATGATAGTTTTTTTAATTATGAGGATTGATGGCGCTCTACTTGGGATACATGGTAGGGTACATGCACTTATGTGATGTGTTCAGTCGGAAAGTAACATCAGTCCTCATAAACGTGAAAAGAAATTAAATTTAGGGACGAAACTAATATTTTTTAAAATAAAGAGGATTGATGGTGCTCGTCTTGGGATACATGGTAGGGTACATGCTCTTGTGTGATGTGTTCAGTCGAAAAGTAACATCAATCCTCATAAACATTAAAAGAATGAAATTTAGGACGAAAATTTAATTTTTTTAAAATTATGATGCTTGATGGCGCTCTACTTGGGACACATGGTAGGGCACATGCACTTATGTGATGTGTTCAGTCGAAAAGTAATATCAATCATCATAAACGTGAAAAAAAAATGAAATTTAGGGACGAAACTAATTTTTTTTAAAATAATGAGGATTGATGGTGCTCATCTTGGGATACATGGTAGGGTACATGCACTTGTGTGATGTGTTCAGTCGAAAAGTAATATCAATCCTCATAAACATTAAAAGAATGAAATTGAGGGACGAAAATTTCATTTTTTTAAAATAATGATGATTGATGCCGCTCTCCTTGGGATACATGGTAGGGTACATGCACTGATGTGATGTGTTCAGTCGAAAAGTGATATCAATCCTCATAAACGTGAAAAAAATGAAATTTAGGGACAAAAATGATATTTTTTAAAATTATGAGGATTGATGCCCCTCTCCTAAGATACATGGTAGGGTACATGCACTGATGTGATGTGTTCAGTCGAAAACTGATATCAATCGTCATGAACATTAAAAATCTGAAATTCAGGGACAAAAGTGACTTTTTTAAAAATTATGACGATTGATGCGGCTCTACTTGGGATCCATCGTAGGGTACATGCACTTATCTGATGTGTTCAGTTGAAAAGTAACATCAATCCTCATAAACATTAAAACAATGAAATTTAGGGACGACATTAATTTTTTTAAATTATGAGGATTGATGCCCCTCTCCTAGGATACATGGTAGGGTACATGCACTTATCTGATGTGTTCAGTCGAAAAGTAATATCAATTCTCATAAACATTAAAAGAATGAAATTTAGGACGAAAATTTCATTTTTTTAAAATTATGATGATTGATGGCGCTCTACTTGGGACACATGGTAGGGTACATGCACTTATGTCATGTGTTCAGTCGAAAAATAATATCAATCATCATAAACATTAAAAGAATGAAATTGAGGGACGAAAATTTCATTTTTTTAAAATAATGATGATTGATGCCGCTCTCCTTGGGATACATGGTAGGGTACATGCACTGATGTGATGTGTTCAGTCGAAAAGTGATATCAATCCTCATAAACGTGAAAAAAATGAAATTTAGGGACAAAAATGATATTTTTTAAAATTATGAGGATTGATGCCCCTCTCCTAAGATACATGGTAGGGTACATGCACTGATGTGATGTGTTCAGTCGAAAACTGATATCAATCGTCATGAACATTAAAAATCTGAAATTCAGGGACAAAAGTGACTTTTTTAAAAATTATGACGATTGATGCGGCTCTACTTGGGATCCATCGTAGGGTACGTGCACTTATCTGATGTGTTCAGTTGAAAAGTAACATCAATTGTCATAAACATTAAAACAATGAAATTTAGGGACGAAATTAATTTTTTTAAATTATGAGGATTGATGCCCCTCTCCTAGGATACATGGTAGGGTAAACGCACTAATGTGATGTGTTCAGTCGAAAAGTAATATCAATTCTCATAAACATTAACAAATGAAATTTAGGGACGAAATGATTTTTTTTTTAATTATGAGGATTGATGACACTGTCCTTGGGATACATGATAGGGTACATCCACTATTGTCGTGTGTCAAGTCGAAAAGTAACATGAATCCTCATAAACATTTAAAGAATGAAATTTAGGGAAGAAATTAATTTTTTCAAAATTATGAGAATATACTGTATGCCGCTGTCCTTGGGATACATGGTAGGGTACATGCAATGATGTGATGTGTTTAGTCGAAAAGTGATATCAATCCTCATAAACGTGAAAAAAATGAAATTTAGGGACAAAAATGATATTTTTTAAAATTATGAGGATTGATCCTGCTCTGCTAGAATAAATGGTAGGGTACGTGCACTGATGTGATGTGTTCAGTGGAAAAGTGATATCAATCGTCATGAACATTAAAAATCTGAAATTCAGGGACAAAAGTGACTTTTTTAAAAATTATGAGGATTGATGCCGCTCTACTTGGGATACATGGTAGGGTACATGCACTTGTGTGATGTGTTGAGTTGAAAAGTAATATCAATCCTCATAAAATTAAAAAAATGAAATTTAGGGACGAAATTTCATTTTTTTTAAATAATGATGATTGATGGCGCTCTACTTGGGACACATGGTAGGGTACATGCACTTATGTGATGTGTTCAGTCGAAAAATAACATCAATCGTCATAAACGTGAAAAAAATGATATTTAGGAACGAAAATTATATTTTTTAAAACTATGAGGATTGTTACCGCTTTCCTTGGGATACATGGTAGGATAAATGCAGTAAAGTGATGTGTTCAGTCAAAAAGTAACATCAATCCTAATAAACGTGAGAAAATGAAATTTAGGGACGAAAATGACTTTAAAATTATCAGAAATGATGCCGCTTTCCTTGGGATACATGGTAGGGTACATGCACTAATGTGATGTGTTCAGTGGAAAAGTAACATCAATCGTCATAAACGTGAAAGAAAATGATATTTAGGAACGAAAATAATACTTTTTAAAACTATGAGGATTGTTGCGCTGTCCTTGGGATACATGGTAGGGTACATGCACTTGTGTGATGTGTTCCGTCGAAAAGTAACATCTATCCTCATAAACGTAAAAAAAAAGAAATTTAGGGACGAAAAAGACTTTTTTTGAAATTATGAGGATTGATCGCGCTCTACTTGGGATACATGGTAAGGTACATGCACTTATATGATGTGTTCAGTCGAAAAGTAACATCAATCCTCATCAACTCGAAAAAAACGAAATTTAGGGACGAAAATCACGTTTTTTTAAATTATGAAGATTGATTGCGCTTTCCTTGGGATGCATGGTAGGGTAAACGCGCTAATGTGATGTGTTCAGTCGAAAAGTAACATCAATCCACATAAACGTGAAAAAAATGAAATGTAGGGACGAAAATGATAGTTTTTTTAATTATGAGGATTGATGGCGCTCTACTTGGGATACATGGTAGGGTACATGCACTTATGTGATGTGTTCAGTCGGAAAGTAACATCAGTCCTCATAAACGTGAAAAGAAATTAAATTTAGGGACGAAACTAATATTTTTTAAAATAAAGAGGATTGATGGTGCTCGTCCTGGGATACATGGTAGGGTACATGCTCTTGTGTGATGTGTTCAGTCGAAAAGTAACATCAATCCTCATAAACATTAAAAGAATGAAATTTAGGACGAAAATTTCATTTTTTTAAAATTATGATGATTGATGGCGCTCTACTTGGGACACATGGTAGGGTACATGCACTTATGTGATGTGTTCAGTCGAAAAGTAATATCAATCATCATAAACGTGAAAAAAAATTAAATTTAGGGACGAAACTAATATTTTTTAAAATAATGAGGATTGATGGTGCTCATCTTGGGATACATGGTAGGGTACATGCACTTGTGTGATGTGTTCAGTCGAAAAGTAATATCAATCCTCATAAACATTAAAAGAATGAAATTGAGGGACGAAAATTTCATTTTTTTAAAATAATGATGATTGATGCCGCTCTCCTTGGGATACATGGTAGGGTACATGCACTGATGTGATGTGTTCAGTCGAAAAGTGATATCAATCCTCATAAACGTGAAAAAAATGAAATTTAGGGACAAAAATGATATTTTTTAAAATTATGAGGATTGATGCCCCTCTCCTAAGATACATGGTAGGGTACATGCACTGATGTGATGTGTTCAGTCGAAAACTGATATCAATCGTCATGAACATTAAAAATCTGAAATTCAGGGACAAAAGTGACTTTTTTAAAAATTATGACGATTGATGCGGCTCTACTTGGGATCCATCGTAGGGTACATGCACTTATCTGATGTGTTCAGTTGAAAAGTAACATCAATCCTCATAAACATTAAAACAATGAAATTTAGGGACGAAATTAATTTTTTTAAATTATGAGGATTGATGCCCCTCTCCTAGGATACATGGTAGGGTACATGCACTTATCTGATGTGTTCAGTCGAAAAGTAATATCAATTCTCATAAACATTAAAAGAATGAAATTTAGGACGAAAATTTCATTTTTTTAAAATTATGATGATTGATGGCGCTCTACTTGGGACACATGGTAGGGTACATGCACTTATGTCATGTGTTCAGTCGAAACATAATATCAATCATCATAAACGTGAAAAAAAAATGAAATTTAGGGACGAAACTAATATTTTTTAAAATAATGAGGATTGATGGTGCTCATCTTGGGATACATGGTAGGGTACATGCACTTGTGTGATGTGTTCAGTCGAAAAGTAATATCAATCCTCATAAACATTAAAAGAATGAAATTGAGGGACGAAAATTTCATTTTTTTAAAATAATGATGATTGATGCCGCTCTCCTTGGGATACATGGTAGGGTACATGCACTGATGTGATGTGTTCAGTCGAAAAGTGATATCAATCCTCATAAACGTGAAAAAAATGAAATTTAGGGACAAAAATGATATTTTTTAAAATTATGAGGATTGATGCCCCTCTCCTAAGATACATGGTAGGGTACATGCACTGATGTGATGTGTTCAGTCGAAAACTGATATCAATCGTCATGAACATTAAAAATCTGAAATTCAGGGACAAAAGTGACTTTTTTAAAAATTATGACGATTGATGCGGCTCTACTTGGGATCCATCGTAGGGTACATGCACTTATCTGATGTGTTCAGTTGAAAAGTAACATCAATCCTCATAAACATTAAAACAATGAAATTTAGGGACGAAATTAATTTTTTTAAATTATGAGGATTGATGCCCCTCTCCTAGGATACATGGTAGGGTAAACGCACTTATCTGATGTGTTCAGTCGAAAAGTAATATCAATTCTCATAAACATTAACAAAATGAAATTTAGCGACGAAATGATTTTTTTTTAATTATGAGGATTGATGACACTGTCCTTGGGATACATGGTAGGGTACATCTGTGGTGAACTGTTCTCATTAGTATTCTGTTTATATGCATTTTCACGTCCTCTTATTGTTCACACATAATTACCATTGTTTTAACGCATTTTAAATACTCTTTGTTGTTTCTAATTGCACTGCACAATAACTGATATCCATGGAAACAGTTTAGTTGATTTTAGTTTTGTTATGGGGTGTGATAGTTGAGTTCGTAAGGATCGAGGAATGAAATTGAGTTAGAGAAATGAAAGATTTGTTTATTGATTAAATTCTCAAGCGGTGAGTTCGTTCCATTTATTTTATGTATATAGATATCTTAAAGGGCCTCCATAATTGGTAACCACGACGTCTTCATTGCATTTGTTTACGTTTGATTTTATCCTTGCGCCATTGTTTACTTCACACACCAACATCATGTCTACTCCCGAAACTTCCTCTGAAACTCCTTCAACTTCCACTACGAACATCACTTCTGTTAGTCTCAAGCTACCTCCGTTCTGGCCTTCCGATCCTTCTATTTGGTTTGCACAAGTTGAGGCTCAGTTTCAGACACGCAATATTACATCGCAATCGACAAAATATCACCATGTCATTTCCATGCTTCCGCCAGAAGTTGCTCAAGAGATTCGCGACATATTACTTAATCCACCAACTTCTCAACAATATGACTACCTCAAGTCCGAGCTTATCAAGCGTACGTCTGTTTCGGAGCGAAAACGTCTTCATCAGTTACTAGTAGCAGAGGAACTCGGTGATCGAAAACCCACCCAACTTCTTCGCAAAATGCGACAGCTTTTAGGCAATGCAGAGCTCGAGGAGCGTATTCTTTGTCAGTTGTTTCTCGAACGTTTACCGACTAATGTTCAACCCATCTTGGTTTCCTCTGCTGATACAATTTCCCTAGATCAACTTGCCACTCTTGCTGATAAGATTTTAGACGTTACTTCATCGTCACCTTTGCTGTCCCCCCTTTCTGCCACAGCCACACCTTCAGTTTCAACAAGCGATTTACAAGAGCAAATTTCTCAGCTAACCATTGCTGTACAGGCTTTACAATCTCAAGTTTCCTCTCGTGGTCGTTCTCCTTATCGTCGCTCCAGTTTTTCATCTGGTTCTCGTCGCCCCTCTCGCAGTTCAAGTCGATCTCGCCACCCTAATTCTGAATGTTGGTACCATTGGCGTTTTGGTGTTAATGCAAGAAAATGTCAGTCACCATGTTCTTTTCGCTCATCGTCTTTGGGAAACGGTCCCACCAGCGATTAGAGGCGGCCTCTTCGTCTGGTTCCTCCGCTCACAGTCGTCTTTTCTATGTTACTGACCGAAAGACTGGTACTCGTTTTCTTGTTGATACAGGTGCTGAAGTTAGTGTCCTTCCACCTTCTTCACAACAGCGTAAATTTCCATCAAAGATCACTCTTCAAGCTGTCAATCATACACCTATTGCAACTTATGGACAAAAGTCAGTCACTTTAGATCTTGGTTTACGCCGTATTTTTCCATGGGTATTCATTCTCGCTGACGTGCCTCGTCCAATCCTTGGTGCCGATTTTTTAGCCAATTTTGGTCTAAAAGTGGATCTTCCTCACCACAAACTTCTTGACACAAACACTAACCTCACCATTCAAGGCCTTACAACCCCAGCCACTTCACCTTGTCCCATTTTTGCGATATCGACTCTGGCTACGCCTTATCAAGATCTTCTAAAAGAGTTTCCAGACATTGTTCGTCTTTCAAACAAAGAAACTGCCATAAAACACACTGTGACGCACCATATTCGCACTGAGGGTCCACCTGTTTTCTTTCGTCCACGAAGACTCGCTCCAGATCGTTTTGCTATCGCCAAGTCGGAATTTGATCACATGCTTCAATTAGGCATCATTCGTCCTTCAAAGAGTAGTTGGTCTTCTGCACTTCACATGGTTCCAAAACCCACCCCAGGTGACTGGAGACCTTGTGGAGATTATCGCGCATTGAACAACGTAACCATCCCAGACCGCTACCCAATACCCCACATACAAGATTTCTCTTCTTCTTTGCATGGTAAAAATATATTCTCAAAAATCGACTTGGTTAAAGCGTATCACCAAATTCCTGTTGAACCATCCGACATTTCAAAAACTGCCATAACAACACCTTTTGGCCTTTTCGAATTCGTGCGTATGCCTTTCGGCCTACGAAACGCTGCACAGACTTTTCAGCGCTTTATTGATGAGGTCCTGCGGGGCCTTGATTTCGTCTATGCCTATATCGATGATGTTCTAATTGCAAGTGCTAGCGCAGAGGAGCATTTACATCATCTCCGTATAATTTTTCAGCGTTTCCAAGACTACGGCATTGTCATAAATCCATCAAAAAGTGAATTTGGATCTGCTTCATTGGATTTTCTGGGTCATCATGTTTCTGCTGACGGAATCAGCCCACTCTCCTCCAAAGTTCAAATTATTCAAGATTTTCCGCCTCCAACATCATTACGCTCGCTACGTGAATTTCTTGGCCTCGTCAACTTTTACCGCCGTTTTATACCAAACTGTGCAACACTCATGCAGCCATTAACTGATCTTCTAAATGCTCGTCACACAAAACAGCCTTTTCACCTCTCTGAGTCTGCCTGTACCGCATTTACGGCTGTCAAATCTACTTTAGCAACCAAAACTTTACTCCGCCATCCAGTCCCTAGAGCTCCATACAGTCTGATGACTGATGCTTCAAATATTGCGGTTGGTGTCGTACTTCAGCAATACATAGATGGTACCTGGCACCCTCTGTCTTTTTTCTCAAAGCGATTACAACCATCGGAAACAAAGTACAGTACTTTCGGTAAAGAATTACTTGCAGTATACCTTTCCATTCGCCACTTCCGTCATATTCTTGAAGGTCGTCAGTTCTTCATTTTAACGGATCACAAGCCTCTAATACATGCCATTTCTTCAGCATCTTCTCGTCATTCGCCTAGGGAGATTCGACATCTGGACTTTATATCGCAATTCACAACAGATATTCGACACATTAAGGGTATTAAAAACCCTGTTGCTGATGCCCTGTCACGCCTTGATATTAATTCTATCCATTCATCGATCGATTTCTCCCAACTTGCTGATGCACAACAATTTGATGAAGAACTTTCGCAAGTAAAAGCAACCACATCCATACAACTGCATACCACCCTTCTGCTAATGGTCTTGTGGAGCGCTTTCATCGTCAATTGAAGTCTTCCTTGAAAGCATCGGATAACGGCCTTAATTGGACTGACTGCCTTCCATTGATAATGCTTAATATTCGTTCCTCTTTTAAATCAGACCTTAGCTGCAGCCCCGCTGAACTCGTTTTTGGAACACAACTTCGTCTCCCTCATCAATTTTTTGCTCCATCATCCTTGGCTTCTCTAGATCCGAAAAATTACGTTGACCGTTTACGTCGGTACATGTCAAAGCTACAAGCTACGCCAACCCGGTCTCATACAAATCACTCCTACATTCCTGTTGATTTGCAGTCCTGCACTCATGTGTTCGTTCGCGATGACAGTGTCAAAGCTCCCCTTCAACCTCCTTACCGTGGCCCGTTCCGGATTCTTCGTCGTTTTCCAAAGTACTATACACTGGACATCAATGGAAAACAGGATACGGTATGTTTGGACAGGTTAAAGCCAGCCTTCATTGATATATCTGCTCCTCCAGTTAAGAGTCGTGACGAAACTGTTATTCCTCCGTCTCCAAAGGAGTCCGATGTACCTATCCGTAAAACTCGCTCTGGACGTCATGTTCATTTTCCAGACCGTTTTTATTCGTAACTTGAATATATCTGTTTACTCTTTTGCACCTTTAACACTTCCTTAATTATGACATTTATCGTTCGCTTTATCGCACTAGCTCTCTAGGGGGGGGAGCTCTGTGGTGAACTGTTCTCATTAGTATTCTGTTTATATGCATTTTCACGTCCTCTTATTGTTCACACATAATTACCATTGTTTTAACGCATTTTAAATACTCTTTGTTGTTTCTAATTGCACTGCACAATAACTGATATCCATGGAAACAGTTTAGTTGATTTTAGTTTTGTTATGGGGTGTGATAGTTGAGTTCGTAAGGATCGAGGAATGAAATTGAGTTAGAGAAATGAAAGATTTGTTTATTGATTAAATTCTCAAGCGGTGAGTTCGTTCCATTTATTTTATGTATATAGATATCTTAAAGGGCCTCCATAATTGGTAACCACGACGTCTTCATTGCATTTGTTTACGTTTGATTTTATCCTTGCGCCATTGTTTACTTCACACACCAACATCATGTCTACTCCCGAAACTTCCTCTGAAACTCCTTCAACTTCCACTACGAACATCACTTCTGTTAGTCTCAAGCTACCTCCGTTCTGGCCTTCCGATCCTTCTATTTGGTTTGCACAAGTTGAGGCTCAGTTTCAGACACGCAATATTACATCGCAATCGACAAAATATCACCATGTCATTTCCATGCTTCCGCCAGAAGTTGCTCAAGAGATTCGCGACATATTACTTAATCCACCAACTTCTCAACAATATGACTACCTCAAGTCCGAGCTTATCAAGCGTACGTCTGTTTCGGAGCGAAAACGTCTTCATCAGTTACTAGTAGCAGAGGAACTCGGTGATCGAAAACCCACCCAATTTCTTCGCAAATGCGACAGCTTTTAGGCAATGCAGAGCTCGAGGAGCGTATTCTTTGTCAGTTGTTTCTCGAACGTTTACCGACTAAAGTTCGTTCCATTTATTTTATGTATAGAGATATCTTAAAGGGCCTCCATACATCCACTATTGTCGTGTGTCAAGTCGAAAAGTAACATAAATCCTCATAAACATTTAAAAAATGAAATTTAGGGAAGAAATTAATTTTTTCAAAATTATGAGAATATATGCCGCTCTCCTAGGATACATGGTAGGGTAAACGCACTAATGTGATGTGTTCAGTCGAAAAGTAATATCAATTCTCATAAACATTAACAAATGAAATTTAGGGACGAAATGATTTTTTTTTAATTATGAGGATTGATGACACTGTCCTTGGGATACATGATAGGGTACATCCACTTTTGTCGTGTGTCAAGTCGAAAAGTAACATGAATCCTCATAAACATTTAAAGAATGAAATTTAGGGAAGAAATTAATTTTTTCAAAATTATGAGAATATACTGTATGCCGCTGTCCTTGGGATACATGGTAGGGTACATGCACTGATGTGATGTGTTTAGTCGAAAAGTGATATCAATCCTCATAAACGTGAAAAAAATGAAATTTAGGGACAAAAATGATATTTTTTAAAATTATGAGGATTGATCCTGCTCTGCTAGAATAAATGGTAGGGTACGTGCACTGATGTGATGTGTTCAGTGGAAAAGTGATGTCAATCGTCATGAACATTAAAAACCTGAAATTCAGGGACAAAAGTGACTTTTTTAAAAATTATGACGATTGATGCCGCTCTACTTGGGATACATGGTAGGGTACATGCACTTGTGTTATGTGTTGAGTTGAAAAGTAATATCAATCCTCATAAAATTAAAAAAATGAAATTTAGGGACGAAATTAATTTTTTTAAATTATGAGGATTGATGCCCCTCTCCTAGGATACATGGTAGGGTACATGCACTTATCTGATTTGTTCAGTCGAAAAGTAATATCAATTCTCATAAACATTAACAAAATGAAATTTAGGGACGAAATGTTTTTTTTCAATTATGAGGATTGATGACACTGTCCTTGGGATACATGGTAGGGTATATCCACTATTGTCGTGTGTCAAGTCGAAAAGTAACATAAATCCTCATAAACATTTAAAAAATGAAATTTAGGGAAGAAATTAATTTTTTCAAAATTATGAGAATATATGCCGCTCTCCTTGGGATACATGGTAGGGTACATGCACTTTTGTGATGTGTTCAGTCGAAAAGTACCATCAATCCTCATAAACGTGAAAAAAATGAAATTTAGGGACGAAATTAATTTTTTTAAATTATGAGGATTGATGCCCCTCTCCTAGGATACATGGTAGGGTACATTCACTTTTGTGATGTGTTCAGTCGAAAAGTACCATCAATCCTCATAAACGTGAAAAAAAGAAATTTAGGGACGAAATAGACTTTTTTTAAAATTATGAGGATTGATGGCTTTCTACTTGGGATACATGGTAAGGTACATGAACTTTTGTGATGTGTTCAGTCGAAAAGCAACATCAATCCTCATAAACGTGAACAAATGAAATTTAGGGAGGAAAATGATATTTTTTAAAATTATGAGGATTGATGCTGCTCTGTTTGGGATACATGGTAGGGTACATCCACTATTGTCGTGTGTTCAGTCGAAAAGTACCATCAATCCTCATAAACGTGAAAAAAAGAAATTTAGGGACGAAAAAGACTTTTTTTAAAATTATGAGAATTGATGGCTTTCTACTTGGGATACATGGTAAGGTACATGAACTTTTGTGATGTGTTCAGTCGAAAAGCAACATCAATCCTCATAAACGTGAACAAATGAAATTTAGGGAGGAAAATGATATTTTTTAAAATTATGAGGATTGATGCTGCTCTGTTTGGGATACATGGTAGGGTACATCCACTATTGTCGTGTGTTCAGTCGAAAAGTACCAACAATCCTCATAAACGTGAAAAAAAGAAATTTAGGGACGAAAAAGACTTTTTTTAAAATTATGAGGATTGATGGCTTTCTACTTGGGATACATGGTAAGGTACATGAACTTTTGTGATGTGTTCAGTCGAAAAGTAACATCAATCGTCATAAACGTGAAAAAAAATGATATTTAGGAACGAAAATTATATTTTTTAAAACTATGAGGATTGATGACGCTGTCCTTGGGATACATGGTAGGGTACATCCACTATTGTCGTGTGTTCAGTCCAAAAGTAACATCAATCCTCATAAACGTGAGAAAATGAAATTTAGGGACGAAGATGACTTTAAAATTATAAGGAATGATGCCGGTTTTCTTGGGATACATGGTAGGGTACATGCACTAATGTGATGGTTCAGTTGAAAAGTACTATCATCGTCATAAACGTGAAAAAAAATGATATTTAGGAACGAAAATTATATTTTTTAAAACTATGAGGATTAATGCCGTTGTCCTTGGGATACATGGTAGGATACTTGCAGTAAAGTGATGTGTTCAGTCAAAATGCAACATCAATCCTCATAAACGTGAAAAAAAATGAAATTTAGGGAGGAAATGATTTTTTTTTAATTATGAGGATTGATGCTGCTCTCCTTGGGATACATGGTAGGGTACATCCACTATTGTCATGTGTGAAGTCGAAAAGAAACATAAATCCTCATAAACATTAAAAAAATGAAATTCAGAGAAGAAATAAATTGTTTCAAAATTATGAGGATAGATGCCGTTCTACTAGGTAGGATACATGGTAGGGTACATGAACTTTTGTGATGTGTTCAGTCGAAAAGCAACATCAATCCTCATAAACGTGAACAAATGAAATTTAGGGACGAAAATGATATTTTTTAAAATTATGAGGATTGATGCTGCTCTCCTTGGGATACATGGTAGGGTACATCCACTATTGTCGTGTGTTAAGTCGAAAAGTAACATCAATCCTCATAAACGTGAAAAACAAATGAAATTTAGGGACGCAATGATTTTTTTTTCAATTATGAGGGTTGATGCCGCTCTCATTAGGATACAACGTAGGATACATGAACTAATGTGAGGTGTTTAGCCGAAAAGTAACATCGATCGTCATAAACGTGAAAAAAAATGATATTTAGGAACGAAAATTATATTTTTTAAAACTATGAGGATTGTTACCGCTTTCCTTGGGATACATGGTAGGATACTTGCAGTAAAGTGATGTGTTCAGTCAAAATGCAACATCAATCCTCATAAACGTGAAAAAAATGAAATTTAGGGAGGAAATGATTTTTTTTTAATTATGAGGATTGATGCTGCTCTCCTTGGGATACATGGTAGGGTACATCCACTATTTTCATGTGTGAAGTCGAAAAGAAACATAAATCCTCATAAACATTAAAAAAATGAAATTCAGAGAAGAAATAAATTTTTTCAAAATTATGAGGATAGATGCCGTTCTACTAGGTAGGATACATGGTAGGGTACATGAACTTTTGTGATGTGTTCAGTCGAAAAGCAACATCAATCCTCATAAACGTGAACAAATGAAATTTAGGGACGAAAATGATATTTTTTAAAATTATGAGGATTGGTGTCGCTCTCCTTGGGATACATGGTAGGGTACGTCCACTATTGTCGTGTGTTAAGTCGAAAAGTAACATCAATCCTCATAAACGTGAAAAAATGAAATTTAGGGACGAAAATGACTTTAAAATTATCAGGAATGATGCCGCTTTCCTTGGGATACATGGTAGGGTACATGCACTAATGTGATGTGTTCAGTGGAAAAGTAACATCAATCGTCATAAACGTGAAAGAAAATGATATTTAGGAACGAAAATCACTTTTTTTTAAATGATTAAGATTGATTGTGCTTTCCTTGGGATACATGGTAGGGTAAACGCGCTAATGTGATGTGTTCAGTCGAAAAGTAACATGAATCCTCATAAACGTGAAAGAAAATGATATTTAGGAACGAAAATAATATTTTTTAAAACTATGAGGATTGTTGCCGCTGTCCTTGGGATACATGGTAGGATACATGCAGTAAAGTGATGTGTTCAGTCAAAATGCAACATCAATCCTCATAAACGTGAGAAAATGAAATTTAGGGAAGAAAGTGATATTTTTTAAAATTATGAGGATTGATGCCGCTCTACTTGGGACACATGGTAGGGTACATGCACTTATGTGATGTGTTCAGTCGGAAAGTAACATGAATCCTCATAAACGTGAAAAAATGAAAATTAGGGACGAAAATGATATTTTTTAAAATTATGAGGATTCATGCTGCTCTCCTTGGGATACATGGTAGGGTTCATGCACTTGTGTGATGTGATCAGTCGAAAAGTAATATCAATCCTCATAAACATTAAAAAAATGAAATTTAGGGACGAAAATGATATTTTTTTAAAATTATGAGGATTGATGCCGCTCTCTTTGGGAAACATGGTAGGGTAAATGCACTTATGTGATGTGTTCAGTCGGAAAGTAATATCAATCCTCATAAACATTAAAAGAATGAAATTTAGGGATGAAAATTTCATTTTTTTTAAATAATGATGATTGATGGCGCTCTACTTGGGACACATGGTAGGGTACATGCACTTATGTGATGTGTTCAGTCGAAAAATAACATCAATCGTCATAAACGTAAAGAAAATGATATTTAGGAACGAAAGTTATATTTTTTAAAACTATGAGGATTGTTGCCGCTGTCCTTGGGATACATGGTAGGATACATGCAGTAAAGTGATGTGTTCAGTCAAAATGCAACATCAATCCTCATAAACGTGAGAAAATGAAATTTAGGGAAGAAAGTGATATTTTTTAAAATTATGAGGATTGATGCCGCTCTACTTGGGACACATGGTAGGGTACATGCACTTATGTGATGTGTTCAGTCGGAAAGTAACATGAATCCTCATAAACGTGAAAAAATGAAAATTAGGGACGAAAATGATATTTTTTAAAATTATGAGGATTCATGCTGCTCTCCTTGGGATACATGGTAGGGTTCATGCACTTGTGTGATGTGTTCAGTCGAAAAGTTATATCAATCCTCATAAACATTAAAAAAGGAAATTTAGGGACGAAAGTGACTTTTTTGGAAATTATGAGGATTGATGCCGCTTTCCACAGGATAAATTAGAGGGTACATCCACTAATGTGGTCTGTTCAGTTGAAAAGTAACATCAGTCCTCATAAACATTAAAAAATGAAATTTAGGGACGAAATTAATTTTTTTAAATTATGAGGATTGATGCTGCTCTCCTTGGGATACATGGTAGGTTACATCCACTATTGTCATGTGTGAAGTCGAAAAGAAACATAAATCCTCATAAACATTAAAAAAATGAAATTCAGAGAAGAAATAAATTTTTTCAAAATTATGAGGATAGATGCCGTTCTACTAGGTAGGATACATGGTAGGGTACATGAACTATTGTGATGTGTTCAGTCGAAAAGTTATATCAATCCTCATAAACATTAAAAAAGGAAATTTAGGGACGAAAGTGACTTTTTTGGAAATTATGAGGATTGATGCTGCTTTCCACAGGATAAATTAGAGGGTACATCCACTAATGTGGTCTGTTCAGTTGAAAAGTAACATCAGTCCTCATAAACATTAAAAAAATGAAATTCAGAGAAGAAATAATTTTTTTCAAAATTATGAGGATAGATGCCGTTCTACTAGGTAGGATACATGGTAGGGTACATGAACTATTGTGATGTGTTCAGTCGAAAAGTTATATCAATCC
Organism: Rhopilema esculentum; assembly: GCF_057945365.1. NCBI lineage: Eukaryota > Metazoa > Cnidaria > Scyphozoa > Rhizostomeae > Rhizostomatidae > Rhopilema > Rhopilema esculentum. The sequence goes on from NW_028300842.1 coordinate 364,391, forward strand.
TCATAAACATTAAAAAAGGAAATTTAGGGACGAAAGTGACTTTTTTGGAAATTATGAGGATTGATGCTGCTTTCCACAGGATAAATTAGAGGGTACATCCACTAATGTGGTCTGTTCAGTTGAAAAGTAACATCAGTCCTCATAAACATTAAAAAATGAAATTTAGGGACGAAATTAATTTTTTTAAATTATGAGGATTGATGCCCCTCTCCTAGGATACATGGTAGGGTACATGCACTTATCTGATGTGCTCAGTCGAAAAGTAACATGAATCCTCATAAACGTGAAAAAATGAAAATTAGGGACGAAAATGATATTTTTTAAAATTATGAGGATTCATGCTGCTCTCCTTGGGATACATGGTAGGGTTCATGCACTTGTGTGATGTGATCAGTCGAAAAGTAATATCAATCCTCATAAACATTAAAAAAATGAAATTTAGGGACGAAAATGATATTTTTTTAAAATTATGAGGATTGATGCCGCTCTCTTTGGGAAACATGGTAGGGTAAATGCACTTATGTGATGTGTTCAGTCGAAAAATAACATCAATCCTCATAAACATTAAAAAAATGAAATTTAGGGACGAAAATTTCATTTTTTTTAAATAATGATGATTGATGGCGCTCTACTTGGGACACATGGTAGGGTACATGCACTTATGTGATGTGTTCAGTCGAAAAATAACATCAATCGTCATAAACGTGAAAAAAATGATATTTAGGAACGAAAGTTATATTTTTTAAAACTATGAGGATTGTTGCCGCTGTCCTTGGGATACATGGTAGGATACATGCAGTAAAGTGATGTGTTCAGTCAAAATGCAACATCAATCCTCATAAACGTGAGAAAATGAAATTTAGGGAAGAAAGTGATATTTTTTAAAATTATGAGGATTGATGCCGCTCTACTTGGGACACATGGTAGGGTACATGCACTTATGTGATGTGTTCAGTCGGAAAGTAACATGAATCCTCATAAACGTGAAAAAATGAAAATTAGGGACGAAAATGATATTTTTTAAAATTATGAGGATTCATGCTGCTCTCCTTGGGATACATGGTAGGGTTCATGCACTTGTGTGATGTGTTCAGTCGAAAAGTTATATCAATCCTCATAAACATTAAAAAAGGAAATTTAGGGACGAAAGTGACTTTTTTGGAAATTATGAGGATTGATGCCGCTTTCCACAGGATAAATTAGAGGGTACATCCACTAATGTGGTCTGTTCAGTTGAAAAGTAACATCAGTCCTCATAAACATTAAAAAATGAAATTTAGGGACGAAATTAATTTTTTTAAATTATGAGGATTGATGCCCCTCTCCTAGGATACATGGTAGGGTACATGCACTTATCTGATAGGCTCAGTCGAAAAGTAACATGAATCCTCATAAACGTGAAAAAATGAAAATTAGGGACGAAAATGATATTTTTTAAAATTATGAGGATTCATGCTGCTCTCCTTGGGATACATGGTAGGGTTCATGCACTTGTGTGATGTGTTCAGTCGAAAAGTTATATCAATCCTCATAAACATTAAAAAAGGAAATTTAGGGACGAAAGTGACTTTTTTGGAAATTATGAGGATTGATGCCGCTTTCCACAGGATAAATTAGAGGGTACATCCACTAATGTGGTCTGTTCAGTTGAAAAGTAACATCAGTCCTCATAAACATTAAAAAATGAAATTTAGGGACGAAATTAATTTATTTAAATTATGAGGATTGATGCTGCTCTCCTTGGGATACATGGTAGGTTACATCCACTATTGTCATGTGTGAAGTCGAAAAGAAACATTAATCCTCATAAACATTAAAAAAATGAAATTCAGAGAAGAAATAAATTTTTTCAAAATTATGAGGATAGATGCCGTTCTACAAGGTAGGATACATGGTAGGGTACATGAACTATTGTGATGTGTTCAGTCGAAAAGTTATATCAATCCTCATAAACATTAAAAAAGGAAATTTAGGGACGAAAGTGACTTTTTTGGAAATTATGAGGATTGATGCTGCTTTCCACAGGATAAATTAGAGGGTACATCCACTAATGTGGTCTGTTCAGTTGAAAAGTAACATCAGTCCTCATAAACATTAAAAAATGAAATTTAGGGACGAAATTAATTTTTTTAAATTATGAGGATTGATGCCCCTCTCCTAGGATACATGGTAGGGTACATGCACTTATCTGATGTGCTCAGCGGAAAAGCAACATCCATCCTCATAAACGTGAAAAAATGAAATTTAGGGACGAAAATGACTTTTTTAAAATTATGAGGATTGATGGCGCTCTACTTGGGATACATGGTAGGGTAAACGCACTAATGTGATGTGTTTAGTCGAAAAGTAACATCAATCCTCATAAACGTGAAAAAAATGAAAGTTAGGGACGAAAATGACTTTTTTAAAATTATGAGGATTGATGACACTGTCCTTGGGATACATGGTAGGATACATCCACTATTGTCGTGCGTCAAGTCGAAAAGTAACATAAATCCTCATAAACATTTAAAAAATGAAATTTAGGGAAGAAATTAATTTTTTCAAAATTATGAGAATATATGCCGCTCTCCTTTGGATACATGGTAGGGTACATGCACTGATGTGATGTGTTCAGTCGAAAAGTGATATCAATCCTCATAAACGTGAAACAAAATGAAATTTAGGGTCAAAAGTGACCTTTTAAAAATTATGAGGATTGATCCCGCTCTCCTTGGGATACATGGTAGGGTACATGCACTGATGTGATGTCTTCAGTTGAAAAGTAACATCAATCCCCATAAACATTAAAAAAATGAAATTTAGGGACGAAATTAGTTTTTTTAAATTATGAGGATTGATGCCCGTCTTCTAGGATACATGGTAGGGTACATGCACTTTTGTGATGTGTTCAGCGGAAAAGCAACATCCATCCTCATAAACGTGAAAAAATGAAATTTAGGGACGAAAATGACTTCTTTAAAATTATGAGGATTGATGCCGCTTTCCATGGGAAACATGGTAGGGTAAATGTACTAATGTGATGTGTTCAGTCGAAAAGCAACATCAATCCTCATAAACGTGAAAAAATGAAATTTAGGGACGAAAATGATATTTTTTAAAATTATGAGGATTGATGCCCCTCTACTAGGTAGGATACATGGTAGGGTACATGCACTTTTGTGATATGTTCAGTCGAAAAGCAACATCAATCTTCATAAACGTGAAAAAAATGAAATTTAGGGACGAAAATGATATTTTTTAAAATTATGAGGATTGATGCTGCTCTCCTTGGGATACATGAGAGGGTACATGCACTTATGTGATGCGTTCAGTTGAAAAGTACCGTCAACAGAGGCGAAACTACTGGGGGGATATGGGGGGTGCTGCACCCCCCCAATCTTCAAAAAAGCAGATTTTGTCGGGCAAATTTATGGCTGCCAGTGTATCTGTCAGGCAAATCTGGAAATTTTCTTTAGGTCGCACTTTTATTGCTACTTTTTGCCCTAGGTTGGTTTTTTTCATTCATGGTCTTTTCCCCCAACTTTTTTTCAATCTCCTCCCAGTTGGGAAAACAAAACAGAAACGAGGCAAGGAACATCAACATATATACATTTCTGTCTTTCGTCCGTCCACCGATCAGCGCTTTCGTCTGGAGCTCAACGCGCACATGTTTATCTTCGCCTCGAGATGAAGTCTGAAGTATTGATCGACAGCAAAAGTAAAGACGGAAAGTAAAGTGTGTTTGATGCAAAAAGGAAATGAATACTGTGTATACCCCTCCCCCTACTTTTTGCAAAACAAGTGAGCTTTTTTCAAACTCTTTTGTTGTGATTTCTAAAATTTCCCTTGAAAAGCCCCCCCCCCTAACGCTCCATCCTGCCTCTGAGCCCATAGAACACTAACAGTTTTAGAAGCATCATGAATCAAAGCATGGAGGATATACCATCTCGGAATACGTTGTTGAGAAAATCAATCAATATTTTCTTTTCCAAATGTATGAAACTTTCATTCATGAAATCAAACATGTTTTAGAGATTTAGGTCAGGATATTTGAAGAAGACATCATTTGGGTTTTTAAACATTTCATAACATCAACAGGAGCATAATAAAACTATTTACAATAAACATGATCCAACGTGAACACCTTTTCATTACAACGTGGCGTGAACAACTGACTAATGCAACTTCGAGGTCTACGAAAGAGTGAAGGATTAACCGCGTGCTGCTCCTTCACAACAATACATCCATAAGGAGTTATGCCCCAAAATTCTCTTAAGGTTTTACACTTACGGTTCGAAAGTATTGCACCCTTCGCTAGAAAATGGTCATACAGACGCCAAAGTTTTTTAACCAAAAAAATTTGAATAACCATAACAAGTAACAGGAAGTTTTGATCAGTTCAAGCGGGAAATAATATAAAATTTATCAAGAAATTGTAGTTAAGATATGAATTGCAAAAATCTTTCGAGTTTATTCTATTTCTGAACAATATCCATGATTACGAAAACATGAAAATTGAGCTTTGATGATAGGTATACCTGTAAAATACCTCCAATAAAAAACTTTTCTTTGCTTGAGGGATTTTGTTATGGTGAATTTAGATATACGTACTTTGTGCTTGGGTGTCTAAAAATATTGAAATTGCTTCCGGAGCAACCGAAAAATGAAAATGAAACTCAGAGAATGCAACTGAAGCTCTTTTTTCTTGAAACATTGTGATCTGCGTAGCTGTTTCTAAATTCCGAAATTCCCAAGCTGTGTTTTGGTGTTCCACTTTGATAAAATTTCTTTTATAGAAAAGACAGGCCTTACAAATGCTTGCTTTTCGGAAACAAATGTTTATAGCCAACACCAGAAAAACTAGAGGCATATTTTTTGACTTAAAACAAACAGCCTGAGTCTAAAGACCCTCTCTCGGGCTTCCCGATGATTTCAGCCCTTGAGGCGATGTGCTCTAAAAATGAAGTTCATGTAGGACACGCCCTTTCATCAACCATGCCACGCCGTTTCGCAGGGCAACTTAGCTTCATACCCCCTAATGAAAATAGTGAAGTTTCGCCCCTGACCGTCAATCCTCATAAACGTGAAAAAAATGAAATTTAGGGACGAAAATGATATTTTTTAAAATTATGAGGATTGATGCCCCTCTATTAGGTAGGATACATGGTAGGGTACTTGCACTTTTGTGATGTGTTCAGCGGAAAAGTGATATCAATCCTCATAAACGTGAAACAAAACGAAATTTAGGGACGAAAATGATTTTTTTTTAATTATGAGGATTGATGCCGCTTTCCCCGGATGCATGATAGGATACATCCACTTACCTGATGTGTTCAGTTGAAAAGTAACATCAATCCTCATAAACATTAAAAAAATGAAATTTAGGGACGAAATTAATTTTTTTAAATTATGAGGATTGATGCCCCTCTCCTAGGATACCTGGTAGGGTACATGCTTTTTTGTGATGTGTTCAATCAAAAAGTAATATCAATCCTCATAAACATTAAAAAAATGAAATTTAGGGTCAAAAGTGACTTTTTAAAAATTATGAGGATTGATGCTGCTCTCCTTGGGATACATGAGAGGGTACATGCACTTATGTGATGCGTTCAGTTGAAAAGTACCGTCAACAGGGGCGAAACTACTGGGGGGATATGGGGGGTGCTGCACCCCCCCAATCTTCAAAAAAGCAGATTTTGTCGGGGAAATTTATGGCTGCCAGTGTATCTGTCGGGCAAATCTGGAAATTTTCTTTAGGTCGCACTTTTATTGCTACTTTTTGCCCTAGGTTGGTTTTTTTAATTCATGGTCTTTTCCCCCAACTTTTTTTTCAATCTCCTCCCAGTTGGGAAAACAAAACAGAAACGTGGCAAGGAACATCAACATATATACATTTCTGTCTTTCGTCCGTCCACCGATCAGCGCTTTCGTCTGGAGCTCAACGCGCACATGTTTATCTTCGCCTCGAGATGAAGTCTGAAGTATTGATCGACAGCAAAAGTATAGACGGAAAGTAAAGTGTGTTTGATGCAAGAAGGAAATGAATACTGTGTATACCCCTCCCCCTACTTTTTGCAAAACAAGTGAGCTTTTTTCAAACTCTTTTGTTGTGATTTCTAAAATTTCCCTTGAAAAGCCCCCCCCCCTAACGCTCCATCCTGCCTCTGAGCCCATAGAACACTAACAGTTTTAGAAGCATCATGAATCAAAGCATGGAGGATATACCATCTCGGAATACGTTGTTGAGAAAATCAATTAATATTTTCTTTTCCAAATGTATGAAACTTTCATTCATGAAATCAAACATGTTTTAGAGATTTAGGTCAGGATATTTGAAGAAGACATCATTTGGGTTTTTAAACATTTCATAACATCAACAGGAGCATAATAAAACTATTTACAATAAACATGATCCAACGTGAACACCTTTTCATTACAACGTGGCGTGAACAACTGACTAATGCAACTTCGAGGTCTACGAAAGAGTGAAGGATTAACCGCGTGCTGCTCCTTCACAACAATACATCCATAAGGAGTTATGCCCCAAAATTCTCTTAAGGTTTTACACTTACGGTTCGAAAGTATTGCACCCTTCGCTAGAAAATGGTCATACAGACGCCAAAGTTTTTTAACCAAAAAAATTTGAATAACCATAACAAGTAACAGGAAGTTTTGATCAGTTCAAGCGGGAAATAATATAAAATTTATCAAGAAATTGTAGTTAAGATATGAATTGCAAAAATCTTTCGAGTTTATTCTATTTCTGAACAATATCCATGATTACGAAAACATGAAAATTGAGCTTTGATGATAGGTATACCTGTAAAATACCTCCAATAAAAAACTTTTCTTTGCTTGAGGGATTTTGTTATGGTGAATTTAGATATACGTACTTTGTGCTTGGGTGTCTAAAAATATTGAAATTGCTTCCGGAGCAACCGAAAAATGAAAATGAAACTCAGAGAATGCAACTGAAGCTCTTTTTTCTTGAAACATTGTGATCTGCGTAGCTGTTTCTAAATTCCGAAATTCCTAAGCTGTGTTTTGGTGTTCCACTTTGATAAAATTTCTTTTATAGAAAAGACAGGCCTTACAAATGCTTGCTTTTCGGAAACAAATGTTTATAGCCAACACCAGAAAAACTAGAGGCATATTTTTTGACTTAAAACAAACAGCCTGAGTCTAAAGACCCTCTCTCGGGCTTCCCGATGATTTCAGCCCTTGAGGCGATGTGCTCTAAAAATGAAGTTCATGTAGGACACGCCCTTTCATCAACCATGCCACGCCGTTTCGCAGGGCAACTTAGCTTCATACCCCCTAATGAAAATAGTGAAGTTTCGCCCCTGACCGTCAATCCTCATAAACGTGAAAAAAATGAAATTTAGGGACGAAAATGATATTTTTTAAAATTATGAGGATTGATGCCCCTCTATTAGGTAGGATACATGGTAGGGTACTTGCACTTTTGTGATGTGTTCAGCGGAAAAGTGATATCAATCCTCATAAACGTGAAACAAAACGAAATTTAGGGACGAAAATGATTTTTTTTTAATTATGAGGATTGATGCCGCTTTCCCCGGATGCATGATAGGATACATCCACTTACCTGATGTGTTCAGTTGAAAAGTAACATCAATCCTCATAAACATTAAAAAAATGAAATTTAGGGACGAAATTAATTTTTTTAAATTATGAGGATTGATGCCCCTCTCCTAGGATACCTGGTAGGGTACATGCTTTTTTGTGATGTGTTCAATCAAAAAGTAATATCAATCCTCATAAACATTAAAAAAATGAAATTTAGGGTCAAAAGTGACTTTTTAAAAATTATGAGGATTGATGCTGCTTTCCCCGGGATACATGATAGGGTACATGTACTTATCTGATGTGTTCAGTTGAAAAGTAACATCAATCCTCATAAACATTAAAAAAATGAAATTTAGGGACGAAACTAATATTTTTTAAAATAAAGAGAATTGATGCCGCTCTCCTTGGGTTACATGATAGGGTACATGCACTTATCTGATGTGTTCAGTTGAAAAGTAACATCAGTCCTCATAAACATTAAAACAATAAAGTTTAGGGACGAAATTAATTTTTTTAAATTATGAGGATTGATGGCGCTCTCCTTGGGATACATGGTAGGGTACATGCACTTTTGTGATGTGTTCAGTTGAAAAGTAACATCAGTCCTCATAAACATTAAAAAAATGAAATTTAGGGTCAAAAGTGACTTTTTAAAAATTATGAGGATTGATGCCGCTTTCCCGGGATACATGATAGGGTACATGTACTTATCTGATGTGTTCAGTTGAAAAGAAACATCAATCCTCATAAACATTAAAAAAAATGAAATTTAGGGACGAAATTAATTTTTTTAATTTATGAGGATTGATGCCCCTCTCCTAGGATACATGGTAGGGTATATGCACTTTTGTGATGTGTTCAGTTGAAAAGTAACATCAATCCCCATAAACATTAAACAAAAGAAATTTAGGGATGAAATTAATTTTTTTAAATTATGAGGATTGATGCCGCTCTCCTTGGGATACATGATAGGGTACATGCACTTATCTGATGTGTTCAGTTGAAAAGTACCATCAATCCTCATAAACGTGAAAAAATGAAATTTAGGGACAAAAATGATATTTTTTAAAATTATGAGGATTGATGCCCCTCTCCTAGGATACATGGTAGGGTACATGCACTTTTGTGATGTCTTCAATCAAAAAGTAATATCAATCCTCATAAACATTAAAAAAATGAAATTTAGGGTCAAAAGTGACTTTTTAAAAATTATGAGGATTGATGCCGCTTTCCCCGGGATACATGATAGGGTACATGCACTTATCTGATGTGTTCAGTTGAAAAGTAACATCAATCCTGATAAACATTAAAACAATGAAATTTAGGGACGGAATTAATTTTTTTAAATTATGAGGATTGATGCCCCTCTCCTAGGATACCTGGTAGGGTAAATGCACTTTTGTGATGTGTTCAGCGGAAAAGCAACATCCATCCTCATAAACATGAAAAAATGAAATTTAGGGACGAGAATGACTTTTTAAAATTATGAGGATTGATGCCGCTTTCCATGGGAAACATGGTAGGGTACATGCACTTTTGTGATGTGCTCAGTCGAAAAGTAATATCAATTCTCATAAACATTAACAAATTGAATTTAGGGAAGAAATTATTTTTTTAAATTATGAGGATTGATGCCCCTCTCCTAGGATACATGGTAGGGTACATGCACTTATCTGATGTGCTCAGTCGAAAAGTAATATCAATTCTCATAAACATTAACAAATTGAATTTAGGGACGAAATGATTTTTTAAAAATATGAGGATTGATGCCGCTCTCCTTGGGATACATGGTAGGGTACATGCTCTTTGCTGATGTGTTCAGTTGAAAAGTAACATCAATCCTCATAAAAATTCAAAAAATGAAATTTAGGGACGAAATTAATTTTTTTAAATTATGAGGATTGATGCCCCTCTCCTACGATACCTGGTAGGGTACATGCACTTTTGTGATGTGTTCAGTCGAAAAGTACCATCAATCCTCATAAACGTGAAAAAATGAAATTTAGGAACGAAAATGACATTTTTTGTAAATTATGAGGATTGATGCCCCTCTACTAGGTAGGATACATGGTAGGGTACATGCACTTTTGTGATGTGTTCAGTCGAAAAGCAACATCAATCCTCATAAAGGTGAAAAAATGAAATTTAGGGACGAAAATGATATTTTTTAAAACTATGAGGATTGTTGCCGCTGTCCTTGGGATACATGGTAGGATACATGCAGTAAAGTGATGTGTTCAGTCAAAAAGTAACATCAATCCTCATAAACGTGAGAAAATGAAATTTAGGGAGGAAAATGACTTTAAAATTATAAGGAATGATGCCGCTTTTCTTGGGATACATGGTAGGGTAAACGCACTAATGTGATGTGTTCAGTCGAAAAGTAACATCAATCCTCATAAACGTGAAAAAAATGATATTTAGGGACCAAAATTATATTTTTTAAAACTATGAGGATTAATGCCGTTGTCCTTGGGATACATAGTAGGATACATGCAGTAAAGTGATGTGTTCAGTCAAAAAGTAAGATCAATCCTCATAAACGTGAAAAAAAATGAAATTTAGGGACAAAATGATTTTTTTTTAATTATGAGGATTGATGCTGCTCTCCTTGGGATACATGGTAGGATACATCCACTATTGTCATGTGTGAAGTCGAAAAGTAACATAAATCCTCATAAACATTAAAAAAATGAAATTCAGGGAAGAAATTAATTTTTTCAAAATTATGAGGATAGATGCCGTTCTACTAGGTAGAATACATGGTAGGGTACATGCACTTTTGTGATGTGTTCAGTCGAAAAGCAACATCAATCCTCATAAAGGTGAAAAAATGAAATTTAGGGACGAAAATGATATTTTTTAAAACTATGAGGATTGTTGCCGCTGTCCTTGGGATACATGGTAGGATACATGCAGTAAAGTGATGTGTTCAGTCAAAAAGTAACATCAATCCTCATAAACGTGAGAAAATGAAATTTAGGGAGGAAAATGACTTTAAAATTATAAGGAATGATGCCGCTTTTCTTGGGATACATGGTAGGGTAAACGCACTAATGTGATGTGTTCAGTCGAAAAGTAACATCAATCCTCATAAACGTGAAAAAAATGATATTTAGGGACGAAAATTATATTTTTTAAAACTATGAGGATTAATGCCGTTGTCCTTGGGATACATAGTAGGATACATGCAGTAAAGTGATGTGTTCAGTCAAAAAGTAAGATCAATCCTCATGAACGTGAAAAAAAATGAAATTTAGGGACAAAATGATTTTTTTTTAATTATGAGGATTGATGCTGCTCTCCTTGGGATACATGGTAGGATACATCCACTATTGTCATGTGTTCAGTCGAAAAGCAACATCAATCCTCATAAACGTGAACAAAAGAAATTTAGGGACGAAAATGATATTTTTTAAAATTATGAGGATTGATGTTGCTCTTCTTGGGATACATGGTAGGGTACATCCACTATTGTCGTGTGTTAAGTCGAAAAGTAACATCAATCCTCATAAACGTGAAAAAAATGAAATTTAGGGACGAAATTATTTTTTTTTTCAATTATGAGGATTGATGCCGCTCTCATTAGGATACAACGTAGGATACATGCGCTAATGTGAGGTGTTTAGCCGAAAAGTAATATGAATCATCATAAACGTGAAAAAAATGATATTTAGGAACGAAAATTATATTTTTTAAAACTATGAGGATTGTTACCGCTGTCCTTGGGATACATGGTAGGATACATGCAGTAAAGTGATGTGTACAGTCAAAAAGTAACATCAAACCTCATAAACGTGAAGAAGATGAAATTTAGCGACAAAAATTACTTTTTTTTAAATTATGAGGATTGATGCCGCTCTACTTGGGATACATGCTAGGGTACATACACTTATGTGATGTGTTCAGTCAGAAAGTAACATCAATCCTCATAAACATTAAAAAAATCAAATTTAGGGACGAAATTAATTTTTTAAAATTATGAGGATTGATGCTGCTCTCCTAGGATACATGGTAGGGTACAGGCACTAATGTGATGTGTTAAGTCGAAAAGTAACATCAATCCTCATAAACATTAAAAAAAAATTTAGGGACTAAATTAGTTTTTTTAAAATTATGAGGATTGATGAAATTTTTGGACGAAATTAATTTTTTTAAATAATGAGGATTGATGCCGCTCCTCAAAATAACATCCATCCTCATCATCATCATCAAAATTACATTTAACGACCCATTGTCAATACAAATGTCTAGGCATCTATCGTTTGCTGAAATGGTTTCTACATAGACTGTGAAAGGATTCTGACTTACACTGATTAACTATGTTATCAGGCAAGCTATTCCAAATGGGTATGATGGAAAAGAAGAATAAAAATTTAATAGCATCAACTTTTCCAAATTTTGGCATAATCTTTTTTGAGTGTGACCTTCTTGTCATTCTAAAAGCTGCCAATGAAAAAAAGTCAAGGGGTTTCAAAGCAACCTGGTTTCTAAACATTTTATGAACGTATTTTAACTGAAATATTGATCTACGCAGTTCGAGTGAGTCCCATTTTAACCCATTCATTCCCGTTGACGCCAAATGGCGTCAAAGAGTGTTTGGCACATTTCCCCAAAAACGTCAAATGACGTTATTATATCTTATGTTGGCCCGCAAGTAAGTGTAAAGATCGGGAAAGAAACTCTTTGTATATCTCTTGAACATAACATCAACCTTTACTCGGCTAGTCCAATATACAATAATAGATACTCTAAAACAATGGTGTCCATAGGGAGTCCATAACATCTCTCCTCTTTTTCGGAAATCAAAATTACTAACATCGGTTATATATTCAGCAGTTTATTAATAAAGTAGTTTTCAATGTGTGATAACTTGACCATAGTACATAGGCATCATGCGTGGTCTCCTTGGATATCGACGTACAATATCGGCTTCAGGTTCAGTGTCTGTTTGAATTGTATCATCATCATCATCAGTCTCTGATTCGATTTTTGATTCAAAGGAGTTATAAAATTTTTTTAAAAATGAAATGTTTCGAGTTATCCTATGGTCAGATCTTTCAGCGATTACTTTAGTTCCTCTGATGTCAATGACGCGATATGGCTTCGGATCGAATTTACTTGTCAGTTTGTTCTTTCTCTCTTGTTTGACGAGTACAAGATCTCCTTCTTTGATGTTGGATGGTTTTGTGTGCTGACGTTTGTCATAGTAGACTTTGGCTTTTGTCTTGCTATCTCTATCGTTTCGTTTGACAAGCTTGTGTTTGTTGGATGGTTTCGATGTGATTCCTATGGCAGGAATTTTCGTTCTGATCACACGATTGAACAGAAGTTCAGCGGGTGCAACTTGAGTTGTGCAGTGTGGTGTTGACCTATAGTTTAACAGAAATAAGTGCAGTTCCTTTCTCCAATTGTTTCCTTCAATTTTAGACGTTTGAAGTAGTTTCTTGAGAGGTCGATTAAAAGATTCTACTTCTGTATTCTGTCTAGGCCATAGTGGTGTTCCTGGTTTGAATTCAATTCCCCATGTTTTAATGTATGTTTCCATTTCAATTCCGTTAAATGGTGGACCATTGTCACATATAAACTTGACTGGAATCCCGTGTGTTCCAAAAATACGATCAAGTTTTGGAATGATGCTTCCTGCTGCCGTTGATTTAACAATTTCGACTTCAGGAAAACGGCTGTATGTGTCAATGACAGACAGCAAGTATTCTCCGGATGGTACTGGTCCAAAGAAATCCGCTTTGACCGTGTGCCATGGTGCTGGTGGTAGGTCTGTTGACTGCATCGGTTCCTTGCTGTTTTCATGTCCCGTTGCTTGGCAAGCAGTGCATTGATCTACGAATGCTTTCACTGTTTTATCGATATATGGGAACCATACTTTCTCACGCAGTAACATTTTGGTCTTAGTTGTCCCTGAATGTCCTGGTTTATGAGCAAGTTCTATAGCTTTGCGGCGTAGTGTCTGTGGTATGACGATTCTTGTGCTCTTTAGAATTATGTTTCCTGTGACAGTGAGATCTTGTTTGATGCTGCAAAGAACTTTGAGATCTCGTCTATTGATGGTAGGATCTTGGATTTTATCCATTTCATGCCATCGATTTCTGAGAATCAGGTCAATTGCAACTTGGAGGGTTTTATCCTTTTCCGTCTCCTCCTCAATTTCTTTCAATGTCATGGCTTTTGGAATGGCATTTTTGGTGATGAAGTTTACATATTCTTCGGCAATTGTGTCTTGCTCTGAGCGATGCGATGCTGGATGTCTTGATAGGTAGTCTGACGGATTATCTGATCCTTTCTTGAACTTTACGGTAAAGCTGTAGTTTTGCAGTCGCAATTGCCATCTCTCGATACGAGCGGGTGGTTTGGCAACTGGATTGTTGAAGATTGTTTCGAGTGCCTTGTGATCTGTAAAGACATCGAAGTTTCCTGCTCCATATAGGAACAGATGTAGACGTTCAATTCCCCATACTAGTCCTAGTGCTTCTCGTTCAGTCTGAGAATAACGCTGTTCGACAGGTGTAAACGATCTTGATACATATGCTACGATTTTGTGATCTGTCGCTTCCGGTGTCGATGTTTGAGACAGTATTGCACTAATTCCATATGGACTGGCATCTGTAGTGACTGCTATGTGTTTGGCAATATCAAAGTAGGCCATAACTGGATCCGATAATAGAGCTTTCTTTATTTTCTCGAATGCTTATTGTTGGCTTTTTCCCCATTGAAATTGTGCATTTTTCTGTGTCAACCTTCTCAGGGGCTCTGTGATTGATGCATAGTCTTGAATAAATTTTGCGCAGTATTGAGACATTCCTAGTAGACTACGGACTTCACTAACATTCTTTGGTGGTTGTGTATTGGCAAAATCTTGTACAAGACTTGGGTCAGGGCTAACTCCTTCCTTGCTGAAGACTAGGCCGTAGAATTGAAGACGTGTTTTGTTGAAACGGCATTTCCCTTCATTGAGAGTAATTCCCTTTTCTTCAAATCTTTGCAATACTTTCTCTAATGCAATATTGTGCTCCTCAAGGGTCTTTCCCCAGATAATTACATCATCAGACATGTTTTTGGCATTGCTGATATCTTGAATAGTCTGAGAAATGGTGTTTTGGAAAATTTCTGCTGCTGAGTTTACTCCAAAGCAAAGTCTTTTGTATCTCCTGAGTCCCTTGTGTGTTGTGAATGTTGTTAGATTTCTTGACTCTTCTGCCAGTGTCAGCTGATGGTATCCTTGTTTCAAATCAAGTTTAGAAAAATGACACGCACCGTTTAAATCAGCAATCAGTTCATCTGTCGTTGGCATAGGGTGTCTTGTGCGTAAAATTGAGGTGTTGGGTAAACGCATGTCCACGCAAATTCTTATTTCTTCGCTGTTCTTCTTCGGGGTAATTACCAAAGGACTTACCCATTGTGTGGCTCCTTCCACTTTTTCGATTATGTCATCTTCCTTGAGTCGCTTTAGTTCTTCCTCGACTTTCTTTCGTATGTGGAAAGGGATACGACGTTGTGCTTGGATGACTGGTTTGATTGCAGGATTTGTGTGTAGTTTAACTTCAAAGTTTTTCAAATTTCCGACACCTTTAAAAACCTTCTTGTGTTGCTTCAACAAGTGATTGACGTAACTTGGTGAATTTACCGTGGGCTGGGCTGAATGTGTTTGTGTGGCTGTTTTTGTTTCTTGCTGTACGCTGTGTATGTTTATTTTGATAAGGTGCAAATCTTGAGCCGTTTGAGAACTGAGCAAATTCCCTTTTACGTTCTTTGCAACATGGAATCGTGCAAGAGAAATCTTTTTACTTGTTTGAACAGTTTCTTCGAAAGTACCTAATAGCTGGAGTGGTGCTTTTGATCCGTAGGCAAAGATTTTGGTGTTTGACTTCGTGATGGTGACTGGTTTCCCTGTGGCATTAATTCTGTCAAATGACTTTTCATCCAGAATGTTGACACTCGCCCCTGTGTCGATGAGAAACCAAACTTCCTGTCCATTGATTTTGAGCTTAGTCTCCAATTTCTTTGTGTTTTCGTTCGATTTATCCATACAGTAAACATATTCCTCTGAGCTGTCATCTGAGCTGGTATTGTCTTGTACTATGTTTACTTTCTCGCGGTTTTGTTGGCTTTTCTGACGTTGTCTGCAACAGCGAGTGAAGTGATTTTTTCTTGCAGTAACTGCACACTTTTCCCTTGGCAGGGCAGGGTTTATTTCGATGAGGGTAATCGAATCCACAGTTGTAACAAATAGCTGGTTTCCGTGAAGGTGGATTTGCAGAATTGTGTTTTTGATGTGTTTTTCCTTTCCCACTCGGTCTGTCCCGTTTGAGCTCGATTTTCATGGCTTGCAATTTTTCTGTTGGCTCTGTGGTTTGTCTCTCTATTTCTTTTGCCTGTTCTTTACTGATTTCATCTGTTTTGCCTTTCACCAAAATGTCTTGTAATGTGACCTCCTTTGTTTTCAGGGCGTACTTCCGCAATGAGGAACTCGAGCAACCTTGAATAATTTGCTGTTTTATTTCTCTATCCATTGAATCTGTCGGAAATAAACATGTTTGAGCTAGTTTCCTCAAGCGAGTGTGAAAAGTCTCCAAAGTTTCTTGGGGTTGTTGCTTTGCTTGGCGGAAACGAAATATTTCAAAATCTGTGTTTTGTGCTGGAGCAAAATATTCTGTGAGACTTTTGATTGCCGCGTCCACATCATCGTCTCTTCCCGTATCGGTGAGTGTTTCGAAAATGTCCTGGAGTTCAGGGCCTGCTTGGTAGAGTAGCAATGCTCGCTGCTGTGTTTTATTCGAGATGTTGGCTGCTTTGAGGAATGTTTGAAATCGTTTGATCCATGTTTTCCAACGTGCAGCAAGGTTACTTTGATCGCTATGGGGATCGAAACACGGTAGTGGTGTCAAGTCAGGTCAAGTTTTGCAGGCATATTCCTTGCAAGTCTTGATTATTCACTTTTTCTCGTCGCCACTTTATTATATCTTATGTTGGCCCGCAAGTAAGTGTAAAGATCGGGAAAGAAACTCTTTGTATATCTCTTGAACATAACATCAACCTTCACTCGGCTAGTCCGATATACAATAATAGATACTCTAAAACAATGGTGTCCATAGGGAGTCCATAACAGACGTCGCAAGCTTTTTTGCATTTTTCGCCACGGACGTCGTCTGACGTCGTGAATTCTTGTTGCCTATTGGCTAGCTTACACTTAAGCTATTGTTCCTTAACAAAAACGAAACCATACAGAAATAATTAAACGTTGTTTATATGCAAAAATATGCATATGGTCCCATACTATATACGTTACAACGCGTCGGCCTTGAAATCCTGCGGCCGTTTGCCAACAATGGTAGGCCTACTTCCCGTTGTGTTTGGAGTAGCCATAAAGAGGAGCATTTTTACCCAATTTACCAACGAAGTACTTGAATTACAATCTGATGTTGATATTTCTGATGTTTTGGAGAGTAGCTCTCCAGAATCAGAAGGTGATGAAGGCGCAACCGAGTCAAATTTGAATTGCGACCTTCGTGTCGAGCGATCAAGCTTTTGAGGGAAGGAATGCATAGGCCCGACAGTTCTTTGGCACAGTGAAAGACAAAGTTTGACTTTTCAAAACTCTCTTCTGGTAGTTATTTTTGAAAAACTTGCTAAAGAAGCAAATCTGTGTGCAGAACAGAAAACAGAGACACACTGGATCCAACTTGGAATGAAACTAATCCGTTTGAAATCAGAACGCTGGTAAAAGATGGCGTCTAATCAGATTCCCGAAGTGTGAATAGTTGCATCTGCTTAGCGAAAAAAGAAAGACCGCTTGCCACTATTTGTTGTCTCAAAAAATATTGACTATTTGCAGGACCTTACCTTTACAATTACGCATTAAAGGATGATTTCACGAATGAAGTTCTTGTGGTTACGAATTGTAAAGCAAAGCAAGTGAGGACTGCGATCAACTTGTAACACAACACCTTGTTATACTTTACCCAACAGCTTGTTATTACTAAACGGTTGTGGATGTACCTAATGTTTTTTTAGTTCGACCTAATGTTTTTCAATTATTATACTTGCTTCAAGGCGTCAGCGAACCAGAAGAAACTAAACAGCAGTGGAAAGTTGTAAAAGCTTTCATTCAAAAACACCATATTGAAACCTCACAAGGAAAGCCAGACTCTTGCAAGCGTAGAGCATTTAAAGCAAGATAGAGTGACCATGGACACTGGAAAAAGAACCTAACTATATCAGAAACGAGAAATTGCTCATTGAATAAGAAGTTTCAAGTTATTAACGAAGGATGTAGCTTGGAGTTACAATCAGCTTTTTCATTGACTGCTTTTAGGCCTTACCATGAAGAAAAACAATTAATATTGGTATTATCTGTCAAGAAATTAGCTAAAATTTGGTATAATTATAATCCTTAATCCTGTATCTCTTTCTTTTCTCTAGAATGTTTGTTAAAAGAAGTTATGGTTTTTGAGATAAATGAGTTTTTCTATGGTCAGCCCTTATTTTCTAAACTTCATAAAATTGTCTTGGGGATCAGAGCAAAAAACACGAAATAGAGGCTGGGGCTAAATGCAAAATAGCTTGATAACAGCTGGGAGTGAATGGGTTAAATGTAACAATAATTCTGTTACACTTGACCGCTGACGATAATCACCCATTACAAAACTGGCTCTATTTTCTTGTACCATTTCAATTCTATGCTTCAATTCAGCTGTGTGTGGGGACCAAACCTCGCAAGCGTATTCCAAATGGGGTCGCACAAGCGCAAAATAAAGTTTTTCTCTTATTTGCCGTGAACAAGTAGAAAAATTTCTCCGCAGTAATCCAAGGGATCTGTTTGCCTTCCTGTAATGTTTGCCTTATCTTATTCAAACGTCTTATTCAATTGTCTTACTCAAACGCATATTGTTACAAATATATACACCCAGATACTTGTAAGACTGTACTTTTTCAACCAGGTCAACTGAAATATAATATTCACTTGCGATAATATTCTTTTTCAGTGTGACAGACATAGAAAACATTTTGTAACATTGAAATCCATGTCCCAATCACAGCTCCATCTATAAAGCCTATCTAGGTCATTTTGCAAAGCAAAAGCATCTTCTGAAGATTTTATTTCGCGGTAAAGTGCACAATCATCAGCAAATAGATTGATCTTAGAATCAACATCAGTGACAATGTCATTTATATATAGAAGAAAAGGAACAGGACCAAGGACAGAGCCTTGAGGAACACCGGAAAAACATCACAAGATTTCGATTCTTCGCCATCCATCACAACTTTTTGCGTTCTACCAAAAAGGAAGTCTTTAATCCACGATAGGTTTTCACCGCGTATACCATATCTTTGTAATTTAAACAATAATTTCTTGGGAGAGACCTTATCAAAAGCTTTAGAGAAGTCGAGAAAAATAACATCAGTTTGGCCCTTTGAATTTATGGATTCAGCCAGACTATGGACAAGAGTTAGTAGCTGGGAGGTACACAAATATTTCTTACGAAAACCGTGTTGCCTGTTTGTAATAATTTGATGATTTTCCAAATGGGCATACAAGGCAGATTTGATTATATGCTCTAAGAGCTTGCAGGGTATAGATGTTAACGAGACAGGCCTGTAATTTTTGGGATTTGGCTCCTTTTTTAAATAATGGAGTGATTGTTGCTTTCTTTCAGTCTCTAGGCACCTCAGATTTTCTCAAAGAAGATTCAAAAATAAGTTTTAAACACCGACTTGCTTCTTCTGGAATTAGCTTCAATAGTTTAGGACTAATATGATCTGGACCTGGTGCCTTACTTGCATCGAGACCATTACTTTGACACCCGAGCAAGATATATCAATCGCTTGCATATCAGGAAAGTTCAGACCAACTTGACCAGCAATGACAGTTTCACTCAGGGGTTATTATCTAGGCTAAAGGCCTCATAGAATGTTGTATTCAAGGTATCAAGAATGTCTTTCGTTTTAGTAAAAGTTTGGCCGTTAATCGATGTACTAGAAAATCGTTTTGCTTTGATTTACTTCCAAAACTTTTTCTGATTTTGATCTGCACTATTCATTATATAGTTGTTAACGTAATCATCATGAGCTTTCTTTATAATATGTTTCACTTTCTTTCTTTGAGCTTTAAACTTAACAGAATCAAGGTAGTTGCCAGACCTTTTTGCTCGTTTAAAGAGCCTCTCCTTTTTACGAATCTCCCTGCGAACGCGAACATTTAGGCAAGGTAAATTGGAATTAGTCTTGGCATATTTAAATGGCTCGAAGTCTTCAATCAATTTATGTAAGGTATTTTTAAAATAGGACCATAAGTTATCCACACAATCGTACGTCTGCCTAGAGATCATTTCAGAATAAGCATCGTTTATGCCTTGTTTCAAGCTTGCGAGGTCTGCTTTATGATAAAGATATATTTTTCTTGCACAAGACACCAACCTCTCAGCCTTAACAAAGAAATTAAACATTATCATATCATGATCACTGACTCCAGGGCAAGATTTAATGTCTCCTACACTAAACTCCTTGTTTGTGACGATGAGGTCCAATGTATTTGATAGTCTAGTAGGAAAGCTAACTGACTTAAACCTATGTTGACTTAAACCAAACTCTGCCATAGTTTCAAGCAACAGCCGTGATTCTCCTGAATGTGCTGGGTGTTCTTTTAAATTATTTTTGGACCAATCAATATCCGGCAAATTAAAGTCCCCGCACAACAAAAGGTTTCCCCTATGAAGATTTGGTATCTTTAGTAAGCAATTCTTGAGCTCCTCTATGCATAGATTTGATGAGGGAGGACGATAAAATGCACCAATTATTGCAGGGATAGTATTTTCTGTCAATAATTTTACCACCACAAGTTCACAAATTGTCGATATATCTAATCGAACAGATTTTAAAGTTTTCTTAACAGCAACAAGCATACCCCCGCCATTTAAATCTCTGTCTTTACGATATACATCGAAATCACTCAGGCCTAATTCTGCATCCTGTACACTGTTGTCTATTTTAGTTGCGCATGCTATTACAATATCGATATTGTTATCTATAATAAATTGTTTTAACTCCAAATGCTTAGCGAGAAAGTGATTTACATTGGCGGTTAGGACCTTCAGGGGACCCATAGGAGTGGTGCTCACATCTGTCTTATGTGAATTAGCTAAAGAGACTGGACTAGAACATGTAACAGGCTCACCTAAAGGATCTGAAATCGGAGAAAAGTAATTGTTGGACTCAAAAGTAAGTGTGGGCGAAAAAAGTGTTTGAGAAAGATTAGAGCTGTCACAGCGTTCGCAAATCCATGAAACTCTTGAATCTTCAAAGTGGGAAACTGTACTATTTATTCGCGCATAAGTGATGTGAAACCAAGCATTGCAAACATCGCAACAAATAACTCTTTCATTTACACGTTCGCACGCATTACATAATCTGCAAGTATGCCTGAGGGACATGTTTGCCCCAGGATTTGGATGAATATCGCCTGAGATCAATAAAAGTAACAGGATTATTTGCTTGTGTTTCCTTGCCAGGGAAACAAAAGGTAAATGAAAGTGTGAAGAGAGAGAGAAATAACAATTTACCCGATAAGGTTCATTACAATAATCTACATTGAAATTAATGAAGGTTTGAAAAGAATAATGCCAATCAATGGACGCATGACTGAACTGTATGAAAAGAGCTTTGAGTAGAATTATCAATAACAGCTTTAGCTTGTAAACATGGTTCAAATTGGAAGTTGGGCCAATTTTAATTTTGAATTTATTAATCCTTTTTGCCAAAATAGAAAAAAAGGTACTCAACAAAAAACTTACATTTCCGTGAAGTCTATGTTCAGAAACCATTTCAGCAATAATAAGAAGGTAACAAAACACAACTAGAATCAAAACTTTCCATGGCTGCTCTCAAAAATGTGATAAAAGGCACTCAAAACCTTGACAACATGCCCAATTTTCCCTAGGATAACGTGTCCACTAATTCCTTGAAGGAACTTGGGAATTTCAGTGAACCATTTTGCATCTTGACGCCAACACAGCAGTTTATATCAACAAATTTTATCAGGATTTCTTTCTCCAACTGCTCTCACTGCTTTATAAAAGCTTTGATTTTCTTGGGTTAAATTGACACTGATGGATAGCTTGCCCTTCTTTCTGTTTGAGTAAACTAGGCATCTGTTTTTCCAAGAACTAAACCAAACGATCACCTGTACCTTGCCTTCGTTCACCTTACCGATGCGATGAGCTCGCTCAATTGCATCTTCGGGAAGGGATACTGCCAATTCTTCGGCAAAATATTACAAAGCCCATTGCTCCACAGTTTTTTCATGGAAGCAGGATTTCGAATCACCAAAGATGCGAAGATCTAAGCGTCTTATGTACTGTGCCAGATCATTGACTTCGCCATGAACCCTTTCAACTTTCTCTTCCACAAGAACAACTTTTTCTCTGAAGATATGCATGGAACTTTCAATGTCACTTTTCGTCGGGAGAGCGTCTAGCTTGCTGTTAATGGGGGCCAGGAGGGGCTCAATAATCTTTTCTATGTGTTTAGTATCAAAAAAGTTCAGTTCAATAAATGGTCTGAGTTTACATAAATGAGTTTACATATGTGTTAGAAGGAGAGCGAAGCCAAAACACGTCCTACTCTGAAAACAACATTCGAAGAGGATAAACTTGAAAAAAATGAAATTTAGGGACAAAATTAATTTTTTTAATTTATGAGGATTGATGAAATTTAGGAACGAAATTAACTTTTTTAAAATTATGAGGATTGATGCCGCTCTCCCTGGGATACATGGTGAGGTACATGCACTTATATGATGTGTTCAGTCGAAAAGTAACATCAATCCTCATAAACGTGAAAAAAATGAAATTTAGGGACGAATATGATATTTTTTAAAATTATGAGGATACACCAATTGCATATCCGTGGCCTCATATCCACGCAGAGGACTGGGCCGAGTTTTTGGATGAAAAATTTCACCCACAACAAGCGTACCGTTGTGTTAGGAGTGTTTTGTTGATGGTGATCGCTGGTGGCTGGGAGATTTCTCGAGTCCTGATTGTTCTATTTTCGTTGTTTATCTCAGTAGTGCAGTCTGTAATAAGGGGAGGATAAATTTTCAAAGCTCCAGCAAATACCTGTTGTAACTCTAGTTGTCTGTCTAGCAACACGAAAGATGGTGAATGGAAATTGTGCAGTTATTGGTTGTACGAACAGTCGATACAAACTCAAAAATTGGGAGAAAAGTAGCTGCGATGAACACTCAGGACAACCACACAAAGATTGTCCTTGTGCTTGCCCATTTACACTAAATGTTTTTCCGAGCATTAAGCTAAATTTGGAGAAGAGAAAGGAGTGGACAAGACTAATGCGCCGAACAAGAAAGGGGAACAAAGAGTGGACTCCTGGCCAGAGCGACACCTTAGTGAGAAGAGCTGTGGAGCCTCAACCAAGTTCTTCAACTGCTTGTGTTGCCGATGATGATGATCACAATAGGCCAAGGTCAGACCACAAGATCTTCAATGTCCTAGAAAGTCCTTGCAATGAGGAGGGTTGCCAACCTTATGACTCAGGAACACCCTCGGTCAAGGAATTAATGGGAAAAATTTCAGCCATCACTAAAGAAAACAACAACCTCAAAGTGGCTGTTGATAAACTTTCTAGTGAGCTTGAATCTTGCACTTTGGAGAAAAGACAGGCCAAGTCACTGGGAATGTCAGCAGATTGCATTAAAATAGATAGAAAGATGAAGTTTTTCACTGGTATTCAGACTGTAAAGATGTTTCATGCACTGTTTCAGTTTTGAAGCCATATATGCCAAATTTGGTTCTTTAGAGAGTATCAAAAACCATATTTTCTCACAAAGCCAAAACACATGGACAGAAAAGAACAAAAACACATAAACTGACAAAGAAAGATCAATTTTTGCTTGTATTGATGCGTTTAAGGCTTGGCTCACTACTTGCTGCTCAAGAATATTTTGCACATGGATTCGATTTTTGAGCACTTTGTTAGGAGGTCCATTAATTTCATGGCTTCCAAGTGCAGTAATACAGACAAATTTGCCTCATGCTTTCAATGGAGCTCACAGCAAGACAAGATGCATCATTGATTGCACAGAGATAATTGAAAGACCAAAATCACTTGATGACCAGGCAGCAACTTGGTCAGATTATAAGAAACATAACACAATAAAATATTTGATTGGAATTACTCCATCTGGATTTATTTCCTTTGTCTCTAATGGTTATGGGGGAAGGGCTACTGACCAACACATATGAGAGACAGTGGATTTTATAATTTGCTAGAGTATGGCAGATCGAGGTTTTCAGATAAGAGATGATCTGCTTCATTTCTACTGTACTTTGTATGTCCCACCTGGAGCAAGGGTCAAGTCTCAGATGACAGAAAGGGAATGCAAAAAAACTAAAGAGATTGCCAACTTAAAGCCTAGCGCACACAGCAGATATTTGTCGCAAAAGACGAAGATTTTTGTCTTTTTCATAAAAACTGATTGCCCGCACACAGCACGATTTTTTTCGGATTAGTGCCTCGATTAAGTTTTGTGACCTCTTTTTCACATTGTTTGAACTTCTTGGCGTGTAAAATAAAATTCCAAACACGAATAAAATTGCTCAAGAAACTGACAAAGGTTATGAATTTGACAAAAAAGAAAGCACTGTTGGCTATTATCCTTTTAATAAGACGAAGAAGAAGGAGGCGAATTGCGAGACGAATGTGGGTGAAATCCTGGATTGAGCGTAGAAATGAGCTGGGAGCATATCAGAATCTTGTTCAGGAGTTAGCATCGGAGGATAAACCTATGTACCAACGCTATTTTCGTCTCAACGAAGACCTTTTCAAATCTCTTCTTGCCAAAGTAAGACCAATGATTCAAAGAAAAGACACTCACATGCGAAAATCAATTAGTGCAGCAGAAAGACTTGCAGTCACACTACGATACTTAGCAACAGGTGAGATTTCACAATAGTCTGCCAGCTTGATTCAAAGAGAAAATATAGGATACAAATGAGAAAAGTAAAAATATATTTGTGAATAATAAAAATAACTTTAAATATTCTAAATGTTTCTTCTACAGAGTTCGTAGCAATACTTAATAACAATAATGACAATACTTCTTACTAATTGATATCTTTCACAAACCATTTCACCTTTAATGCCAATCATAATGAGCATTTTGAATTGAGTATCATCAAAATGAATGCAATCATAAATCTGATAATCTTACATGGAGAAATTGAGGTAATCATATCATTTTAGATATTGATTGGTATAATAAGATGTTGCATATCTTTACAGGAGAGTCATTTCACAGCCTGGGATTTTCATATAGACTTGGAGAAAGAACAATTTCATCAATAGTGACAGAAACTTGTGATGCAATTTATCAGAATCTTAAGGATAGATATCTTAAGGTACATAACATTTTTTGTTTTCTACTTTTTGGTTTTCAATACAATATTTAATGTGCTAATTAAAACCAACTCACATAACATTGAAGAGTGCAGTGAAAGCAATATACTGTATGAATTTTAAAGATTAGAATTGTCCGTACGATGGCCCTTCACTCATATCTTGCTGGTCAAGTGACTGCCTGAAAGACTGCATTCTAGCATGTTGACCAGCATGATATGGGTTGTTGAATTCATTTGAGAAAGAGCCCATCTGTGCCTGAAAAAGAGCATTTTGAATGTTGTTCATTGCAACAAGTCTTGTTTTCTCATCCATCACAGACAAAGCATGTGTAACGTATTCCCCAAAGGCA
Organism: Rhopilema esculentum; assembly: GCF_057945365.1. Taxonomy (NCBI): domain Eukaryota; kingdom Metazoa; phylum Cnidaria; class Scyphozoa; order Rhizostomeae; family Rhizostomatidae; genus Rhopilema; species Rhopilema esculentum. Next base: position 389,739 of record NW_028300842.1, read on the forward strand.
GCTGAAGGGCTTGGCTTTGCATCCTTTTTTGCAGCTAAATTTTCATCTGCAGAGAAAGATGATGCAAGAGACTTCAGAATGGAGAGTTCTTCCTCTTCCTTTTTCTGCTTTGCAGTTTTGGATTTTTTAACAGCAGCCAGTGGCCTGCTTGTTGAAACTGGTGTCTCTGCAGCAGGGGCATCATTGTCGTCCAAGTCTCCATCACAGTCACTGTCACCAGTGTTAAGCTGTGGCTCAGATAAACTTTCAGTTGAAGACTAAAATTTAATATTTTTGTATTTTAGATTCCAAGCACATCTCATCAATGGAAAACAATCAGTGATGGTTTCTACAATTTATGGGACTATCCTTTTTGTGTTGGTGCATTAGATGGCAAACACATTGCAATCAAACAACCAAAAATGTCTGGATCAGAGTACTTCAACTACAAGGGATATTTCAGCATAGTCCTTCTAGCATTGGCAAGTTATGACTACAAGTTGATATTTGTTGATGTTGGTGCAAGTGGAAGAAATGGTGATGCTGGACTTTTTGAAACATCGCCTCTAAATCAACAGATGAAAGACAAATCAATTGCCTTTCCAGAAGCTGAGCAATTTGGGGAAACACGCATCAAATGTCATTATCATATCATTGGTGATGATGCATTTCCCTTGAGAAATGATATCATGAAACCATTCCCATTTAGACAACTGTTACATGAACAGCACATTTTCAACTACAGGCTTTCTAGAGCACGACGGGTTGTCGAAAACGCTTTTGGTATCATGGCTAATAGGTTCAGGGTGATGCTGACAAAGATTATGTTGGAGCCTGAAAAGGCTAAGCAAATTGTGCTGGCAATTTGTTGTCTGCACAACATGCTGATTGATGAGCAGCCTTCATATAAAAATGCATGTGACAGTGAAAGAGACAACCATGAGCTTTTTCAAGGCAGCTGGAGATTAGACAAATCTCTAACTGAGTTACAGAAATCAAAAAACAGAAACTGTTCATTAAGTGCTAAGGGTCAGCGTGAGCTTTTGAAACAATATTTTTGCTCAACATCTTGATCAGTATCATGGCAAGATAGTATGGTTGCAACAAAAAATAATGAACTCAACTAGCTAGTGTTGTATTGTACCTGCAAATTAGAAATAGACACTCTGTTGGATACATATGGGCTTAAAAATTGAAGGCGGTCTTCTATCCATTGAGTCTTCTTCGTCTTTTTTGGTCGTGCACTTCCACTGCTTGGGATTCTGCGGGAGCGTGCATATTGCGTGCGCAGAGATGCGATTCTTTTTTTTACTTGATTCACTAGAATGAATAAAACATGAATTCGTACAGCAATGTTTCACTTCAAATTGAGTAGGCCTAAGAAAAGAGGACTAGCCTAGCTAGCTAGTCAAAATTATTCACTCACCGTTTGAAGAAAGTTTAGTTGCAATTTCGTTCAGGGCTGCTAGCTTCTTGTTTCTGTCTGAATATTCTGGAGACGTAACCATATACAGACAAGCCTTTTCTTGCCACAGATCGACAAGCTGCTCCTCTTTGCTTGCTGTCCATATACCGACTTCGTCTTCTGTATTCTCCATGGCGTTCTCGATCTTTTTTCTTTTGGCGGGAAAGAAAGGCTCCACAGAATTCACGTGACCATATAATCCAAGTTTTATTGGTTTAAAAATTAAAAACTTGTCTTTCGACCCCGCACATTGCACGATTTTTGTCTTTCGTCGTAAAAGACAAAGACAAATATCAAACATTTTTGATCTCAAAGATAATCGTAAAAGACAAAAATCTTTGCGATTTTGCCCCGCACACTACAGATTTTCGTCTTTTGAGACAAAAATCTTCGTCTTTTGCGACAAAAATCTGCTGTGTGCGCTAGGCTTAAGAATCCATGTTGAGAAAGCAATCAACCGAATAAGAACTTTCAGGACTTTAAAGAACACTCTACCACTTACAGTACTTCCATTTGCTGATGATATTATGAGAACATGTGCTGCAATTTGTAATATTCAGCCACCTCTAATTAAAGCTTAATCAACATGATTAACAGTGGAAAGACTTAATTTTGTGTTTTTTAAGAATAATTAGCAACTAAATACTCATTTTGATTTGAATTTTAACTAGATTATAAATAAACTCATTTATTTTTGTAACACATATGGAATATATTTTGACAGATAGAACTCTTTCAGTAATAATTGTGTTTCACTCCAAAAACCCCTATTAAAATAAAGTTTTTCTGTGAAATTTCCATGTGAAGTCCAAACAAAAAAGTAGGTTCTTGTCATTTCTGTAGCAGCCATTTGTACTTGGCACTGGGTAAAGTACTTGTGCTTCCTGTTCAGCATGACTGTGGAGTCCTCATTCAGCATCGTATATGGCAAGCATACATTGGGATCAGTTGGGCTAGTATGGGAGATTGAAAAGGGGCAATTTACTTCAAGGCATCACTCTCCACAACAGTCACATACAATTATTCTATTAGGACTAGCTCCAACAAAGGGGACATCTTTCCATAGGAAAAGACCACAATCCAATATTTTTGCATTTTTGTGCTCTTTTGAGTATGTGGAAAAGAATGCTGCCACGGCTTCTGCTTCCATTGCTCGGCCATACTTATTGCAGGCAAATCCATGTTTAAATGTGTTTTCCCAGATACTTTATCTATGACTGAAATAAAATCTGTTTCCTCAAAATTTCTTTTATAAGTGACCATCCTACTCATTACATCATGAGCTTTTGAAGCTGTTATACAGTGCTTCCTAGCTGAAAACCAAAAAGCATTGTCACTTTGTCCTCTTGTTGCTTTTTCAATTTCCTCCTTATGGTCCGCAAAATATTCCAATTTGGAAATAAATTCATTTAAATTTTTTACGCTAGCTAGGACATCATCAAATGTTGAAAGCAAATTCCCTGTCATATTTGCATTGGCTAGTTTGTCTTCTTTAAGTTCTGAAGTGAAAATGATTGAATCTTTTTTCTCACAGACAGATCTCAAGGCTGTTGTAACATCAGCTAATGTCAGGGAAATTATTGGCTTATAATTTTTCTTTGGAGATGAATTTAGTTTCTTCAAAGTTTGCCCCCTTCTGCCAAAATTTCCCCGAACAAGCTTCAAGTCCTTGACTTTCACCGGTTTCACATCTTTAGCATTTGGAAGCCACTTACAGGATTTTGAAGTGGATGCTGGGTTGGAAAGTCCCATTCTCACAGCTGCCTCAATCCTGAATAATGCAGCTGCTACATGGTAACATGTTTGACCCATTCCAGCCATGAATGAGCAATGTGCAGCCATAATGCCCCCTGTAGCTTTCTCTAGACAAACCCACAACTTATGTGGCACGTCAGAAAGCTTTTGTGAGGGTCTACATGTTGTTTTTAGTAAACAAAGTGGGCTATCATCAGAAATTTTGTGGAAGCTGAGTGGCTTTAACCATCCTTCTTCGTAGTACCCTTTTGGCGTTTTATAGTCTGATTAATCCTTGCTTGAAAGCTCACTTGGATGAAAAGCCAAGAAGTGGAATATATTGGGGTACAGTGTGCTTGGCCAATCTTTCACCCCTTCCTTTTCACAAATCCACCCCTCATCTAGCTTCAAGGGATCTGGAATAACATGATTTCCAAGATCGTCCGAAACAAAAATATTGAGTTTGCTGCTATATTGTTTCCCAAGAGCAGCTTCAACTTCTTCAGCAGTTTGCTCAACCTGCACATTATTTTCGATAGCAACAAAGGCTCTTGCAACAAGCTCTTCCTTTTTTCCGCTGACTTTCAATCCACGAAGGCGGAGAAAGTTCTTCAGTTCTTCAACCTTCATCTTTGAAAGTAAATCAAAATCCAACGTCACTTCTGGAAACTGATGTGGGCCTAAACCTCCAATAAGAGTTAGGACAAGTAATTGCTAGAGTCTTGAAAAATTTTTGTTCCTGTTGCTGAGGTAAATTGTAGAAAATATAACAAAAACACGAAAAATTTCCCATCCACCAGCGATCACCATCAACAAAACACCCTGAACTCAAAGTCAAGCTTGTTGTGGGTGAAATTTTTCACCCAAAAACTCGGTCCAGTTCTCCGCGTTGATATGAGGCCGAGGATATGCAATTGGTGTATTGATGCCGCTCTCCTTGGGATACATGGTAGGGTACATGCACTTATGTGATGTGTTCAGTCGAAAAGTAACTTCAATCCTCATAAACGTGAAAAAAATGAAATTAAGGGACGAAAATGACTTTTTTCAAAATTATGAGGATTACTGCCGCTCTACTTGGGATACATGGTAGGGTACATGCATCAATCCTAATAAACGTGAAAAAAATTTTGTTTAGGGGGGATGGTTAATATTTTTATTGTCGTTTGTTTAATGAGCTGAAGATATTGAGCAATCATGTTTATCCTCGAATTATTTTTTTCTCTGTTCGAGTTGGGGCACATAAACATACTTAAAGTAATGGGAAACATAAATATACTTATACGGGTAGGGGCTCATAAATATATAGGAAAAATCAAAAAGACATTTTCAAAAGGCAACGTATGTTCTAGTAGGAATTAATTTATTAAGATTTAGTTAATTATTACCAAAATCATGATTTTTTGTGGTTATTTAATAAAACACCGAAAGAAGCAGCAGCGGGGGCTTTTTCGAGGAGGCCTGATCACAATTTGTTGATTTAACTTGGAGGCTTTTTTTGGGACTGTTAACTCTAGGATTTCCGGAATCAGACAATATCCCTTTTTAGATCAGTGCAGACTATATTGATCGGCAATGATGATCACCCCAGTCTTGGAGATGAATTTGACTCTGTTGTGGATACAAATACCACGGAAGGCGTGAATTGATAGTTAAACAATGTACGACATAATTTTAGATCACAACAGCCTGGGAGATGAATTTGACTCTGTTGTGAATAAAAATTCATTGGAAGGTGTGAATTGATAGTTGAACAGTGTACGACATAATTCCAGATTGACAATGGTTACTACTTTATAAGACGAGGGGACTTGGTAGAAGTCAGTATTTGAAAATATCTTTCTTTTATCCGACATGGAAGAGACTCAGTTATCAGGACCATCTGTAAGCAAGTATGTATATTTTAGCTTTGTTAGTTAGAACTTAGTTAATTTCTTTAAGAGAGATTTCAACAGTCGTACATTCTTCTTTGTTTTTTATAGCTCATAGCTTGCTTGAGATTATTATAAAGATTGAACAATCTTCTCTCACTCTTTAAAGTAATTCTCTTTGTTTTTGTTCTAGGTTAGAGGAGGCACTGAAGCCATACTGGGAAGATGGTATGACTGATCTCAGGTTGGAGGAGGGGAAAAGGATTGCTGCTGTTGCCCTCAAAGAAAACGAGTGGATATCAATGAGAAAATTGAAGGTAATGCTGCCTTTCAAATAAGTTGTAATCAATCCACAAACTTTCAACGCCTAGGTAATGTTTCGTCAAAGAATGGCAGGATTGCATCAAAATATAATAACTATTATTTTATTTGTTTTAGACTTGGATCAGTAACTACAAAAAAAGCTCAGTGTCAGAAAACAGATGAAAACATAGTCAAGCAAAATAAATTTGAAAACAAGAAAGAGGTCTGCTAAAGATTTGCTAAAGATAAAGATGTTTCAAGAGGAATATTTAGGAGGTGCAGGCCTATTTCCTAAAGGACTTTATAGAGAACAAAGGGAAGTTGACTGGAATTGGACATAAGTGGGAAAAAGTTAAAGAAGATCACGATAGGTTTCAGAGATATAAAAAGATGGCTGATGAGGTCAATACCCAGGGAGTAGCATTAAATGCAAAAGAAAAAGAGCTAAAAGCCTTGAAAATTCGAAAAAATAAGCAATTTCAGGTATAAATACATTATAAGTGTTCAGTTTAAATTCGCCTTTGCATTAAGAGTAGTAACATTCAAAGAAAATTTAAAGAAGAATCTGTTGTATTCCAATCACAAACCTTGTTTTCTTTAACATATCTTTAAAGTAATGACCATTGCCTTCCAATACTTGTTTAAATCTTGTTATAATATAGAGTTTCATTTCTGATATGCTGGATGATACTATATATATATCAATTATTTCATGATTTTTGTGATGATGCATTATTGATTTTCTATATAGGCACTGGAACTGCAAAAGCTTGGTTTTGAGTTCTTTGGGATTATTGCCAAGCCAAACAGTAACTTGATTGCAAAGTTTGGTTCAAGAAGAGGAAAACTCTTTTTGGAAGACAAAAAAATTTGTTGGGAATTTGCCTCTGAGATAAATGGTAAGTCAACAACAATTTAAGTAGACTCCACCTATAGTCCATTTTAAGTGGCTGATGGAGTGACAGTCATTTAGAATTTAAACCCGAATATGCAACAATATGGAAAATAATCAATGTATCTTGATTTACAGTCATATTTATTAACTCTCTTGTGTTTTCAGTCAACATTTGGATGACCAGGGTCTACTGTACCAGCTAAATATATATGTGAATGCAAGACATGAAATAATAACGTTGAATTGTTTAACCCTTTTAATACTTCTTTGTAGTAATTCCTTTTGATTTCATCTTCCAAAACTTCTACTCTTTGATTCTTTTAAAGTTAAATTCATTGTACATTTGCAGTTGAAAAGAGTGAAAGAAAAAAGGACCAGTGGGAAAATCTTTTCTCGCTCTGTCTGTCTGAAAATCAGTCTGTAAAATTTGACGCTACTTCATACTCTAAAAATAATTACACAGCATATATGTTGAATGACACGTACTGCTTCTGTCTTTTGCAATGCTACCCGCGTTGTAGACAAGATATTCAAGGGTGCTGATGGCGTTTAATTGACTGATTCCTCATATGAAAATGAATTTCTTCTTGATTATAGAAGAAAGCATCAAATTTTGCCAGGTATATATTCAAAAGAATAATATAAAGCCCTGTGTTTGATTTTTACAAAAGCCAAGCGGGATGTCAAAGTGGGGGTACAGGGGCTACAGGGGCATGGTACCACCAACACTTCGCCAATTTAGAAATGATGCATTTCTAGCACCAAATTTTAGCACCAAAGTACTTTGTTTCAATAGTTGTTCAATACAGTAATCTACCAGTAACTTTAGCCTGTTAATGCCAGTTCCCAAATGTCCAAATCCAAGCATATTCTAGCATGCAATTTGATTTGCAATTTGATTCAAGCATATTTTGGTGCCCTTATAACACCAGAGTAGTGTCTATATTCTTTTTACAGCTTTACCCTCTTTATTTTTCTCATTTATTCAAATCACAGATATAATTATTATTGTAAGATTTATTACCTTTTGATGTTTTTAAATTTGGAGAGATTGCTAGCATTGTGTTCTGGTGGTTGCAAACTTGGAAAAAGCATTCAAATTCTACCTGATGTCAAGTTTCAAGAAACTAATGGCCACCTTGTCAGAATTAGGAGATACTTACAAAGTAAATCTTCCTTAGGTTGGTAGTCTTCGATTCAGCTCCCAACGCCACAGGCCACGCACTGACACACAAAATAGAAGAGAAGATTCTTCCCTATCTGAAAGCCTTGGGTAGGCACTAGATCATAGAGAAATTGAGGACACGATGACATTTGCAAACGACGTCAGGCTGAAGCCTCTTTCAGAGATGGATTTGGGGAAAATAGGGGGAAAATTTTGAAATTTGGCAGGATTGGCGGGAGAAATTCCCAATTTCCCAAACATTGGGACAGACGATATAGAGGTGGAAAATGGAAATAAAATACTTGTTTTCGAAAACAAGGACGATGCAATATGCAACTTCGAAGATTTAAAGAAAGATTCTTGCACTGGATGGAGATGTTTTTATAAGGAAGTGGAATTTGGTAAGTGCTTATGCAAGGCCTACAATTTGAAATTCAAATTTAACTTGTTCACTTGTTGGCATGCTGCGGCAAAAAAGTTTCAGTAAGCAAAAATTAAATAGCAAATTCTTGAAAAAATGTGTCAACTGAAAAATCGGAAACAAATGCACAGGATGAGTAGAAGAAATAAATGTGTCCACCTGCTAAATGTTTTGTAGAGTGAACTTTAGGTTATAAATACCAAACTTTTGAGAACTTAGAAGAGAGATTGAAGAAAGCTATAAAGTATGACAGACAAAATCGATCCATGTCCAATGGGTTGCCATTAAGAGATATCACATGCTCACCAGCAAAAAAGGCAAAAAGAAGCAGAGGAATAAAGAAACTTAAACTTAGAGAAAGTAAGAAAAAAGTCTCGAAATTTAACAAGCCTGTTGGAATTTTGGCAGAGAAAAACAACAAATGGTGAAAATAAAAGGAATTACCCTGTACAAAAATGAAAATAAAAATGTCTTAGCAACCAAAGTAGCAGAGGAAAACTCCATGGTTAATAGAAATGGAGGTATACTCACTGGAATAGATTCAACCAATGTTGATGAGATACCTGATATGGCAGAAGATAAGTCTTTATGGGTTGAGAATAATGGCATAAAATTGTCAAGACAGCTTCAAGACACACTTTTTGATTGAAATGGTTGGCTCTGTGATGAAAATGCAGGCCAAGATCTCCCTAAGTCTTTGGGAAATGGTATTGCAGGGCTTAACAATACAATAGCCATGGCACATTCAAGCTGATTAATTTTGCCAGAGAAGACCATCAAGCATTCAGTGTCACAATACTAGAAGTCATTGGGTTGTATCCTCCTCAATCTATAGGGGCTATGTTGTTGTCTACGAAAGTTTGTCAAGTAGCTAAAACAGAAATTCGGAAAATCAATTGCTCCATATGTCATTTTGCAGCAGCAGCAAAGTGGTGGAAAAGACTGTGGTATATTTTGTGCAACTGCACTTGCTCATGGCATAGATACTTGCACGGTTTTATGGAATCAGGAGGAGATGAGACCTCACCTTCTGGAGTGTCTTCAGCAGAAAAAAATGGAAATGTTTCCACACATCAAAGCTACTATCACCCATGCACAGAAGTTGTACCATCTTAGCATGTTCTGCACCTGCAACAGACACTTTGATGGAGCAACACTCATTGAATGTAGCAACTGCAAAAAGAAATATCATTTGGAAAATCCAAAATGTATTTCTGTTACAGCAGCACAAGCTGCTCAAATAATGACTGATAACATGTTCCTTTGTACAAAGTGCTTGTGAGTTTATATCAACAAAAGCCATACCAAGATTCAAAGATTTTCTGCCTCTGTTTGTATGCTCTGGTTGCTCGTGGAACTTACATCGCCAGACATGAATATCTGTTCTAAAATAAGGTAGATTTCAGTAGTCAAATTTATTTGTCTGATAATACATTATTATATATAAGCTATTATAATATATGTTTATTCAGAAGGCCAAAACTGACAGGAGGAAATTATTTACACAAGGATGCTGCTTAATTGTAAAATTACTGGGTTTACTTTCATTGCCTTTTCAGTGTCTTTTCAATAAAATGTCTTTTCAGTGACAAAATTTAAACAAACATGAAATTAGTTTGAACAATGAAAAGAAAAGAAAATGAACCTACGTTTAAAACGTCTTTTTTTAATTTCTTGTGAGGTAATTATTTATTCATTTTCGCCATTGGTATTGAAAAGAAAAAGGCCAGGTTACATATCTTGTGAGCCTGAAACATTTGTGAGAGTTACTCGAGTGGTTTATCAAAGATCCCACCACCCACCATGTGAAAAAATTCTTTGAGTATGGGGCTCGCTTACGGCAATTTCAATAAAATCTCGTTTCTGGTCTCTGCGTCATCGTGTCCCACACTTCTCTATGATCTAGTGCCTACCAAAGCCCTGTGTGCGAATACTGGCTCAAAAACTTGCCAAATCCGTGTTTTTAAAGGAGATGTGATCATTTACTATACCTACAAACTGCAATCAAAAAATTGCCTTGTGGATTCATTTTTAATAAAGAAGCCCGAGCTCATAAAGAAAACATTCACATTTCACATGTATCCTATAGCTTATTTGGATTTTCACTCTTTTCAAGGTACCAAGACAAAATGGAAGCGTTGACTATGGCCCAATGGTACTCAGCTCAATTTGAAAAGTCGTTGAAAATGGAAGTAGAGTTGTTTACATCTAGTCTTTTTCTTATCTGGTTGCTTGGAGCAGCAAAATTGCGACCTTGAGTAGTTTAAGAAGCTGTTTCCGCACTAGGATTGCTATCATTGAAGTTGGAATTGTTTTATTAAGAGACCATACAAAGAGCAGCTAGTGACACCTTTCAATCTGGACACCTCGCTACCCGTTGTAACAACATACCATAAATCCACTAATTGCGCCACCCTCAAAACAGCCACCTTCAACTAAGCCCCCACTCTTGAACTACCAATTGTCAATAAGCCCCCATAGAATAAGCCCCCACTGCTACCAAAAACTATTGAATTGGACCCGTCAATTTAATGATTTCTGCCATCTGAAGTTGCCTTTGGCATTTTATTGAATTGCCACAAAAATTCATACTTTTGGTAATGATTAATTCAATGCTTATAAAGAAATTCCTCCTACAATAAACAAGGTCTTTTAATAATGTCTTCTAAATGTCTACAATAATCTCCCCTCATTTAAGCTCCCCCTCAAATAAGCCCCCATCCTAAAATATAAAAAATAAATAAGCCCACATTGGGCCAGGGATTTATGGTATAACTCTCATTCAAAGATCTCACTGACTTTTGACCTTCAATCCAAATAGCGATCAATGTTCTTTCAGCAATTAATATATAAATTGATGTTGAGTAAATTGTTAAGCATTTTTGACAAGATGTTAAATCGATAGCAGTTCAAGCATTCTTTCCTTTGTAGGGCCAAGTGTTTTCTAGGACTTAAGAAACCGCTAAAGCACCAAGCCCACTCCACTTTGGGAATCTTGCTACATTTAAAGACAGATTTTTCCTATTCAGAAAAACCAGTCTTTTTATGTGTTTGAATGCTCATTTTGTAACCTTCTAGAGATATATAATTCAAGAAAAGGCAGACGGCACAAACGTAAAAGTACTGGGCTCATCAGTAAATGCAACAGACATTTGCCTTGACTAACTACGTTTCTACCATAATCTTCAATCAAACAAATATATTTTCACATAGTTTAGTTTTAGGCCTTAAGCAAATAAAACAAATAATTACCTCTATCTCTCCTCAAACGCCAATAATGATCCTCATTATAACTTAAACAAAATACATGAGAACTGAAATAGCATAGGTGAAGTACTTCTATTTGTAATATATGGCAGTTGTTACAATTGTTACAAGTGGGACATACTAAATTTGTTGTACCCACACCTCACAAAGTATATGTACGTAAAAGTCTGTTTACATGTTCAAATTCACAATACTATATGCTTAAATGATTGTTTATGAAATTCTTGTCGAACATACTAAATTTGTTGTCCCCAAACGGGACAATGTATATGAAATTATAAGTCTATTTACATGTTAAAAATCACAATACTATACGCTGAAATGTTTGAATATGAAATTCGTGTGGAACATACTAAATTTGTAGACGTCAGACAAGTATAGGTATATTCAATCTATGTCTTTATTCTATTGTCATTCTTTTAGCATAAAGCGTTTTGTTAGCTCGTTTCTAAACCATAAGAAGAATGAAGAACAGAATGAAAATGCCAGGCAATGGAAATGAGTGCCCTAATGCTAATTTGGTACATTCTCCCCCCTTTTCTTGCTTTTTCTTTTGTCTGTTTCCTCTCCGTCTAAGCTGGCAGTGCTTGCCACTAAGTGTACAGAGCCTTTGCAGAACTTTCCTGTTTTGTATTTAATGATTTCCATTCTACTATGGTCTGAAATGGCTTTACTGCTTTTTTCATCATTTTGATCAAAACAGGTTTCAGCATATCGGGTGGTTTAATATTTTCGCAAGACATAAACAAATTGAAAAGAACTGCACACTGTTCTTTGAATACCACGAGATGCCCAATGTCAATTGGTTCTGTTACAGTGATAATGTTGTTCAGCAGGTCAAGAAAGCTTTCATCACGATGCAGCGAACCGTAAACAGGACTGGGATATGTCAAAGATTGGATAAGTTGGAATTAGATACGCAGACACTCACACAAAGAGGCTATTAACTTTTCTTTGTTTGTGAGGAAGTTTCCATAACTATTGTCCTCAATTATAGTTTCTCTTTGAAAAGATACGAGAAGTCATGTAGCTTGGCCGAATGTTCTTGCAGTAAGGTACGAAGACTCTTGTATTTATGTATATCTAAAAACTTGCTGTTCTTTCCAGATTTTGAGGAAAGTCTCTTTAACAAACTACGTGTCTTCTGGTCACTTATAAAAATGCGATCCTTGAAATGGCTGCAAATAAAATAAGATGTGTTATATCAACTGTTCATCAGTGGCAAAAAATCTTCATTTGAAAGATTTCGCTTGAAAAAGTGAACATCCCCCAATTGTAAATAGCAAACTTTACACCTGTTTGAAAGAGGGTAAAAAACAAATGCAGAGAAGCTAAATAACAGTAACGGAATTTATCAAACTTATCAGTTATAGGCTTGTTGGCTGACAGACTGACTGGTTTATAATTTTTCGCAAGGCAAATCTCTGAATTTTCTCGACTATTGTTTGTGTTGTGGTCTGTAGCACAAATCATTTCCCAATTACCAATTCTTGAGTGTTCGCTCGGAATTTTTCATATGTTAAAGGTGGATTAGCCTGCCTGCAGACTCTCGAATTGAATTGCAAATGTTTATCCTCCTGTAGCGTCTGCACGACAGCGAGCATTCTCTTGTTCTCTTGATGTCACAATCCATGAAAAACAATGGAACAATTGTGGTTGGTCAACACCCGTCTCTAGCGCTACCTAGCTTTCTGCTTTGATTTGTCTGTGTGTTTTGTGTTTTCAAAATGGCGTCAGATCAACATTGAAAGGATGAGGTAAGCTACATTTTGAATGAAAATAAATTTGAAGAAGTTTTCAATATGGTTTGTCACTTTTTTGATGGCGTGGATACTGCTCAATCAGATCAAAAGAAGGCACTACGTTCTTATTTCAACAGAAAGAAAAATATTTATTATAGTACACCAACAGTCCATGGAAAGTCCTTGGTATTTCAAGCTATGCCACTTGTTGCAGATGTCCTCGCAGATAATTAGGACTTTAATGTACATCTTACAGAAGTTGTCATTTTACAAGTAGGCCAATAGGTAATTATAATTGGGCAACTCTGTGAAAAGTAAACCAAGAAGTGGAAATTTCAAACTTGCTCTATCAACATTTGGTGTCAAATGATGGATAATTTGTCATATTTTCAGAAATATTATTGATAGCTGTGGGCATTTTTTCTTGTCTCTCGCCAAAAAATTTATTGTACCCAAAGGTAGATAATTGTGTTTAAACAGCAAATAAAAAGTTTATAATAGAAATTTGATTTTCCAATGTTATCTTGCCAGTGTAGCATGACCCCTTTCCTTGACAGACTAATATTTTAAACATACTAGAATATTTTGTGGCCTAGCAATTTAATGGGAATGCATGAAAGTGAGTCCAACACCAATGACTTTAATTTTTTTCAAATTTCGTAAATGTGTGAAGACACAGATTACATTTTTAGTCAGGCATGGAATGATGGGTACGATGAAATGATTCCCATTATTCACTAAAAACATTTACTTTATCTTTTTTCATAGGGGGATTGGAACTGCATCAAAAGGACCTTCAGAAAGTGGTATGGCTTGGCTAATGAAACTATTTCTCTGTTGCCAAAACAAATACAAGTCTCTGTGTTTACTGCCACTGCTACACAAGTCACGAAACAAACTTTAATTACCACATCAAAGTTAGATTTGCAGGACACACTAATCATTGAAAAATCACCAGTCAAGAACAATTTGAAGTTTTCAGTTGTTTATATTGGAAATGATAAAACACTGAGCATTATAAATCATTTTCAACTCTCAACAATGAAGTTAAAGAGCACGGAGTAAACACAAATAGAATGCTTGAATGAAATAGAATGCTTGTATTCTGTCAAACACGAAAGTAGACTGCATTAATTTGGAACATGTTTTGGATAAACCTTGGTATGGACTTCTTTAGGGATAAAATATCTTCACTAAAACAAAGAATATCCTGCCTGTTAAAAAGAATAACAGATAAACTAAAACTAACTTTCACATAAAGTCATTAAGTTTTTGTTCTATTGGTATCTCCGTGCAGTTGCATACAGATGGGTTGTGAGGTGGATTTTTGGGTACCTTGGTTGGGACGAAGCACGCCCCTTACTGCCTGTATATCCACATATATAAAAACTAAGTATGGCGATGCACAGCAACAAAAGGGTATAAGGATTCTGAGGAAAGATAATAAAAAGGTAGGCCTAAAAGTTCTTATTGAGAATTTTGTAATTCTAGAAATGTTTTTTTGTGAAAATATCTTGCATGAAGCTTCTTTTCTATAGTTATTTCTGAAACTTTATATATCCTGATTAGCGTTAAAGTTCAATAACTCCTGAAAATTAAGAAAATATTAAATACCCCATGGCATGACTCCTTTTTATGACCTTTCATTGGTTGGCCACATGTTTTACAGTGCCTTTCTTTTTTCTCACCAAACTGTTTGGCTGCTGCTTCAGTTTCTTGTTTTCTGCCCTCCTCAATTCCATTCTATCTTGATCATGGACTTATAAGAACTATGGAAAAATATTTATATTTTTAAGGAAATATTATCCTGATTCACACGAGGGGAAATGGAGGGTCATTAATTATGAGGGTCATTCTAGATTATTATGAGAGATACATATTAATAACAAAGAAACAATGCAAAAAACCTGAAGAAAAATTGATAACAGTTCTATAAAACCTTGTGCCGAAGGTCAAATTTACATTTCTGCTACATCTATAATAATAAGACATATAAATGAAGTTTCAAAGTATTTCTCCCATTTCGAGTTTCAACACAAATATATTTCGCAAAATGTTTAGCTGTTGTTTGTATAATGTATCACTGATGTCTATACCTGATGGATAGGGCAGGGTTTTCAGTGTTTCTCGTTGTCTTGCTTTTTCTAATGCCTTTTCTTTTAAAATCCTATTTTCAAACATCGAGGTCATAGAGCTAGGCATCTTTGCTTCTGCTTCCTCAATAATTTTTTCCATCTCCGACTCAAGCAAACCAAAAACAAATTTGAATTTCTTCCACATAACCTGAAAATTATACAAATTGAAAATTATTCTGTCTAGTATACAAGTCTTCCAATTTGCCAAAACTTTGTTAAGAAGTAATACTTTTGTATGTTTTTTTGAAAACCTCAAACTATCTGTTTATATTAATGAAGTGTTATTCTGTAATCATATTTGAGCAAATTTACTAAAAATAACTTACTGTGTGTTGCTGGCACAGGAACCTTCCTCACGATCTCATCATCCAACTTGAATCACATATTCCTCTCCATCTTTAAGAGTTTGTATCTCCCTAATCAGATTTTCACTAAAGTGCAAGATTGCAAGGATGTGCCTAAAAATATATGACTTTCTGAATCGTGATAGAAAAAATGCAAATGAACTATATACGTTTTAGAGAAAAGTTAAACTCAGGGGGGTTTCTCCATAACTTTAGCTGCATCAAAATCTTTACAATGCAATTTTATATACTGCACCCACAGCTTTCATATCTTTTCGTCTTTTGGTAACTTGTGCAAAGTTATACCAGGCCTCAAACTTCTGTTTGTACAGCTTTTTCCAGATGGTAGTCCAGGACAATAATATCTTCCTCCCTAATCTCCCTTGCTCCTTTTTTGTGACATATTCGAAAGTAGGATTCGAAAACAGAAATCAGATAGTCTTGGTAAGTTTAATTTACACTTTTATGACAGCACACATCAGAGGTGTATTCGTTTCTTGAAATCCTTGCATACTAATTTACTGCAACGTTTGTACCTGTTTTATAGCAAAAGTTTTCTGATTTTGTTGTAATAAATCATATTTTTTTTTGGATATGACTTTCTTGCAAACAATATTGGCATGTGAAGTGCGAAACTATGACTATGGCACGCAATATATATATCATGTCATTTCATAGATTGAAGATCTATGATATATCACACTCTACGTGCTAACGTATTGAGCACTGTGCTACGGAAGTATCAAAAGACAAATTTCTATCATGTCATTTCTATATATATATTTATATATGATATCATGTCATTTCTATTTTTATTAATTTTGTAATTACCGAAAAATTGACCTAGATTACTTTTAGATATTTTGTGACATTGCTTGAGTAATAATCATGCAAAAAACCATCGATTAGGGGGACAACAGAAGTGCCATCACAAAGTGAATCCATAGGGCAGCTCATTCTTTTCAAAGAATACACAACCACTTTACGTTATAGAGGTCACATGACCACAGACCCGAACACGTTTTTCTTGTGACACATTTTAGCTCAAGTGGGTGTAAGAAAATCAAGTCGCAAATGAAAAAACTAAGTTCCCCATCGTTCCCAGCGATGTTTCTTTGATAGTTTAAGCGAATAAAAATGTTCATGTCATAAGCACTTTAAGAGGGAAAGTAGCGAGGAAAGCCCACAGTCAATCGCTTCCTCTTTTGTCGCAGTAAAAAATGTGTGCATTGGAATTCCAAAACAATGAGAAGCATTAGCTCATCAATAAAAAGACTTTACAAACTTCCATACTTCATTTGGCTTACCTAGGTTGCAAAGGTTTGATAAAAAGAGGAAATGGAACTACAAATCAAATGTATACAATCAAATCAAACCTTTACAGTCATGTGCTCGTGTTTCTGATTGGCCTATTTCGATCCACAACTGGGTATATATATTTCTTAGCGTAGAGTTTTCGATCTATGTTCTGACGTTTTAAACTCTGAAGAGTGTCAGACGAAAAGCTTTAGTTTACTAAATGTTTGCTTTTTTCAAAGCTATTTACAAGTTTTGTACCACCAAAAGATTGTTTGCATATTTCAAGCAGAGGTAAACAAATGAGGAGATTGAGGATCTCAACGCATTGGTTAAGCTTAGAGGTAAGCTGAGGTCGGCCAGGTTCTCTTTATCCTTTCTCAGTTTATGTTTCACTAATCGGGTTGCACCTAAATTCATCACCGCTCGTATTTCTAAGTCTGGTGTTAGACACAGCCCAACCATTGAGTGCGCTTTTCTACAAGATGAAATTCAGAAAACTAAAACTAATATTCTGAATCTAAAACGTTTATACACACGCCAATGGTCTAAAACGCGTCCGTTTCTCACATTCTTTGATAATTTTCGACTTTGCCGCTACTTTTCTGAAATTGACCAGCGGAAGCTAAAACAGACTACAGAAAAACATGATAGGAACATTGGCATGCTAGTTAGGAAACGTTTTGGCGGCTTGATGAGCGATTCAAAAAAACATATTTTTAATTTGTCGGACTATTCTCTCTCTGAAACTGAAACATTTGTCTTAGGTAATGGTCTTGAATTTTGTATCCCACCACAACGAATAAACAGAAAGGAACTTTTTGCTGAATTCGAAATTTTACACGCTCAACTTGCCAGACACGATATTTCTGACGCTTTGGAATTTAACAAATTACGAGCACGACTAAGCGATTTGGCGTACGCTTACAGCGGCTCTCCCATCGACCACTCAGATTTTCTTTTGCATAGAGAACATTTTCAAGCATTAAAATCTCTACGGTCTAATAATGACATCTTTATTACAAAGCCTGATAAAGGGTCAGGAGTGGTTATTTTGAATAAAAAGGACTACATCCAAATAATGGAGAGTATTCTCCTCGACAAAGAAAAGTTCGAAAAATTGGGTGACGTCGAAACACAGGATAAAACGGCCAAGCTAGAGCGGAAACTTCAAAAACGCCTTTTGGAGCTGGTTAACTCAAAAGTGTTGACCAACGAAGTTTATGATAGGATAAGACCCACAGGTTCACAACGTCCACAAATGTATGGCCTCCCTAAAATACACAAGCCGAATGTCCCACTTAGACCCATTTTGTCTATGATTGGTTCAGCACAACACGAACTGGCTAAGTGGCTTTCTGAAGTTTTGGACCCTGTTCTTCAAAAATATTCAAAACATTGTATCAAGGACTCTTTTACGTTCGCTGAGTTCATGCAAAACTTGAACATCGAAAACGAAACATCTTTCATGTGTTCTTTTGACATTAGCAGTCTTTTCACTAATGTCCCTTTGAATGAGACCATCAAAATATGTACCGGAGCGAGCTTAATAGCCCACCATTCCCAGAGGAAGTATTCATTGAACTGATGGAAACTGCAACACGTTCAGTTGAATTCAGCTTTAACAATGAAATGTACCAATAAAAGGATGGTGTCGCTATGGGTAGCCCTCTGGGACCTGCATTGGCCAATATCTTTGTTGGCTTTCATGAAGAGCGTTTGTTTGACTGCGACCAAAAACCAGGTGTCTATTTTCGGTATGTGGATGACACATATACTATTTTCAAAAAAGAGGCTGAGTGTGATATTTTCCTAAAACGCCTTAATGGTCTTCACACAGCCCTACATTTTACATTTGAAAAGGAAGAAAATAACTCCTTGCCATTTCTTGATGTTTTGGTTGAAAAATCTGACACTGGATTTCTCACCAGTGTATACCGTAAACCTACATTTTCGGGGTTATACACTCGATGGAGTTCGTTTTGCCCAAAACAAAGAAAAATCAGCCTCATCAAAACGCTCACACATAGGGCACTGATGATTTGTTCCAAGTCTAAACTCGACTCGGAACTTGAAAAACTAACTAAGATTTTTCTGGAGAACGGCTATCCAGAAAATGTTATTTCAGTTTACATTAAGGAGAAGATAGGAAATTTCTCAGCTGACGTAAAATTTGGTCCTCAAAAGTGTCCGGTCTGTCTAAAACTACCCTGGATCGGTAACAGCTCCCTACGTTTTGAAAGCCAAATAAAACAGGCCATAACAAATTGTTTCTTCGCGGTTAACCCACGTGTTGTTTACAGTACAAAAAAGACCCTTCCGTCCATTCAAAAGGACTGCGTTCCTGCCACAAAAAAAAGTTCTGTTGTGTATGAATTAAGGTGCCAGTGTGATTCTGGCTACGTAGGACGCACCACCCAAAGATTGGAGGATAGGATAAAACAACACGTTCCATCTAATATTAGAAACAAAACACATCCCCAAAGAGAACAGCCACCTCGGTCTTGCAAATCCAAAATTACTAATAAAACCTGCGATTCTGCTATCGGGCAGCATTTGCTAGAAAACCCAGATTGTGCAAAAAACTATAATGGCGACATGTTTTGGATTATTGGTAAAGTCCGATCGTCGTTCCACCTAGCAGTTTTAGAATCTATCTACATAAGCACGAAAAAAACCGCTACTGTGTAGACAAAAGGAGTTCGTTTTCACCTTAGGACTCCATTGGTAACATTCTAATAGGCAAGCGGCACTGATTGGTCAACCTTTACAGTCATGTGCTCGTGTTTCTGATTGGCCTATTTCGATCCACAACTGGGTATATATATTTCTTAGCGTAGAGTTTTCGATCTATGTTCTGACGTTTTAAACTCTGAAGAGTGTCAGACGAAAAGCTTTAGTTTACTAAATGTTTGCTTTTTTCAAAGCTATTTACAAATGAGTATGAAAAAGCAAAAAAATGAGAGAAGTTCTGTTTGAATCGTTAAACTTTTTAAAATCTGATTGATGGCTAAATTATCTTGAAGGTCAGAGAATGGATGTCTTTAAACTTACTTATTGCATTCAAAACATCAGCCTGCAAAAATTCAGGCACATTTTCTCTTTTGATCGAAGAGCAGATTCTAGGGTTTTAATGGCTTGATGCAAACCCACATTCACACAGATCTAATGAATGTGTTATCAAGCAAATGAAGCTGCTGTCTTTTTGCTAAATAGAAAGAAAACTTCATCCTGTGGACATCTTTAACTCTGCTTGAAGGGGATGAAAGACAGGTATTTCTTAGAGGAAACTGGTGAAACTGTTATTGAAGGAGAGCAGGTAGCTTTGTCGAGTTGACCTAAAAAGGCTATCCTGTTGACTGCTAAAGCCCGGAAGAACCAACAAGTAAATTTAGCATTGCATTTTGATTGATTTCTTGCAAATAGGCTACTTGAACTACCTAGAACTAGAAATTTTTTTGAACCTTCGGATCAAAATATCTTTTTCAAACAAAAATATAAGAAATTGTTTGCCACAGGAACAAAAGCCACACCTTGTTTGAAATGTACACAAGACGAAAATGACATTCTGAAGTTTTCTTTACCTATTTAGAGAGCTTGGGGCATATTTTGACATTTATTTACACCATTTTTGTAATATCAAGGTATCTAAGACTACACTTAAATGTTTTAGACCAAAATTGGTTTGAAATTGTTTCTTACAAAATGAGAATAAGGCAGTTTGAAACTATACTGAATACGAATATAGGAAAGGTTCTAACAAACATATTTCTCTATAAATCAGAGCCAGAAAACGACAGGAGGATATAATACCATGCACATTGCCACTTGCACAATTTACAAGCTACAACCTAGTTATAATTTTCAATCACAATCCAAAATTTTAGCAATAAAAATGAAAAGTCCGCAAACTGAATAAATATAAAAACTAGAAAAGTAGATACAACTTAGCCAAAAGGCCACAAACATGAAAACCTTGGTCTTTGAAGGCATTATATAAATATTATTTACAAACAAGTCCTCTCTGCCTAACATTTTCAGTCAAAATATCAAAGTTTAGCTTTCAAAATTTATGTGAAGGTATGACAAAATTCAATTTTGAAAGGTAATGTAATGACGCAGTTCAGAAAAAATGTCAATGGGCTGCTACTCTGTAAGAACATGTTCAAGGGCTGTTTTTGCACAAGTGTTGAGTTATAATGTAAGAAAGTTACACAATAAATAAAATATATACTAAGAATGGTTCAAAATCAGTCAAAATGCTGATGAAAACATGTTGGACAGGGGTACAGAATAATAGACATCGATATGCAAAGGAGGGTTTAAAGGAATATAAACAATTTTTCGTGGACGAGTGATTTTTCTTGCTTTGAATTCATTGAAAAATACTTACTATAGTAGATATGTCAGCATTTTCTTTGAAAAAGAAATGGACATACAAAAATCATCTAGCCTTTGTATTCGATTGATCAGCCTTTGTATTTCCAGTAATCCTTATAATTGTTGGATATTGTACCCTTCATTAATGGGACAACTTCCACGATTTCCATACTTTTTACATTGTTGGATGTTAAGATTTCTCAACCTTAGTTAGATGTTAACTCTTTCTACAAATTAAATCAAAATTAATCACCATAAACAATGCCCTCCTTCACACTTACAATTGTATATGGAATCTCAACATCAAATGTAATATTACAGAGTTTACGAAACAAGACACAACAGGTTGAGACAAGCTGGGAAGGTCTCGGAACTATTTAGCCCAATGCCTCGACCTTTTTCCAGACAGACAGCAGGAGACAGCTTTCGTGATGAAGGTAGTTATGGGTTACAATGCTGCTATAATGAAAAATGGAGAAGATTTAGGGACTGTTATGTCCAAATATGAAGACATTCTACTTAAATTTATTGAGGCCTATCCAGAAACAGCAACAGGGGACTTTCCAAATAGCCTGGATTAAGAAAAAATTACAAAAGAAAAGGTGAAAATAAAATAAAACAAAATGAAGACAGGGTTCAGAAAGGCTGTCAACTGTGGAAAGGGGTGGGAGAGCAATTCCTTTGTTGTATGATGAGTGCTGCGTACAATTGAAATAGCCTCCATTGACCCCAGCAACAGTCTCATTTTACTGCAGTGCCTTTGCGGATCTGTATCTCCCGTTTACATGGCGCCGATGAAGGTACAGATCCAAATGGATTCGCTTTCGAATCGTACCCAAAATGGTATGGATCTCTCCCAGAAAAGATACAGATCCTACCATGCCCGAGTAAACGCAAGGCCTATCAAAGCCAGTTTGGGTACGGATCTATGTGGATCTGTTCAAACGGGACCCTAGTCTCACGATTCGGAAGACCTGTTCCACAACTGTGCATGATTTTCAACTTGGTGGTTGATGATATATACGACACGTTTTCAGATCTACTGAGCGACCTGAACCAGCCATGGTTTTAAAGAGGGAATCCCCAGTCATTTGCTGATGCAATACACAACAAAGGTGCTGCATTGCCAACTGCTGGGGTTTTTTTGAAGGCAATTTTTCAGGCCTATATGCAGTCCAACCAGGAATCAAAATCTTGATGCATAAAACAATTTTGTTAAAACAAAAGGATTATTTTTTCAGGTTTTTTGCATTATACATTCATTTGGGTAGGTAATTCTATGCCTTAATCTACTATATATTTTTTCAGGCTGGAGATTTGATAATTGCAGACAAGGGATTTGTCATCCATGATTTGCTTCCAAAGAATGTTTTTTTAAATCTACCAGCATTTTTTGATAGCAAAACACAATTTACAGTTGAAGAAGCTGTATATTCAAGAAAAATTCCCAGTTGCAGGATCCACGTAGAGAGGGCAATTGAAAAGTTGTGAAACTACAAGATCCTTCGGTATATGGGTGCTCATTTGTGTCCATTTGCAGACAAAATTGTGCAAGTCTGTGCAGCTTTGGTGGATTTGCAAACACCTATCATTGCTGGCATTTTTCAAGAATTAAATGAAAATGCAAGAAGTGAAACACACTTTGAAAAGTAAATGTATGTTAAGTCTGTATGTAGAGCCTGTATCATACATATATTATCTCGCATTTTTATAAATCACATCATAATATCTGCAGATGTTTTAATGATATCTACAATATTGCAACTTATTTCAATTTTTAACATATCCCATCAAAATTCAGGCAAAGCAATGCCACCCCCTTGTTTCAAAGATTGATATTGTGTGATATTATCTACATCCAGTTCTGAATATTAATGAAAAGTTCCTTCAGTCTAAAAAAATTCAGACAAAGAGGTCCTCTCTTTACTAAGGTAAGAAAAGTCCAAACAATAAAGCTGATAATTGAGATCAATCCCTTCTTCAAAATATTCTAAGTTATCATCTGCATTAATTTTGATTTTTGAATTTTAGAGTATTAAATGCATCTTTCTAATAATACTAGACTAGCCTTAAAACAAAAATTGTTTGTTTTTTTAGATTATTGTAACAGATTGTATGCACACTGACAACTGCCTGACAAATAAGATGCTGTTTTTTCAAGCTTATTATTATACATTTGAATCAACTGAAGATACAACAATGCATGAAAGAAAACTTCTTTATTATGAACTGCAAGAAAGGTTACATATTCTTATAGGTTTTACAATGGTTGAAACTCAACAATTAACTCAGGAATTAGAAAAAAACAAATACTGATTGCAGTTGATTAAGATAAAATGAAAAGCCTGACTGTAATCAAAGGAAGAACTTAAATTGTTTGATAAATAATAAAAGTTAATTAACCATTTATTTATGGCTGCTTTGATTGATATGACTTTTTAGAAAGATTTGAGTGCTCCATTTACTAAGCTCTAAACAACTTGTTTAGAAGAGTCTTGTTATAAACACCTACAAGGAATATGTACATTAATAAACTTACTTGTTACAATACATGAATGTTAAGAAAATTTGACTTCTAGCACTCCCCTACCGTTTGCAGCCAAACCATCTTGCTCAGAGATTATTCCATCTGGGCTACTGCCTAGAAAGCCACAAGGAAACAAAAGAAGCCCACACTGCTCCACTACATTGCCTGTTTCATTAATATATCTTTTAAATGCAGTTTCCTGGTGCATCTGCCCCCACATTATTGAGTCTCTTTTGCCCATTGCATATTCACCCCTTAGTTGTTTCAAAAGTGAAGGAGGAATTGGTTTGCTGCTCTCGAATTTCCTTTTATATGCCTTAATGACATCCCCAAAGTTACTGCCTGTAAGCTGCAGCTTCCGATATTGCCCCCACAATTCATTATTTCTTTGTCCAATCATGGCATTGGAAAGCCAGGCAATTTGTTCTGCTGTCACTCTCACCTTATTAACAAAATCTGTTTTGTCAGTGTCAAAGTGCTCAATAAGGGCTTCAATGAGTGAGGGCGCCAGTGGATTTGGAATGAATTTCTATGGAATGAATCACATGAATTTCTAAAACAACGTTTCTGAAGCAAATTCTCAAGCTTCTGGAAGTAAGAACAGCTGGTTTTGAAAAGTTACGAAGGGAGGCTATGCTGAAGTCAACTTTTAGATGCCACACCTATGACCTCACCTATGGTCACACCTCATGTACTTGCATTTATGTTTAAAGTGCCAGTGCAATGAAATTTTGAAAATTGAGCTAAAGATGACTTTTTGAAGCATTTTTTATGCTGAGCAGAATTGTATATCTATTTGAAGAATTTTTTGTTGAAATCCCCGAGAAAATGACTGCCAAAGTGTGTGAATTTTCTTGAATGACAGCGACAAAATCTGCGCGGCCGCGTGACGTCATGGAGCTGTTCTCGAAAAGCGCGCGCTTTCTATTTGGAACTCTTGCACTGAATCGATGCGAATGAAGACATGAAGCCGAGCCCGAAGAAATCACGAGATGGCCAGAATAAAAAGAAGAAAGGGGGAGGGAAATACTGCGTTGCTGGTTTGCCTGGGAAAAGGTCGTGCAAGAATAGTAGTTTCAGCCCAATTGTCAACATGCACAAGTTTCCTAACGACAAGACTGTGCAGAAATTGTGAGCAAACTTTGTGCGAAGACACAGAAAAGATTTCACTCCAACCACATCGTCTCATCTTTGCTCGGGGCACTTTGAGCCAACGTGCTACTTTAGACGTCCAGACATCTTGGTTGCGGAAAATAGCCCACAAAGAAACAACATTCCTAGGCAAAGAAAGCTAGAACCTGGTGCAGTGCCAACGATTGACAATGCCCCTCAAGTCCAAAAACGAAAAGTTATTGGTGATAGTTTTGAGGAGAAGATTTTAGTGTGGCCAACTTAAAAAATGCTTTTGTTCATGTTATTTTTGTTTCTTTTACATTAAAGCTTCATTATTTACGTTAAAATTAAGGAAAATGTTTAGTTTTCCTGGATTTTAATTAGATAATTCAGCAAATATTCTAGATAAAACACCTTCTCTGTCAAATAAATATGTAAATAAATAAATAAATAAATTTTTCGTGTTTTTTTGTATTATTCTACGTCATGAAATAGCCTACAATGTGTTGAGAAGTAAACTCATTTGATGCATTTCTTTTCAACAGGCAAACGAGGCAGGTAGCAGCAACGGAATGGAGTTGTTGGGAGCGAAGAGATGCTTTGAGAATTTGAAAAAAGATGGCATAGTTATAAAGAAATTTGTATCTGATCGCCATTTAGGAATAGCAAAATGGATACGTGAAACACAGAAAGAAACAACCCATCTGTATGATATTTGGCATGTTGCAAAGTCTGTGTGTAAAAAGGTTTTAGCAGCAAGCAAGCAAAATGGATTCGAAGTTTTAGGAAAATGGATAAAAAGCATTCGTCGTTATATCTACTGGTGTTGTACTTCAACCAAAGAAGGATTTGGAGAGCTAGTAGTTGCAAAATGGAAGTCTTTTTTCTACCATGTTGCAGACATGCATAAAGGGCACCCCAACGAATTATCCACCAAATGTTCTCATGGAGAACTTGGCAAAAGGAAATGGATCAAAATTGGTAAGTTAAATTTGTCCAACTTTAACTTTCAGGAAATCTAGCAGTAATTGAAGAAGCAATCACAACAAGGAAACAGTTATAACAACATATTACATTTTGATTTTCTACTTAGGATGTAAATCAGATTCCTCATACTTTTTATATTCACATTAGAAAATACATATTATTCTCCATAAATATTTCCTTCTTCTTCAAAGGTTCAGAACCTTATGACAAACTATGTGCCATTGGTTTGCATGGAACCTTACTTGGTGATATGTCTAGGTTGCCACCTGATGTGCAAACAAGCAGTCTGGAAGGCTTTCACTCATTACTAAATTACTGGCATCCAAAAATGATTGCGTATTCATACCTTGGAACAGTGTGTAGGTAAGGAGCAATTTATGTCAGCACTCAAGAAATTTGGAAAATTCAAAAAAATTGAAAAATTTCCTTAATGAAAAAACTCAAAAAGAAGGCAAGGAATACAGGTAAAGCATGGGACCTTATAGAACCATCTTTATGCTTTCAGTGTGAATACAGATATGACATGCCCTTTTATAATGCACTAGCATGCCCTTTGAAAGTCTCCAACGTGGCATTTTCTATTGTTCCAAATCAAATACCTTTTCAAGAGCCTGCAAAAAAGCCACTACTGCCTTGGTAATCTGTTATGTGCCAGATGGTGGCATAGTACCTTTGTCAACATTGCAATTCTATTTATCAAACACTCTTTTCATAGGACAATTCTAGCCATACTGCATTTTAATGACAATGTCAAGAGGGAGAAAAGAAGAACAAAACAGGGAGAGGTTTCATACCACATCACATACCCCAAATTCAAACTTGGAGATGAGGTTGTTAGAGCAATAGCAGTCCCTCCAACATATGGTGAGGCATATGGTTTTTGTTGCACTTTTGTACATCATAGGCCTTGCATACAACAACTGCATCGACCAAATACAGTTTTAATGTGCCAAAAAGCTGACTGAAGTAACTGTAAAAGATTTTTGATCCATTCTTGGAACTTCTGTTGTAATGAACCTTCTTACTGTAGCAGAAATGGTCTCCAATCAAATATTGATGTATTTGAAGTACTATTCATTCCATAATTTGTGGAACATCAAAAGCTTTCTTTTGGCATGACTGTTCAAACTGTATTTTCATAAACTGATGATTACATGAAATAACATATGTACTATACAGCAAAACATATTATAACTTCAGCTGAATTTTTTTTATTTTAGGATATGTTGAGGAGATGAGAGGCATCCTTTTTTCGTTATCAAAAGAGGATATTGAAGCAATGGTCACTAGAATGGCAGAGTATACAGCAAAAGTCCCAGAGCCCCTGAACAGAAAGTTTACTGAGAAAAACTCACGTGAAGAGGCAATTGCTAAATGGAACGCAAGGAAAGTCATGCAAACAGATTTGTTTCCCCCATGTAAGTTTTGCCACTATAGCTACTGATACCTTTCAGAATGTCAGATATTTCTTACAAAATGTTTGTCTGGTTGACCATATTTAGGATCACTTTTTTTCATGCCACAAAAGCCTGATCACAATTTGTATAGTAGACATTCAAGAAGACTATGGAGATATGTAATGGACCTTTCCAGAAATTATGCCCAACTTCTTTTTTCTGATGTTTTTCTGATATTTTTTGCTAGACAGTCAAACTTGTGCAAGTCAGACTTTCATAATTTGTAAATAGCTTTGAAAAAGCAAACATTTAGTAAACTAAAGCTTTTCGTCTGACACTCTTCAGAGTTTAAAACGTCAGAACATAGATCGAAAACTCTACGCTAAGAAATATATATACCCAGTTGTGGATCGAAATAGGCCAATCAGAAACACGAGCACATGACTGTAAAGGTTGACCAATCAGTGCCGCTTGCCTATTAGAATGTTACCAATGGAGTCCTAAGGTGAAAACGAACTCCTTTTGTCTACACAGTAGCGTCTTTCTTCTTTCTGTAACTTTTACCATCTCTGCACTTCAACAGTGGTGCTACTTGTTTTAAAACAGTTGTGTTTGTAAGTGCCACAAAGTCATCATGCTGAGTGACACATTTGATCCTGTCAATGCTCCCATCAAAAGTGAGTTTTCCATGGGCTGATAAAATTTCCCAACAGCAGCGATACTCTCTAGATCCTGCCAATTCTGCAATGGAACACTTATGGCACATGCACCTGTAACACAACGTAACATATATCAAATAAGATTGTGAAAGATGAAAGTAAATCCAAATTCCAATGGTATCAAACAGCACCGGATCATTACCCATTGTGATCACAGAGTTATTTGAAAATGATGCACTTTGCAAATAAATTAAGCATGTGGAACAATTGCCATCATAGTTGCCTATGAAAGGCATAGGCTGTTTCTTTGGTCTAAAGCCTATTATTTCTGGCAAATAAGGCAAGGACCTACCACAACAATGGCCAAAAAACATATGTAGAGGCAAGAATCACAAAATTGTACCACTTTTAGCCATTGTGATTCTGATTTATACCCCCACTCCCCGTTTGCAATGTCAAAATATCAGTTTGTCTCTACTATAAAAGTGACACTTTTGATGTCTTGCTAGACAGGTATCCATGGCATGGGCCTAATAAAATCCAAATAATTATCGGTCAAACCCACACCTATTTATTGTCGAGCGGCCTAGGCTTAGCACAAATATGTTTTGATAGCAGGTTATCTTAAAAACTGGTTAATCAGTCCGCTAAAGCTTTCAGTTAAAGCTAGAGGATACTCACCAGTTCTCAACAGGCTCTCTTCTAAGAAATCTTGCTTCTAACGATGCTAGCGTTAGACCATCTTTGTCGCCCTCTCGTGCAAGGGGCGCTCCTTCACCATACATATCATCGTCATCATCAGATGCCAAAGGGTCGTCGATGTATGGCTCTATGTTTGTTGAGATCACGCCTAAGTCCTCATGATCAGATAAAGAAAGGCTTCTCCCGCTTGACCTTGAAGAAGTTTCTTGCTCGTTAGACATTATATCGTGTATTTATGAAATGTTTTCCTCTGCCAAACCTGCTTGAAATCGCGTGTTGACAATGCCTGTTTCTCTGCATCAACTGTGTGACTCAACCCGGCGACTTCAAACATTGCCACTCGCCCCAGACCCTTGTCATCCGACCTCTCCCATTTCGAACCCCCAAAAAAGCAGCTTCCCGCCCCCAAATACAAATTTAAACTTTCATACCATTATTTAACAAGAATAGTCTCTTCAAATTAAACTTGATAAGGGGGTGGTTTTCCTCATTGCGTTGGCACTTTAACATTTTATGTTGCATATACGAAATCATTCAAATTATTCACTGAGACTCTAAGGCTAATAGAAATTATTCATTCTGGGAAAATCAATAGCATGATCAAGGGTCAATTTAAAAAACTTCCCGATCAACCCAGGGCAGCAAAGACTTGTCGGCGCCTTTGAAGAAATTGCATCAAAGGCTTTTCCATTTGATCGGTGGTCAAATGAAAAATCTGTGACGTTCAATTAGCAGTCAATTATCGTGTAAACCGGCCTTTAAACAGTAGGTGCGTTTTCCGGTGGCAAATCTTGCATTCCCTTGGGATTATCACTACCCCCATATCATCATATGGTGCCACCACTCTTTTCCATAGTCTATTTCAAATGTATGCAGCAAAAAACTTTTTATTGTTCAAAATCAAAAACATTTCATCTAAACTGTAAAGCGCATGTTTCAATTTGAACTCACTTCACTCTGCTGGCAGATGAGTTTGTTTTCCTTTGTCTGTTTTTTCGTGGATCCGCTTTTTCAATACATACTGGTTCACTTCCATCAGAAAGAACATCATTGTGTCATCATCATAATCATCATCATCATCATCATCATCATCATCATCAAGATTTACTTTGTTCTCCCAGACATCCAGCATGTCATCTTCAGTCTCATCTCCGTCGCTGCTCTCCAAATTGGTTGTATTATCCTTTTCTTCAGTTTCAGAGAAATCTGACTCTGAGCCAACAACAGTCTCAGTCTCATCTAGTTGGCTCAAGGAAGTGGGCTGAGAAAATATAGAAAATGTTCTATAATTGTTTATAGCAAGGCACTGTTGGAATGCAGAGGTATTAAAGTGCATCCTTTGACAATAACCTAGAATGGCACAAAAGTTGAGCATTTTCCGAAACATAGCAATGGCCCTCCCAAGTTCCAAACAATTGCCAAACCGTCTCCCTTTTATTTTTGTATGCCACCATGGGTCCCTTTTTTTTAACTTTAAATTTTTCGAATGTAACATATTTTTCTTTCGAATGCAACAATTTTATACATTTCCCTATTCTACATATCCCTTATAAATATTTTAATTAAAGCTGTCACTTTTACTTCGGTTTTTGAAGCTCTTTCTTTAGTGGGCTGTTGTCCTTTTGGTAGTACAACAACTTTTGAAAGAATGCCACTTTTTGACAAGGTTTGTTGTCGTTAGGTGGATACTCTTCGTGAGCAATCACCGATATGGGCATGTCTTCGTCCGACCGAATAGAGATATCCCCATATGCAGCTTCATCTTGTGTTTTTTGTGCAGCTTTTGGTCGATGATCAATTGGATGAATTTCTAAAGCAGCAGTCTATAAATTCATAGAGCATGGTTGTCTAGCCATCGAAAAATTGGTGTATCGCTATATAAAGTTACACACACACCCCTTAGCACGGTGCCGAGTCTCTAATTGTAACACAGACCGAAATATCTATGTCTCAGGTGAAATCCCCTCTAAGTTTTTTCTAAAGGTTGAATCAGTAAAGGTGCAAAGACAACCCTATTTCCGTACACATGATGTTTTGATTATTAGACAGCAACAGCATTTTATAATTTTTCCTGCAGACACGCAAAAGCCTTCCATGGCGGTCATGCAAAACACCGTCTTTAAGAGACAACGTTACACAAAATTGTATTGTTTGGCTTCTATAACAAATCAAGCAGGGAACTTCCTTATTGAAATTTTTTGTAAGCATTAACAACCCTTGTTTGTGTCACTGGGAAAATATATAATGAGTCACTGTCTACTGTCATGCACTGTCTGCTATTCTTTTATTCGTAAATAATAGAAAGTGTGTGTACGCCCTACCCCTCAACAACTTTTCTTCAATTTTAAAAAAAGTTATGTTGACCATATGTATTTTTGCAAAATTGAGGGGTGGATAATTACAACCCCCATTTACAGTAGAGAACAGTGGTGTCTCTCTTGAGGTGCCTTTGCTGACGCTTTGAGGGAAGTGATTCGGGAGCGCTTCCTGCCAATCAATTGAAGGAACAGCACCAATTTCAAGTCTGCGGTGTCTGGTAATGCCAGTAGAAGTACTTTCCAGAGTGATGTCTACGCGTCTTACAAAATCAATAGGTTTGAAATGAATAGAACCCAGAGCGGACTAAGACGACGGAGTGAAACCAGCCCTGTGTCTTCTTACAAATTGTACCCATAATCGACGCTGTTTTTCATCTTTCGGGAATGCAACGGTTAATTTATTTGAACAAAAACTAACGAAAACCCGTACTTTGGAGCTTGAAATAAGTGCATTAAAGAAAAGATATGCAAGAAAAAATTACACCATTCGATTCAGCGCTCTTATCTTGATAGGATCAGGCAATACAAATGTTTTTTTATTTTTTTTCATTGTTCATGTCAGTAGCACTTTGAAACTTTATTACTGAATAGACATACTCTTCATAATCAAAGAATCTTTGCTATGTTAATTCTAAAAGTCAGTGACAATATCTTTTTCAAAGACACCTTTATAATTACTATAATTACCATATGTTGGAGGAACTGCAATTTCTCGAACTAATTCTTCACCAAATTTATATTTTGGATATGTTACACTTGTATATGTTGCTCCATCTTTGGTTTTTTTTCTCACGGCGAAGGTTTTCGTTGAAATGGAGTATCGCCAAAATATGCCTTGAACAAAAGATAAAACATGAGCATGTGATAGATAAAGGATGATAAGTTTCACTACAATGCAATATGCCCTTACATAAACAGTTGATTAATTTAGGAACTTTGGGATACAAACAAAACTACATAATGACTCATCTTGTATATAGCCAAAGTTAATTTGATCTGATTTCCTAAGTATGCCTAAGTATGCTATGCCAAGCAATTTGTTGTGTTACTTACCTACAGAAAGTACCAAGCCATGAGATTCAATAGTCATTTTGGGATGTCAATGATTTAAGTTGAGTGAAAGCTCTCCAAACAACTTGTTTGAGCATCTGACGAGGCCATCTTTATATCGTTCAATAGATTTGCATTCATAAGTATGGTGTGTAACCTTTCATGTGCTGCAGATCCTTTAGAATAATAATAACTGGGTATTACAATTTATTTACTAATTGAATTTGGATAATTAACAAAATGTGCCTTTAGGACAAGAAGATACGGCAGCAACAAGTGAATACAGTATAGTAAGATTCATTCATTATTATGTTCCAACCTTTACAATCAATCAAATTTGAAACAGGGGGACACAAATGAAACTATATTGGGAATAAGGAAAATGTTTAAATCTTCCCAGAACCCTGAATATAACCTTAGTGGGATAAAGAAAAATCTGAATATATATATAAATAATGCACTTGGTTGAGATCGCACCCCAGTTTATGACATCAAAAGCACCATTCATGTTCACCATAACATACATTTGTGTGAATGTGAATATAAAGAACAAGCATAATATATAAGCTTCAGAGGGTATCGATACTGCGAGGTTACCTGTCTTGAGCCACTCTCGTCCCTGGAGTTGACCATGAGCGCATTTGTCAAAAAGCTGATCTGGGTGGTCAGTATGTTTATTTGAAATGTGTCGCATCAACGACTTCTATTTGGCAGCAATCATTTCTCCAAAGCCCTGCTTTGTTGACACAGCACACCAGTATAGATGACTCCGTATACTTTTTAGCCAACCCTGAAGTTTTTCATTTCCTTTCTCCTTACTGGCTTGTAGAACCTTTTTTGAAACTCCTTTGACGATATGCCAGAGATTGTGGAAATGCTTTGTGCCTGGCTGTTTCTCTCTTATCCACTTTGCAATGCCTCTGTGCCAGTCACTTACAAAATTTGAGACATGCAAACCACAATCATTGAAAAACTGAAAGCACAATTTAGCAGCACTCAGTTCGATGGCATTACTGCTTACAGCTTGATTTGACTGCAAATAAAAGGAAAATTCTGTAAATTATAATACATTTCTGGAAATACAGATACAGAAATGTATATAATATTTAATGTTAATAAAATATTGGCACACATGTCAGCAGCAACACATTGATGTTCTAAATGCAGTTGTTCGCTATAACTCTTTATTATGACTATATTACTCAATTTAATTTGAAAAAAGCATATTATGATACCTGCAACAATTCAAAGTGTACAAGCTTTGAAATGGAATTTGAAAATATTGTGTAAACACAATACTTGGCATTATGGCCCATCGAATCAAACCTGCCATCTCCTGACCACTGAGAATTCTTTGTGTATTTTAGTTTGTTGATCAGGGCAGCTCTATACTTGTGCCAATGCATAAAAACTGAGGGAAACAAAAATTTTCGCTTATGGAGAAAATAGGATCTTGGTGATATTGCTGAGCATAAGATGATGAACACCTGGTTGATGTTCATCATCAAATTTCCAGCAGAATGTCTTTGATGTATGAATGGCTGACTTTTCCATGTAAACTGTTGGCCACAATGTGAGCATTTCTGAATGACAGTAGCCATGGTTCCATTCCGTTTAATTGTAACTTTTGGATTTGGAGCTCTGCAATGGTAGCAGAACATCTGAAACAAATTGAGTAGCATGCCAAAAAACACTATAAATTTTGTTTTATCTTTGTACCAGGTGCAAATACCAGAATAAATAAATACAAAATCAAAACAATTTGTAAAATACAGGTCAACAAGATATTAAAATCAACATCCTTACCATAATTCAGACTTATGGAATTTTAATCTGACCCATTTAACTAGCTTTCATGAGCATATTGGTTATATTTTTCTATCTAGAATATGAATTTGCCATCAAAACTGTTTGGCAGTTGCCCCCTGGACCACTATATATGCAAACATGAACTAGAGTGACAAACACTACCATATATAAAACATGTTTTGCCATTATTTACAAAACTTACAGTGTTTTAGATACATTATTTACATACCTTACATCCTCCATTTCCTCATCCTCAAATGTCTCCGCAATTTCTTCACAGGACACCCAATCAGTATCCTCATACTCGATACTCTTGAATTCACCCATCTCTAAAAGTTCATCTTGAACACTGCTCGTCTCCGAAACTGTCCTTTTCCTACTGCAGCTTGGTTGGTTGTCCTTTTCTGTACATTCTTTATTTGAACGAGCCTGCATATGAAAAATACTCACCTTAATAACACTCACCTAAAAATTGGCTAAACACAAGGCTGTTGAGTTTATTCAGGTAGAAAGAAGGTGAGACAGGGCTGAGCCCTCTAGATCTCATGAGACCCACACATTTTAAAACATCCTAGGCTTTTTTTGTAAGATGATTTGGATAACGTTGTATTTTCAACGTAAAATAAAGCAGTCTAGGTGTATCCAGGGGGAATGGTCTGCAACATCCCCCTCCCTTCTTAAAAAATCCTACTTGCAACGCCCCTGTACATCGATAAGGTCAAAAAAGAGGTCGGTGGTTATGTTATCATACTTACTTGATCAAGTTGACAACGTAATGCAGCTTTCTCTTTCCGAATTGCCCAGTTGGTCCTTTGAAGGGAAATTATTTTCTCTTTGAGAGTTTGAACTTCAACTGGAGGGTCTAGTTTGGAGTCTTCGCGGACTTCTTCATCGTCAGTACTTTCATCTTGTTGCTCCATTTTGTCAAGGGTCGTTCGTAAAATCTGGTGGATTGAAGACAATAAAGTGAGTTGCTTTTTGAGAAAATAACGGCTAGTCTTCTTTCTAAATATGACACACATATAATATCAACTAGGCTTCTGCCTAATTATAATCACCCTTTTCTATTTAAAAATTCACGTATTCTGATCACATATTTTGATGGTTTGAAACCTTGTCTGTGCCGGTGAACAAATCTCACACATTGCTGATGTCTTGTTCTGTCTACAGTTCTATCGGGAAAATAATGGAGCGAGATACCCTCTGTGAACTGTGTATTCTTGCAACTGGTCCCATCAAATGTTCCAGCAACGCAGGATCGACCATAACCTGAAGAGCGCTTCGAATTTGCCATGCTACTTCTACTACTATAGCCATGAATGAATGCGTGACCTATTCATTCATATATCATGACTCGTCACTGTGACGTCACAAGAGGACTTCCGATTTTGCAATGAATATGCGTAATGTGTCGTTTTTCACACGCAATAAAAAAGAAACGCCAAGGACTTTTGAAATTCTGTTTTTTTTATTTAGAGTGAGAACCTTTGAATCTATGAGTGTAGCTAATAAAATAGCTATCGAAAATTTGGTTTAATAAGCCCTTTAAGTTCAAACCTCCTGGTTTGGGAGAGCAACGTAGTCCTTAACAGCAACATAGAAGGTTCTTCTGGTATCAGACCATTATCAAAACTATCGGAAGGCAAATCATTGTCAGTGAGATCGCTAAAATTGTCAAAATCGGCGGGTGGCTTGATGGGACGATAATTCGGATCATAATATGGCTTTAGTCTATTTGCATGAACTGGAACAGATACTGGACAGTTATCTAGAGTTCGAAAGCGAAGGTGAACTGGAGAAAGCTTCGCGACAATACGGTACGGACCGTGATAGTTATGCAATAATTTTTTTGATATTTGCTTTTCAGGGTAAACACCTCTACTTTGTCTCGGATATCGTAAACAACTGGTTGACTATTTCGATTGTAATATTCTTTCATTTTCTGTTGAGCCAACTGCGTTTTAGGAGAAACCATACACTGTGCATTCTCCAAATTTGTAAGTATGCCTGCACTATCCTCAGCGACAGATGATGAAAGATGAGCGGATGACAATAACAATGCAGCATCTACAGGCAAATGAAGCTCACAACTGGAAGTAGAAGGGTGACTCACCAGTAGAAGCAGGAGGCGAAACACATGCAAACAGAATCATCAGGATGTGATTATTAGCAACGAAGGCCCAATTCCATCATGAAAACAAAATTATAAATTGTTTAAAACAAATAAAAAACACTGTCTCACCCGCTTGACTTGAGGCTTGATAATGCAGTTGCTGAAAATTCTCATAAAACTCGTATTTCCAGCTAAGAATCCTTATAAATCTGTCACTGAATCCTATTGTTGTCACAGAACAAAAAATCAGATTCCTATCCTAGTGGCTTGACAGCTGGAATCAAGCTACTGCTGCAAATGGCTGGACCCATGATGAGGAACAGGTAATGCTTCTACTTTATCTTTTGGGTTGAGCAAGTCAATTTTATCGTATTTTGTCGCTTGAAAAAAGAATGATGCTAATCTTTTGCAGAAGGAAATTGAGGGTCATTTTAATTCACCTTTGCAAAGGCTACAATAAAGAAATCTGGTGGGTGAAAGATACCAAAAATTTCACGAATCTGTGGCAGATTTTTATGAAGATATCTGTAATTTAGTGCAATGGGGATGGAGCACAAAATCTCGCGAATTCTTAAGGGAAAAGTCCCTCGAATATTTTGTCAAAGGTTTAAAGCCAACTTTCGAAACAATGTGTGAATGAAGAAAAGGTCACTGTAGCAGGCTGCTCGATGGGCTCCAAGGAGTTCTTGTGGCAAAAAGTCTATAATAATTTAGCAAATAAGAAACACTGCAATACGCTGAGAACACAAAAAAATAAATACACGTAAATCAGTAAAGGCTAATATTTCGCCCTGGCATACGGGGCTTCTTGATATGGGATATCAGAAAGCTCACACATAATTTCGTAAAAGGGCAAAAGCAAAGTTCTTGCCATCGATTCAAAAAATGCCGAAGAACCCCGCTCCACTAACAGTGACTTTTCAGAGCTGCTAGAAGGCATGAGAAGAATAATGCAAGACCAAAAACGCATAATTGCTCTTCAGCTCAGAAACCTGCAAGCCTCCACAGAATTTGGGCCCAGAATCTTGGCAAAAAATTACTGATACATGGGAAGAAAATTCTCAGCCCTCAAAATTTCGTAGAAATAACATTCAGTGCTGGAACTGTGGAAAATGGGGACATTTTCAAAACAAATGCAATCAGCCCTGAGTACCTAAGAATTCAGAGGCTAGTCACGATAAACTTGATATGGGAAAAAACAGAAGCGAAAGGTTATGTTGCTGGCTTTGTTTCAAGTTTCAAGTTTCAAGTTTTCATTTTCAAAATTCCAACATACAAATTCCAGCTGACAACAAGTACAAAACTACATTAACAACAACAATGATATCAAAGTATACAAAAAGAACTATATTCATTTAAAGGAAGTTTGTAGGTTTGGAATTTCTTAAGGAGGAGCTCTCTCAATAGATAAACTAATCTAGGAGAGAGCACCCCCTGTACTAAAAGTCTAATATTTTATGGTAATAACGTTTTTAGTTCATTTGATGATTGTAGAAATCTTCAGAGACATTTCAAATTGAACTTGGTATTTTGTGGAGAATATATAAGATTTGAGTTTACTACGAAAAATTAAAACTGAAGGAGATTGTTTGATGACATCAGTAATGCTGTTCCAGGATTTTGCGCCTGCATATCTAACAGATCAACAACAGGAAGAAAGCACATGACTTCAAAATATTTGCATACAAGGAGATATGCTGCATCAGCTTTTGATCTTGTCATGGGTCTTCCCTTGTCAAACCTTTTTTCAAGGGAATCTTCCCAATTTTTAAATGTTTTCTGCAAGAATGGAACTAAAAGATAAAAACAAAAAATAATGAAATTTTGAATTCATCTTTTGTTTATTTTTTGGGACCTTTCATTCTGCTATGTTCTTGTTTCTTTTTCAGTTCAGTTTAGGGACCTTTCATTTTTAAGTCCCGTAGGGACCAGAGGAATTTTTTTTTAAAAGCTATCGTTATGTGACAACCCCCTTTTTATTCATATGAAAATAAAGTGAACCACCCCAAGGTAAAAGTATTGAGACTCAAAAAGGGTCAGTAGAATTGATCAGTTGCTCTCTGTGGTTCTCATCAAAAAGTCAATCAAAAGCAACAACTAAAAATCAGGAGAAAGAAAGGGAATAACAGAAAGGCAATTATGGGGTTCAAAAAACAATTGAGATCTAATTCTTTAGAAATGCTGAAAAGCTTAGTTCTGTTGGGAAATCTAGAACAATTATAGTACTTACTTTGTATTCTAGATAATTCCACATAGTTCTGAACAATTCCTACTATCGTTGCAATTTGCTTAGTAATGCGTTTATGTTTAATTTTACTATCATTAGCTAACCTACTGCACTAGAAATTCGAGAACATTCTAGCTTTGGCCTATCAGCATGAATTTGTTGTTATAACCTCGTTTTCGTTACAGTCTCATTGTTAGCCGGTTGCTCTGGAATTTTCTGGAAATAAGTTCATTATGTAATCATTGCTAATTTTATATTCTGGTGTATATGATTTATCAACCGAGAAATTTATATCGTAAACGTGTATATATATACGCACAAAATAGTAGTTGCGGAAGAATAAGCTTGAATAGACTTGGAAATTTACATTAAAATTCTGTGAGTTTTATTTAGTGTCACTGGGAGTTCTATTGGGCACAGGACTAAAGGAGAGAATTCCCCACACTAAAAGTGGCGACCAGGGCTTGATAGGATTGGAAAATTCAAAAAGATTGTTATGTTCTGCAAGAGTACTGTAAAGATAGGACACGTCTTCTCGCCCAAGTGAGTATAATCTACAAACCGCTTAAGTTACTACTTCATGTGAGAATACCAAAACTACTGCTTCATGTAAGATAACATAACAAAGATGACTTCAAATCAATTTTTTCAACGGGGTTTATAGAGGAAATCCAAACAATTTGAGAAAACTTTACATTCGGGAGAAAAAGAGGAAATATCATCTGGATATGAAAGAATCTGTGAAACGATAAAGGATTTGGACAATGCGAGAGAAAAAGCTGTTGATACTATGCTTGAGGAAGAGGAAGAGTCCTTAGAATCAGTAAAGGAATGGAGCCAAGAAACAACAAAGCAACAAGTTTCGAGATATGCGGAGACAGCTGAAAGAAAAATTAGCCAGCCTTGAGGAAAAGAGCCACAGAAAAAAACAGCAAAGGGAACAAGACCAACAACGGATTTCTATGGAGGAACAGGCAAAATTGGCAAGAGACCAACCAATGGAGACAAGAAGACAAAACTAAGATAACTACAACTAGAGGAGGAATGGATGCAGAAAAAACTACAAATGGAACGTGAAATCATGCTGCAAAACAGGGAGGACAAAGCAAGAAAGAATCAAGTGGTAAAGCTTAAAAAATACACAATAGCGCCATTCAGAGGGGATCACAAGGATTGGCTATGCTTTTGGAACCAATTTTCGGTGGAGGTAGATGGTTCAAACATAGCAGAAGTAAGCAAATTGAATAACTTTCTTGAATTGATTGATTGAAAGCCAAAGGACGCAAAGAGAAGAAGCAAAAAGAATCTTACAAACAACATATTGGAAGGACATAAAGGTACGAAAGGCCCTTGTAATTGAACTGGAAGAATTGAAACCTATAACGATTATCAGTCAGATCCGAGAAACCCATGAATCTTATAACAAGCTTGCGAGAGTCATACAAACGCTTGCAATGATGAAGAAAGAAACCGTGCAAAGCCATGTCTTTGTTGATTGATAAACTGGGGCCAGTTAGAGAAGCAATGGTGCAAAATGCTGATGTCTAATGCTTTTCAACGAAGCTCTCAGAAGTCAAATGGATGTGTTTATTGTGGCAAGTGCAACCATCGAAGTACAGATTGCTTTGAAGATTCTAAATGTTGCACACCGGAGGGTGATACTGAAGAAAAAAGCATGTGTTTAATAGACCCCTTTCA
Source organism: Rhopilema esculentum (assembly GCF_057945365.1). NCBI lineage: Eukaryota > Metazoa > Cnidaria > Scyphozoa > Rhizostomeae > Rhizostomatidae > Rhopilema > Rhopilema esculentum. The sequence goes on from NW_028300842.1 coordinate 429,336, forward strand.
CATTGCATTGACTTAAAATTCAAAACGAGGGTAGAGTTGTTTCGGTGCCGAACATCAGAGATCAACCTCTCTGCATCTATAAGTCTTCGAGATATATTATCGCCGTTTTATAAAAGATTTCCACCGATTTTCGTATTAAAGATATGGATCAATTTATTTGATTGTTACCTAAGGGGAAGGCGGTTTCCTGCATTGAAGATTCCTCGATATTAACTGTCAAAGAGCTCAAGAAAGTTTTGTTGGCCTACAAAGAGAAGGTCTCAGGTGCCAAGGCTGATCTAATTTTCCCTGCCTATGCGGTTTTTTCGCGATTAGAGCAGCAAGAAATCAGTGCCGTAAGTACATCCGAACCTGTGTTGGTTGGAGAAGACCTTGAGTGTACGTATAACGCCATCTTCTCCTCAAAATGCAGCCATTTGCCATGGTCCTCCGACCTCAGGGGGACTCCGGGCTTTTCTTTCATTCAGTCAGTCTTGTTTTGGCCTAATTCAAATTTTAACTCCACAAAACCAACAAACGGAATATCGGTCCCATTTGCTGCTGCTATATTTAGATCTTGGCCTTCCCCAATATTTCAATAACATTTCAATAACATTACTTGCTTCCCATTTAATAGAATATTTAAATTACAGCGACGTCCCACCAACTTGGCAACTTTAGCGTCTTCTTTTGGTGTTAAATGACTTTGGTTACAAGAAAAATAGCCACATCCAAAACATTGGTTACAAGAATCTTACTTGCTCTCTCGCTTACACCTTGTACCACATCTATTTCTGAGCCACATCCAAAACAATGGTTACAAGAATCTTCCTTGCCCTCTCGCTTACACCTTGTACATGCTGGTTTCTTCTTCTGGTAGAAATTAGAATTGCTGTATTGAGGCCTTACTTTATTAGCCAACAGCCTATTCATTTTCTCACTATTTATCTGCACTTCCATTGCCTCAACTTTTGTTTGCAACTTTCCAGCTTTTGGTTCTCTCTTTGTTTGATTATAAGACCTTTCATCACAACATCCTGTAGCTTCTACCTCTTTTATTCTAACTTTAGGCCTAACACTCCCTATCAGCCTCCTATGTTCTTCCTCTCTAGCTATTATATCACTCAGAGTTGTGATAAGATTCTGATCAGATATTCCTGGATCACTTAAGCAAGGTCCCATTTTTGCTCTGATAGTGGGATCTCTCATCCCCAGCTCTAAGCAACGCAAAAACAAAGACTGTACCTGTTTTGGGATATATTGGATCTCTGACCCCCTACCTTGATCACAAGCAAAAATAACCTGTTGACGTAATGCAAGGGCTCTTGTGAGGAAAGTGAGAGCATCTTCTTCTACCATTTGACTCAATTTTGCTAGTTCTGTAAACAAATCAGTGGTGTTTTTCTTCCCATAATGGGCCTGCAAAATTTCTTTCAAATCTTTGAGTGTTAGATTTTGCATAGAATCTAGGTAATTCTTAAGCTTAAGGGATGGAGCCATAGCTTTGATAACCCCTTCAACAATTTCAGAAGCAGTAAAACCTTTGTTCTGACCAGCATCAATTTGTTTCAATAAACTTATGTATGTCATGGTATTCCGAGGGTCTCCAATCTGTCGGCTAATCTTAAAATCATGCCTGAGAATGTTGGTCATGGGGACAGCTATATAAGATGCACCTACAAAACTTCCATGTACTCTCCCTGTAGCCCCTTTACTTGCATCTTTATCAGCAGCACTTTTTAGCCTATTTGATTGGGCTTGCAAGCTTTTAATCTCATTATCAGGGTTATATGCATCCTCATTAGCCTCCCTGATATCCAAATTATTTGAAACAACATCATCTGGCTGTCCCTGAAGGCTTCCCCCCCCCCCCACCTGTGGGATCTCTGGGGTCTCCCTTCTCTGATAATTTGAGGACATCCAAAACACCTGTTAAAAACTCATGTTGCCCTTCTATATCACCTTTATTTGCCTCTAAACTTTCAGAAATATGTTTTCTTACCACTCTAATCACTGCTAGACAGCTTTTATTCTTGGGACTGTCCCCTGGTAAGTGCAATAACTCAGCCAGCGAAAATAGAATCTGCAACCAAGTTTCCTTGGAACAAATCACCGATTCCACCTCTAATTCGAGTTCTTCCACAATGTCTGGTGTAATATCCGGCATTCTGCATGTAATTCAATCAATAATCACTTCACAAATCATTCAAAACTGCAACCAATACTCCGGAAATGTCCATAATCTCTGTTCAAAAACTGCAGTTTGCCTTTGTAAACATTGTGAAAAGGGTTTTGACCCTTTTCCCCGCCAATGCACCAATTTTGTTAGCCTGCCACGACTTCCTGTTCTTGATAACCGAGATATTGATAAAAAAAACTCATTTGCTTCAAAACAAGATTAACCTAACGAAATAACTCAGCGAGAACATCAGCAAATCCAATCTAAAACCATCTGGGCGCCATGTTACCACAATCACGCGGGCCAGACTCCATAGGTCGTTACCAGAATCTTTAACTGGCTGTGCAGTGGCACCATGTCAATAAGCCTGATAACTGGGTGCAGGCCGTTGTGTTGGGTGGAAATACCACAAAATTTATTTATTTACTTCAAGTAGTAACAAGTAAGTGTCCTTCACATAGGCCTTTTGTCTAGTAAGCTTGTGAAAGCTTCGATCTACTACTATCATCCATGCAATAACTCACTCCGGACACTTTTCTACCAAGAAAATGCACTTCACGCTTAAACAACTCACATTTTCTTGCTTTTAGCTTGATTCCATGTTCCCTTAGTTGTTGAAGCACTGTACACACGTGACTAACACAGAAGGATTAGATACAACAATTAGATACACATGTGGCTAGATACAATCAAATCATCGAGGTACTGAATCACAATATCGTCTTGAAGATCTCTCAATATATTTTCCATATGGCGTTGGAATGCTGCAGGGGCATTTGTGAGTCTGAAAGGTATTCGTACCCACTATGACTTAAAAAACCGTGGTGATATGCTTTTCCCTGATCGAGTACAGAAAACCATTGCTTGCCTCCTAAGTTGTGTAGTGTTTCTTGAATATGAGGCAAAGGATGTCTATCTTTCATTGTTTTACTGTTGAGACCTCTGTAGTCGACACAGAGTTTGAGGCTTCCATCCTTTTTCCAGACGCAAACTACCGGTGATGACCATGAAGATTTGGATGGGGTGATGAATTCTCTATTTAGCAAGTCTTCGATGTATGATTTGACTTTGGTGTACAGAGGAAGAGGTACTGAGATGTAGTTCATTTGCACTGGAGTCTTGTCGTGTACCTGTATCTCTAAATTTAGGTCATTTGCACCCCCCCCCCCCCATATCTGACTCATTTGTGGAAAATGATTGCGATTCTGCGTGAAGCAATTTTCTCACAGTTGATTCCTGTTTGCTCGTCAGTGCATCCAGCTTAATTTCAGAAGGGCAAAACTCCCTTTTTGGTTGACTGTTTTCACATACTTTCTCAGCTGTAGTATCGCACGGCTTTTCCGTTTCTCCGACCTCCATTGGTGTCACAGACTGCACAAGTTGCAATAGACCAGGCGAGGAAGGGGGGGTATCATCACCCATCGAGGAAATTTGCAAGACCAACTCTACTTGGTCAATTTTGATACGCTGATTACGAAAATCGATGTTATACGGAGAAATTCGGTACCAGGAAGCCTCTATTTCACGTTCAAACCTCGTTTTCGTCCAAACTTGAACGTTGAACGAAAGTTTGTAAATGAATCAATTTTTATCAATTTTGATGTGCTGATTTCAAAAAATTATTTTATAAATGTAAATTCAGTACCAGGAAGCCTCTATTTCATGTCCAAACCTCGTTTTCATCAAAATTTGAATGTTGAAAAAAAGTTTGTAAATTTTTTATTCTCATCAATTTCGATATACTGATTTCGAAGGTTGGTCCCTTTTTCATGCTGAAATCGTTTATTTATCGTTTTCAATATTTCTAGAGTAAAATCTGCTGCACAGATAGATTTGCTTTAAAAGCTTAAAAAAGATTATGTCAAAAGGCAATATAATATGGCTAATAAACATTTAAAGTTGTTTTGAATAAACATTCTAGTATCCGTTGTCATCAGAGTCATTGCTATAATCATCCTCAAAGCAATTGTCATTCATTTAGTCAGTATTGTCTTCTCCAGCATCTTGATTGGTATTTAGAAGCAGCTCGGCATTTTTATCTACTTATATGTCTTTACTCCACGATGCCTTACGGGCTGCATCCCAACCATGATCAACTGGACTGCTAATGCTTAACTGCAACTGATCTGCATTCCTGTAAATGTTTGCAGCATAAGCTGATCTAGCTATCTGCAATTGTAGATTGGCAACACACGGTTGCATCAAACTAAGGTCAACAACTTTCCCTTTAGTTTTAAAAATCTTCCAGAAACTCTTTGAGCAGGCGCCATTGGCCTTGGTGACAGTTGTTGAAAAACCGTAAAGAAAGCATGTAAACCTCTCCAGGACCTCGATAGCATTTGGATGGGCTGGACATATGTTCCAAGCCTTGCAAAAGTGCCCACGAATTCGTTGCGCTTTAACATTGCTTTTCAGAATGACTTTTTCCCTTTTCTTGGAAATCATGGACACATAATCGATGTCGGAGAATGCGTGAAGACCAACTATTGCTCGCCTTTTAATTGAAGACAATGTTGATATGATAGACAGCATGAAGCAAGACCACTGAATAAATTTTCTGTATTACATTTTAAGTAGCGCAGTGAAAAAACTAACTAAGATCTTTCTGGAGAACGGCTATCCAGAGGATGTTATTTCAGTTTTCATTAAAGGTATTATGAATCGAAAATTTTCCCCTTGTTTCTAGACCATTTTGATATCGCTAATTCCGAAAATGCAACTAAAAATTGCATTGGGCAAATAATATTTTGGTTTTATCAATTTGAATTTAGCGTTTGACACATTTTTGCCAAATGGTGCGGCCTAAGTGGAATACAGTATAACTGAAGTATAACTGAATCAAATAATGCCACTTTAAATGAATCTAGCGACGAAGAAGGATTTGCAAAGGTTTATGGCGCTGTTTTCATGCCATATCAGTACGAGCCTTTGGCCTCAGACAATAGCGATGAATCTGAAGGAGCTGATGATGAGGGGATTGATCAGGCCGAGGACGAAGATAGCATTAGGCCGTCGCAACTTCGTGATCGTTTTGAAAGGAATGTTGCTTTAAATGAATGGTAAGTTAATATTTCTATCAAACTATCATTTCAGAGCCAATTTATATTATTTTCTTTCGACAACACACACAAGGACGAGAATAGCTTCGGATCAGAAAACGAGTGTCAAAAGCATTTCTTTTACTATCGCCCACCGACTGTGATCTCTCTAATTTGCAAAGTACAGACCCCTTTACGCATTTCACATACTAGTTGTTAGTAAGTTAGTAGTGCTTCTTACAGCAGTATCTTGCAGTAGTAATGATATAACGAGGTAGGCTGATAAGCAGTACTGGATTGCCAATCGTATGTATATTTTCAAAGTTTACAAAGTAGGGTGCATTCTATGTCAACTGTACGCTGAAGGTCCACCGGGGCATTTGTTTAGGTACGCCGAAAATATAAAAGCAGTTAGTAAAACAACAAACATTGTTGCGCCAGGCATAGAAAACTGATTATTAAAGAAAACTGTGGTGTAGGAGTCGTTAACTATGTACATGGCTTCATGTTTAGCATGGCAACTAACGAAACTTTTTAGTACGCAAACAATTTTTTTATTGGTTTGCACGCTGAACGCCGAATAAAAACCTGGCTGTAGGCCAAAAATCTTTGGGCACTTAGGAATGCACCCTGGCAAAGTAGGCTAGAAGAGTGTGGGCCCAAAAAAAGAAACAACTTGGACTCTCCCTTGTGTTTCTTATTTGCAGGTTTTTATTATAATTTAGCATTATTTACAAGCTACATAACAGAATTTGGAAATGCAATGTTTATTATTCTCTTTCTATTTTTGATAAGTAATCATCATAGCATTTTCATTAAGGTGTGCTTGCAACAAATGCAGTGTTGGAAGACTAGTTAGTGCTAGAGAGTATCCTTGTTGCCGAGAGGTCCATGCAGCCTATGGAAAAGTGGTCTTTGATGGACTTTCCGACAGTCTAAGCTGCATTACAGAACATGAAGACTTCAAGGCACTTGTTAACAAAGAAGTGTTAAAAATTGTTGGTCCACTTTTAAAGCAAAAAAATGGAAAGCCATATAAAAAACATGCTGGTATATCTGAGAATGAGTGAGTATTTTTAAATTTATAGGGTTAAAGTTTGTTAAAGCAAGACTTACCTATTCAAAATCTTTTCATCCTACACATTTTATTTTTAAAGAGAACTGATAATTTCACATTATATATTCAAATTTTTAAAAATTACCAGAAAAGAATTACTCAAAACTAGTTGAGAGCCATTTTGCTGTCTGCTAAGTAACAAAGTGCACTTTTTGCAGATATTTGCGTGCAGTTGCTTACCGAAATCTGGTGATGTGGATCTTTGGTTATCTTGGCTGGGACACAGCAAGACTGTTAACTGCATGTCTATACGATTTTATCAGGGAAAAATATAACACCAACAATAAAAAAACTGGCTACCTAGATTCTGCCTAAAGAGAATAATTCCCTTTGTATGATAATGACGTTTTGAGCATAGCCCATATCACTTGATCTGATTAGAATTATATTGTACCGCACTCAATCTGGTATTCTTATAAGAAATCTTTCCTTGATGTTTTTCAAAATAGCTGCTTGAAATAGATTTTTTGTATGATTATTAACAGGCAATTTCCACTGAATTGTTACAAACAAAAATGTTTTCTTTATATTTTTTGCTGTATTCTAGAATCTCTTTACATCCTTTCAACATAGGAGGTTATTGCCTGGTTTCTTATAAAATTCTGTTAATGTTCTGAATAAAATATATGTGTTTATGTATTGAAAATTGATGTAGTATTATGCCTATATGTAATAGTTTGTAATCAGTGCTTATATAATATGTTACTCTTAGCATGTTCAATTTCAAAATTTAAATATGTAATCTGAACATGGATTAATATGAATTAGTACTTTATTTCAAAAATTAACAAAATAATTGTTTGTATATATATATATTTAGACTGAATTATTTGCTGACACACTTTTGCTTAGAGTGCCCAAGCATAGTTTCTCCACATGTTCTACAGTGACCAGTTTTTCTGGTTTTCTTCTTCTCTGTTCCTCTGGCCTTTTTTGCCTCCTGCTCCATCATGGTCTTTTGCTGTTGAGCTAAAAAAGTGATAATACTATTGTCATGATGTTAGTTTTTATATTTTTTTAAATTTGCATAACTTTTTCACGAGATTCAAGGGACACCCTTAATCTTTTTGGCAAAACTTTTTTATCAAATTTCCGAATACAGAAAAAGCTTGCATCACTTACCCCAATAGTTATTATATAATTGGGCTTATAAGCAAAGTACAAATAATTAGCAAAAGTATTTGATGAAGAAACTATCAAAATAACATTACCTGGTGGATTCAATGTTGTGATCACAAAGGATCTTTTCCTGAACTTCTCCTTTGCTTCTTCCTTTGAAATACGACTCTTGAATTAGGAGTTCAGTTGCTTTGGTGCAATTGCGGTATGCTGTGCCAAGATAGTGGTCATTTCTTCTTTTGAAATTGAAACCAGGATCTGGCGAAGGGTCTGACCTACTCTTGAAGTAAATGGAATAAGTGTTACGGTAAATATCAAACAAAATATATATTTGTAGTATCTAAAACCTGATTTTTTCAAAGTGCCTTTCATTTTCTCAGGATCTAAGATTAAACCTTATTAAAACTTACCATATATAGATGGAAAAAGGACTGGTTATACAACCTCTTCTCTAAGCTTGTATTTGGGAAACGAAACTCCCAGTATGTCCTGCCCATCATCAGTTTTCATGGTCTCTCTTGACAGATTCTCATTAAAATGACAAATTGCGAGTATGTGTCTAAGCAAATAAAGAGAAAACATTTCAGAAATGGAATGGATTAGAGCTGTGATTGAATGTTTTATATTTTTCAGCAATGCAACATTTATTGAAAAAAACATTAGTTTCCATATGTTGTCAGCTTTATGTCTAGAAATCACATTTACCTGCCTAACAACTCTTAATCACTCAAGTAACAAATAAAATTAGAATGATAGTCCCAAAAATTATCTATTAGCTGCACCATCTCTAATTTTAAATGTAAATACCTGCATTTGGTTCCAAGCCAATGGTAATGAATCATTTTAGGGTGCCAATGATTGAGTGTGGCATGAAAGGCTTCCAAACAACTTGTTTGAGCATCACTTGAAATACTTCTTATATCATTTAGAAGTCTAGTGTCAAGCAGTATAGGTTTCAATTTGTCAAATGCAGTAGTTCCTGAAATTAGAAAAGCAAACAATACCTTTAAGAACGTTTTCAGATTTTTAATTCTTGTGCAGAAACTTTTACTTGTATTATTGCATATAAACATATTGTTAAATATTGTATATAAACAATATTTGCTAGTATAAGGATCCAACACTTGAATTCTAACTGACTAAGGGTACCATAAACCCCATGTATATCTGGAGGAAGGGGTGGATCTGTGGCCTTGTTGACATGTAAAAACTATCTAACTACCAAATTAAAGTTATTTCATTGCCAGATAGTCTAAATACTTCTTGTAGGCATTATGTTTTCTCTCACATACCATTTTTAATCCATTTCCTTTTTCGATCAAATGTTTGGTGGATGCAGGTATTGAATAATGGATCCTCGTGAGTGTGTATGTCTTGTATGTGGTTAATTATCGATTTCCACTTTGCAATGATCAATTGGCTAAAACCTTGTTTTGATGATGTTGCACACCAGTATAAATGGTTACGAATGGTTGCAGTCCATTTGTTAATAATTTGGCAGTTATTTTCATTCCCAGCCTTTATTAACTTTTTTGTTAGAGTCCTGGCAATATGCCAGATATCAAAATAATGCTTAATAGCCTGATGTTCCTCTCTTAACCATTTAGCAACACCTCTGTGTCTATCTGTCACAAACTGCGACACAGGAACCTCAGAATCAATGCATTTCTAGATTGACCTTTGAAGTCCAAGTAATTCCATTTGTTGGGAAGAATTTCCTTTTGTTTCGTTAGCCTGAAATTTAAAAGTACATGTAAGCTTGAAGTTTGATTGGTGTAGTGTACTTGGTTTATCTACTGAGCTGAGAAGGTCTACTTTGCTTCAACTAACCTGCACTGTTTGCATAGATTTTTGTTTTATTTATTGACATAACCTTGAAAAAAGAGTTAGTCATAGTAATTTACCCAAACAAGTTCAAATTCAACAATCTTTCTCAAATTCCTGCAGAAAATTGTGTGAGCATCATATTTTGCCGAGTGCCCCATTGAATCAAAATGTGCATCACCACAAATTGTCACTTCCTTTTTGCATTTCATCTCTTCTGTCAAGAACGTTTTGTCATTTGCCCAATGATGTAGGACAGAAGGAAACAGAAATTCGCGCTGATGCAGAAAGTAGGTCCTTGCTTTGTAGGCTGCTAATCCCATATGCTTAAATAGCAGAAGGATTTTGCTTATCGAGGCACCAGCAGTTAGTATGCCAAAACTGAGCAGAAAATTTCCTGCGGGATAACGTCCAAGCATGAATGGCTGCGATTGCCAAGTAAAGGACTTCTTTCCACATTGATCACAGTTTTGATTTACAGTTATCATGGTGCTATTTTTGACCAATTCAACATCAGGTTTGCCAACTTTGCACTTGAAGCAGAACATTGAAAATAGTTGCATCAGCATACTGCAAAACACAATGAACTTGGGCTCTTCTGCCACTGGAGTTTTCAGATCAATCTAAAAAGTGATGCAGTGAAAAAGTTTAACCAGCAGAATATGAACTAATTCTGATTTTTGACAGTTTTTAACATTTTTGCTCTTTAGATCGTTCATCTATGGCTTCAATTGGTTGAGTGCATAGGAATAGGATTGATTCAGTTTGTCATTCTGGGAAAATTTGTTATGTGCTGCAAATTGACATTTTTCGTATTTTTTCTTTTGCTAATGCTTCAACAAGAACTGAGTAACTTAAAAAAGGTACAAAATATTTTTGCAAAAATAACATACTTTATGCGGTTTGATTGGATGTTTTTTCTTTCATCATCGTCATCGTAATCATCATCATCATAATCACCACTTTTGTCATCCATATCATAATCATCATCATCATCATCATCATCATCCATGCCCTCATCTTCGCTTTCACCGGAAGATTCATCGGATAAGCCAAAATCAGATTCTTCAGAGTTTTGCTCTCCGGGTTCAAGCATGCTTTCTGTTTCGTCTTTTTCTGTTCCAAAGTCAACTTCATCATTTTCTAGGTCGTTTGCTTTCAGCAATTTGTTGTACTTCTGTTCAGAAATTAAAATATTGTTAAAAAATTTCTGAATAGATTCAATTATTCTACATAGAAAGTTTTATTTATTGTTATATCGACTTTTTGAAAACAACAGTGCTTGCTTGTCGAGCTTCTTTCCTAACATGTTTTGAAATTACAAGAAACTCCTGTCGTCTAAAAATGTGTACGTACCTTCTTCAATTCTTTGTTTTTGTTGAGCAGCTTTTTAACACGTGTGGCGATTCTTTTGTATTTTCTGAACAACAGAATCCTTTTTTTCTTGCTTCTCTTACATCCCGAACATTTTAAATTCACTTCACAGTATACGTCTCTTGTTGCAGGAGGCGCGTCAAAATCTGCTTCAGGAAGTACCATCTCTAGATCATTTTCCGTCTCAACCGGCTCGGCTTTATTGCATTCCGTAGATTTTTCTGTGGGGAAATCTTTGGAGCATGCTTCTTTAACAATCTGTTGATAGTTATGATCGAGTAAATATTTCAATTAAACAGGCACAGAAACACAGGATACAATCGCTAAAACAAACCAGTTTCCAAGGCCTGTGCCCCCTTTTTCAACAATTGTACCTAAAAAGGGCGTTTCCCTTGTTCTCCGGGAGACTTAGAGACGTGGCCACAGAAAATTTTTCGGGGGGCCCAGTTTTGTAGATCACCCCTGGGTCCGAGCCTGCTGTCAACGACCCTGGTCTTCGGACAATGCCCCCCTTCCCTCCCCCAGTAGAAACAATTTAGTTGCGTAAGCCTTCCTAAAATATTTATAGGAAAGGGGCTTTATACCAAAAAATTATTGGCCGATCTTAAATCCTGCCTTAGTTTACCAAAGGAAACTAGAACAACCAAAAAATTAAATAAATGAACTAATGTAACCTGATAATAAAATGAAGAATAAAATAAATAAATATAATTGAACTTGCCATTCGTTTTTCTCTGCAACTTGGTTCTCCCGAATTCAGCGCTTTAGACGATATATGTTCATAAATGGTCGGTACTACATCGCGATTGAGAAATCGTTTTGTATTCTCAGTATCAAAACCTGGAAGATTCATAGCCACCCCGCGTGTATATGATGCACTTGTAAAATGGCTCGAGCATAAAAAAGGGCCGGCTGTATAGGCTGATGGGTCGAAGTCAAGGCGATATCGTCGAACAAAATTCGTCCATTGTTTGCGAATCGCAGGATTTTTAGAAAAAGAGTGCAATGAAACTCCTGGAATCTGAGTACTGTTCTTGCAAGTTTCTTTGTTTGGTAAGCCAGCGCAGCAATATTTTCCTCCTCTAGAACTTTGTTCTTCCATGTCAAATTTTCCACAGCTAAACCTATTTGCTCAAGTAGTAAATTTCCTTACCTTATCCTAGAAACCTCTATTTCACAATGTTGGAAATGACGGGATATCCTCATATTTATATGTAAGTTGTTGTGTGAAAACGTTTTAATGACGTAAGCAAAGTACTAGAAAACAACGTGAACGAACAATTTTACATTACGTCAGTATAGGGGTTGGACTCTTTAGACGTAAATTAAAATAAATCTGAAAACAAAGCGAAACACGTTTTTAACAAGCACGGTTTGTTTACGAAGAAAGAGCTACCGTTCATACCCTGACTCAATATTAGGTTGATCGATAACTTTTCACATTGCTGAGGTGTTGTTATGAGTCAAAGGACGATCAGTTTCCGTTTTCAAAAGTATATTTAGTTATATGGGCACTTTGGAACCTAAAATTCAGGAAACAAAGCTTATTTGATGGTGGGTGTAGTCGTATTGACGACTTGTTTGCTACGTAGGCAATGAGAATGTGTCAAACACTTTACGTCACAGGAGACTAGGGCAGAGCGGTTTGACCGCGTTTGAAGTAGGCCACATTTTGAAGTTCGTAGTGCAGCAAAATCGAGGGTTTGGAGTGAATTATCAGAATAAACGCGATTAAAGTTTAGCAAATGGATACCACAGTACGAATAAGCAAAGTGAGTTCTATCGATTAGGTTAAAATCATTTTTCGATTCATAATACCTTTAATGGTCTTCACACAGCCCTACATTTTACATTTGAAAAGGAAGAAAATAACTCCTTGCCATTTCTGGATGTTTTGGTTGAAAAATCTGACACTGGATTTCTCACCAGTGTAAACCGTAAACACACATTTTCGGGGTTATACACTCGATGGAGTTCGTTTTGCCCAAAAAAAAGAAAAATCAGCCTCATCAAAACGCTTACACATAGGGCTAATTTCTTCCAAGTCTAAACTCGACTCGGAACTTGAAAAACTAACTAAGATTTTTCTGGAGAACGGCTATCCAGAAAATGTTATTTCAGTTTACATTAAGGAGAAGATAGGAAATTTCTCAGCTGACGTAAAATTTGGTCCTCAAAAGTGTCCGGTCTGTCTAAAACTACCCTGGATCGGTAACAGCTTCCTACGTTTTGAAAGCCAAATAAAACAGGCCATAACAAATTGTTTCTTCGCGGTTAACCCAGGTGTTGTTCACAGTACAAAAAAGGCCCTTCCGTCCATTCAAAAGGACTGCGTTCCTGCCACAAAAAAAGGATCTGTTGTTTATGAATTTACGTGCCAGTGTGATTCTGGCTACGTAGGACGCACCACCCAAAGATTGGAGGATAGGATAAAACAACAGGTTCCATCTAATATTAGAAACAAAACACATCCCTAAAGAGAACAGCCACCTTGCTCTTGCAAATCCAAAATTACTACTAAAACCTGCGACTCTGCTATCGGGCAGCATTTGCTAGAAAACCCAGATTGTGCAAAAAACTATAATGGCGACATGTTTCGGATTATTGGAAAAGCCCGATCATCGTTCCACCTAGCAGTTTTAGAATCTATCTACATAAGCATGAAAAAACCGCTACTGTGTAGACAAAAGGAGTTCGTTTTCACCTTAGGACTCCACTGGTAACATTCTAAAAGGCCAGCAGCACTGACTGGTCAACCTTTACAGTCATGTGCCCGTGTTTCTGATTGGCCTATTTCGATCCACAACTGGGTGTATATATATTTCTAAGCGTAGAGCTTTCGATCTATTTTCTGACGTTTTAAACTCTGAAGAGTGTCAGACGAAAAGCTTTAGTTTACTAAATGTTTGCTTTTTTCAAAGCCATTTAAATGTAAGTTGTATTTCCGTTTGAAAAAACAAATGGCACTGTCAGGCCAACATGCATGTCAACAGGGATCCAATTTCCAAAAGAAATCAGTATATAGCATTTTGATGAAATCCTCTGACATTGAGAAATAAACAGTGTTTGAAATGACAGCTACATTCAATATTGTCTATAGTTTAAACATTAATAGCTGGATCATTGATATGGCAACAATTCAAACCACAAATTTGAATGTTCCTTTTATTTAAAGGACAATTGCCTAATACGCGCTTAAACCGGATATGGCCGCTGATTGGCTAACAGCGATTAGCCTTGGTTACCAGGTAGCAACGAGGCAAACCAGATTTGTTCCTAGCGTAAACATAATGTATCTTGCGATTTTGTTGTGATTTACAATTGATTTTTCTGGGCTTTACGAAGTAGTTTATTATATTCGCTGGCATTTTGAAATCTACTAACATTGCTTTATTCGTACCTTCGATTGGAAAAGTTTCTGATTTCTGATAACCGTGCAACAGAAGGAAAATTTGTTCCAGACTCTCTTAGGCTGTTGCTGTTCGTCATCCGTTCATTGCATTTCATTTGGTGGATTTATTTGACTATTTTATTCTTACACCTTAATTTAAAATCGTTTGCAACTGAACAATATGCCAAGCTATATTGTTCAGTTAACGGTTGCAGCTGTCCCAGTTCCAAGAATCCAGATCTATCTTTTTTCTTGTACCCTCTTAAAAATGAAAAGCTTCTGTGGATTTTCCCTGCCCTCTTATCCATTTAGTAACCCTTGCTTTGCAGCATGGCTCCGTGTTCGTCATGTTTACGTAGATTCCACAGTACGTGGTTATATGCTTGCACTATCAAATGCTTAAATAGGAATTAATCATTGCTGTTTTACGCAGTATGTATTGTTTAGTTAACGTTTATATGCAAATTCCTCCTCGTGAAAATGAGGGCAGTTAATAATTATCCAACCCGTGCTTGTTATAAGTTTTCACATGAAAAATTTACGTAAATTGTAAGAACGCTTGTTATTGGTTCATATTTCGTTAATTCCTTGTTGGAACATATAAAAACATGTGAAATTACCAGTAGTATCGGTATTCAAGCCTAGAGAAACGAGAATTATGTGATGAATAAGGATTGCTGAACGCTAAAAGGATTCTTTTTCTTGGCTTCTCTCTTGGACACCGACAACTATCTGTAGAACCAGCGAAAGATGGGCGAAAGTCTTAACAAATGGTCCACGTCGAGCGAAACAGATATTGTCTATGGTGAATTTTTTTGAAAATGGAAGAAATCTCAAGGAAAAGAAAAATCAGAGGTGGCTACAGAGGGTACGTCTCTCAAATAATAGCAAAAATCGGTGATGAGCAAATTTTGGAACTGATTTCGGAAAATGATGACAAAGATGAATTAAGTCGATGTATGGCAGCGTTTCCTCCACAAAGTTCAACAAGGTTCGTGCAAAACTGCCCAAATTAGAGTTGAAGAAGTTCTCTGGGCGCCCAATTGACTGGCCCGGATTATTTACCAACATTATTTTTTGCGCTTGTCGTGTGCCCAATGGGCCTAACCGAGCTGGCCTAGTAAATTTTCCGTTCACTTCATATAATGTTTCCAAACGTCGATGGGTGAGTAAGCAACGTTTGTTTTCTATTTGTTCTTTAAATTATTGATTAAATTGTATATCTCTGCTAACACCAGGTGTAAATGCCAAAAATGCAATGATTCGGTCCTAAATGGTGCTAGAGAATACCGATGTTGCTCAGAGGTCAATGGCGCTGTTGATAAATTGGCAACTGATGGCAGCATTGAGAGGATAAAATGCATAACAGAGCACAAGGATTATAAAAAATTGACAGAGACAGTGGTGCTTTCTCACGTGGGTACACTGCTAAAGGACAAAAATGGCAGAGTCTCCAAGCAACGGGCCGGTCATCCAAAAAACAAGTAAGTAAATCGACAAATAATTTTCGTCCCAGTTCACAGAATATGGTCATATAAACTTAGCTGGAATTCACTAAGATTAACACATAGGGGACAAAAACTGAAATAGGAACATTTTTCATTTTTTAAATTCAAATATGAATCAGAAGCATTGTAATCTGTTGCCTTAGGTCAAGACCTAAACATAAACATTCAACACAGTGTCAATTTGGCCCTACAAGAGGCTACCTTATGCAGTTAGCAGTTGTTTGGAATTGTTGTCACCCTAATTATCTTTCCAGATGCTTTAAATGGAGACAAATGAAATTATCTGTTATAAGGGGGTGGGGGATGCCCAATTCTGTTAACTAGCATACAAATATTTCTTAATGACCATTAACATCTTTAAATCTAAAAAAGTTAAACAAACAGTTTGCAGTGCCTTATCTTGAAGCTGGAAGCCCAAATGGGACTCAAATGTAACAAAAACTAGAAAGTAATGTTGACAATAGTGATGTACTGTATGTAAACATGTGGTAGATTGATTGCCTACATCCAACATTTATTCATGTTTGTTGGGCAATACCCTTATAATTAAAAATCATGGGCAACTTCATCTTATATGCTTCTTTTATTTATTTATTTTAGAGCTTTTGCTAATAGATGGGTGATACGCTACATTTTTGGTTTTCTTGGATGGGACAACACGAGGCCACTGCCTGCCTGTGCATACCATCATATCAGAATAAAAATAAAAAATAAAAATAAGGGGGCATATAAGGCACCTTAGAGTAACTACTCTAATTAATCCTCATTAATCTCTGTAGTGTTGCAATGTCCTCTTGGATGACCTTTCATTGACATTTACGGCACTGTCTTCCTTTTCTGGCCTGGGTTTTAGCAGCAGCAACAGCTAGAGACTTTTCCAAATTTGTCTCTTTGTGAACTATGAAGAATTGGCAAAGTGCATCAAATTGTCAAGGCCCTTACAAAAATATTTTTAAATTGGCTCTATAAACAAAAAACATCTTGATCTACAAAAAATATTTGCTTTCAAGATTGTGTTGTTTTTAAACAAGTAAATAGATTTTGTCACACAGGATATACCAACCATCTTTTTGGCATTTAAGTTGAATTTTATCAAAATTCTGGCATACCTTCTTTAGTATTTATAAACATTATTATGTTGTTCACTTTAGAAAATCAAATCAATTAATCTTACTCCACTTACTTTGTGGATACAGTTGGGTAGTAGTTGTCCGTCTTTGCATTTGTTGCTCCATTGCATCTCTTTTGGACAGTCTTCCCCCAAACTGTGTGGTCAATGGCTGGGGCTGATGATCGAGGTATGAAGCAAGAGCTTCACTTTTGTCCTTTTCACTGGTCGAAAACATCACATCTTTGATTTCTCCAACATAAACTACCATAAAGACAAATTATTATAACTTTGTTACTGAATAGACATACTCCTCGTGGTCAAAGAATCTTTGCTATGTTAATTCTACAATTCAGTGACAATATCTTTTTCAAAGACACCTTTATAATTACTATAATTACCATATGTTGGAGGAACTGCAATTTCTTGAACTAATTCTTCACCAAATTTATATTTTGGATATGTTACACTTGTATATGTTGCTCCATCTTTGTTTTTTTTTCTCACGGCGAAGGTTCTCGTTGAAATAGAGTATTGCCAAAATATGCCTCCTTGAACAAAAGATAAATCATGTGATAGATAAAGGATGATAAAGGATGATAAGTTTCACTACAATGCAATATGCCCTTACATAAACAATTGATAAATTCAGGAACTTTGGGATACAAAAAAACTACATAATGAATCATCTTGTATATACCCAAAGTTAATTTGATCTGATTTCCTAAGTATGCCTAAGTATGCTATGCCAAGCAATTTGTTGTGCTACTTACCTACAGAAAGTACCAAGCCATGAGATGCATTAGTCATTTTGGGATGTCAATGATTTAAGTTGAGTGAAAGCTCTCCAAACAACTTGTTTGAGCATCTGACAAGGCCATCTTTATATCGTTTAATAGATTTGCATTCATAAGTATGGTGTTTAACCTTTCATGTGCTGCAGATCCTTTAGAATGATAATAACTGGGTATTACAATTTATTTACTAATTGAATTTGCATAATTTACAAAATGTGCCTTTAGGACAAGAAGATACGACAGCAACAAGTGAATACAGTATAATAACATTCATTCATTATTATGTTCCAACCTTTACAATCAATCAAATTTGAAACAGGGGGACAAATGAAACTATATTGGGAATAAGGAAAATGTTGAAATCTTCCCAGAACCCTGAATATAACCTTAGTGGGAAAAAGAAAAATCTCAATATATAATGGTTGAGATCGCACCCCAGTTTATGACAGCAAAAGCACCAATCATGTTCACCATAATATACATTTGTGTGAATGTGAATATAAAGAATAAGCATAATATATAAGCTTCAGAGGGTATCGATACTGCAAGGGTATCTGTCTTGAGCCACTCTCGTCGCTGGAGTTGACCATGAGTGCATTTGTCAAAAAGCTGATCGGGGTGGTCAGTATGTTTATTTGAAATGTGTCGCATCAATGACTTCCATTTGGCAATAATCATTTCTCCAAAGTGCGCTGTGTCTTTGTTCACACAGCGCACCAGTATAGATGACTCCGTATACCTTTCAGGCAACCCTGAAGTTTTTCATTTCCTTTCTCCTTAATGGCTTGTAGAACCTTTTTTTAAACTCCTTTGACCATATTCCAGAGATCGTGGAAATGCTTTGTGCCTGTTTCTCTCTAATCCACTTTGCAATGCCTCTGGGCCGGTCACTTACAAAATTTGAGACACGCAAACCACAATCATTGAGATACTGAAAGCACAATTTAGCAGCACTCAGTTCGATGGCATTACTGCTTCCAGCTTGATTTGACTGCAAATAAAAGGAAAATTCTGTAAATTAAAATAAATTTCTGGAAATACAGATACAGAAATGTATATAATATTTAATGTTAATAAAATATTTGCACCCATGTCAGCTGCAACTTCATCGTCAGTACTTTCATCTTGTTGCTCCATTTTGTCAAGTGTCGTTCGTAAAATCTGGTGGATTGAAGACAATAAAGTGTGTTGCTTTTTGAGAAAATAAAGGCTATTCTTCTTTCTAAATCTGACACACATATAATATCAACTAGGCTTCTGCCTAATTATAATCACCCTTTTCTATTTGACAATTCACGTATTCTGATCAAATATTTTATTTTATTATTTACGTAATTTTATTTCAGTTTTAGAGAAAGATAAAGTTTTGACCCTATTCTACAGAAGTAAGGACCTAATTTTATAGCATGAGTGATTTGTTTTAGGCCCTACCTGCTTTCGTTCTGGGAAGGTTGTGCCACTATCAACTCTCTTGTTGGCTATATCAATGCTTGGAACAGCGACTGCCTCTAGTTTTGTTTCTTATTCCGAGCTCTTTGGCTAAACCCCTTCTCATCGTGTAACAAGTGTCTTCGAAATGAATTGAACACAAGGCAGAGTATTTTGATGGTTTGAAACTGTGTCTGTGCCGGCAAACAAATCTCATCCATTGCTGATGTCTTGTTCTGTCTACAGTTCTATCGGGAAAATAATGGAGCGCGATACCCTCTGTAAACTGTGTATTCTTGCAACTGGTCCTATCAAATGTTCCAGCAATGCAGGTTCGACCATAACCTGAAGAGTGCATCGAATTTGTCATGCTACTTCTACTACTATAGCCATGAATGAATGCGTGACTTATTCATTCATATATCATGACTCATCACTGTGACATCACAAGAGGACTTCCGATTTTGCAATGAATATGCGTAATGTGTCGTTTTTCACACGCAATAAAAAAAATTGACAAGGAAATTCTGTTTTTTTTTATTTAGAGCAAGAACCTTCAATCTATGAGAGTAGCTAATATAAAAGCTATCGAAAATTTGGTTTAATAAGCCCTTTAAGTTCAAACCTCCTGGTTTGGCAGAGCAACGTAGTTCTTAACAGCAATGTAGACGTTTCTTCTGGTATCAGACCATTATCAAAACCATCGGAAGTCAAATCATTGTCAGTGAGATCGCCAAAATTGTCAAAATCGGTGGGTGGCTTGATTGGACGATAATTCGGATCGTAATATGGCTTTAGTCTATTTGCATGAACTGGAACAGATACTGGACGGTTATCTAGAGTTTGAAAACAAAGGTGAACTGGAGAAACCTTTGCGACAATACGGTACGCACCGTGATAATTATGCAATAATTTTTTTGATACTTGCTTTTCGGTGTAAACACCTCTACTTTGTCTCAGATATCGTAAACAACTGGTTGACAATTTCGATTGTAATATTCTTTCATTTTCTGTTGACCCAACTGCGTTTTAGAAGAAACCATACACTGTGCATTCTCCAAATTTGTAAGTATGCCTCCACTATCCACAGCGACAGATGATGAAAGATGAGCGGATGACAATAACAATGCAGCATCTACAGGCAAATGAAGCTCACAACTGGAAGTAGAAGGGTGACTCACCAGTAGAAGCAGGAGGCGAAACACATGCAAACAGAATCATGAGGATGTGATTATTAGCAACGAAGGCCCAATTCCATCATGAAAACAAAATTATAAATTGTTTAAAACAAATAAAAAACACTGTCTCACCTGCTTGACTTGAGGCTTGATATTGCAGTGGCTGAAAATTCTCATAAAACTCGCATTTCCAGCTTAGAATCCTTATAAAACTCAACAAAATCTGTCACTGAACCCTATTGTTGTCAAAGAACAAAAAATCAGATTCCTATCCTAGTGGCTTGACAGCTGGAATCAAGCTACTGCTGCAAATGGCTGGACCCATGATGAGGAACAGGTAATGCTTCTACTTTATCTTTTGGGTTGAGCAAGTCAATTTTATCGTATTTTGTCGCTTGAAAAAAGAATGATGCTAATCTTTTGCAGAAGGAAATTGAGGGTCATTCACCTTTGCAAAGGCTACAATAAAGAAATCTGGTGGGTGAAAGATACCAAAAATTTCACGAATCTGTGGCAGATTTTTATGAAGATATCTGTAATTTAGTGCAATGGGGATGGAGCACAAAATCTCGCGAATTCTTAAGGGAAAAGTCCCTCGAATATTTTGTCAAAGGTTTAAAGCCAACTTTCGAAACAATGTGTGAATGAAGAAAAGGTCACTGTAGCAGGCTGCTCGATGGGCTCCAAGGAGTTCTTGTGGCAAAAAGTCTATAATAATTTAGCAAATAAGAAACACTGCAATACGCTGAGAACACAAAAAAATAAATACACGTAAATCAGTAAAGGCTAATATTTCGCCCTGGCATACGGGGCTTCTTGATATGGGATATCAGAAAGCTCACACATAATTTCGTAAAAGGGCAAAAGCAAAGTTCTTGCCATCGATTCAAAAAATGCCGAAGAACCCCGCTCCACTAACAGTGACTTTTCAGAGCTGCTAGAAGGCATGAGAAGAATAATGCAAGACCAAAAACGCATAATTGCTCTTCAGCTCAGAAACCTGCAAGCCTCCACAGAATTTGGGCCCAGAATCTTGGCAAAAAATTACTGATACATGGGAAGAAAATTCTCAGCCCTCAAAATTTCGTAGAAATAACATTCAGTGCTGGAACTGTGGAAAATGGGGACATTTTCAAAACAAATGCAATCAGCCCTGAGTACCTAAGAATTCAGAGGCTAGTCACGATAAACTTGATATGGGAAAAAACAGAAGCGAAAGGTTATGTTGCTGGCTTTGTTTCAAGTTTCAAGTTTCAAGTTTTCATTTTCAAAATTCCAACATACAAATTCCAGCTGACAACAAGTACAAAACTACATTAACAACAACAATGATATCAAAGTATACAAAAAGAACTATATTCATTTAAAGGAAGTTTGTAGGTTTGGAATTTCTTAAGGAGGAGCTCTCTCAATAGATAAACTAATCTAGGAGAGAGCACCCCCTGTACTAAAAGTCTAATATTTTATGGTAATAACGTTTTTAGTTCATTTGATGATTGTAGAAATCTTCAGAGACATTTCAAATTGAACTTGGTATTTTGTGGAGAATATATAAGATTTGAGTTTACTACGAAAAATTAAAACTGAAGGAGATTGTTTGATGACATCAGTAATGCTGTTCCAGGATTTTGCGCCTGCATATCTAACAGATCAACAACAGGAAGAAAGCACATGACTTCAAAATATTTGCATACAAGGAGATATGCTGCATCAGCTTTTGATCTTGTCATGGGTCTTCCCTTGTCAAACCTTTTTTCAAGGGAATCTTCCCAATTTTTAAATGTTTTCTGCAAGAATGGAACTAAAAGATAAAAACAAAAAATAATGAAATTTTGAATTCATCTTTTGTTTATTTTTTGGGACCTTTCATTCTGCTATGTTCTTGTTTCTTTTTCAGTTCAGTTTAGGGACCTTTCATTTTTAAGTCCCGTAGGGACCAGAGGAATTTTTTTTTAAAAGCTATCGTTATGTGACAACCCCCTTTTTATTCATAAGAAAATAAAGTGAACCACCCCAAGGTAAAAGTATTGAGACTCAAAAAGGGTCAGTAGAATTGATCAGTTGCTCTCTGTGGTTCTCATCAAAAAGTCAATCAAAAGCAACAACTAAAAATCAGGAGAAAGAAAGGGAATAACAGAAAGGCAATTATGGGGTTCAAAAAACAATTGAGATCTAATTCTTTAGAAATGCTGAAAAGCTTAGTTCTGTTGGGAAATCTAGAACAATTATAGTACTTACTTTGTATTCTAGATAATTCCACATAGTTCTGAACAATTCCTACTATCGTTGCAATTTGCTTAGTAATGCGTTTATGTTTAATTTTACTATCATTAGCTAACCTACTGCACTAGAAATTCGAGAACATTCTAGCTTTGGCCTATCAGCATGAATTTGTTGTTATAACCTCGTTTTCGTTACAGTCTCATTGTTAGCCGGTTGCTCTGGAATTTTCTGGAAATAAGTTCATTATGTAATCATTGCTAATTTTATATTCTGGTGTATATGATTTATCAACCGAGAAATTTATATCGTAAACGTGTATATATATACGCACAAAATAGTAGTTGCGGAAGAATAAGCTTGAATAGACTTGGAAATTTACATTAAAATTCTGTGAGTTTTATTTAGTGTCACTGGGAGTTCTATTGGGCACAGGACTAAAGGAGAGAATTCCCCACACTAAAAGTGGCGACCAGGGCTTGATAGGATTGGAAAATTCAAAAAGATTGTTATGTTCTGCAAGAGTACTGTAAAGATAGGACACGTCTTCTCGCCCAAGTGAGTATAATCTACAAACCGCTTAAGTTACTACTTCATGTGAGAATACCAAAACTACTGCTTCATGTAAGATAACATAACAAAGATGACTTCAAATCAATTTTTTCAACGGGGTTTATAGAGGAAATCCAAACAATTTGAGAAAACTTTACATTCGGGAGAAAAAGAGGAAATATCATCTGGATATGAAAGAATCTGTGAAACGATAAAGGATTTGGACAATGCGAGAGAAAAAGCTGTTGATACTATGCTTGAGGAAGAGGAAGAGTCCTTAGAATCAGTAAAGGAATGGAGCCAAGAAACAACAAAGCAACAAGTTTCGAGATATGCGGAGACAGCTGAAAGAAAAATTAGCCAGCCTTGAGGAAAAGAGCCACAGAAAAAAACAGCAAAGGGAACAAGACCAACAACGGATTTCTATGGAGGAACAGGCAAAATTGGCAAGAGACCAACCAATGGAGACAAGAAGACAAAACTAAGATAACTACAACTAGAGGAGGAATGGATGCAGAAAAAACTACAAATGGAACGTGAAATCATGCTGCAAAACAGGGAGGACAAAGCAAGAAAGAATCAAGTGGTAAAGCTTAAAAAATACACAATAGCGCCATTCAGAGGGGATCACAAGGATTGGCTATGCTTTTGGAACCAATTTTCGGTGGAGGTAGATGGTTCAAACATAGCAGAAGTAAGCAAATTGAATAACTTTCTTGAATTGATTGATTGAAAGCCAAAGGACGCAAAGAGAAGAAGCAAAAAGAATCTTACAAACAACATATTGGAAGGACATAAAGGTACGAAAGGCCCTTGTAATTGAACTGGAAGAATTGAAACCTATAACGATTATCAGTCAGATCCGAGAAACCCATGAATCTTATAACAAGCTTGCGAGAGTCATACAAACGCTTGCAATGATGAAGAAAGAAACCGTGCAAAGCCATGTCTTTGTTGATTGATAAACTGGGGCCAGTTAGAGAAGCAATGGTGCAAAATGCTGATGTCTAATGCTTTTCAACGAAGCTCTCAGAAGTCAAATGGATGTGTTTATTGTGGCAAGTGCAACCATCGAAGTACAGATTGCTTTGAAGATTCTAAATGTTGCACACCGGAGGGTGATACTGAAGAAAAAAGCATGTGTTTAATAGACCCCTTTCACATTGCATTGACTTAAAATTCAAAACGAGGGTAGAGTTGTTTCGGTGCCGAACATCAGAGATCAACCTCTCTGCATCTATAAGTCTTCGAGATATATTATCGCCGTTTTATAAAAGATTTCCACCGATTTTCGTATTAAAGATATGGATCAATTTATTTGATTGTTACCTAAGGGGAAGGCGGTTTCCTGCATTGAAGATTCCTCGATATTAACTGTCAAAGAGCTCAAGAAAGTTTTGTTGGCCTACAAAGAGAAGGTCTCAGGTGCCAAGGCTGATCTAATTTTCCCTGCCTATGCGGTTTTTTCGCGATTAGAGCAGCAAGAAATCAGTGCCGTAAGTACATCCGAACCTGTGTTGGTTGGAGAAGACCTTGAGTGTACGTATAACGCCATCTTCTCCTCAAAATGCAGCCATTTGCCATGGTCCTCCGACCTCAGGGGGACTCCGGGCTTTTCTTTCATTCAGTCAGTCTTGTTTTGGCCTAATTCAAATTTTAACTCCACAAAACCAACAAACGGAATATCGGTCCCATTTGCTGCTGCTATATTTAGATCTTGGCCTTCCCCAATATTTCAATAACATTTCAATAACATTACTTGCTTCCCATTTAATAGAATATTTAAATTACAGCGACGTCCCACCAACTTGGCAACTTTAGCGTCTTCTTTTGGTGTTAAATGACTTTGGTTACAAGAAAAATAGCCACATCCAAAACATTGGTTACAAGAATCTTACTTGCTCTCTCGCTTACACCTTGTACCACATCTATTTCTGAGCCACATCCAAAACAATGGTTACAAGAATCTTCCTTGCCCTCTCGCTTACACCTTGTACATGCTGGTTTCTTCTTCTGGTAGAAATTAGAATTGCTGTATTGAGGCCTTACTTTATTAGCCAACAGCCTATTCATTTTCTCACTATTTATCTGCACTTCCATTGCCTCAACTTTTGTTTGCAACTTTCCAGCTTTTGGTTCTCTCTTTGTTTGATTATAAGACCTTTCATCACAACATCCTGTAGCTTCTACCTCTTTTATTCTAACTTTAGGCCTAACACTCCCTATCAGCCTCCTATGTTCTTCCTCTCTAGCTATTATATCACTCAGAGTTGTGATAAGATTCTGATCAGATATTCCTGGATCACTTAAGCAAGGTCCCATTTTTGCTCTGATAGTGGGATCTCTCATCCCCAGCTCTAAGCAACGCAAAAACAAAGACTGTACCTGTTTTGGGATATATTGGATCTCTGACCCCCTACCTTGATCACAAGCAAAAATAACCTGTTGACGTAATGCAAGGGCTCTTGTGAGGAAAGTGAGAGCATCTTCTTCTACCATTTGACTCAATTTTGCTAGTTCTGTAAACAAATCAGTGGTGTTTTTCTTCCCATAATGGGCCTGCAAAATTTCTTTCAAATCTTTGAGTGTTAGATTTTGCATAGAATCTAGGTAATTCTTAAGCTTAAGGGATGGAGCCATAGCTTTGATAACCCCTTCAACAATTTCAGAAGCAGTAAAACCTTTGTTCTGACCAGCATCAATTTGTTTCAATAAACTTATGTATGTCATGGTATTCCGAGGGTCTCCAATCTGTCGGCTAATCTTAAAATCATGCCTGAGAATGTTGGTCATGGGGACAGCTATATAAGATGCACCTACAAAACTTCCATGTACTCTCCCTGTAGCCCCTTTACTTGCATCTTTATCAGCAGCACTTTTTAGCCTATTTGATTGGGCTTGCAAGCTTTTAATCTCATTATCAGGGTTATATGCATCCTCATTAGCCTCCCTGATATCCAAATTATTTGAAACAACATCATCTGGCTGTCCCTGAAGGCTTCCCCCCCCCCCCCCACCTGTGGGATCTCTGGGGTCTCCCTTCTCTGATAATTTGAGGACATCCAAAACACCTGTTAAAAACTCATGTTGCCCTTCTATATCACCTTTATTTGCCTCTAAACTTTCAGAAATATGTTTTCTTACCACTCTAATCACTGCTAGACAGCTTTTATTCTTGGGACTGTCCCCTGGTAAGTGCAATAACTCAGCCAGCGAAAATAGAATCTGCAACCAAGTTTCCTTGGAACAAATCACCGATTCCACCTCTAATTCGAGTTCTTCCACAATGTCTGGTGTAATATCCGGCATTCTGCATGTAATTCAATCAATAATCACTTCACAAATCATTCAAAACTGCAACCAATACTCCGGAAATGTCCATAATCTCTGTTCAAAAACTGCAGTTTGCCTTTGTAAACATTGTGAAAAGGGTTTTGACCCTTTTCCCCGCCAATGCACCAATTTTGTTAGCCTGCCACGACTTCCTGTTCTTGATAACCGAGATATTGATAAAAAAAACTCATTTGCTTCAAAACAAGATTAACCTAACGAAATAACTCAGCGAGAACATCAGCAAATCCAATCTAAAACCATCTGGGCGCCATGTTACCACAATCACGCGGGCCAGACTCCATAGGTCGTTACCAGAATCTTTAACTGGCTGTGCAGTGGCACCATGTCAATAAGCCTGATAACTGGGTGCAGGCCGTTGTGTTGGGTGGAAATACCACAAAATTTATTTATTTACTTCAAGTAGTAACAAGTAAGTGTCCTTCACATAGGCCTTTTGTCTAGTAAGCTTGTGAAAGCTTCGATCTACTACTATCATCCATGCAATAACTCACTCCGGACACTTTTCTACCAAGAAAATGCACTTCACGCTTAAACAACTCACATTTTCTTGCTTTTAGCTTGATTCCATGTTCCCTTAGTTGTTGAAGCACTGTACACACGTGACTAACACAGAAGGATTAGATACAACAATTAGATACACATGTGGCTAGATACAATCAAATCATCGAGGTACTGAATCACAATATCGTCTTGAAGATCTCTCAATATATTTTCCATATGGCGTTGGAATGCTGCAGGGGCATTTGTGAGTCTGAAAGGTATTCGTACCCACTAGGACTTAAAAAACCGTGGTGATATGCTTTTCCCTGATCGAGTACAGAAAACCATTGCTTGCCTCCTAAGTTGTGTAGTGTTTCTTGAATATGAGGCAAAGGATGTCTATCTTTCATTGTTTTACTGTTGAGACCTCTGTAGTCGACACAGAGTTTGAGGCTTCCATCCTTTTTCCAGACGCAAACTACCGGTGATGACCATGAAGATTTGGATGGGGTGATGAATTCTCTATTTAGCAAGTCTTCGATGTATGATTTGACTTTGGTGTACAGAGGAAGAGGTACTGAGATGTAGTTCATTTGCACTGGAGTCTTGTCGTGTACCTGTATCTCTAAATTTAGGTCATTTGCACCCCCCCCCCCCCCCCATATCTGACTCATTTGTGGAAAATGATTGCGATTCTGCGTGAAGCAATTTTCTCACAGTTGATTCCTGTTTGCTCGTCAGTGCATCCAGCTTAATTTCAGAAGGGCAAAACTCCCTTTTTGGTTGACTGTTTTCACATACTTTCTCAGCTGTAGTATCGCACGGCTTTTCCGTTTCTCCGACCTCCATTGGTGTCACAGACTGCACAAGTTGCAATAGACCAGGCGAGGAAGGGGGGGTATCATCACCCATCGAGGAAATTTGCAAGACCAACTCTACTTGGTCAATTTTGATACGCTGATTACGAAAATCGATGTTATACGGAGAAATTCGGTACCAGGAAGCCTCTATTTCACGTTCAAACCTCGTTTTCGTCCAAACTTGAACGTTGAACGAAAGTTTGTAAATGAATCAATTTTTATCAATTTTGATGTGCTGATTTCAAAAAATTATTTTATAAATGTAAATTCAGTACCAGGAAGCCTCTATTTCATGTCCAAACCTCGTTTTCATCAAAATTTGAATGTTGAAAAAAAGTTTGTAAATTTTTTATTCTCATCAATTTCGATATACTGATTTCGAAGGTTGGTCCCTTTTTCATGCTGAAATCGTTTATTTATCGTTTTCAATATTTCTAGAGTAAAATCTGCTGCACAGATAGATTTGCTTTAAAAGCTTAAAAAAGATTATGTCAAAAGGCAATATAATATGGCTAATAAACATTTAAAGTTGTTTTGAATAAACATTCTAGTATCCGTTGTCATCAGAGTCATTGCTATAATCATCCTCAAAGCAATTGTCATTCATTTAGTCAGTATTGTCTTCTCCAGCATCTTGATTGGTATTTAGAAGCAGCTCGGCATTTTTATCTACTTATATGTCTTTACTCCACGATGCCTTACGGGCTGCATCCCAACCATGATCAACTGGACTGCTAATGCTTAACTGCAACTGATCTGCATTCCTGTAAATGTTTGCAGCATAAGC
The DNA here is from genome assembly GCF_057945365.1 of Rhopilema esculentum. NCBI lineage: Eukaryota > Metazoa > Cnidaria > Scyphozoa > Rhizostomeae > Rhizostomatidae > Rhopilema > Rhopilema esculentum. The sequence continues at coordinate 457,629 of NW_028300842.1, forward strand.
TGATCTAGCTATCTGCAATTGTAGATTGGCAACACACGGTTGCATCAAACTAAGGTCAACAACTTTCCCTTTAGTTTTAAAAATCTTCCAGAAACTCTTTGAGCAGGCGCCATTGGCCTTGGTGACAGTTGTTGAAAAACCGTAAAGAAAGCATGTAAACCTCTCCAGGACCTCGATAGCATTTGGATGGGCTGGACATATGTTCCAAGCCTTGCAAAAGTGCCCACGAATTCGTTGCGCTTTAACATTGCTTTTCAGAATGACTTTTTCCCTTTTCTTGGAAATCATGGACACATAATCGATGTCGGAGAATGCGTGAAGACCAACTATTGCTCGCCTTTTAATTGAAGACAATGTTGATATGATAGACAGCATGAAGCAAGACCACTGAATAAATTTTCTGTATTACATTTTAAGTAGCGCAGTGAAAAAACTAACTAAGATCTTTCTGGAGAACGGCTATCCAGAGGATGTTATTTCAGTTTTCATTAAAGGTATTATGAATCGAAAATTTTCCCCTTGTTTCTAGACCATTTTGATATCGCTAATTCCGAAAATGCAACTAAAAATTGCATTGGGCAAATAATATTTTGGTTTTATCAATTTGAATTTAGCGTTTGACACATTTTTGCCAAATGGTGCGGCCTAAGTGGAATACAGTATAACTGAAGTATAACTGAATCAAATAATGCCACTTTAAATGAATCTAGCGACGAAGAAGGATTTGCAAAGGTTTATGGCGCTGTTTTCATGCCATATCAGTACGAGCCTTTGGCCTCAGACAATAGCGATGAATCTGAAGGAGCTGATGATGAGGGGATTGATCAGGCCGAGGACGAAGATAGCATTAGGCCGTCGCAACTTCGTGATCGTTTTGAAAGGAATGTTGCTTTAAATGAATGGTAAGTTAATATTTCTATCAAACTATCATTTCAGAGCCAATTTATATTATTTTCTTTCGACAACACACACAAGGACGAGAATAGCTTCGGATCAGAAAACGAGTGTCAAAAGCATTTCTTTTACTATCGCCCACCGACTGTGATCTCTCTAATTTGCAAAGTACAGACCCCTTTACGCATTTCACATACTAGTTGTTAGTAAGTTAGTAGTGCTTCTTACAGCAGTATCTTGCAGTAGTAATGATATAACGAGGTAGGCTGATAAGCAGTACTGGATTGCCAATCGTATGTATATTTTCAAAGTTTACAAAGTAGGGTGCATTCTATGTCAACTGTACGCTGAAGGTCCACCGGGGCATTTGTTTAGGTACGCCGAAAATATAAAAGCAGTTAGTAAAACAACAAACATTGTTGCGCCAGGCATAGAAAACTGATTATTAAAGAAAACTGTGGTGTAGGAGTCGTTAACTATGTACATGGCTTCATGTTTAGCATGGCAACTAACGAAACTTTTTAGTACGCAAACAATTTTTTTATTGGTTTGCACGCTGAACGCCGAATAAAAACCTGGCTGTAGGCCAAAAATCTTTGGGCACTTAGGAATGCACCCTGGCAAAGTAGGCTAGAAGAGTGTGGGCCCAAAAAAAGAAACAACTTGGACTCTCCCTTGTGTTTCTTATTTGCAGGTTTTTATTATAATTTAGCATTATTTACAAGCTACATAACAGAATTTGGAAATGCAATGTTTATTATTCTCTTTCTATTTTTGATAAGTAATCATCATAGCATTTTCATTAAGGTGTGCTTGCAACAAATGCAGTGTTGGAAGACTAGTTAGTGCTAGAGAGTATCCTTGTTGCCGAGAGGTCCATGCAGCCTATGGAAAAGTGGTCTTTGATGGACTTTCCGACAGTCTAAGCTGCATTACAGAACATGAAGACTTCAAGGCACTTGTTAACAAAGAAGTGTTAAAAATTGTTGGTCCACTTTTAAAGCAAAAAAATGGAAAGCCATATAAAAAACATGCTGGTATATCTGAGAATGAGTGAGTATTTTTAAATTTATAGGGTTAAAGTTTGTTAAAGCAAGACTTACCTATTCAAAATCTTTTCATCCTACACATTTTATTTTTAAAGAGAACTGATAATTTCACATTATATATTCAAATTTTTAAAAATTACCAGAAAAGAATTACTCAAAACTAGTTGAGAGCCATTTTGCTGTCTGCTAAGTAACAAAGTGCACTTTTTGCAGATATTTGCGTGCAGTTGCTTACCGAAATCTGGTGATGTGGATCTTTGGTTATCTTGGCTGGGACACAGCAAGACTGTTAACTGCATGTCTATACGATTTTATCAGGGAAAAATATAACACCAACAATAAAAAAACTGGCTACCTAGATTCTGCCTAAAGAGAATAATTCCCTTTGTATGATAATGACGTTTTGAGCATAGCCCATATCACTTGATCTGATTAGAATTATATTGTACCGCACTCAATCTGGTATTCTTATAAGAAATCTTTCCTTGATGTTTTTCAAAATAGCTGCTTGAAATAGATTTTTTGTATGATTATTAACAGGCAATTTCCACTGAATTGTTACAAACAAAAATGTTTTCTTTATATTTTTTGCTGTATTCTAGAATCTCTTTACATCCTTTCAACATAGGAGGTTATTGCCTGGTTTCTTATAAAATTCTGTTAATGTTCTGAATAAAATATATGTGTTTATGTATTGAAAATTGATGTAGTATTATGCCTATATGTAATAGTTTGTAATCAGTGCTTATATAATATGTTACTCTTAGCATGTTCAATTTCAAAATTTAAATATGTAATCTGAACATGGATTAATATGAATTAGTACTTTATTTCAAAAATTAACATAATAATTGTTTGTATATATATATATTTAGACTGAATTATTTGCTGACACACTTTTGCTTAGAGTGCCCAAGCATAGTTTCTCCACATGTTCTACAGTGACCAGTTTTTCTGGTTTTCTTCTTCTCTGTTCCTCTGGCCTTTTTTGCCTCCTGCTCCATCATGGTCTTTTGCTGTTGAGCTAAAAAAGTGATAATACTATTGTCATGATGTTAGTTTTTATATTTTTTTAAATTTGCATAACTTTTTCACGAGATTCAAGGGACACCCTTAATCTTTTTGGCAAAACTTTTTTATCAAATTTCCGAATACAGAAAAAGCTTGCATCACTTACCCCAATAGTTATTATATAATTGGGCTTATAAGCAAAGTACAAATAATTAGCAAAAGTATTTGATGAAGAAACTATCAAAATAACATTACCTGGTGGATTCAATGTTGTGATCACAAAGGATCTTTTCCTGAACTTCTCCTTTGCTTCTTCCTTTGAAATACGACTCTTGAATTAGGAGTTCAGTTGCTTTGGTGCAATTGCGGTATGTTGTGCCAAGATAGTGGTCATTTCTTCTTTTGAAATTGAAACCAGGATCTGGCGAAGGGTCTGACCTACTCTTGAAGTAAATGGAATAAGTGTTACGGTAAATATCAAACAAAATATATATTTGTAGTATCTAAAACCTGATTTTTTCAAAGTGCCTTTCATTTTCTCAGGATCTAAGATTAAACCTTATTAAAACTTACCATATATAGATGGAAAAAGGACTGGTTATACAACCTCTTCTCTAAGCTTGTATTTGGGAAACGAAACTCCCAGTATGTCCTGCCCATCATCAGTTTTCATGGTCTCTCTTGACAGATTCTCATTAAAATGACAAATTGCGAGTATGTGTCTAAGCAAATAAAGAGAAAACATTTCAGAAATGGAATGGATTAGAGCTGTGATTGAATGTTTTATATTTTTCAGCAATGCAACATTTATTGAAAAAAACATTAGTTTCCATATGTTGTCAGCTTTATGTCTAGAAATCACATTTACCTGCCTAACAACTCTTAATCACTCAAGTAACAAATAAAATTAGAATGATAGTCCCAAAAATTATCTATTAGCTGCACCATCTCTAATTTTAAATGTAAATACCTGCATTTGGTTCCAAGCCAATGGTAATGAATCATTTTAGGGTGCCAATGATTGAGTGTGGCATGAAAGGCTTCCAAACAACTTGTTTGAGCATCACTTGAAATACTTCTTATATCATTTAGAAGTCTAGTGTCAAGCAGTATAGGTTTCAATTTGTCAAATGCAGTAGTTCCTGAAATTAGAAAAGCAAACAATACCTTTAAGAACGTTTTCAGATTTTTAATTCTTGTGCAGAAACTTTTACTTGTATTATTGCATATAAACATATTGTTAAATATTGTATATAAACAATATTTGCTAGTATAAGGATCCAACACTTGAATTCTAACTGACTAAGGGTACCATAAACCCCATGTATATCTGGAGGAAGGGGTGGATCTGTGGCCTTGTTGACATGTAAAAACTATCTAACTACCAAATTAAAGTTATTTCATTGCCAGATAGTCTAAATACTTCTTGTAGGCATTATGTTTTCTCTCACATACCATTTTTAATCCATTTCCTTTTTCGATCAAATGTTTGGTGGATGCAGGTATTGAATAATGGATCCTCGTGAGTGTGTATGTCTTGTATGTGGTTAATTATCGATTTCCACTTTGCAATGATCAATTGGCTAAAACCTTGTTTTGATGATGTTGCACACCAGTATAAATGGTTACGAATGGTTGCAGTCCATTTGTTAATAATTTGGCAGTTATTTTCATTCCCAGCCTTTATTAACTTTTTTGTTAGAGTCCTGGCAATATGCCAGATATCAAAATAATGCTTAATAGCCTGATGTTCCTCTCTTAACCATTTAGCAACACCTCTGTGTCTATCTGTCACAAACTGCGACACAGGAACCTCAGAATCAATGCATTTCTAGATTGACCTTTGAAGTCCAAGTAATTCCATTTGTTGGGAAGAATTTCCTTTTGTTTCGTTAGCCTGAAATTTAAAAGTACATGTAAGCTTGAAGTTTGATTGGTGTAGTGTACTTGGTTTATCTACTGAGCTGAGAAGGTCTACTTTGCTTCAACTAACCTGCACTGTTTGTATAGATTTTTGTTTTATTTATTGACATAACCTTGAAAAAAGAGTTAGTCATAGTAATTTACCCAAACAAGTTCAAATTCAACAATCTTTCTCAAATTCCTGCAGAAAATTGTGTGAGCATCATATTTTGCCGAGTGCCCCATTGAATCAAAATGTGCATCACCACAAATTGTCACTTCCTTTTTGCATTTCATCTCTTCTGTCAAGAACGTTTTGTCATTTGCCCAATGATGTAGGACAGAAGGAAACAGAAATTCGCGCTGATGCAGAAAGTAGGTCCTTGCTTTGTAGGCTGCTAATCCCATATGCTTAAATAGCAGAAGGATTTTGCTTATCGAGGCACCAGCAGTTAGTATGCCAAAACTGAGCAGAAAATTTCCTGCGGGATAACGTCCAAGCATGAATGGCTGCGATTGCCAAGTAAAGGACTTCTTTCCACATTGATCACAGTTTTGATTTACAGTTATCATGGTGCTATTTTTGACCAATTCAACATCAGGTTTGCCAACTTTGCACTTGAAGCAGAACATTGAAAATAGTTGCATCAGCATACTGCAAAACACAATGAACTTGGGCTCTTCTGCCACTGGAGTTTTCAGATCAATCTAAAAAGTGATGCAGTGAAAAAGTTTAACCAGCAGAATATGAACTAATTCTGATTTTTGACAGTTTTTAACATTTTTGCTCTTTAGATCGTTCATCTATGGCTTCAATTGGTTGAGTGCATAGGAATAGGATTGATTCAGTTTGTCATTCTGGGAAAATTTGTTATGTGCTGCAAATTGACATTTTTCGTATTTTTTCTTTTGCTAATGCTTCAACAAGAACTGAGTAACTTAAAAAAGGTACAAAATATTTTTGCAAAAATAACATACTTTATGCGGTTTGATTGGATGTTTTTTCTTTCATCATCGTCATCGTAATCATCATCATCATAATCACCACTTTTGTCATCCATATCATAATCATCATCATCATCATCATCATCATCCATGCCCTCATCTTCGCTTTCACCGGAAGATTCATCGGATAAGCCAAAATCAGATTCTTCAGAGTTTTGCTCTCCGGGTTCAAGCATGCTTTCTGTTTTGTCTTTTTCTGTTCCAAAGTCAACTTCATCATTTTCTAGGTCGTTTGCTTTCAGCAATTTGTTGTACTTCTGTTCAGAAATTAAAATATTGTTAAAAAATTTCTGAATAGATTCAATTATTCTACATAGAAAGTTTTATTTATTGTTATATCGACTTTTTGAAAACAACAGTGCTTGCTTGTCGAGCTTCTTTCCTAACATGTTTTGAAATTACAAGAAACTCCTGTCGTCTAAAAATGTGTACGTACCTTCTTCAATTCTTTGTTTTTGTTGAGCAGCTTTTTAACACGTGTGGCGATTCTTTTGTATTTTCTGAACAACAGAATCCTTTTTTTCTTGCTTCTCTTACATCCCGAACATTTTAAATTCACTTCACAGTATACGTCTCTTGTTGCAGGAGGCGCGTCAAAATCTGCTTCAGGAAGTACCATCTCTAGATCATTTTCCGTCTCAACCGGCTCGGCTTTATTGCATTCCGTAGATTTTTCTGTGGGGAAATCTTTGGAGCATGCTTCTTTAACAATCTGTTGATAGTTATGATCGAGTAAATATTTCAATTAAACAGGCACAGAAACACAGGATACAATCGCTAAAACAAACCAGTTTCCAAGGCCTGTGCCCCCTTTTTCAACAATTGTACCTAAAAAGGGCGTTTCCCTTGTTCTCCGGGAGACTTAGAGACGTGGCCACAGAAAATTTTTCGGGGGGCCCAGTTTTGTAGATCACCCCTGGGTCCGAGCCTGCTGTCAACGACCCTGGTCTTCGGACAATGCCCCCCTTCCCTCCCCCAGTAGAAACAATTTAGTTTCGTAAGCCTTCCTAAAATATTTATAGGAAAGGGGCTTTATACCAAAAAATTATTGGCCGATCTTAAATCCTGCCTTAGTTTACCAAAGGAAACTAGAACAACCAAAAAATTAAATAAATGAACTAATGTAACCTGATAATAAAATGAAGAATAAAATAAATAAATATAATTGAACTTGCCATTCGTTTTTCTCTGCAACTTGGTTCTCCCGAATTCAGCGCTTTAGACGATATATGTTCATAAATGGTCGGTACTACATCGCGATTGAGAAATCGTTTTGTATTCTCAGTATCAAAACCTGGAAGATTCATAGCCACCCCGCGTGTATATGATGCACTTGTAAAATGGCTCGAGCATAAAAAAGGGCCGGCTGTATAGGCTGATGGGTCGAAGTCAAGGCGATATCGTCGAACAAAATTCGTCCATTGTTTGCGAATCGCAGGATTTTTAGAAAAAGAGTGCAATGAAACTCCTGGAATCTGAGTACTGTTCTTGCAAGTTTCTTTGTTTGGTAAGCCAGCGCAGCAATATTTTCCTCCTCTAGAACTTTGTTCTTCCATGTCAAATTTTCCACAGCTAAACCTATTTGCTCAAGTAGTAAATTTCCTTACCTTATCCTAGAAACCTCTATTTCACAATGTTGGAAATGACGGGATATCCTCATATTTATATGTAAGTTGTTGTGTGAAAACGTTTTAATGACGTAAGCAAAGTACTAGAAAACAACGTGAACGAACAATTTTACATTACGTCAGTATAGGGGTTGGACTCTTTAGACGTAAATTAAAATAAATCTGAAAACAAAGCGAAACACGTTTTTAACAAGCACGGTTTGTTTACGAAGAAAGAGCTACCGTTCATACCCTGACTCAATATTAGGTTGATCGATAACTTTTCACATTGCTGAGGTGTTGTTATGAGTCAAAGGACGATCAGTTTCCGTTTTCAAAAGTATATTTAGTTATATGGGCACTTTGGAACCTAAAATTCAGGAAACAAAGCTTATTTGATGGTGGGTGTAGTCGTATTGACGACTTGTTTGCTACGTAGGCAATGAGAATGTGTCAAACACTTTACGTCACAGGAGACTAGGGCAGAGCGGTTTGACCGCGTTTGAAGTAGGCCACATTTTGAAGTTCGTAGTGCAGCAAAATCGAGGGTTTGGAGTGAATTATCAGAATAAACGCGATTAAAGTTTAGCAAATGGATACCACAGTACGAATAAGCAAAGTGAGTTCTATCGATTAGGTTAAAATCATTTTTCGATTCATAATACCTTTAATGGTCTTCACACAGCCCTACATTTTACATTTGAAAAGGAAGAAAATAACTCCTTGCCATTTCTGGATGTTTTGGTTGAAAAATCTGACACTGGATTTCTCACCAGTGTAAACCGTAAACACACATTTTCGGGGTTATACACTCGATGGAGTTCGTTTTGCCCAAAAAAAAGAAAAATCAGCCTCATCAAAACGCTTACACATAGGGCTAATTTCTTCCAAGTCTAAACTCGACTCGGAACTTGAAAAACTAACTAAGATTTTTCTGGAGAACGGCTATCCAGAAAATGTTATTTCAGTTTACATTAAGGAGAAGATAGGAAATTTCTCAGCTGACGTAAAATTTGGTCCTCAAAAGTGTCCGGTCTGTCTAAAACTACCCTGGATCGGTAACAGCTTCCTACGTTTTGAAAGCCAAATAAAACAGGCCATAACAAATTGTTTCTTCGCGGTTAACCCAGGTGTTGTTCACAGTACAAAAAAGGCCCTTCCGTCCATTCAAAAGGACTGCGTTCCTGCCACAAAAAAAGGATCTGTTGTTTATGAATTTACGTGCCAGTGTGATTCTGGCTACGTAGGACGCACCACCCAAAGATTGGAGGATAGGATAAAACAACAGGTTCCATCTAATATTAGAAACAAAACACATCCCTAAAGAGAACAGCCACCTTGCTCTTGCAAATCCAAAATTACTACTAAAACCTGCGACTCTGCTATCGGGCAGCATTTGCTCCACAACTGGGTGTATATATATTTCTAAGCGTAGAGCTTTCGATCTATTTTCTGACGTTTTAAACTCTGAAGAGTGTCAGACGAAAAGCTTTAGTTTACTAAATGTTTGCTTTTTTCAAAGCCATTTAAATGTAAGTTGTATTTCCGTTTGAAAAAACAAATGGCACTGTCAGGCCAACATGCATGTCAACAGGGATCCAATTTCCAAAAGAAATCAGTATATAGCATTTTGATGAAATCCTCTGACATTGAGAAATAAACAGTGTTTGAAATGACAGCTACATTCAATATTGTCTATAGTTTAAACATTAATAGCTGGATCATTGATATGGCAACAATTCAAACCACAAATTTGAATGTTCCTTTTATTTAAAGGACAATTGCCTAATACGCGCTTAAACCGGATATGGCCGCTGATTGGCTAACAGCGATTAGCCTTGGTTACCAGGTAGCAACGAGGCAAACCAGATTTGTTCCTAGCGTAAACATAATGTATCTTGCGATTTTGTTGTGATTTACAATTGATTTTTCTGGGCTTTACGAAGTAGTTTATTATATTCGCTGGCATTTTGAAATCTACTAACATTGCTTTATTCGTACCTTCGATTGGAAAAGTTTCTGATTTCTGATAACCGTGCAACAGAAGGAAAATTTGTTCCAGACTCTCTTAGGCTGTTGCTGTTCGTCATCCGTTCATTGCATTTCATTTGGTGGATTTATTTGACTATTTTATTCTTACACCTTAATTTAAAATCGTTTGCAACTGAACAATATGCCAAGCTATATTGTTCAGTTAACGGTTGCAGCTGTCCCAGTTCCAAGAATCCAGATCTATCTTTTTTCTTGTACCCTCTTAAAAATGAAAAGCTTCTGTGGATTTTCCCTGCCCTCTTATCCATTTAGTAACCCTTGCTTTGCAGCATGGCTCCGTGTTCGTCATGTTTACGTAGATTCCACAGTACGTGGTTATATGCTTGCACTATCAAATGCTTAAATAGGAATTAATCATTGCTGTTTTACGCAGTATGTATTGTTTAGTTAACGTTTATATGCAAATTCCTCCTCGTGAAAATGAGGGCAGTTAATAATTATCCAACCCGTGCTTGTTATAAGTTTTCACATGAAAAATTTACGTAAATTGTAAGAACGCTTGTTATTGGTTCATATTTCGTTAATTCCTTGTTGGAACATATAAAAACATGTGAAATTACCAGTAGTATCGGTATTCAAGCCTAGAGAAACGAGAATTATGTGATGAATAAGGATTGCTGAACGCTAAAAGGATTCTTTTTCTTGGCTTCTCTCTTGGACACCGACAACTATCTGTAGAACCAGCGAAAGATGGGCGAAAGTCTTAACAAATGGTCCACGTCGAGCGAAACAGATATTGTCTATGGTGAATTTTTTTGAAAATGGAAGAAATCTCAAGGAAAAGAAAAATCAGAGGTGGCTACAGAGGGTACGTCTCTCAAATAATAGCAAAAATCGGTGATGAGCAAATTTTGGAACTGATTTCGGAAAATGATGACAAAGATGAATTAAGTCGATGTATGGCAGCGTTTCCTCCACAAAGTTCAACAAGGTTCGTGCAAAACTGCCCAAATTAGAGTTGAAGAAGTTCTCTGGGCGCCCAATTGACTGGCCCGGATTATTTACCAACATTATTTTTTGCGCTTGTCGTGTGCCCAATGGGCCTAACCGAGCTGGCCTAGTAAATTTTCCGTTCACTTCATATAATGTTTCCAAACGTCGATGGGTGAGTAAGCAACGTTTGTTTTCTATTTGTTCTTTAAATTATTGATTAAATTGTATATCTCTGCTAACACCAGGTGTAAATGCCAAAAATGCAATGATTCGGTCCTAAATGGTGCTAGAGAATACCGATGTTGCTCAGAGGTCAATGGCGCTGTTGATAAATTGGCAACTGATGGCAGCATTGAGAGGATAAAATGCATAACAGAGCACAAGGATTATAAAAAATTGACAGAGACAGTGGTGCTTTCTCACGTGGGTACACTGCTAAAGGACAAAAATGGCAGAGTCTCCAAGCAACGGGCCGGTCATCCAAAAAACAAGTAAGTAAATCGACAAATAATTTTCGTCCCAGTTCACAGAATATGGTCATATAAACTTAGCTGGAATTCACTAAGATTAACACATAGGGGACAAAAACTGAAATAGGAACATTTTTCATTTTTTAAATTCAAATATGAATCAGAAGCATTGTAATCTGTTGCCTTAGGTCAAGACCTAAACATAAACATTCAACACAGTGTCAATTTGGCCCTACAAGAGGCTACCTTAGGCAGTTAGCAGTTGTTTGGAATTGTTGTCACCCTAATTATCTTTCCAGATGCTTTAAATGGAGACAAATGAAATTATCTGTTATAAGGGGGTGGGGGATGCCCAATTCTGTTAACTAGCATACAAATATTTCTTAATGACCATTAACATCTTTAAATCTAAAAAAGTTAAACAAACAGTTTGCAGTGCCTTATCTTGAAGCTGGAAGCCCAAATGGGACTCAAATGTAACAAAAACTAGAAAGTAATGTTGACAATAGTGATGTACTGTATGTAAACATGTGGTAGATTGATTGCCTACATCCAACATTTATTCATGTTTGTTGGGCAATACCCTTATAATTAAAAATCATGGGCAACTTCATCTTATATGCTTCTTTTATTTATTTATTTTAGAGCTTTTGCTAATAGATGGGTGATACGCTACATTTTTGGTTTTCTTGGATGGGACAACACGAGGCCACTGCCTGCCTGTGCATACCATCATATCAGAATAAAAATAAAAAATAAAAATAAGGGGGCATATAAGGCACCTTAGAGTAACTACTCTAATTAATCCTCATTAATCTCTGTAGTGTTGCAATGTCCTCTTGGATGACCTTTCATTGACATTTACGGCACTGTCTTCCTTTTCTGGCCTGGGTTTTAGCAGCAGCAACAGCTAGAGACTTTTCCAAATTTGTCTCTTTGTGAACTATGAAGAATTGGCAAAGTGCATCAAATTGTCAAGGCCCTTACAAAAATATTTTTAAATTGGCTCTATAAACAAAAAACATCTTGATCTACAAAAAATATTTGCTTTCAAGATTGTGTTGTTTTTAAACAAGTAAATAGATTTTGTCACACAGGATATACCAACCATCTTTTTGGCATTTAAGTTGAATTTTATCAAAATTCTGGCATACCTTCTTTAGTATTTATAAACATTATTATGTTGTTCACTTTAGAAAATCAAATCAATTAATCTTACTCCACTTACTTTGTGGATACAGTTGGGTAGTAGTTGTCCGTCTTTGCATTTGTTGCTCCATTGCATCTCTTTTGGACAGTCTTCCCCCAAACTGTGTGGTCAATGGCTGGGGCTGATGATCGAGGTATGAAGCAAGAGCTTCACTTTTGTCCTTTTCACTGGTCGAAAACATCACATCTTTGATTTCTCCAACATAAACTACCATAAAGACAAATTATTATAACTTTGTTACTGAATAGACATACTCCTCGTGGTCAAAGAATCTTTGCTATGTTAATTCTACAATTCAGTGACAATATCTTTTTCAAAGACACCTTTATAATTACTATAATTACCATATGTTGGAGGAACTGCAATTTCTTGAACTAATTCTTCACCAAATTTATATTTTGGATATGTTACACTTGTATATGTTGCTCCATCTTTGTTTTTTTTTCTCACGGCGAAGGTTCTCGTTGAAATAGAGTATTGCCAAAATATGCCTCCTTGAACAAAAGATAAATCATGTGATAGATAAAGGATGATAAAGGATGATAAGTTTCACTACAATGCAATATGCCCTTACATAAACAATTGATAAATTCAGGAACTTTGGGATACAAAAAAACTACATAATGAATCATCTTGTATATACCCAAAGTTAATTTGATCTGATTTCCTAAGTATGCCTAAGTATGCTATGCCAAGCAATTTGTTGTGCTACTTACCTACAGAAAGTACCAAGCCATGAGATGCATTAGTCATTTTGGGATGTCAATGATTTAAGTTGAGTGAAAGCTCTCCAAACAACTTGTTTGAGCATCTGACAAGGCCATCTTTATATCGTTTAATAGATTTGCATTCATAAGTATGGTGTTTAACCTTTCATGTGCTGCAGATCCTTTAGAATGATAATAACTGGGTATTACAATTTATTTACTAATTGAATTTGCATAATTTACAAAATGTGCCTTTAGGACAAGAAGATACGACAGCAACAAGTGAATACAGTATAATAACATTCATTCATTATTATGTTCCAACCTTTACAATCAATCAAATTTGAAACAGGGGGACAAATGAAACTATATTGGGAATAAGGAAAATGTTGAAATCTTCCCAGAACCCTGAATATAACCTTAGTGGGAAAAAGAAAAATCTCAATATATAATGGTTGAGATCGCACCCCAGTTTATGACAGCAAAAGCACCAATCATGTTCACCATAATATACATTTGTGTGAATGTGAATATAAAGAATAAGCATAATATATAAGCTTCAGAGGGTATCGATACTGCAAGGGTATCTGTCTTGAGCCACTCTCGTCGCTGGAGTTGACCATGAGTGCATTTGTCAAAAAGCTGATCGGGGTGGTCAGTATGTTTATTTGAAATGTGTCGCATCAATGACTTCCATTTGGCAATAATCATTTCTCCAAAGTGCGCTGTGTCTTTGTTCACACAGCGCACCAGTATAGATGACTCCGTATACCTTTCAGGCAACCCTGAAGTTTTTCATTTCCTTTCTCCTTAATGGCTTGTAGAACCTTTTTTTAAACTCCTTTGACCATATTCCAGAGATCGTGGAAATGCTTTGTGCCTGTTTCTCTCTAATCCACTTTGCAATGCCTCTGGGCCGGTCACTTACAAAATTTGAGACACGCAAACCACAATCATTGAGATACTGAAAGCACAATTTAGCAGCACTCAGTTCGATGGCATTACTGCTTCCAGCTTGATTTGACTGCAAATAAAAGGAAAATTCTGTAAATTAAAATAAATTTCTGGAAATACAGATACAGAAATGTATATAATATTTAATGTTAATAAAATATTTGCACCCATGTCAGCTGCAACTTCATCGTCAGTACTTTCATCTTGTTGCTCCATTTTGTCAAGTGTCGTTCGTAAAATCTGGTGGATTGAAGACAATAAAGTGTGTTGCTTTTTGAGAAAATAAAGGCTATTCTTCTTTCTAAATCTGACACACATATAATATCAACTAGGCTTCTGCCTAATTATAATCACCCTTTTCTATTTGACAATTCACGTATTCTGATCAAATATTTTATTTTATTATTTACGTAATTTTATTTCAGTTTTAGAGAAAGATAAAGTTTTGACCCTATTCTACAGAAGTAAGGACCTAATTTTATAGCATGAGTGATTTGTTTTAGGCCCTACCTGCTTTCGTTCTGGGAAGGTTGTGCCACTATCAACTCTCTTGTTGGCTATATCAATGCTTGGAACAGCGACTGCCTCTAGTTTTGTTTCTTATTCCGAGCTCTTTGGCTAAACCCCTTCTCATCGTGTAACAAGTGTCTTCGAAATGAATTGAACACAAGGCAGAGTATTTTGATGGTTTGAAACTGTGTCTGTGCCGGCAAACAAATCTCATCCATTGCTGATGTCTTGTTCTGTCTACAGTTCTATCGGGAAAATAATGGAGCGCGATACCCTCTGTAAACTGTGTATTCTTGCAACTGGCCCTATCAAATGTTCCAGCAATGCAGGTTCGACCATAACCTGAAGAGTGCATCGAATTTGTCATGCTACTTCTACTACTATAGCCATGAATGAATGCGTGACTTATTCATTCATATATCATGACTCATCACTGTGACATCACAAGAGGACTTCCGATTTTGCAATGAATATGCGTAATGTGTCGTTTTTCACACGCAATAAAAAAAATTGACAAGGAAATTCTGTTTTTTTTTTATTTAGAGCAAGAACCTTCAATCTATGAGAGTAGCTAATATAAAAGCTATCGAAAATTTGGTTTAATAAGCCCTTTAAGTTCAAACCTCCTGGTTTGGCAGAGCAACGTAGTTCTTAACAGCAATGTAGACGTTTCTTCTGGTATCAGACCATTATCAAAACCATCGGAAGTCAAATCATTGTCAGTGAGATCGCCAAAATTGTCAAAATCGGTGGGTGGCTTGATTGGACGATAATTCGGATCGTAATATGGCTTTAGTCTATTTGCATGAACTGGAACAGATACTGGACGGTTATCTAGAGTTTGAAAACGAAGGTGAACTGGAGAAACCTTTGCGACAATACGGTACGCACCGTGATAATTATGCAATAATTTTTTTGATACTTGCTTTTCGGTGTAAACACCTCTACTTTGTCTCAGATATCGTAAACAACTGGTTGACAATTTCGATTGTAATATTCTTTCATTTTCTGTTGACCCAACTGCGTTTTAGAAGAAACCATACACTGTGCATTCTCCAAATTTGTAAGTATGCCTCCACTATCCACAGCGACAGATGATGAAAGATGAGCGGATGACAATAACAATGCAGCATCTACAGGCAAATGAAGCTCACAACTGGAAGTAGAAGGGTGACTCACCAGTAGAAGCAGGAGGCGAAACACATGCAAACAGAATCATGAGGATGTGATTATTAGCAACGAAGGCCCAATTCCATCATGAAAACAAAATTATAAATTGTTTAAAACAAATAAAAAACACTGTCTCACCTGCTTGACTTGAGGCTTGATATTGCAGTGGCTGAAAATTCTCATAAAACTCGCATTTCCAGCTTAGAATCCTTATAAAACTCAACAAAATCTGTCACTGAACCCTATTGTTGTCAAAGAACAAAAATCAGATTCCTATCCTAGTGGCTTGACAGCTGGAATCAAGCTACTGCTGCAAATGGCTGGACCCATGATGAGGAACAGGTAATGCTTCTACTTTATCTTTTGGGTTGAGAAAGTCAATTTTATCGTATTTTGTCGCTTGAATAAAGAATGATGCTAATCTTTTAAAGAAGGAAATTGAGGGTCATTCACCTTTGCAAAGGCTACAATAAAGAAATCTGGTGGGTGAAAGATACAAAAAATCTCACGAATCCGTGGCAGATTTTTATGAAGATATCTGTAATTTAGTGCAATGGGGATGGAGCACAAAATCTCTCGAATTCTTAAGGGAAAAGTCTCTCGAATATTTTGTCAAAGGTTTAAAGCCAACTTTCGAAACAATGTGTGAATGAAGAAAGGGTCACTGTAGCAGGCTGCTCGATGGGCTCCAAGGAGTTCTTGTGGCGAAAAGTCTATAAAAATGTAGCAAATAAGAAACACTGCAATACGCCGAGAATACACAACAATAAATACACATAAATCAGTAAAGGCTAATATTTCGCCCTGGCATACGGAGCTTCTTGATATGGGATATCAGAAAGCTCACACATAATTGCGTAAAAGGGCAAAAGCAAAGTTCTTGCCATCGATTCAAAAAATGCTGAAGAACCCTGCTCCACTAACAGTGACTTTTCAGAGTTGCTAGAAGGCATGAGAAGAATAATGCAAGACCAACAATGCATAATTGCTCTTCAGCTCAGAATACTGCAAGACTCCCCAGAATCCGGGCTCAGAATCTTGGCCCAAAATTACTGGTACATGGGAAGAAAATTCTCAGCCCTCAAAATTTCGTAGAAATAACATTCAGTGCTGGAACTGTGGAAAATGGGGACATTTTCAAAACAAATGCAGTCAGCCCTGAGTACCTAAGAATTCAGATGCTAGTCACGATCAACTAGATATGGGAGCCAATTTGGAACAAACAGAAGCGAAAGTAATAAACATTATTTCCAATAGATGCTCAGTCAAGCAACAAGGTTATGTTGCTGGCTTTGTAAATAATATTAGTGCTCTTTTGTTGATTGACAATGGTGAAGATATTTTATTAATGTCAAGACAATCTACAATGAAATTGCAAAAAAGTCTATTTTGATTTATGATAATGTTGATTTGTTTGCTGCTACTGGGACGCCTTTATCGAGTTGGGTAAGCAGAATTTTCTATTCAATTTAACGATCATGTTTTCAAACACAGTGTTTGACTCTGCAAAGACTCTTTGTTGCTAACAAAGCTGCCATTGATTTTGGAATATTGTCAATAACTATACCAGATCTTGTTGTTAAGGTTTTTTTGCCCAAATAAGAGTTTATCGATTCTACTGTATCTGACGTTCCAATTTCAGTGAAGGCAACTGTAGCCATTCAAACTAAACTACTTGATATTATTGAAAATAATGACTTATTTGTTGAAGGTGGGTTTGCTAAGGACAATAAACTGTTTATTGCGCGAGTTTTAACTAAAGTTAGGTCACGTAATGACAAAGTAATGCTGCAAGTAACAAACTTAACAGACTATCCTGTATTTTTACCAAAAAATAAGGAAATCGTGGAAGTTGTCTCATTTATCGAAGAAAAAGTGCCTCGTGTAGATGATGCTCCAACAGAGCCAACATTTTCGAAATCAGCACCCTCGAATTGACCAAAAGCACTTGGTCCCATAAATTTCGCCTTCGGGGGACCATTCCCCTATTCTCCACCTGGTCTAAACTAGAGGAAACTGTGGCTTTGAAAGGACCAAGAAGGCAGAAGAAACGTTTGATCAACTAAAACATCTCCTAACTTGGTGTCCATTCTAGGATGCCCCGATCATCAAAGCCATTTCATTTTGCAAACAGAAGCAAGTAATTGATTTTGCTGATTTTCTTCACAATAATTAATTTCTTGCTAATGTACTGAAAATAAACCCATTCTGTTGTAACATATTTTCCAGGATTTTCCAAAAACGAATTTAGAAACTCGAGAAATATTTACCATGAAAATGAAAACATTCATAAATAAGTAAATTCTTTAAACCATTAGAAGACCAAATCTAGCTCAAACATTTATTTTGAGTTTTAGCCTAAAAAAGTTTCTTATTCCGTAGCAGGCTACATTCTGCAGTCTAGTGGCCATAGAGTATCTTGATGTAATTTCGAAAATGAAAATATGTCAGTTCTTATCATAAAAAAATTGTTCATAAGAAAGTATTACTCAGCTCATGAAAAGTTCAAAGAAGTTCTAAGCACGTTTTTTAACTCTGAAAAAGTTTTTTAAATCATTCTGTGACAAATGCCTCACAGATATGCTAATTTGCAACAGAAATTGGGCTATAAAAATGCCAACATTTTCAAGAAATTGTGCCTAATCGACTGATTTTAAACTTTCTTACAACAAATATTTATTTCATCTTATTCATCACCAAATTTTATATCATATAATAATTGTTGAATTTTAACTTTTGTTGATCTCAATTTTTTTCTTATCAAAATCTTTTGAAACAGGTATCAAACTCGTGCAAAATTTAGTTGCTTCATCCTCTTCAGCCTCCCTATCTTTGTCAACCATTTTTATCATTCTTTCATCCGATTGCTGCATGTGTTGAAGAAATGGGTCTTTCCTGTTAGGGGGTGCACTTTGTTAGGGGGTGTCTTTCCTTTTCAATCGCTTTTGGGGTTTGTCTTGAATTAAAGGCTTTCAATACGTGGGTGTTGATGGAATTGATGAACTCCCAGGTATTGATAAAGGTGAATTGGAAGAAACTTGAACGAATGCAAATGATGGTGTGGCAGAAGTTCAAATAGATGGGAAGGGTCATTTGAACTGACCTTCCAAAATACTTGTTTCTGACAATTGACTGTATGCTCCACATGAAATGTCCACATTGCTGTGATTAGGCAAAATTGAAGCTTTCTTGTGAAGAAAGCGCATGACTTCAAAATATTTGCATACAAGGAGAAATGCTGCAGCAGCTTTTGGTCTTCTCTTGTCAAACCTTTTTTTAAGGGAATCTTTCAAATTTTTAAATGTTTTCTGCAAGAATGGAACTAAAAAATAAAAACAGAAAAATAATGATATTTTGAACACATCTTTTGTTTATGTTTTGGGACCTTTCATTCTGTTTATGTTCATGTATTTTTTTCAGTTCAGTTTAGGGACCTTTTATTTTTAAGTCCCATAGGGACCAGAGGAATTTTTTTTGAAAAACAATCTTTATATGACAACCCCCTTTTTATTCATATGAGAATAAAGTGAACCATCCCAAGGTAAAAGTATTGAGACCAGTGGCGTAACAGAGACACTTGGGGCCCTTAGGAATTTACTAAGATGGGGCCCTTATATAGGGACTGTGAAGTAAAGTGAGCTCTACGGGGCAAAGGGGTTCGGGGTAATGGGAAAATGTTTAAAATCGTGCCCTTTAGAACCTCGAAAAATGCATGTGATGTGGTAAAGAAAATGTTTACATATGAAAAAACCAACAGTAAATTAGGTGTTCTTGCTCACAACGTGAGCTTTTCTACGTTCATTAACGTTGGCAAAATCCTTTATAAGCTTTGTTTTGTTAATTTTCTTTGCTTCCTTGTTCTCAATTGACAAAGTTGCTAGGTCGTCCTGTCTCTCCTGCGACATTGTAGATCTTAGATATGTCTTTATCAGTTTCAACTTTGAAAATGACCTTTCTGTCGATGCAACAGTTACTGGCAAAGTGACGAAAAGTGTTAATAGCTTGTACATTTCTGGAAAGGATGAACTAATACGGCTCTGAAGCACGAGATTATTAACTTCTACAACAGTTTTCTTGACTGCAATCTCCTTTCTGAATTCGGTTGCAAATTATCTCATCTCAGAATCTAATTCATCTGTAAAGTCATTTGGATATTTCTCTCGAATTACTCTTATTGCATTTTCAAGCATGTCAGGACTCAGTGTTGCCAGGTTGTTGGGGTAGAGACAGCTGAATAAAGACGTCACCATTGCTTGTCCTTGAACCTTTCTGTCAGTTGCATCAATGCTGTATCAACAGTCTTGTAGAAAACGTTTATCTTAAAACTTTGCTCAGGATCCATCAGTCTTCCATCTACAACAAGTTCATCTGATTCATATCTTGCCTTCCGACCCCTCTTTTGTTGAATTTCTAGCGATCCATCCCAAGATTTTGCAAGTACTGTGGCAGTCAGCATTATAGACTGCCATGATTCTCGAAGATATTGGAGCTCCGAGAGTGCAATATTAAGGTGTCTAGAGACAACTGACAAGTCCATCCTAGGGGACTGAAGCTCCTTTGATACGGCATTGACTGATCTCAGTATTCTCTCCCAGAATACAAGGAAAATAATAAATTCCAGTTTGTCAATTTTTTTCTTTAGACTCTTTGCGTTGTCACGCTCATTCTTGTTGTTTGATATTAAGATGGCGCGCGTCAGAAGCCTCATTATCTGGGGATACTTGTCACGCACAGCTCACACTGCATCAATGTGAGAGCTCCAACGTGTCGTACATAACTTTTTTATTGTCAGTGATCCTTTCCCAGCTTCGATTCCAAGATCTCTCCATCTATTCAAGGAAGAGCCAAAAAAACTGAAGATATCTCGAAGGGTCGCAAAAAAGTTTTCACTCATAACGTGTGATTGCCCACCTAATAACAACGGTTAATTGGTCGACTCTGGTAATATCACATGTGGAATCCAAGATTATACTCCAGAATTGTGCGGAAATAATATTTTCTACCAAAGTCGAGGATACAATATTTGCAAGCAAGTGAATCAGCTTACTTTGGATCTTAGCGCTAAGGTATTTTGTTGCTCTACCTGGAAGAGATATAACTTCTGCTAGAAATTCATCATATCAGGCCATAAGAGAGACCAATGCCAAGAAGTTCCCACCCTCACACACATTATCTTGAACCTGCTCTTTGTGCCCTCTGAATGCCAAGGTCAAAGTTGTCATTGTCAGTATAATTGAAACAAGCCATTGAAGAATTATAGCGAATAAACAAAACAAAACAGAATGAATGAATCTAGTGTTGTGTTAGCAACACTGTTTAGTAAGAACTTTTGGGATGGCTTTAGGAAACCTTGTCAACATGGTCAAAAAGCACACAATACCAAAAATTTGATGGGGGCCCCTTTTGGGCCCTTTTTGGTGGAGGGCCCTTAGTTCTCGAACTAAGGTCGCCTAAACTGTGTTACGCCACTGATTGAGACTCAAAAAGGGTCAGTAGAATTGATCAGTTGCTCTCTGTGGTTCTCATCAAAAAGTCAATCAAAAGCAACAACTAAAAATCAGGAGAAAGAAAGGGAATAACAGAAAGGCAATTATGGGGTTCAAAAAACAATTGAGATCTAATTCTTTAGAAATGCTGAAAAGCTTAGTTCTGTTGGGAAATCTAGAACAATTATAGTACTTACTTTGTATTCTAGATAATTCCACATAGTTCTGAACAATTCCTACTATCGTTGCAATTTGCTGAGTAATGCGTTTATGTTTAATTTTACTATCATTAGCTAACCTACTGCACTAGACATTCGAGAACATTCTAGCTTTGGCCTATCAGCATGAATTTGTTGTTATAATATCGTTTTCGTTACAGTCTCATTGTTAGCCGGTTGCTCTGGAATTTTCTGGAAATTGGTTCATTATGTAATCATTGCTAATTTTATATTCTAGTAATTATGATTTAGCATTCGATAAATTTCTATCGTAAACATATATATATACGCATAAAATAGTAGTTGCAGGAGAATAAGCTTGAATACACTTGGAAATTTCAGTAAATAAGACTCACAGAATTTTGATGTAAATTTCCATCAAAATTCTGTGAGTTTTATTTAGCGTCACTGGGAGTTCTATTGGGCACAGAACTAAAGGAGAGAATTCCCCACAGTTCCAAGTATGTCACAGACATGCTTGTATCATTTTTGCAGTACAAGGATAAGAAATGCATAGAAGATATTTATTTTGATTACCTCTTTCAAATTCCAGCTAACAAAGCACATTGTCTTGGTTAAATTGTTTTATTTAACATTTTTCTTAATCAAGTTAAGTTCCGTATAGCTGATAACATTTCTGAACAGGCAAAAACAAATTATTCTGGAGTTTTTTACTTTGATAGTGACTATTATAAAAACCACTCCAATATCATGAAAATGGAAAATGCCAGTGCAACTGATGTTGAGGAGGACAATATCATCACTGAAACAGACAGTGAAAATAAGGAAGTTGATTTAAGTGAATGACATTGATATATGAGTGACAATTAAAGGACTCATACAAGCAAATTTATCATACTGGGAATCAATAGCTTTGGTCCAATATAGTTGAAGGAAAATTTAAAAATTATATTATGACTCCCTAAATCTTTAATGGAAAAGTTGTGGCCCCCATGCTTTCTTCCCACCCCTGTGGAATTTAAAAAGTAAAAGATCTCTTATCAGTCAGAATTTGTTTATTCGATGTTGTAGGATTAGTTAGTAAGTAATTAGGTAGTTTGGCAGGCTAATATAATATTTTATATTCATCGGCATGAGCATATCTGAGTGACATACCTTGGTATTTTTAAGTAAGGGCTTGGCAGAGTGTATCTAAATGTCATCATTTCGAAGCTTTCAACCATTCAATGTCTGTAATACAGCCTTTGAGACCTTTAGTGGAATCTTTTCAGGTAGAGTGTAAAATTGATTTTTCGAAATAAAGTTGACCTCAACGCCCGTATCAACTTTGAACTTTCAAAGTTGTTAAGATTGACTTCTTCCAGCCATGTAGACTCGGAATTATCCTTGGATTGTAGCCCCCCTAAAAGAATATGTCATTGTCACTGCAGTTTTCCTCTTCGCCATGTGTCACCTTAGTAACACCTGCTGCTCTTTTCTTCACACTGTGACAATATTTGGCGAGATTATTTTTCTAGTGACATCTATGGCATTTTTTCCATAGGCTGAACAACTTTTGGGCGGGTGTTTGCTACCACAGTTTAGACACTTCTTGTATCAGCGCCAGATCTGCTCATCTGACTGATTGTAGAATGAGGATTCTTCCTTTGTTTTTTACTGCTTCTATTCTTTTCTCTTCCTTCACATCATGTGCCATAAGCTTAATTTAATATCTAGTAGTTTCAGCAGCAATGATTTTATCTTTAATACTTTCTAAAGAAAAGTTTTCCATTTCAAGAAGCTTTTCTTTCAATTCTCTGTCAGTCATTGAAAAAATTAGTTCGGTTCATGTTTTCTTTTTCAGCAAATTCGCACTTATTTCCCCACGTCTGTCAATTGGTGAGGTAATCGACAAATTCCTGGCCCTCAGAGCGCTGGTGACTCCAAAATCTATATCTGTTGAGCACCAATTTTTTGTTCCCTTTAAAATGTTTGTCAAATTTCTGGAGGACGGCATCAAAACTCTCTTGATCTTTGCTCTCTCCCCAGGAAAACTGATTATATCTCTGGGAGGGCATCCTCTCCAAGAGAGTTCAAAAGCATAGCAATCTTAACTTGATCTGGATTTTGGACTGCTTCGCTCGCAAGAAGAAAAATTCGAAACTTCTGTTTACATAAACGCCATTCTTCAGAAACATTTCTGCTGAGCGAGAGCGTTCTGGTTTGCGAAAATTAGACATCTTTTACAAACGACCAACTAGGCCTCTCAAATCGCATGTGGTGTTGGTGAATGACTACCAATACAGTGCACACCGCTTGCGGGCTACCAGTCAACTTGCAAGGTAGTATTTTTACTCCTGTCACCATGTTCTAATGATAATAGTTAACCCTCAGGAAGAACGCTCATTATTCAATGGTGAGTATGATATTGCCAACTGCGAACTACAACAAAACAGCGTAAACAACTTGACTGAAGGTGTATAAGTTTATTGTCCTAACGTTTGTTGTCATCCAAAGTATTCCTCTACTGCATCTTGACAAAGTTTTTCTGTCAAAACATATTCAAATCCTCGAGACAGAAGAAATTTGATGCATTCTGGAAGAGCTGCAACATCCATTTCAATTCCCTCCATGATCTGCAAAGATATAAACATGTTCTTCTTATTGCTACCCTTAAGCCTGGTTTTCATTTGATCGTTCATGATCGCTGACGATCGCTGAGGATCGCTGGAGTTTTGCAGCAATCATAAACGATCAAATGGAAACCGCATGTCAATTTGTAGCGATCCCCAGCAATCGTTAACGATCCGATCGTTGAGGTTCGCTGGAATAGAACTCATTTCTATTCCAGCAATCCCAAACGATCCACAGCGTACCAACTATCCCACAATGCGCATCAATTTTCCTCAGACGTAAGATGCATCAGTGTTGCTATACACCTCTATAAGGTGCTTTTAATTGAAATATGCGAAAACATTCAGAAATCTATCATCGGATTTCAAGATTAATTTTACCCTAAAAATATTTGCACGTATTCACCTGAAAAAATATTCACGATCGCCCAGTCACAATTCCTGCATGAAAGTGTAAAAGACACCATATTTGTTTCTTCTCTGAAAAATTTCTCTGACCCAAAATCGATGCTGCCTTCGCTTATTCCGATCGATTTGCTTCTTCAATAAAAGTAGCACAAAAATGCTTGCTTCCATCAGAAACCTTTGTCTACATCTGCCATTTCAAGAAATCTGCAAAAAGCACGCCAGAAGCATCCAGAAACGCAGGGATCCTCAGCAATCGTGAAAGATCGTGAGCGATCACGAGCGATCAAGATCGCTGCAAAAGTCCAGTGATCTTCATCAATTGTCAGCAATCGTAAATGATCAAATGGAAACCAGGCTTTAGAGAAGTCTCCAGGGCGTTTTTCGATACTTTCTTTCCATGAATTTAGGTATTGAAGCATGCCTTTTTCTAGCCATTCAGGTCATCATTACTTGTATAAGGTGCAAGGTAGGGCTTGATTTTTCTTATATTGCTCTTTTTACTGCAAGCATAGAAACATTCAAAGAAAGAATCGAACATTTCACAAAAGAGTGCAGTTCCAGCAGCATTTTCTGAGCCATAATTCTTCAAAACAAGACTTGTTGTTTTACTGAGTACTTAAGCTGCTAGATTTACTCTCATGATTGAGAAAGGGGTCAAATTTATATCGTCATAGGACAGATGTGGTAATAATTTGATGTCCCTATCTAAATCTTCAAAAAAGCTTGGAAATATGCTCCCATAGTAAATAGGATCCATTGTTCCACATCAATCGTGAATGCCTAAATGGAAAATGGAAAGAAAATTTTTTGTTGTCTTGGTTAGATGGGGGGCATCACTGAAAGTGTAGATAAACCTGTGTCTGGCATACAAATTCACAGTGCGATAACATATATTCTTGTTAGAGCCCCCATCAAAAGCTTTGTGCAATTTAAAAAATGATCTGTTAAAAGATGCACCATCTGCAGTGATTGTAACAGGCCAAAGATTGCATCTCATTTCTATTATGCCCACTGCCTCCCAAAAAATTGGCATTAATTGTACGCTTGTGACACTTGAAGTGGCAAAATAGGTGAGGCAAGAGTTGAAGTCTTTCCGCAGTCTAGTATAATTGCAAGTGCATGAGTAGCCAATTCATCTGCCTTTTCAAGTGTGGCAAAGTTGTGTTTTTCACAGCCAAGATCAACAAATCAAATAAGCACAGAGCCCAGTGTGTTTATCAAAGACAAGGTTTGATTTCACTTTCATTTCATCAATCAGCACAACAACAAATGTCATTTCAATGTCAAAAAATGATCAGTAAACCTCATAAGCTCATCCACAACTTTCTTATGAAAACCTATTTTAGGACCTATCCAATTTTTATAATCCCAGAGTGTTATTCTACTTGGCAATTAAGTGAAATCCCTAAATGTATTTCTTAGCTAGTCATATGAAGATGCTGATTTCTGCGACATTGACAAGCATAATTAGTTTTTATCTTCTTTTCAAGTTGTAGCCTCTTTGTCTTTTGATCGAACCAGCTATCCGCACGGACTAAACAGAATTTTGGTATAGCCTTTGGTGCTACTGTATTGTTTTTTGTTATGTATTGTATTGTTTGGTGCTACTGCATTGGCATCGTCTTTGTAACCTTGTTCTTGTAAAATGTATCTTTTTAGACTGTGTATATAAAAAACAAAAAAAGAATTAGATAATCATTGGATGAAATCTTGTGCTACAATTGGATGTTTTTCTCATTTTGACTTGCGGCTCCCAAAACATTTTCACGCAAGGTGGCATCTTTTCAGCTGAAATGTCAAGAATATCAAGGAAAAAGATATTGCAGTCGCATTCAATGTATGAAGTCATTAAGTCATTGTAAGATGATATCATTGTCAACCGGACCGGGAGCAGGGACAAACGATAGCCCCCTGTTCAGCAGAGATATCTCACTTGTTGAAATATGAGCTGAGGATGGATTGACAATGTTATTGATTGGTTTAGTGGCCAGGATGGCCTTTTTGAGCAGCTTTTTATGTGCATTTTTAGTTAGTATATTGATATGTTTTCTTCGATTGATGCCAATGGTTTTCATGAGTATGGTGCGTTTGGAAGCTGTGCTAGGATTGGCTGTGTACATATTGCAATCTAGATAGCAGAATAATGAGTACAAATAAAGCAACATCGTTTATAGGTAAACAGAGGTTTATTTTGCTGACGAAAAGGAATTAGAATAATATATACAGCTAAGCATGTTTGTTAAACTATAATTAAGCAGCAAGAATACAGCAAAAAAGGGGAGGAAAGAGAAAACAATCTCAAAAGGTGGAATGCTGGTACTGCCTCCTTGGCCGTCTTTGTGGGTGTTGGGTGTCTCTCCCTGTTTCCAGGGGCGGACGCTGCCTGTCTCTTGGCATTACAGTTAGCTTTTCTGATTATGTACGGATGGTAGTGCTCTTCCTTTTTCGACCGGACTTGTGTGGATTTGGCCTCCTCCTCTCTGGCTAGGTCCAGGTGGTGGGATGTCATTGTGTGGCAGATATCTCTGCGGTGGGGCAGTAGGGGTGGGGGCAGATTTGGAGTGGGTTTGTACAGAAGTAGGAAAGGTTGGTGTGGAGGTGAGTGGTGCAGACCGGGTGGACATAGTGGCAGTAGGTGTGGTAAAGGGAGGGTGTGGCCGGGGACCTGGACAATGGAAGGCTTTGCAAGTCGTTTTGGAATAGTGGATAGGGATCAGGGAGGGGCCAGAACTGGGGCTTGGTGGGTTAAGGTAGAATGGGTTCGCAGACTTGATTTTTTCCTTTTTAGTCCCAGTGAGAGGCCTTTGCCAGATTTTGATCTGGTGTAATCCTGCTGGGCAGGTTTTTTCAGGGGAGATCGTACCGGGGTCAGATCAATGTCCATCAGATCCGTTAGTTTGGTAGTAGTTGACGACACCAGTGACGTCACCATGATGACAAAGGCAGTTGTACTAGTTGCCATGTTCAGAATTCCAGATCTGCAGGGCACACTGTCCGTGTTGGATTCTGGTGAGGATAGGATGTCTTCCTCCATGAAGTTTGACATTTCATATATTTAGTATCATGCACGTTAAATGAATATGTAATACAACGTAGGTAACCTTACGATTTTGGTCGCATGGTGAAACAAACAAAGTAAATCATAGAACTATGCCTGGGCTGTTTTAAGGTAAAATAGATTATTGCTGACATATGAGGTAACTCTCCATAGCAGGGGAGTATGAGCACAGCAAGCAACGAGGCCATGCTGTGTACCATGTGTGCCAAGTGATAATTCAAGACTGCAAAATGAATCAATTAGCCACTTAGTGTCATTTTCCAATGTTAAGATGATATTGGATGATGATATCAACTTATAGCTTTGCTAGCGTTCTGCTCAGAGTGACAGCAACAAATTATTAGGGATCTGAAATGAGGGGCTAAGGGGGCAAATTGTTGTTGAACATCTCCATCCAATGCTCATAAATGCTTTATTTTGCATTAATATTACAATTTTATTCAAAATTTTTATCATCACACAAAATGCACAGGATATATACAACATTTCAAGATATTGCTGTAGTGCTCAGTCCTGGTAATATAAAATTTGCCCGCGTGCTGGTAAGCACATGTGTTAAAGGTTAAGGCATGCTATGGCGTGTGATTCATAAAATGTAGACCGATCGGTCTTTTCAAACCAAATAACTTTTACAGAATTTTGAAAGAAGCTTAGTGAAAGCAGTGGTTATGTCGTTAAGGTTATCCGATCTTCAAAACATAACTGAAATCTTTAGAATTTGCTTGTACTTAGACGCCAATGTTCTAGAATTAAAGAAATCAATTTAGGTAGTTGCATGTTTTCGAACTCAGTTTCCTCTCCACTCTCCTCATTTGTGTCACTGTCCTCTGCTACAAGAGGGGATGTTCCTCCTGGGAACACTCTTTAGCTTGTTACCTTCTTCTTGGTTGTCAAGCTTTCTTTTCCTGTTTTTCATGTATAGTTCAGTAGCACGTATAAAAATGCACTCCCTCTCTTCTTCAGATGCGCAAGCGTGTTTCCATCAATGCGTTTGATGCACTTAATCGCCTGCCTGATAGAAGTAGTCTCAAGAAGCTGAAGGCCCTTTCTACATTTGGGTATTTCTACCTTTCTACAGACCCCAAAATTGCCCCCATCAGCCTTGCCAAAATGCACAATTTTGGGTATTCTTTCTCCCTATATGACAATATGTTTGCCCATAACTTTCGTGCCTCTGTTCCTTTCACATTGTAATTCACATATTTCTTCAATGCACTCCATTCCTTTAATAAGTCAAATTCGGTAGCTTGGAGTGGTTTTTCAAAATGACTTGCAAACATAGTTAAATCCATAACACCATAATCCTCTTCGACAGTCCAAGTCAGCGAATCATTGAAAGAAAATTCAGTCAAAAGGTCACATTTCGAGTGCGATAAAAAGCACGCCTTGAAAGTTCTAGGCGTGTGTGCAGGCATGTGTGTACGATCGTATGCCTAAAATTACCAGGACTGATTGCTCCAATGCAAGACCCAGGGGGATGTTTCCTCCATGTCCAAATTAACCTTTGTGAAACCTTTGACCTAGCAAAAAAGATATAAGCTTCCAAGGCATACTTTTTACTTCAAAAACCATCATTTGTTAAATAAGGCAGCCAAAACGCTGGCCATCACCCTCAGAGATTGCATAAACAAACTCATGACAATCATCCCTGCATCCAACAACAAACACTGGTAGTTGAAGACTTCATTCATCTTATCATGAACAGCCTGGAAGTCAAGTTCCTTTTGCAAATAATGTATCTTCTCTTGGACAATTCGTCCTTTCCCATCAAACTTAAATGTTTGGTGACATTCATTGTGTCTGCACCTGAAATGCCCTTGGTGGTCTCTTTTGTTTCTTGCAATATGTAGTCTTTTCTCTTTCCTAATCACATACCTATCAAGTAATTGTGCTGAGATCTTGGTCAGAAAATCTCTTTTCTGTTTTCTCAAGCTGTGTGAAAGATACAATGGCTCTCTTTACCTCCTTATGCAAAAAATAATAAAAATCATTACTGTGATGTTTAAACAAAGAATTACCCCCCTTGGCATTAATTTGAAAATTAGAGCATTGTTATCTAGCATAAATTGAAAGCTGGTGTTGATTCTAGGTCTGGCATTAAACAAGTCAACTGCATAAAATCAAAATTTTTAGAGGTCAGAAGAGAAAAAACCTATTTCTTTAGTTCGTATTTTTTTAAAAGACATGTAATCATAATCAATAATCTCAAGAAATATCATTTAATCAGATGCACCAGCAACAAGCTCATTTTCATATTATTTTTCATTTCAAGGATCTAAGATCAAAAAGTGTTTGCATGTTTTGAACTACTGGGCAAATTGTGGACAAATTTTTCTATGCATCAGATTGTTTACATGGGTTTTAATACTGAAACAAATCAAATAACAAATAGAAAATTTAATCAAATTTAGACAAATCAAACTCTTCTCAGCAATCAGTCTGTCTCTTGCATTGAATTTTGACAGCTTTGGTTTGGGCTCTGGTTGCTTCAAAACATTAATGCAAGTAGTTAGAAGTTCCTGCTTTTTAGAATCCAAAAATTTCTATGTTGCTCTGGGTGTGCTGCCATTATATTCCCCTACTACAGAAATTGAGGACCCAGGTTCTGAATCAAGACTTGCTTCAGTTGA
Source organism: Rhopilema esculentum (assembly GCF_057945365.1). Classification (NCBI taxonomy): domain Eukaryota; kingdom Metazoa; phylum Cnidaria; class Scyphozoa; order Rhizostomeae; family Rhizostomatidae; genus Rhopilema; species Rhopilema esculentum. The sequence continues at coordinate 487,476 of NW_028300842.1, forward strand.
TGGACTTCTGCTCCTTGTCTTCTTGATTTTGGATGTGATCTCTGCTTTTTTCAAGCTGCACAACTGCTTGCAGGAATTGGGGGTTCTACCAATAAATCCATGTGCGCTTATAAAGGTCATCTAGGCTCTGACCAGATCTGGTTTTGCTTAACTTTGCTCTTTCTCTGCCAAGCCAGGAGCGCAGTGACAAAAGTGTACTTTTGATATCTGCAACTGGGGTGTCCAATTCCCTTGAAATTTCGTTTAAAGTTCTTTTGCCTTTGTCTTTATCGTGGTACTCCTTTTCAAAAAAGTCCCACAGACAAGTGTTTTCCTTATATAAATCGATAAGCTTTGAAATCTCATCATCTCATCATCACAAAGTGTTCCTCTGAGATGTCAACTTTTTTGTGAGGTCAATAGTGATGAAGTTGGCCCACCACCATTTTTCTTGTCGTTGTTTACATTTCTTCTGGCTTTTTTGTGACTACATGGAAAGTCTTAAGAAAAGTAAAGAGGTAGTATCGGTTCTTTCCGTTGATTTCCTTGGAAGCCTCTTCAACAGTATTTGTTTAATGACTCCCTGAGATTCAGGATTTAGGCCCAACGGTTCAATCTCAAGTTGGTCCTGTTCTTCTTTGGAAGCCTGCTCTACGTCTCGCACATTATCATTATTAATTACCTCTTCCGATTTGCCTTCACTACCCACTGTTTCAAAGCGTTTGTCGTGGTTTGCCATTGCGATAAATAAAATTTGACCACTGCTTTTTGCATTGAAACCTATTTCATTCTTTGGTGCACAACGGCAAAGTCTAGTGCGCTTGCACGGACTGAGCATTGTTGGATAGGGTGTTAAAACGCTCTCTTCATCTCTCAAGAACACCTTGAACAATAGAAATGTTGAGTCGACCCGCTGATCATTTTTTAATATGTTCAAACTCCGCTCAACATCACTGAACACCGCTCAACATCACTGAACATCACTGAACAGGGTGTTAAAACGCTCTAAACATTTGCACTCTACAAATGTAGAGTGATGTTCAGTGAAATGTTGAGAGAATTTTAATGGGGCTTTAGAGGTACATCACCATCTTCTTCACAGTTTCCAGTGGAAGTTGAGAGAAAATTAGAATGAAATAATTTCCTACATGCTCTCATAAATTGAACTGGTGTTGGGTTATCAGAATTCCTCCCTTGCTGCCTTATTGAAACCAAAAAAATTTTCTAATGAATCTTGATTCAACTGCCATGTAACAAGAAAATAAATTATACCATCTCGAGATAATTGCTTCCAAATTGATTTATTAGCATTTAGGGTTATGCAGCAACCTTTGAACATTTGATTCGGCGTGTTCTATCTTCTCCAGTGCCAGGATTGACAACTTAATAGACTGAATAAAGGTGACAGCATCAGACATAATTTCAAAATGATCTGTAAAAGGTCTGCAGCAAAATTTTGGATCCTTAAAATTTTTGGAATTGCATACATCAAATATCTTGTCAAACCTTTTAATTAATTGTGCTGTATCCAATGCATCACACGGAAAGCCCTGAAGACATGCATAAGTGTTAATTACAGCAGCTACAGAGTGACTTTAAACTTGAGTTGCCAGCTTCACTTTCATTTTAGCAAATCCATTAGAACCGATATGCTTCTCTGACAATTTAGGTGCCACTCTAATTGAAGTTTTTTTCTCTCTATCATATAATTTTTTAATATTTTGCCAGCTGGCTGTCTTGTCACTCAAAGTTATACTTTATAAGATTGTTGCGGGTAGATTTCAGCAAATTTGGTGGGTCATAAATTGTAAAGTACTTCTTCCCACCCAACTCAAAGTATAGTTTCTCGGACATAACACCCAAAGCATCTACAAAGCTCTAAAATTTGACCTCTGAACACTAACAAATGACACAACTGTCAAACCAAGAAATTTGAGTTTCAAAAGAGCCTCACTCATTATGTTTTTTAGATGTGAGCTATTGCATGACCCATTAACAAGATAATAAGCAACTGGTTGTTTCCAATTCTCAACTATACCCCGTACCATTAAAACTAACCCGAAATTTGCGACAAATCCAGACATCCATCACCAATATCTTTAAGACCTATAATAATGTCTCTAGAGCGATCATAAAAACGATTCGATTTCAGATAAAATCCCATCTATCAACAAAGAACAAACATATGCTTGAGGAGACAATTGTTTCACTCTCTGTTTCAAAACAAACATAGATTTCTCCGTGAAACCAACATCTGAGGCAAATTTGGACACAATTCTAGTCAGAGTAGTTAGATGGTAAATCAAACAAATTAACCAAGAACCTTTAAGCCTTTCCACTGATGTGATACAAAATTAAAGCCCAGTCAGGATCATAGCAATGGCCCTTTTTCTTGGTTTTGGAAAGAATACCTGCTTTTTAATAAAATCAAGAAGATCTTGGGAAACAGTACCCTCTAACATTTTCAAAGCAATCTTTACTTTTTTATCTCCTTTTAATTTTTTGGAGGAAGGTGAGAATGTAGCCTGCTTAATTGAACACGTTTAACATTCGAAGCCTTTCTCACTCTTGATTTTCTTGGAGTATAGAGATGCTTGGCACTCTTTTGATGATGATATTATTGTTTGTTCTTTAATTGGAGAATGAGAGCCAAAATCTGGTGTACCCACTTCTGACTCACAAACCAAATTTTCTTTTATATCTACAAGAAAAACAAAGAAATAGCTAATATTTTATGAAAGTATATTGGAAAGTTCCTATGAAATACGTTTTCTACCAAAAGACAGCAAAGAAAACTGTTCGAGTTTAAACTGTACAGAAATTACAAGAAAGGCACTTAGCAATGCCTGTCAAATCATTTCTCATTATTGGGTTAAAACAAAGAAAGCTGATCTTTTAAAAATTTGTGGATAGAAGAAACAGCAACACAATAATTTCATTAGTATATTATTTACAATGAACTCACTGTCATGAGGTAGAGAAAAAGTTATGAGACGTAGTTTTAACCTGTCGTCTTTTTCGACTTTTTTGTGGATCTAAATTGAAAATATAGGTTGACTGTTAAAGACATCAGTGAGTATCATGAAATGACAGATGTTTATTAATGTTAATTGAAATTGCAAATAGAAATAAGGTGCATCAATTACAGTTTTCTATTCAATGATAGATTGTCTTGCTTTACATGATAGCAAGACAGCTTAATCAATAAAAGCAGAACTGGTTGTACTAGCGAGCTGTTAAATGATTATTGGAGTAGGTTCAATATTCGCTTGCAAAGACTATTCACTTGCAAAGACAATATCAATAGCTTACCTAAAGATATAATGCGTGTAGGTGCTGGCCTATTACAATGAACTCCTGATGGTGGATTTGGAATGTTAAAGACCGTTTGTTATGCATTGGATTGTAATCGTGCCCTTATAGCACGTAGAGCAGATGTACCAGTTTCGTTTCAGATAGTTGGTGCCCTTGTTAATAAGGTCTTCACAGCGACAGCACTGTACCCATTCTTTACATCTATATATTGGAAAAAATTTCTCTTAACAAGATGATTATGACTTTGTAAAATCGTAAAGGAAAGGATATTATAAAGTAGGAGACTAAGCTTAGATAAAACGAGAGTCTGCTCACCTGTTTGGATCCGAAGGAAAATTGAAGAAATGGAGTTCAGGATTTGTTCTTTTGTTGTTACTACAATTTACTGCTGAACAGTAACTTGTATATCTTGATCGTTTTTTGTCTTTACCTGACATTATCCAATCTCATTTAAGTCTCCAAAGATTTAATCAGGTATACAGCTTACAACGTCTGATTTTCTCGCGGGAAAACAGGCTCGGTCAACCTCACTTTCACACGCACCTGGGCACGAAACTTTTCATAACAATTATTAGATGGATGTGGTCCTCTTGCTTTTTCCTTATTCTGTACCTTAGAGTAGCCAGACAACAGGACCATGGGCCAGAAGAGGCGTGGAAATCTATGCAAGACATATTCTTGAAGTAATTCGAATTCAATCATTTTGAATTTAACCTATGCTTAGACGTTGTCCTACAAGGTTCTGACTTTTATATCTTGAATAGTTTTAATTGTAAGAGTTAAAGTATGTATTTAAGTTTAATTTTGTTCATGTTAAAACAGTCCTCTTAACTATTACCACAGTTGTTTTTCTTATCTGTGATATCTGATATCGAGATCCTGCTAACAAAGAGGTTTTGCAACACTACCTCAGGCGACTGCAGTTCAGTGAAGCCACTGATCTAGAAAAAAGACTGGATCGTGACCCAAATTTCGCGGGAAATCCAAATCTGTTATGGACAGCTATGGCTCATCGTGGAACACAGTGTCGCGCCTTTGGTTGTAACAAGAGAAGAAAACGGAAAATAGACGCCAAAACTTTCCGAAGTGATAGTGACGGAATTTCAGACGAAGAATCCGAAATAAAACGCAAATTCAAAAGAACTTTTCACTCGTAAGTAATGATCTCAGTTTGGGTATTTTAGACCCGTTTCATTTAGTCAGATTTTGAAAGAAAATTTTACATTAGGCTTAAACCACACACCCTCCCCCCCCCCCCTCCCCTTTAGATTTCTTTTACTTCTTCGGCATCCTTGATAACGTTTATAAATGAATCTGAAAAGGTCAAATAAATTTATATAAAAATAACAGTTTGTAGAGGGGGGGGGGGGGGGGCGGCAAAAATTTCAACATCTTTTGCTCTGAATTTTGAAGAAAAGGAATATCGCAACCTTGGACAAAAGGAATATCGAAATTACACCACGTGGAGCAGACTTTTATTATGGGGATTCAATACTATTTTACTCTTGTTGATATAGTCAAAAAGTCTACATGGTCAACTACAAACGGGAAGATAGAAGTGAATACCCAAAAGCTAAATTCATTTTTGATGGTTAACTCAAGCTCAAAAACAAAATGACTGGCTTTAGAAATTGTAAAATAAAGGGGGGAGAGTACACAGGGCCTGCCCCTTCTGAGAGAAAAACAATCTAAAAAAATCTCTAATCTATTTGAAAATGGCTTTGAAAAAAGCAAACATTTTACAACATACTTAAAGCTTTTTCGTCTGACACTCCTCAGAGCATAAAACGTCAGAATAGGTTCCGAAAAACATGTTTGAAAAATATATACCCAGTTGTGGATCGAAATAGGCCAATCAGAAAAACGCAAGCACAAGACCGGTATAGTTGACCAATCAGTGCCGCGAGCCTAAAGAAAAATTACCAATGGAGTCCAAGAGAGAAAACGAACTCCTTTTGTCTACACAATGGCGGCTTTTTCGTTTTTATGTAGATTGACTCCAAAACTGCTAGATGGAAGGACGACCGGGCTCTGCCAATTATCCGAAACATGTCGTCATTATAGAGTTTTGCACAATCTGGGTTGTCTAAAAGATGTTGACCAATGGCAGAATCACTTGTTTTAACAGTGTTTCTAGACCTACAAGATCGAGGAGGCTGTTCTCTTTGAAGGGCAGTTTTGTTTCGTATGTTGGAAGGAACATGCTGTTTTATCCTATCCCCCAATCTTTGGGTTGTGCGCTCTAATCTATTAAAGAATTATGCAATAAAAATAGAATTTTAACAATCAACATTCAATTGCTAAATCTAAGATTTACAAACATACTTTGAATACTTGAAAATCCTTACAAAAGTTGGCTTAAGGTTTGACAAATGAAATCATTTTTAGGTACCACACAACAAAAGAAAAGAGCCCACTGCCAGGATAAAAAGGGTTCCAGATAAAGAAACTCAAGAAGATGCTGTTTTGATTCCTATGGTACCAACAAAAGATGTCTTGCATGATCATGCTTATGTAATTACTAGTTCACCGAAAAGCCTAAAATCTCAATTGAAAAAAAACAACGAGCAACTAGTGGTTTTGAGGAGAAAATTTAAAACTCAAAGACAAAAGGCCAGAAGATTCAAATCAAAATTAAAATCTTTGAAAAGAGTTATTAAAAAGCTAAAAGAGAAAAAAATGATTTCTAACAACTGTCAAGAACAGCTTGACAAGTCTCTTTCTGGGGTCCCTATGGCACTTTTTGATAGACTCCTTGCAAATAAGAAAGGAAAAGGTCATAAATATCCACCTGAATTGAAGTCATTTGCCATTACGCTTCAGTTTTATTCTTCCAAGGCATATGAATTTGTGCGACAGAAATTGAATCTTGCATTGCCTCACCAAGCTCACATTAGGAGATAATATGCCAAAGTTCCAGCTGCACCAGGATTCGCGCAACCAGCATTTGTGGCAATAAAGGCGAAAGCAGATGCAGCTAGAGAGAGCGGTAATAGTGTTGTGTGTGCATTGATGTTGGATGAAATGACTATACGGAAACAGGTCTCTTGGGATGGGAAACAATTTACTTGGTATGTTGACATGGGGAATGGAACACCAGATGATGACTCAGCACCTGTTGCGAAGGATGCTTTGTTTTGATGACTGTTTGTATAAATGGATCTTGGAAAGTCCCTTGTGGATATTTTTTCATTGATGGGTTGAGTGGTGTTGAAAGAGCTAATCTTGTAAATGTGTGTCTGCAGCGATTATGGGACACCGGAGCAGAGGTGGCATCTGTTACATTTGATGGTCCGTCTTGTCATTTTACTATGTCTTCTGAGCTTGGTGCATCACTCAATGTTGAAAATTTGAAGCCTTATTTTCCTCATCCTGTCCAATCTGAGAAGAAGGTAAATATTTTTTTGGATGTTTGCCATATGCTGAAATTAGTTCGAAACGGGACGGTGGTATAATGGTTGATACGTGTGGTGAGAAGATTTATTGGAGATACATTGAAAATTTGCACAAACTCCAAGACAAAGAAGGGCTGAGGCTGGGGAATAAAATCAAGATACCACATATTAACTGGCGACAACAACCAATGAAAGTGAAACTTGCTGCTCAAACATTCAGCGCCAGTGTAGCTGATGCCATTGAATACTGTAGGACAGTGTTAAAACTCACACAGTTCCAGGGTTCAGAAGCGACTGTCAAGTTCATTCGTTTGTTTGACAGGTTGTTTGATGTTCTGAATTCAAGAAATCCACTTGGCAAAGGATACAAATCTGCCCTCCGCATTACTAATAAAAACCAATGGTATCCATTTCTCGAGCATGCATACTGCTACATTTACAGTCTCAAAGACACCACAGGGAAGCCAATGTACCAAACAAGGAGGAAGACAGGGTTTATTGGATTTTTGGTAGCCATACGCAGCACACAGAATCTGTTTGCTTCTTTCGTTGAAAGACAGGAAGCACGACTGAAGTACATTTTGACATACAAATTGAGTCAGGATCATTTAGAGCTTTTCTTTGCGGCCATTCGTTCAGCAGGTGGGTTTAACAACAACCCAACTACTCAGCAATTTACTGCTGCTTATAAAAGGCTGTTGATGAGAAGTAGCATCCAGGGAGGAAACGGAAACTGTCAAAGCCAAGACCTGACAGACATTCTCTATGTGGTGAGTGACAACTGCACAATAGGTGATCAAGAAAATTCCATCTCAGAAACATCCTTGATGAGGAAATATGACTTATCTGACAGGCAAACACCGCTGAATTTTGACCATGATTACTGCATTTGAAGCATATCAAAGCTTTCTGAGTACAAAAGGGCTGCTATCTCCTACATTGCTGGGTTTGTTGCTCGCATGGTGGCAAAAAAGCTTCGTTGTTTGACATGTTGTAGTGCACTTGGATCTAGTAGTCATACACCAACATCATCTTTTCTTGCCCTAAAAGCCAGAGGAGGCCTATTTCAACTTCCCTCGGCCTAAATCAACAAAAAGTGTGGTTGCTGTTTGTGAAGAAACAGAAAAATGTTTCCAAAGAATGTTAACCACAACTAAAGGTGAGCTCCCTCGTCTTGAAGGCATTCCTGCTGCGATTTCAGTATCAGTGTTATCAAAAACAAGATATCAACTTATCAAAAACATTTAAAGAGCTGAATGACCACATTCTTGAAACTGCAGTCACAGATAATCATCTGTTCTCGCTTATCAAGAATATTTCACAGGCGTACTGCAAAATGAGACTGTTCCATGTGGGAAAGGAGACAACTAACAAGCTTTCTGGAGCAAAAATACGTAAAAAGCTAAGTAAGTTAGTCCTCTTTAAGCATCAGTAAGCCCCTTTCTCTCTAGAAAAATACCCCTTCTATCCCAGTGGTCATGGCAAAAGATGCCACTTCAGTATGGTTGTACCCAACCACCACAAATAGCCTTATTGAAATTTTAAATAAAAAATACTACCTACTTCTCGTGAATATAGAGAGGAGGAAACCCCTTCTATCCCAGTGGTCATGGCAAAAGATGCCACCTCAGTATGGTTGTACCCAACCACCACAAATAGCCTTATTGAAATTTTAAATAAAAAATACTACCTACTTCTCGTGCATATAGAGAAAAGGAAACCCTTTCTATCCCAGTGGTCATGGCAAAAGATGCCACCTCAGTATGGTTGTACCCAACCACCACAAATAGCCTTATTGAAATTTTAAATAAAAAATACTACCTACTTCTCTTGCATATAGAGAGAAGGAAACCCCTTCTATCCTAGTTGTCATGGCAAAAGATGCCACCTCGGTATGGTTGTACCCAACCACAACAAATAGCCTTATTGAAATTTTAAATAAAAAATACTACCTACTTCTCGTGCATATAGAGAGAAGGAAACCCCTTCTATCCCAGTGGTCATGGCAAAAATGTCACCTCGGTATGGTTGTACCCAACCACCACAAATAGCTTTCTTTAATATTTACATACAAAGGGGTTCACTTTGAGAATGGGAAATTTTTATAGTTTGAAATCAATGAACGAAGACTTGGGTATGTAAAGACTTAACAGTTAACCTGTAGATATATAATTGTAACCCTAAATGTATTAAATAAATCATCTGTTGTGAGCCATAAATAATTTGGCCTATTAGCCTATTATGTTATGATGAAAAGAATCTCTATAAAATTTACGCCAACAGTAAAGTTTGGTAGTCAAATGTTTCCTTTTCTATGTTCCAACTGCTTCTTTTCAGTATTTTGTAGAGCTTTAGAACAAGTCAACATCGTCTTTATTAAAGGTGCTAATATTGTAGGCAATAATGATCTGAGCAGTGACACCAAATAACGAAACCCGCACGCAGTAGCCTATAGCCTATATACCATAAACAATGAAACGGTCAATCATGCCTTAAAAGTGTTAGGAAATTATTTAAGAACTCAACAATACCTTTCAGCACAGAACTTTTCCAAGTACTATTTCGAGAAAGTTCCCTTCTTATATCAATGTGAACTGCAATGTTTACATCTGTGACCCTGACTGAGTTGGTCACAACTGTGATGGCTGCTATGCGGTATGATTGGCTTCACAATTGGAGCTCAGTTGCTCGATCCAGTCTTTTTTCTAGATCAGTGAGTGAAGCCCACAAGTGAAACTGAGGCTGAAAAGATAATCTCGCACACATTCTGCACTGAGGGTGTTCTTTATAGATCTTTCTAGCTGTCTGTGGGGAAAAGTGGCCGCTGACCTCAGTTTGAGAGATGACCTCCCATCTTGCTTCTTATTTGCTTTACTTTCTATTTAGTGGGTTACTTATTGAGGTGTTGATTTGTTTTGATTTATTTGCCTGGGGTGCTTTTTTGTGTTGTTATGATTTTTGGTGAGTCGGGGTTACAGTTCAGAGGCATGGATCATTCTGTGAAAGAAAGCGGATCTACCGAGAAACCCGATGAATGAACGAACCTAGAAATGAAGTCAAAGAGATCGTACAAGAAGAGATAAACTCATGTGACGAGTAACCATTTATATATCTAAAGAACATTCAATTTGAAGAACTCTAGAACGGATCAAACTCTTAATTAATTTATTTTGTTTACTATTAGTGTAACTGCTTGATCTGCCTTATTCTTCAGAATTTAGAATGGTTATCTATATCTTTATACAGTCCTCTTACGATTTATGATTATATTGAATCAAATCTTCGTAGATATGGTATATGGGATGCAATATATAGCCCCACACCGCCTCCTTTATCTGCGTTTGAAAGTCTTGGTTTTGCAATAAAATCGAAGCCAGAAATTTTAGCCTAAGCCTCATCATCCTTTGAAAGATAAGTTTCGCTGAGGGTGAAAATATGGATCTTTTTAAAGCTCTCTAAAAGAAGACAGATGTTGTGTTTATTTGTTAGAAGCCCTCTGATATTCTGATGTAAGATTTTGAGGCCAGGCTTATTTTGCAATACAGCCAGCTCGGGTAACTCATAATGTGTGTCAGCGTTTACACCATTCGCCGTGTTTTGAATATCAGCAGCTCCATTCGAACTTTTGCGATCATGTTTTGTTAAGCACGATAAACAGTGAGCTTCGTTGAGATCTTTGATCAAGCATTTCAGGTGTAATGTGTCCTGACATTGCACACACATAGCTCTACTTTGGTTTTTTCGCACTGTTTTGGCACACGAACAGCACTTTATGGATGGACCTGGGCATGTTATTTCTAATTGAATTTCAAGTAAATTGACATTTCTATTGAAGAAAGATAAAAACATATAAATTCTAGTTTGCTGCCTCTTGAAACATGTATCTTAAAACTTTAATCAGCATTTTCTCAGAATAGTAATTTTGGAGTTTAGTGCAAAGAAATATTTTACCTCCTGATTATAACAAAACATGTCTATACACCACAAGAAAGCTCATACTTCAGAGAGAGGGCGTTATTTTTTACATTAGATAACTATTTGTCTTTATGATTGGCCTTGAAAAGGAGAGATGTATAGCCAAAAAAGTGAGATTTTGAAAAATGTGTTACAAAAAAGTACAAAATTAGAAAATTAAAATTTAAAGACCTTTGTGCAATCCTTTGATGTATCATTTTGGCTTATATGTTTAACAACAACTAAGAATAGCTTTCAATAAGCAAGGAATGTTTTTCCCTATTTGCAATAGCAGCTATAAGTTATTTTAAGAATTTTATTACATTTTTGTAAAAAGGGCAAAAAGTTACCTCAAGTCCCCAAATATTAACAGTGTAGCACTACAACAAAGATTTTAGAATTTGGATCACCTACTTTAATCATTTTTCAGACAAGGGATGAAAACTTAGGTCAAATTTATTTAGATTAAAAAGAAAGAAACAGGAATTGCAAGGAGCAGCAGAAAAGGGAAATTACTCTGGGACTTGCAATAATATAGGTAGTTGTTTAATATTGTTTTCTTTTAAATTGTTATTGTCATTGTAATTATCTTCTATTTGATTGTTAATTTGTCTTTCTTATTAATGTCTTCTATCTTTGTTAATCTGCATAGGCATAAAGACTTGTCATGGTTGTTGCTAGTTGATTAGATAATTGTCGCATTTGTTCCTGACCAATCGACTTGCCTGTAATGTTTGACTTCAATAGACCTGTTTTTTAACTAGATGTTTGGAAACAGATTCCAATATCTTGGAATAGTGCAGGGATCCGAGGAATAAAACGATGTCAAAATCAGATGTTTTATGTTGCCATTGAGTAATTGCCACAAAATGTGGAGCTTGCCACAAAAGATTGATCAAACAAACATTATCTAGCAAATGAAAATCTAAAGGTCTATTGTTTACCTTTCTTTCATTTTAGCCTGCCTATAATCAAGAGGAGTATAGTGAACTCGACAGTGGCCAAACCCTAGAGCAGATGAGTTTATCAAGGGATATCAGACCAGAATTGGTAGACCACAATTTGATTTCCTGGCTTGAGGCCGCTACTTATGAATTTTCGGCCATTATTAATTTTGCCTTCTGTTTTCTTCACCACAACACACAAGATTTTTGCTTGCAAGTTAGCAGCCAATAATATTCAACATGAACAGCAATTTCATCAATTCTGTTAATACGTTAAAAACTTTCATGAATAAGTCATCAATGAGTTCAAAGTAGAGGTACTTGATACTAAATGTATACACATTGAAACCTTTTAGAATCATTTCCAGTTTAAAGTATTTGCTAATTTTCTAATAAAGTTGAACTGTATTACTAATAAAGTATGCTCCAACTGATTCTTTTTATTGACATTCTCTTTTCAGGATGATGCCCTCACTCATGTTAGCTGTAACTGCACAGGGTCATGCAAGCGAAACTGCCAATGTAAAGTTGCTGCTGTCCACTACAAAGAAAATGTCTGCAGGTGTCCATTGCAGAAGTGTTCCCATCGACCCGAACAAAATGCAACAAACAGCAATGCAAATCAGGTGCAGGAAATAGTTTAATAATGCAACACATGTTTTATACACTTTTTTGGATACCTATATATTTGGGAGGGCAAATCTCTAAACTCTATGTCTAGAACTTTGATTTATTCTTCTATATTCATTACAGTGAATTTATTATTGAAATATACCCTCCATTGTACATTTATTAGACTTAATTTAATGAATCATTTGTGTCAAAAGGTAATGGTTTTAACATTTAGTATAACAAATCCTTATATTAATGTAGCAATTACTAGCAAAGAGAAGAAAACGACCTTACGAGCTGCAAGAGGAACACCAAGAAAGAGCAGAATCTGCTTATAATGAAGCAAAGGTATATAAAGGTATGTATAAAGGTATTTACAAAGCACAGAGACTTTATTTGTATATTCTGCTTTTTAAGCTGTTTCTCTAGTAAATTTTGACATCTTTTTCACCGTTTTAGCGATGTTCAAATAAGATGTACCTCTTAGTCAGCAGATTTTTTAAGCTGTCCTGAGCTTTTATGCTAACGGAAGAATGCCTCAGATAATATAGCCAAAAAAAGTTATTGACAAAAACCAAAGGAGTAAATAATGAGTAAAATGATGCAAAATGTTGCATAACTGAATTTTTTGAAGAAATTTGCTTTTCATCTATCTATGATTGTCTGCTCCTCAGGTTATGCCAGGGCTTACATTTTGAACGAAATAATAGATTCGAAAAGGACACTTAGCTTAAAGTATCTTTTACAGGAACAATGAAGCCGGTTAGAGAAGGATGATGTAATAAATCGCCTTTGTCTCATGGCCAAAATGTCCCCTCTACTTTGGAAGCGTGTCAGTGAAATGTCTGCCCAAATCGACATGTCCACTGTTTCTGAAGAGAGTCCTTTGTGGTGTGTCTGTGATGGATGCAGGGAGGTGCCTCTAGAAAAAGAGAGAGTTCGTTGTAAGAACAAAGAGTATGGGCACCAAAATCCACTCTTTGAGCACCATTTCTTGTTCGAGCCTACCCTAGAGTTGGCAATGCAGACCATCTCCATTACCCTTTTGACAGAAGCAACAATGCCTGTTGGCGGTTTACAGCTTACCACCAGTACTGTCTCTGGGCCTGGGGTAGGCTAGGAAAGCATAATAGGAAAGTGATTCGCTCCTGCTGTGTTTGGATGATAAGGGATAAATTTCCTGATCAAAATTCAAGCTACACTGGATTTTTTGATGTAGAGTTTAATCTGTAATTTTTCAGAATACATCAAATTACCTGCATTAAATTTCAAATTGTTTCATATTTGCACGTTTCACGTGTGGTGCAACAAGGTCAGTTGTGGGAGGGGCTGGCTTTGAAGCAATGTTTCTTGCCAATGCCTTGGTAGCTCTCCTTGCCACACCTGAATTCCTGTCCATATGTCGTCTCTACATGATTTTTGCTTGCAACTCTAAATAAGATTTTATGAATGTATAACAACTCAATACTACTTAACAAAAACTGAAATAGAAACTTTATTCCAATGATCCACCTATAGTATTCATCATTCAATTGTACATGACAACAATGTGTATTACAACAAAACCAGCAAAATTTGTTTTATCAACCAAGAAATAACTGTTATAAAAATCATGTATGCTGGATACTACCTTCCATATACAAATATGACTTAGGAACAGGAACTGGAACTGCATGCCACATCTTTGTCCTTTCACCCCATTTTCTAGCAAAAACTTGGGTACTATGTTTTCGCTTCAACTACGGTCTGTTTAGGTGTGCATTATAATCTAGGTATGCCAGCTCACATCTGGTAACAAAAGCATCATTCTTGTAACCAATTCGCTTACAACAGTACTCCAAGATCACATTGTGGAAAACCTATATGCATAAAAATAGTTTACACAAAATTTGCTGGCAGCATTGGATTAATGGTACAACATAAAACACATGGCAACTGCTTTAGCCTACCTCCAGTAATAAAGAATCTGCACTTAATTGATATTCTCTTCACTTCTACGGAAAAATGTTTATAAACACTTACGTCCAACATACCAGTATGCTTGTTCTGAACATGAATTTAATAAGATGCTATCCATGACTATCTCTCTAAGAGCTGACAAAGTATTACTGCCAGGCTCTAGCCACTTCTTCCCATTCAATGGTTCAATTATGTTGTCATGATCACAGTCCTGGTGGTCATCCCCAATGTGATGTAAGAGTCTGGTCCAAAGAAGGCGAAGTTTCACTTCATTGCTGTCACAATTGCCACAACAGTACCAGAAATGGTTCCTTATTGCTGAAATCCATGGCAAAAGCTCTTGATGGGCCTTCTTCTTTGCAACCTTTGAGAATGCATAAAAAATGTGATAGCTCTATCGTGACAATTATGCCATCATCACTGCAAAGACTACATGCACATTAGTGTATCCAGATAGAAAAATAAATTCTTTAAAGAAATCTCATACAATAGTTTCATTAAAATAAAGTTCAAAACTTTTTGCAAGATCCTAATTTGTCAACCCCTGTGTCAAATACCCCCACAAATAGTAAGATAGAAAAAAGCCCTGGTTTTTCAGTTGTTAGCCACATAGCTGCAAGATATGTTTTAGTCAAAAAACAGATCAAAAATTTACCTCAAACAGCTTAGAGGTAACTCTATTTGTTTTGTGCCAGACATCTTTACTGTGGAATATTCCTTTCAATGATGCATGTTTTGCTGAAAAGAGGCAACAAACAAAAAGGTCAGATCAGGACAATTTGAATAGACCCATAGCAAGAAAAAAGAATAGTTTACTTCATATTCTAACTGTAAGGTGATAATATTACCATAAAGGGTGTCTGAAATTACCCATTAGAGATGCAATGGTAGTATGTCCATCTGTGCACATTTCTTTGACTAATGGTCCTAGTATGTTTTTAAAAATGCATGCATCTAATCCAATGCATGCCTTTTAAAAACATATGGGCTTCCAGTGCTAGAGACTTTAAATTTACCTGAAAAAGACAATGAAATGTTAAACATGAGGTTTTAGGTTATTTGTTAGCATGAGTTGGCCTCAATGGGTCCAGCAAGCGACCACCTCTGTACTGTATTAAACACCTAAATTATGTATGATAAGCAAAGTCTCTGAAAAAATATGACACAGCTAAAAGATTAAGATTCTGCTTCTGATACTTCTGGAACTTCTTGTACTTCTAACGGGTACAATTTTTTCAGTGGTCGTTTAATATTAATGTTTCTGCCAGCGCTGTCCATGGTGACGAGTTCGGCTCCACATACTCCACCATCTTGACCGATAATAAGACGCATAATTTTTCCGAGTGCCCAGCTTTATCGGGGGATCTTGTCTTTGTGTATAATCACAATATCTCCGACTTGCGTGATTCTCTTCAACGATCCCTTTTTCAAACACGCGTGTTCATGCAATGCGGGTAAATATTCTTGTTTCCATCGAGCGAAAAAATGTTCCAATAATGTATTGAGATATTTGAGTCATTTTGTTAAGTGTTTCGGGCCCGATAGTTCCACGTCTTGCAAAATACTAGGCTTATCCAACAACCTGCGACCGACCACTAGACAAGAGGGGGTAAGCGGGGCCTCCCCAATATCGCTGCTAACAAACGTAAGAGGTCTCGAATTAAGCACACCTTCGGTCTCTATTAACACAGTTTCCAGTTCTTCGAACATGAGAAGAGCGTTACCGAGTGTTTTCTGCAAACAGCGTTTCGTTAGCTTCACCAAAATTTCGAAAAAACCGCCATACCAGCTCGCACATGGCAAGTTAAACTTCCAAGTAATATCACGACTTAAAATGTATCTCTGTACCATTTTATCAACAAATGTTTTACCGTTATCCGACTGTACACGCGTAGGTAAACAGGGGCGACCGTTTTAATACGCGTATAAATGAGTTTGCCGGTAAGTCAACGGCGAGTTCGAGATGAATTGCGCGAGTACTGGCACACGTAAACAGGGCAATGTAGCATTTATGTGTTTCATTTGAACCAGAGCAGATATTTTTGACGTACAACGGGCCCACGAAATCGACTGCAATGTTCGAAAATGCGACATCATCGCAAACTCGAAAACCCAGCAACGGCGGGGGCCCAAGGTATCGTAACATTTTTCCATTAACCTTTTGCATTGAAGGCATTTTGACAACAACGTTTTCACAGTCTGGCGACACTTACAAATCCAATACTTGGTTCGTATTTGTGTAAGAGTTTCGTTTGTATCATTATTCTTTACGATAAGGTGGTTTTTGCGAATGACCAGTTCCGTAAAATAGTGTTTTCTCGGTAAGAGCACAGGAAATTTTGTCGAAAATGGAATAGGTGCGTTATCTAGCCTACCACTTACACGGTAGACCTCTTGTTCATCTTTTATAACTTTCAAGTGGCGTTTCGTTTCAGAAAATTTCTTATCTAGTTCGAACGACTTTTGAATTGTACAATGCCATAATACCTTCGCACGGTCGAGGTCTTCAGAATCTATAATATCATCACCGCTACTCGCTATATCACCTCCCAAACGCTTTATAAACTTCAACACAATAGCAGTAATGCACAGGAGCTTGTCGTAACTGTTGTATCGCTTGCAATCAATTAACGCTGCAAGACTTTATTCTTTGTTTTCTGTCGAAACTGCGAGGATATTTCGTTCTATTGTTTCATCTTGAGTTACCAAAAGAATTTCATTTGACAAAGGCTCGAAAAATCTGGGCCAATTTTCAGGTGGCTCTAGTAGAAAAGCCGGACCACCAAACTATAGCTCGTTATTAATTAATTTCAAAGCAGAGCACCCTCTAGATGCATTGTTTCGTGTTTCAAAGGTGCAACCCTTGTTTTTGCGGCGACTAATCTTACAAATACTTGATCATCGAATGTGAGAAAGCGAATATAAACACAGGCTCCCAACGCAATTATGCTGCCATCTCCAAAGCCGTGAATTTCATTAGCTTTAACGTCATTCGGATTAATGCTTTTCATCAAAGACCTATCAAACTCTATAGATGAAACACTTGCTATTTCCTGAACAATCTGTTGAAATCGGATCGATATTTTAATTGGTAAACAATCGTCCCAGCCAATTTTAATTTTGCAAATCTCTTGAAATAATTGTTTTAACAACACGCAAGTAGGAGCGGCGATACCCAGCGGATCATGAAACGGCGCGATTGTACTAATAACGATGCGCTTCGTAACCCTTTCCTCCGCGGCGACATGAGCGAAAAAGATGAGGTTTAGAGCTAATTTATCTTTGTTCTGATCCCATGGAATACCCGAAACTTTTACGTTTTCATCTCGAATAACATGAGGTGGGGCTTTTTCCCTGTTTTCAAATGAAATGGCACCTTCATTTCCCGAAAGGTTTGCTTGATTTGACCGTTTTTCTTGTGTTTCTATTTTCCGCAAAATTTCACTATTATTTGAGGCAAATTTTCGAAAGTTAAATCCTCTGGCGATAAAACATTGTTTCAGTTTTTGATACATTCCAAAACATTCTTCCTCAGATGAGTAGGAAGACGCAAGATCATCAACGTAGATGGACGAAATGACATTTTCGATAAAAGTAGGATCAGAACTCATGGTTGAATTCAAATGATGTCTTAGCGTGGCATTTAAGATGTATGGCAAACAATTTAAACCAAATACCAATCCAGTAAATCGCAACGTGATTATTTCGGGACTTTCTGCATTACAGTCTTTTAACCAAAAAAAGCGTAAAAAGTCCCGCTGTTCTGGATCTATCGTGATGTTCAGAAATGCCTTCTGTATATACGAAATTAATGCTACATTGTGAGCGTGAAATCAAAGTAAAATATCGAACAACAATGGCACTAAATTAGGGCCTGACTCTAAACATTCGTTAAGACTGATTTCACCCGCTGCTTTAAAACTTGCGACGTAAACAATCCTCAATTTGGTTGTTTTCCTTTCTTCGCAAATTACTTCCCTATGTGGAATATAATGAACTGTACCTAACAGTTAAAGTTCCTCGTTAACAACTTCCACGATACTGGAATTGAGTTGTTCTTTTATTACATTATCGTATTGCAACAAAGTTTCGGGAGATTTATTCAAACGATTAACTAACGAATTCAATCTTCGTTTTGACACTTGAAAATTATCTGGAATTGTTGGGTGATCGGCTTTGAATGGTATGGAGACTTCAGAATGGAATGATATCTACCATCAATGAATTTAATTTTATTATCCAGTAACCCGTTTTCGATTTGTGAATCAGAAGAATTTTCCTTAATTCCCAATGTTTCGTGATCTCAAATTTTATGCAATTCTTGCTTCAATTCTTCATTAACTCCACTCGAAACAGTCTCTACTTTTAGCACGTGCGAAATAGTAATGTTAGAATAGAAAGCGCTCGAATTGTGCACAGGCACTGGGCCACTAAGAACGTACCCAAAACGAGTGAGAGTGGCAACAGGTCCAAACCCATACTCCACCCGTACAACGGAATCTAGCATGAAGGACCAGAAAAAATCATCTCCAATTCGCAGATTTATTTCTGTGTCTTCTAGGCCAGTATTTTGATCAGCTAGTTTCAGATTGCGTAAATGGGGGTAATACTCCTGAGCGAATTGAATGACTTGACTTGATAGGGGGCTGCAAATTACCTCTACCACATATGCGTAAATGTAAACATTTAGGTTATCGTCCCCTCGTACAGCTAATTGAACTACGTCACATTCCTTGAGAGTTCCTTGTTGATTTCCGAATTCTTTTATTAAGACGTTTTCGGTTTTAATCGTGGGAAGTTGAAGGCTATATCTTAGCGATATTGTAATGTATGTTCTCTGCGAACCAGCGTCTAAAATCAATCGAATTTTACGTGTGTTTACTTCGTTATCTACACTAAAAACACTTGATTGTGCTGTTTGTAACAGTACCGAATTTTTAGTCGGGTCTTGCGAAAGATATAATGTACTTACGTGTTCCGTTGTGTTGACACGCGGCGCTGTATCACCCCTTGACGCTTTGCTCGAGAAGACTTCTCGTTGATGTTACGCACGGAGTTCGAACTACAAATAGCGGCATGATGACTTTCTCCGCAATGAAAACATTTGCCCGTACTATGGCAATTTCGGCTCAAATGACCACTTCTTAAACACACGAAACATCTTTTCTTTTCGCGAAGGATATTTTTTCTCATTGTCGGAACCGTAACCGTGGCGCAACTTGCAGAAAAATGCTTTTTGTTGCAAAAAATGTCTTGCGTAGGATAAACATTTGAAACCAGCGTTGACTGATATCCTTGAGTTGCGGACGTTTTGAAATTTCTGAGCTTTTGTTCTTGCGTGTTTGTCGTTGAAGGTCTGCTTTTCGGTGCAAATGCACATTTTTCTCGTAGATTCAATTCATCACCAAACACACCCAGTAATTCATCCAATTCCCAACTATCAGGTAATTTTTGACCTAAAATGATGCGAAGACCTTGTGGAATTTTCGACATTATTATTGGTGATAATACTGTTACAAAACTGTGCGTATAAATTCCTATACCGCGCAAACTTTCGGCTTCCGTTTTATTGTATAAAGTACGTAATTTTCGTATGTGTTCGATCAACGATATTCTCGGTAAGTCCATCAAATTTTCAATATGTCTCGAAATTATGATCTGTTTATTACCAAAGCGCTTTTCTAATAATTCCAATGCTTCAACATAATTATAGGTAACCCCGCGATCGTTTCAGCGGCGTCTCCAGACAGTGAATTTTGGAGATATTTCATTTTCTCTACGTTGGCCAGCGAATTGTTCGCATTGATACTCGATTTAAAAGAATCCCAGAATGAAATCCATTGAGTTGGGTCTCCATTGAAGGACGTCAACGATAATTTTGGGAGTTTTACTTTCTGTGCAGGCAATTCTTCGCTGCGGTGTCGTCCTTGTAAGGGGGGCTGGTGTGGCTTGTCTTTTCAACAGTCGGTCAATTTGACACATTATTTCCTCAATTTCTTCGTCCAATTCAGCGTTTTCAACTATGAACTTTTCAATATCTTCATTTTCGGTTAGTAACTCTAGAATTTCGTTGTTAAGATTCTTTATATCTTCTTGTTTCTTCTGGATTGTAGTTTGAAATGACTTCAACTTGATCGCGGTCTCTTCGTCTACGTTTGTTCTGGGCGGCGTTAGAAGATCGCGTGTTTTCTTGATAGTGTTCTTCACAACAAGTTTATGTCCATTTTTTATTCTTACCTTCTTTTTTACGTCTTTAGCCATACCTTTCCCGGGTCACGGCACCAAATGTTGAATGTTTGACTATCTTGCAGACACCACTACAAGGCACAAACTGTAGAAGCTTATATCTGTAAGTAGTATACGAGGCTCAGCGTAATATGACCAAAGACGTCTAACATTAAAAACAAGGTTATAGTTAGTGTGATTATATATATCGTAAAATAAACTAAATGAATGGCTTACACAAGTCGATAGTATAATGTATAATTCGTAATCGCTATAAAAAACCGTTCTTTGAGTTCAAATGCGGCCACAACACTGCGTGACCGCTCCGTGTATCTTAGACTCTTGACTCCTTGCTCTCGACTGACCACAGGGGTCCGAAGTTATAACAAAAAGATAACAAAATCCAACATGGGGGAAGCATTATCACCTGAGCTGGCAATTAACTAGACTAACTTTTCTGACTCAACTTTTTGTGTAGACTACGAATCCGGATGTTGCTTTGGCGTTTAGGGGGGCGTTTTCTAGATATAGGAGTCAAAGCCCAAAAACACGCAATGTGACCTAATTTGACTGTATTTAATTATTGCACTTTAGAAAATGTTTAATTTTATCAAAAATTGGTTTCTTGATCAATGCTCTTTCAAATTTGGCCTTTTTCGGCATTGATGGGGGGGGGGGGCAATTACAGGGAAGGGGAATTTCACTATTACTGTATTCTTAGAGCGTTTAGTTTAAATTCGCTTTTTTCTTCTGATTTCTTTGCTTGCAAACAATAGCTCCACAATGTCCTCAGGATAGTAGAGTAGGGCTCCGTGAACCAATCAATTAACAGATCTTCTAACCAGCCGTGATTGGCAGGTTCTTCTTTGTTGATTGTGCTTTGTAAAGCTTGTCTTTATACTCTTGCTACAAAGTTTGCATGCTTTAAGTGTTTTTCGAGGCTGCTTTTACATGGGGGCAGCAGTGACCGACCAGTTACTTTGTTTTCCTTTTGAAAGGTCCACCAGAATATAGCATATCTTGCTTCATTCACTGACAGTAATCGTTTCTCTCCATACAGTGTGCAAACAAACCTTTCTAAGCCGAGTAACAAATGACCACTTGCACAATTTTTCTTGCCAAACTCTGAGAATATTTTTCGGAATTCTTTATCGCCTCGAAAAAGCGCTTCCAAAATGCAGGCTTTCCTTTTGCAAGAAGAATGAGATGTAGAAATTTCCTGAAAATGCGTGCAGGCCAAGGAGAGCTTGATTCCGCAATAAACATAGTGCAAAAGCATTTAGATCCAGAAGTCTCCTGTATTTTCTTCTTCTATACTCCATAAAGACATGCAAGTTGTTAGCCTCCTTGGCTAAAAGGATAACAAGAATATCATCATCTCCAGAGCGCACAATGCAAACTGTCTCCTGTCCCTTTTCATCCGTAGGACATGGTGAAATAGGTAGCAGATTTTGGTACCTGCGTTCCCATGGTTTGTGTTTGACTTTCCCACCCGAGTTACCCCTTTGCTCTCAATTTTAACATAAGAATTTTTTCTTGCAAAGTATATTGAGACTACTTATTGTTGCGCTAGAAATTCTCTGACGAAGGGGCTTGACCTTTCGATAGGGGGGCTAGGCAATTGGAGAGAAAGCATGGAATCCCAATTGCAAAAAGACGCACAATCGTTAAGATTATAACAGGACATGAATGTAACAGACAAAAAAGAACAGCTACTTAGAGCTTAATTAATATTCTTTTGTTGGGAACTCGCATTTATAACAAAATATCCCTAAAAAGACAAAGACGTATGTTGAGAAAGTTCTTTGAAGGTCTTTTTCCATGATTTTTTCACAACGCTGTAAACTTTTCTGAGTAATAAAAAAAGACTTCATGTAATCATTAAACAGAATAGGAACCATTACATGAAAGTTAGTACCTGAGACGGCACCATGGTTGCCGCAAAAGGTGGGAGAAATGTTCAAACCTTGATGCTTCCAGTTTTCTGGAAAATTCACTCACTAGAGACATTTTTACTACTTTACAATACAGTCTTATTCTAAAAATAAATATCCGTAGGTGGAAAGCTATTTGACGGTTTTAATCGATTTTCTGGTAGTCATTCTCATCATTCGCACATCCAAGGCTGAAAAATTGTAATGTGGAGTTTAGCTCCCAGTGGTTTCAGTTTGCAAATTAACGTTTGAAATATTAACATTCCAAGGAGCGAAGAGGAACAAATCAAAATGAAAATGAAAACAAATATATCATCGACTATTATTGATTTTTTTAACTAACGCCACCACCAAGTTAGCTGAGTAAGCACCAAAAATGCTGAATCTGCTGAGTTAAGAACAGATTCAGAACTCTTGGGGGGGAGGGGTGTTATCCATGTGTCTCAATGTGTCCATACATCAAAGTATTCGATTTTTGTAACTTTTATGACTGTGCTCCAGATAATTCTATGTTGAAGATAAAAATAACTTACAGAAATTTGTTCATTTCTTTACTCCGAAGATTTTTCAAGTTCTCACAATTTTTTTTCCAGATTAATTTTTGGCACCAGGTTTTTTGGCACTATGACTGGTTTTAATGCAGTATGTAGTAGCATCCTCTTGGCTGTTTGGCGTCTGTATCTTCAGTTGTTGCAAGGGCAAGAGGATTAGCTCTACTGTGGTTTTTTTTTCGCTCAAAATTAAAAAGGTACCTTCTTGATTTATCTTAAACTAATCTTCAATTAAACTCATATGATCTATCCCATAGAGGTTCATCTGGTTCTTGGTTAATATGTACTGCCTTTGTTTTTAAAATAATTGTTGGTTCTTTGTTTTTTAGGGGGGGGGGCTCTCTCTCGATTAGTTAACCTACTTAGAGAGCTCCTCCTCAATCAGTCAATCTTAAATTCAATCATGTAAAGTAATTTTTTTTAAATTGTTAGTTTTTAGTATGTAATGTGTCTTAGTTGTAGAGTTATGTGTATGAATTGTATTCGGGATTGATTAATAATGAATGAAATGAAATGAAATAAGTTAGAGCTTTGTCTATATCAACTGATCTCTTTTCTTTAAACGATGTTGAACAAGAAGTTTTCAAAACTTCTTATATTTCAAGAACATACGTAATTTGAAACTATTATCACTGTCTTTTTGTTTTCGTAAGATTACTACATCACCAGATAATAACAAAAATTACCAATTTTTTTAAAGTGTGAAAGTGGAAAACAGTCAAATTAGGTCAAATCACGTGTTTTTGGGCTTTGACCCCCCATATCTAGAAAATGCCCGCCTAAAGGCCAAAGCAACATCTGGATTCGTAATCTATATAAAAAGTTGAGTTAGAAAAAGTTAGTCTGGTTAATTGCCAGCTCAAGTGATAATGCTCCCCCTCTCACCTCTGGTCTATAGATATTCCGATATTTTTTTTCTGTAATGGTGTCACAATTGGAAATTACTGGCCTACCCTCAACCCCACTTAATCCCTTCTAAATCTTAGACAAATGGAAAATCTGCCTGGTTTCCCTCACAAAAAAAATTAGTCACTTCCTTTACCCTGGGTCCTCCACCCTTTACTCATTAATCCTTTAATTAACGGCCTTACCCAATTCTATTGTCGGGTCAACCTCAATCTTTTCATAAACGTGCCTATTGCCTAATTACCGGTTAACCTTTATTATATAGTCTCCCTGTACCAAACCAAAACCGCTAATCTCTTGTCCGCCTCCTTGATAACGATGCTCCTATCGCATTCAAGATTATTTAATGTATTGAGTTCAGAAGAGGAAATGTTACTGTGATACTTACCTTCTGTCTGGACAAACAGCATCTTCTTTTCCAGTTGAGAAAGATAGGATTCCACCAAAGAAACAGTATTTGAAGTCCAGCTGGACTTTGAATTAAAGACTATGTTTTTGATTCAGTGATGTCAAAATAAGCTGTTTTCAGCTTGTAGATGGGTGAATGGTAATTCTTTGAGGGTCATTCGTGCAGTTTGGCTTAGTCTTGTTGGAAGTAGCTTACACCCTTGAGAATTTTTCTTGTTTTCAGAAGTTGACAGTCCATTTCCAAGATGGCTGCTTTCAGAAACAGTGCAATGACCATCAAATTGCTTGGTGCATCAACATATATAACGCTGAAGATGTATTTTTCTGCCCCTATGATCACTAACTGTCAGTGGCTATTCAAATAATTCCATCATTGGGCAGAATTCAAAAATATATTTCTAAGCTGTAAAGCTTGTTATTGTTAGAAATTTTGCGGGAGATGTTCTGATTTTCAACCAATTCCGTTGTGCAATCTTCAATCTTCAATAGTTAACTCCTAAAGGCTATCCAACCAATCTGGAGAAAATGTTGCATTTGGTTTTGGTTCAACAAATCATAAATTAGGGATAACAAAGGCTAACAAAAGAGTAAAAATTGTCTCGAATAAGTCTATACTAGGGTCCATGTGTTGGTGGAGGCCACCTTTACCCACTGGCGTGGACTGTCACTGATACTTTGAATTTCTCTTCTCTCACGCAATTCATAATTTCTGGCGGTAGGCTATTCCAAATCCGAATCGTTCTTACGAAGAATTGATTTTTGAAAGCTTCAGAGTGGAGGCATTGGATTGTTTGATATTTGAGCGGATTTCTGGTTGAGGAAAGGACAATTTCTGGAAACGAGATGTTGAGCAAGTTGTTTCGAATTTTATTGAAGATTTGAAGGTCATGGATGCAGTGTTGGTGCACTAAAGAACAATGCTGAAATTTTAACAATGTTACAGTTCTAATTAACTTAAAATACAACATAAGGTTGACACAAGAAAATGTTTTGAATGGTATAGTTTCCTACTCAATGACCGATGCAAAAACGTTTGCCTATCATCCCACTTGAAAAATTGTGCATAAAAGTCACCACATTGTTGTTTGGATGCTAGGAAATTTCAGGATTGTTATTTAAAGGCCAATCTCTACTGACGCTTTTTTTCAGCTTTCTACTGGAAAATTCGCTTGATGAATAGTGGAAGTAGTTTCAACTTTTCGTTAAGCAAAATTAATCAAGGAAAACATAAGACAATAGAACATCATGATTTTCGCAATAGGCCTATGCAATATGTCGTTCTTACACTAACTGGAATTTAGTAGAAGCGAACCTGATTTGCAGTTACGTTCTTTACTGGGTAGAATAGGCAACAATTCTTTTTCACAGGGAAAAACAATTTACAAATGCTGACATCAGGTTGGTTGGTGTCAACCAAGAAGAATTAGAGCTGGAAACTTTTATCGATGATGCACAAGATCAGAGCAATGATGCAGATTCTATCCGGGAGAGACCTTAAATGTTGTTTGCATCCTGCCCCCAGTCACCAGGAATAACACCATTTGGACTATCTTGATCCACAAATGAATCTGGACAGTAACAATCAACACAAACCATAAGAAAGTTATGTAGGGACACTACAGCTTTTGTTACTGCAACAACTTTTTCTACTTTTGCAGTAATAGGATGGTGAAATACACAAAATCTACTGGCAGCAATTCCAAAGGGGTTATTTTATTATTCTTCTTGCAAGACTGAGACGGTAATTAAAGACTTTTTTGTCCAAGGAAAGATTGGTAAAGGGATACGGCTTCATCATATATCGCTTCAGTTTAAATGCATGGTTAGCGACAAAAATGAGTGGAAAAACACGGTTGGAATTGGAAATTGTTTCATCTTTGAGAATTGAAAGTAATTTATTTTCAATGGCATATCCCAGTTTGCTGTTCGTTTACACACTGCCATCACTCTGACGGCCACTATCACAGATGACAACTAGAGTAATTGTGTACCTTGCGTCACAAACACCCATAAGTACAATGCTGTGGGTCTTTTGTAGTTATAATAGTTGGAGCCCTCTCTTGGTAGGGCAAACATTTTTACATGTTTACCATCAATTCTTACATGTTTACATGTTTATCTACCCCCAACTACAGTTGGAAAATTCCAACAATTTCAAATTCAGCTGAAATTTTCTTTCAAACATTTTCAGACGGTATTTTTAAATACACTTGCTCGAGCAATCGTTCCCAAATTGCAAATTGCAATAGTTTCATGTACAATCCTGCCAACCGTAGTAGCACTCATTTTGAATTTTAGGCCAATTGTGCAATGTGCGTCCCCCGTAACTAAATATCGAAAAATTACTGCTAATCTCTGTTCTGGGTTTATAGGTTTTCTCAGCTGTGTGGAAGTTTATTTAAGATCTTTGCCAATAAGTCTGAGAAGATTTTCGAATGTTTCCGGTAGCATAGGAAAGTATTTGAAAAACAATTTGTGATCATGTAACTTTAATTCCCTAACAAGTGATTGGTATTCTCCTTTCTAATCTCTTTCTTTATATAATTTGCGCACCCAATATTTACATGTTTTTTTTAAAGCTTGATTTCTCCTCCAATGTAAATATAACTGAATTTTTCTTCTTCTCAAAAACAAAAATCGTAAAAGATCAGGCCGAGATACCATTTTTGTTCTAAGAATCTCGTGCGCGCTAGAATTTGTTGGAAACAGTGGAGATTGGAATGCAAGAAATTTTGTACGAACGCTACGAAACAAGCGTCAGTGAAGATTCGGCTTAATGTTTCATTTTCTACTAATAGTTTTGAAGAAAATAACAATGATATTTCGAAAAAACATTAACAATGCATTTCCTTTATGGCCCGTCCATAATAATTTTGTATTTTTATTATCTTCTCTTTCGTCAACTTTCCTCTCCCAGAAATAGAAATTTTTTGTGCTTTGCTTTGGGCAACTAAGTTGTTTAATACTGTTCCCATTCTCTTTGTCACATGATTAACACACTCTACCTTATTAATTTGAATGGCATCACCAGACACTTTCTTTTGCACAAGATTGTCATAGGTTTTGCTTGATTAATAAAATACCAATCAGTATCAATCAATAACTATCACCATCTGATAAAATTGTTGTGTATCTGAGTATGTGTTTTTGTTCTGACCTTTTCCAAATTCATTTCCATAGAATTGGAACACCCTGCATAGTTTTTTAAGCAATGTCCGAATGTTTTTCTAGCCAATCATCAAAGATTACATCCCCACTAGATGGAGCAAGTTGGCACTGCAGGCAAAAGTTTGATAGTATCTCATAATCAATGGGTAATCCTGTGAGGAGGTCAATGACAAGGCCTTAACTTCCCTCGTATTAATTTCAAATAGAGCACGCCAAGTTGCAACAGAACCGATTCTCTCACCCATGTACTGTTCAATGATTACATCTTCAAAAGTATCACAGACGAAAACACATTTTACAGGAAACCAACAAACATTGTAGATGACGATGAATCACAGTCTTGAAGAGAAACATTTTGGACAAAGCACTGTTGCCATCAATGTGCACATTGAGCTCTATTGCTCAACAAAACAGCAATCATCCTCAAAACATTCACATTCCTCATGAACATCTATTGACGCTTTTTAGTGCTGGTTGATGTATGGCTTTTCAGATGCTTCTGACCAAGGATTAGGCCCAGCGATTAGTTTGGAACTTGTGCAGTTTCTAACAAGTTACTCAAATAAGATTTTCTGTAAGAGCGCCTTCAGCCTCCTTGATAAGCATTTGAAACTCTGAACTTTGCCTTTCCCGTATCTAAAGCCACAGGAAAACGAATTCATCATAGATTGATAATATACGATTGTCTGAGTTACAGGTCCACAGTGGCCTATAATTTTTCTAACAGCCAATTAAAACACTCAGATAGCATAATAGGCTATAAGGCTGCTTCTAGGTGCAGGTAATAAATTGAATAGTTACCTAAAAAGGAGGATATTATTGGTGGAAAGAAGTTAATAATAAAATTCTTCACCATGTGAGCCATTTTTTGATAGATAGTCACATGATTTTGCGGCAAGAGAAACATGGTCAACGGCCTGAGAAGAAAGCCTACTTTCCGTTGATCGTTTCATGATTTCATTAAAACCTCCTTAGGTAGCATGTGCTAGAACTATAAAATTTTCATCAAAAAGAAGAGCTGACAAGTATTCAACTGCATTTTCTGGAATTTTCGTGAATAATTTAAGAAATTTCTAACTAAAAAAAAAATTAATTTTGACTAAAATATTTGATTTTTGACTTGCAACCTACCTTAACGCAATAATAGTTGTTGGTCGAAGCTGTTACGAACTTTCGAGAACAAGCCCTCTTTGCTTTCTGCCATGCTGATGAATGTACTGATGAGTACTGGTCAATATCAGGCTCTGACATCATTGGCCACATCACCAAAAAGGTTGTGGTGATGAACAAGCAGAAGCTGATATACCATCACTGGGAACTGAGTTCCAGAAAATAAAAGAAAGTAACCTAGACAAAGGCAAAATTCTTGAGACTGTCTGACGAAACATCATTTGGAATGATTTTAAGCGTGCCAGAGAAAGATACTTTTCATTTAGTTAAAAATTATCTAGGCAAGATGACTCTTATTAGAATTCTAATGTTTCGGACGTTTGTGATGTATCTTCTGATTCTTTGACTGAGCTTAGATTTACATTACACTCCCTATCTGCACAGTTAAATGAAGCAGGTGCAGGTTGTTTGCCTTTTCATCCCTATTTTCTATGTTGTTCGAAAATACCATATTATTGCGAAATGCATTGTCTGCAGAGGATATTTCTAATTCAATTTTGTTTTCCATGATCCATGTTATTAGAACGGCGTGTAAATAGTCATTATAATACAAAATGTTTCGTAGGTAGCGGAGCCTAACACATTTAGTTTCAGTAGCAGAAGCAGCTTTAAAAGACATTTGATCTTAGCAGAATTTTGTGTCATCTAAAGCTGCAAGACACATGATAAGAATAGTTGAGACACCACAACTATTGCCATCCTTTTGCAAGGGGAAATATGACCAGCACTTGCGAGCACATTGTGCCCATTAATTGGGTCAGATGATGCATTTAGTAGATGCATGGATATGATGGAGATTGAGGTGTCATCAAGTAACCCAACCCTCAAACATTTTGCAAGGAAAGAGGGCATCTCATCTGGAATGTCCCGAGTGAGAGAATAATGTGCATGTGTGTCTACAGAACCAATCTTCTGTCCATCATTGCAAAATACAGATGATTTCTCATTGCAAGCGAATAATATTGCAAAGGGCTTCTGGAAAAACATCAAAAACTCTATCTGCTCTCGCAATGTCGACGTGAAATGTTTGTTCTTTACTAAAAGAGGATTTTCCTCCTTCACAGTAAATGGTAACAATTCAGTCATACTTTCAGAGACTTCAATTGTAGAGCAATATCGATGAGGTAGGCTTCTGCGACACTTCACTTCGCAAAGATTTTCGTTGAATTTTGTTTTGTATCTGTTCTTCAGAAGGTCCAACTTCAATTTTTCCTTTAAAAACAAGAAAGCAAAGATGACTGAAATGAATGAGCAGGCAGTACTGCCATTGCAACCATTGATAGTATTCTGGGTAAATCTATCTTCGTACATCCCATACGCACTATTCTCCAAAAAATCCCATATGCACTATTCTTAGGGACAAATGAAAGGCTTTTGCGTTTTATATTGATTGCGCGGAAACTAGATTCAATGTCTTCATTGTCACCATTATCACCATCATTGCTATTGTCACCATCAATACCATCATCACCCTCAATGTTTTTGCTTTTTTGCAAATCGGCTGGTTGAATTTCCGATGGCTCTTGCCCTGCAGGTTCTGGTTCAACAAATGTGAAACCTGTATCCTCTGTGACTCCACTGACATGGGAAACGGTCTGGTACCCCTTTTGCAGCTCAAAAAATCAATGCCTTTGTTGAAAAATTGACAAAAGACCATCACCTCCTCCACTAGTAGAAACACTGTATCTTCTAGAACAATCCTTGTAATATAAAAAGCAAGAATTCAACCATTGAATTCACAAAAAGTTGTATCTTAGTCCTTGGATATAGCTATGCTTATAACTTAGAGATTTTCTTATTACTTAGAGATTCAAGCCATTTGTGTAGGATTTGTTGGTTTAGGAGTGTGAACTTATAACTTGATTTACAATGCCTTTAGACAAATCAAAGCGATCTTATGGAAAGGGCTGAATAGTGATCGAAGGGAACATGTGCCCCACAAAAGCAAATTCCACATATACTTGGATCAATAGGGTGCTTTCAGCATAAAGTGCAAGACTGAATTGTTTGGCATTCCATTGAGAATGTGACAAAGTTTTTATTTCAGCTTTGTAGTGTAAAAACAACATAGCCAGCATTAGGGTCAAGTATTTTCAAAAGTACCATTTGACTTACTCTTCTTCCCTGAGCTACTTCCCCAAAATCTTGACACCTCAGCTTCGCCTTGAAATGCTATTCAAGTTGACACAGGTATTATTTCAAGACACTGAGCGTTAAATGATTATGCACTCAATCCAATTTCTACAACTAATATGCATTAGGAAATTCCAATTTATTTTTTAAGTCTAATGGCAAATGGTAGTATCGAAATTTCTAAAATAAATTCCAATAAATCTTATCTAGACCCTTCTATAATAACAGGGAAGAGTTTGTAAAGCTAGATCAATGCAGAATCTTTTTGGGGTGGGCTGAGTCCCTCTAGATATTACTACTGAATAGAAGATGCAAAAGTTGTCATGCAGGCCCTTTTTGTCAAGGTTTCCAGAAGAGCTGATTCTTTCTTTG
Source organism: Rhopilema esculentum (assembly GCF_057945365.1). NCBI lineage: Eukaryota > Metazoa > Cnidaria > Scyphozoa > Rhizostomeae > Rhizostomatidae > Rhopilema > Rhopilema esculentum. The sequence continues at coordinate 518,501 of NW_028300842.1, forward strand.
AGGAATGGAATCACTTTGTTGGCATAGAACATAGAATATAGGTTTTCCATCTCAAAGCTAAATGGTCCAGTCCTTCCTTGCATCTTTCGTCAAACATCCATGCACTGGACAACATGTCTCATAGTAGCAATCGGAACTGTAATAACAGGAGTTGTTCTGAATTTACATATTAAGAACATGGCAAGAAACAAGCATTTCATATAAAAAGGAAACACATTCCTGCACGGAAAAATGTGATAAAATTATAAATCCTGCTTCTTAAAACTCCGGGAAGGTAACTTAAATTAACAGTTTAATTTTTAGGTTTGGCGTATGGGTGTTTAATAAGTTTATGTTCAGTCAAGGATCAGGTATTTGAAAACACCAAATCAGGTAAGCAAAATATCAATAGTGGGAACATCAATACACTCTTTTGATATAGGAGGTAAAAAAACTAACGATGCAACTAAGGTTGCAAATGGTTTTTGCAGCAACAAGCAATTCCTTTGTTCAATTTTGCCTGGAGACCCCAACGTCCTATACACAAAAGAACTGACAAGAAATTCAATTTTTGGCCTGTGTCAAATCTAGAAGTCGAAAAATACCTTGAATCTATCAAGCAAAACAAGTCAACTGACATTGAAAATCTGCCTCTGTGTTTGTTAAAAGATGCTGCATGTACCGTCTCAGCTCCTCTGAAACACCTTATCAATCTTTTACTTCAACTTTTTGCTGCCGACTCTGAACATGCAAAAATTGTACCACGTACTACCTACATTCACGTCCTGCAGAATTTTACAGCTGAAACTAACCACCACCCAAACTGAAAGACTTGAATCATTTTATGAGCGCTCCACAAAAATAATAAAACGAAATTAGCCAACTGATTTTATTAATTTTATCCGTTAAAAATGCAAATGACATCAAAGCATGCAACTCCTCCGAAAATGCATAGACAAAGAAACGTGATATCTTTCAAGAGTATTTTGAAGTACAAGACCACAGAAAAGTTCAAGACAAGAAATAACCACTGCTTGCTTAAACTTCCCAGGATTAAGACTGAATATGCTCGCAAGTCTTTTTGCTTCATGGATGCTAAAATTTATAATGAACTGGCAATTGAAATCATGAAAACCGAATCCTTCAAGGACTATGATAAACTTTTAAACAGTTTTTAAAATGTATTAATTGTTTTTATCATCTCTGTAAATAGTTCATAACCAGTATCAATGCATTTTTTAAATTCAGGTAATCAAAGTACTTATGTAATGCACTTTTATCATTCTTGTAAATAGTTCATAATCAATATCAATGTAAGTTTGTTTTTAGCGATTTTCCTATAGCAGGTTGTCATCATTGGCTCTAATGATTTTTGTGGTAAGCCTCATTGTCAAAACGAGGTCTTTTTTGTGCCTATCGTTGACTAATACATGAAGCACTACACTCAAGAGGACTGGTCTTCCTAAACTTTCTGTGACCGATTTTTACAACGTGTCTCCGGAAGATAAGTTATCAGGTGAATTCTGCCTTAACTTACCTCAATTTCTTGTCATCATTCTGGTCACCTTTATTCTCTTGAAGATCATACTTTTTTCTATTAGCTTTAATAAGTGGTGTATTCGAAAGTTTATTTATATTTTTAAATTTCTCATCTGGCTTGAAATACATGAATCAATGTCACTGAGGATGAAATTTCTTCATCCATTGGAATGAATTTATTTGCTCATGGGCAAATTGCCATCATATTGTTATGACCTCATGCCACTAAAGCGCTTCACAAAGATAAAGAGGTTTATGCATTTTGTAGACAATGACATGTCAGAGGGACAAGCAGACACACTATTCAAGATAAACGCCATTATTGATGCAGTGCGGGATGAGTGTAGGAAGATTGATCCAGAGGAATTCCAGGCAGTGGATGAGCAAATCATTCCATCAAAAAACAAAATATTCAAAGATACGCCTGTACAACTCAAAGAAGCCCAAGAAGTGGGGCTTCAAGAATCTAGTTCGGGCAGGTGAATCTGCAATAATGTATGACTTTTTCATCTATGCTGAGGAGGATTCAAATGATGATCCACAATACAATTATCTCTCAAAAAGTGCCAAAGTTGCAAAGTTGTGTAAGTCACTGCCATGTCTCATGAATCATAAAGTTTTTTTTGATAATTGGTTCAGCACAATGGAACTGATGGGCTACATGAAGGATCAAGGGTTGTTGGATTAGGGACAATCAGAGCAAATTGCCTGCAAGATTATCCACTTCAATCAAATAAGGATCTAGAAAAAAATTATAGGGGTTCCATGGATTATAGGGTAGATGCTAATTCTGGCATTGTATCTTGTAATCATTGTATCTTGTAAAATTGGTGGACAATAGCACAGTGCTTTTGGTTTCCAAATATGTTGGCATAGAACCAATCTGTGCCATTGAGAGGTGGAGCAAAGAATCAAAGGCGGCTTCTTTACAGACAGCTAGGTGTGCCAGTTGTCCACAGCTGTTATAAATAGAAAGAAAGCACCCCAAGCCAGTAATTTAGGATGACCAACAAAATGCCCAAGCACGGAAGTAAATTCCCATGGAGGAAAGAGAGCAGCTAACTCCAATAGATGATATGTGATATGATGAAGCCGGATATTGGCCCCTTCCATCAGCTCATAAGAAGCCCTGCAGAGTTTGCCAGTCATACTCACGGATGACTTGTGAAATGGTAATTGGGTCATTCCATGCCAAGTGGTCCAGATTTTAATCAGGTCCCACATTCACCACCTCAGATTTTCATAAAACTCTGTCAAAATGTTTGTATATATAAGATAGCAACTTCCTGAAAATTCTAGCTTGATATCTTATACCATTAGAGAGATATGACCCTTATGATATGACACCGATTATGACAAAAGTGATATTTCAAAAGAAGAACTTGATTTGAGCATTGAAAAATTAGGATACTCAGCAATGAAGCTCATAGGACACATGGATAGAGTGGGTTACGGGGAAAGGAAACTTGCACAAATTGGCAACGCTGCCCAAGCAAAATTGGCTGATGCATTAGGATTAGATGTTGAGACCGATACAGTTGACACATCTGCACAGTGCTGCCAAAGTAAGCAGGATTTAGAAGCACTAATGAAGCTTATAAAAGCTAAGTTTGACATTTCCTTGGCTTCTGAGAAAGTAAAATCATTGACTTTGGTTCCTGATAGTTGGAGCATGGAAGCGTCCCAGGTATATTTCTTGACATCTCAAAGATCTGTAAAGAAGTAAAGAGAAATGAAAAAAAACCAACGGAATTTTAGTTGAACCTGGAGAAAGACAGGGAAGAGATATTAGCAATGATGTGAAGGGAAAAGTTCTGAATATTTACCTTTCTGATGAATTTTCCCGCATGTGTCCATGTAAAAAAGAATTTGTTTTCGTAAATGTTGATGGGACAAGGAGGCATTTTCAAAAAAGACTGCTACTTCTTAGTTTAAAGGAACTACATTTAGAGTTCATAAAAAGATTCGGTAGAAAGATTAGTCTTTCAAAATTTTGCGAATTTACAGGGGTTTCTGATTACAAAATGCTGCTGGAGAAAGTCGTTTGTGATACAACAAATCGTACCTGTATGCTTCATGGTTGCAACAACTGTTTTGGATCTTCTGCATTGAAGGAATACCTCAAAGAATTATTTGAACAGCATAGCATTGATAACGTCAATTTCAAACAATGGAAAAGTCCAACTCCGAAAGTTCTATATATCTGACTTCTCTTCATGTAGATGAATTTATTGATGAGGTTTGTAGCCAGTTAGACACCTTCATAGCAAAAAGTCAATCAGCCTACCTACAACATGTTAAAGCATCTTTGCAACCAGGCGATGCTCTTATATTACTGGACTTTGCAGAAAACTACAGCTTTTTAGTTTAGGATGCAATACAAGGGTCCCATTGAAACAATAGCAAAGCCACGCTTCATCCATTTGTTGTTCACCAGATGAAGGATAAAAAGGTTGTATCTCAAAGCTTTTGCATCATATGTAACAGTTTGCAGCATGATACAAACATGGTTCATTACTTCTTGCATGTTGTATATGTGTAAAACATTTAAAAACAAATGAAAGTCAGCTAAAGCGATGCATTTACTTCAGTGATGGTGCAGCATCACAATACAAGAACTATAAAAACTTTTCAAACATCTGCCATCATGAGAAAGACCATGGTGTACCAGCAGAGTGGCACTTATTCGCAACTTCACATGGGAAAAATCCATGCGATGGTGTTGGAGGAACTGTTGAGCGCCTAGTGTCCGGGGCAAGTTTGCAGCTAATAACAGATACCATTGATACTGCTGAAAAAATGTCAGTGGTATAAAATTATTTTATGCATCAAAGTCTGCTGTAGATACCCACTGCACACTTTTCAACTGGAGGCAAAATATTCAAGATGCACAGCAATTCCTGGAACCAGAAACCACCACGGTTTTCTAATAGTGCTAGTTTGGATTTCGTTTGTTTTGCATCCTGTATCCTGTAATTTTATCACCATTTGCACATTCGATTGTTTATTACTCATTTGTTTTCTAATTGCACCTTTAGATTCATTAACTATTTCTTTTGGGAATTTTAGTATCATTATTCAGTTTATGTAATTAATCTTGGGAGTAATATATTTTGTATTCACTATTATTATGTAAATTTACGTAGCTATGTAGCATTACAATTAGTTCTTTTTTAGTTATATTTTGGGCGTGTTACATTTAGAGTTAGTTGGAGTTGGAGTTGAAGTTGGAGATGGAATTACGGTTAAGAGTGTTAGGTTAAGTTTTAATATTTTGTATATTTAGGTTCTCAACGTTTTATAAATAGAGAGTTTCCGATCGCCGACGCAGCTACGACGGGGACGTTTGCGAGGCTTGGAACTAACGCGGTCAGAAAAAATCGCATACCCCCGTGATTGCTTCTCGTCCGGCCTACAACGCAAAATTCGAAAATTTCCGTCGGAGCAAGAACGCTGAGTTTGAAAGGTAAGAACTAATTGTTTTGGGTGTAATCGTTTCGAATTAAGATCTTTATGGCTCAGCAAAGCCGCAATTTACCTCTTCGAACTAAAAATAGGCCATTTTACCAAGTTTTCTTTTGTATTTCAGCCTTATCAATTCGACCTATTTCTGAAGGAAAATGGCAACTAAAGTGACACCAAAAGACATGGAAAGCCGGCCCTAATTCTTAGACACAATGCATTAAAAATAGTTGCAACTGCCTTGATGAACATTGTTTGTAGGTTTTATAAGTTATAGCTTTTTTAAACCTTTTTTTTGTAAGAAACAAAGTAAAAATTTGACTAAAGTTTTTTAATCACAAGAATGCTAGCTTCAGCATGTTCAGGAAGCTACAGTTTTCAGATTTATAGTATCAAAGGGGTTTTTTCCATTTTTGTATAGACAACTGAACTAATTCCTTGTCCTATGGATTAAATTTAGGTAGGATTTTCTTTACAGAAAGTACTATATGTATTCATTCTTTTATATATGGAACTTGCTTATGAAAGAAGTGCTGGGAATTCCCAAAAATTTAAATAACTTTATAGTATTCAAAGGAAAAGAATTTATAAAAATGGAGGGCTTGAAACATCTAAGTGTTGGCATGAAAATGTCCGACCTAAATAACTAAGATTTTTAAAAAATTCCACAAATTCTTCACAGCATTCTATTTCTCTCATTGTATGTAATTTATTTCATCTTTTATAACCTGTTGCTGTATTTTAAAAAATTTGTAGTATGTATGGATTTTTAAAAATGAAATGAACTGTAACTGAACAGCAAACTTCATCAGTCTCCTATCTCCTGTTTATGTGTTAAACCTTTTCTGCAGCCTGAATAATAAAGGACCCCAATGTATGAATAAATGACATGAAAATTTGGAAATTTAAAGGTATTATGAATCGAAAAATGATTTTAACCTAATCGATAGAACTCACTTTGCTTATTCGTACTGTGATATCCATTTGCTAAACTTTAATCGCGTTTATTCTGATAATTCACTCCAAACCCTCGATTTTGCTGCACTATGAACTTCAAAATGTGGCCTACTTCAAACGCGGTCAAACCGCTCTGCCCTAGTCTCCTGTGACGTAAAGTGTTTGACACATTCTCATTGCCTACGTAGCAAACAAGTCGTCAATACGACTACACCCACCATCAAATAAGCTTTGTTTCCTGAATTTTAGGTTCCAAAGTGCCCATATAACTAAATATACTTTTGAAAACGGAAACTGACCGTCCTTTGACTCATAACAACACCTCATCAATGTGAAAAGTTATCGATCAACCTAATATTGAGTCAGGGTATGAACGGTGGCTCTTTCTTCGTAAACAAACCGTGCTTGTTAAAAACATGTTTCGCTTTGTTTTCAGATTTATTTTAATTTACGTCTAAAGAGTCCAACCCCTATACTGACGTAATGTAAAGTTGTTCGTTCGCGTTGTTTTCTAGTACTTTGCTTACGTCATTAAAACGTTTTCACACAACAACTTACATATAAATATGAGGATATCCCGTCATTTCCAACATTGTGAAATAAAGGTTTCTAGGATAAGGTAAGGAAATTTACTACTTGAGCAAATAGGTTTAGCTGTGAAAAATTTGACATGGAAAAACAAAGTTCTAGAGGTGGAAAATATTGCTGCGCTGGCTTACCAAACAAAGAATCTTGCAAGAACAGTACTCAGATTCCGGGAGTTTCATTGCACCGTTTTCCTAAAAATCCTGCGATTCGCAAACAATGGACGAATTTTGTTCGACGATATCGCCTTGACTTCGACCCATCAGCCTATACAGCCGGCCCTTTTTTATGCTCGAGCCATTTTACAAGTGCATCATATACACACAGGGCGGCTACGAATCTTCCAGGTTTTGATACTGAGAATACAAAACGATTTCTCAATCGCGATGCAGTACCGACTATTTATGAACATGTATCGTCTAAAGCGCTGAATTCGGGAGAACCAAGTTGCAGAGAAAAACGAATGGCAAGTTCAATTATATTTATTTATTTTATTCTTCATTTTATTATCAGGTTACATTAGTTCATTTATTTAATTTTTTCGTTGTTCTAGTTTCCTTTGGTAAACTAAGGCGGGATTTAAGATCGGCCAATAATTTTTTGGTATAAAGCCCCTTTCCTATAAATATTTTAGGAAGTCTTTGTCTCTAGGCGTCACTGACGAAACTAAATTGTTGCTACTGGGGGGAAGGGGGGCATTGTGCGATGACCAGGGTCGTCGACAGCAGGCTCGGACCCAGGGGTGATCTACAAAACTGGGCCCCCCGAAAAAATGTTCTGTGGCCACGTCTCTAAGTCTCCCGGTGAACAAGGGAAACGCCTTTTTTAGGTACAATTGTTGAAAAAGGGGGCACAGGCCTTGGAAACTGGTTTGTTTTAGCGATTGTATCCTGTGTTTCTGTGCCTGTTTAATTGAAATATTTACTCGATCATAACTATCAACAGATTGTTAAAGAAGCGTGCTCCAAAGATTTCCCCACAGAAAAATCTACGGAATGCAATAAAGCCGAGCCGGTTGAGACGGAAAATGATCTAGAGATGGTACTTCCTGAAGCAGATTTTGACGCGCCTCCTGCAACAAGAGACATATACTGTGAAGTGAATTTAAACTGTTCGGGATGTAAGAGAAGCAAGAAAAAAAGGATTCTGTTGTTCAGAAAATACAAAAGAATCGCCACACGTGTTAAAAAGCTGCTCAACAAAAACAAAGAATTGAAGAAGGTACGTACACATTTTTAGACGACAGGAGTTTCTTGTAATTTCAAAACATGTTAGGAAAGAAGCTCGACAAGCAAGCACTTAGGAAAACTGTTGTTTTCAAAAAGTCGATATAACAATAAATAAAACTTTCTATGTAGAATAATTGAATCTATTCAGAAATTTTTTAACAATATTTTAATTTCTGAACAGAAGTACAACAAATTGCTGAAAGCAAACGACCTAGAAAATGACGAAGTTGACTTTGGAACAGAAAAAGACGAAACAGAAAGCATGCTTGAACCCGGAGAGCAAAACTCTGAAGAATCTGATTTTGGCTTTTCCGATGAATCTTCCGGTGAAAGCGAAGATGAGGGCATGGATGATGATGATGATGATTATGATATGGATGACAAAAGTGGTGATTATGATGATGATGATTACGATGACGATGATGAAAGAAAAAACATCCAATCAAACCGCATAAAGTATGTTATTTTTGCAAAAATATTTTGTACCTTTTTTAAGTTACTCAGTTCTTGTTGAAGCATTAGCAAAAGAAAAAATACGAAAAATGTCAATTTGCAGCACATAACAAATTTTCCCAGAATGACAAACTGAATCAATCCTATTCTTATGCACTCAACCAATTGAAGCCATAGATGAACGATCTAAAGAGCAAAAATGTTAAAAACTGTCAAAAATCAGAATTAGTTCATATTCTGCTGGTTAAACTTTTTCACTGCATCACTTTTTAGATTTGATCTGAAAACTCCAGTGGCAGAAGAGCCCAAGTTCATTGTGTTTTGCAGTATGCTGATGCAACTATTTTCAATGTTCTGCTTCAAGTGCAAAGTTGGCAAACCTGATGTTGAAATGGTCAAAAATGGCACCATGATAACTGTAAATCAAAACTGTGATCAATGTGGAAAGAAGTCCTTTACTTGGCAATCGCAGCCATTCATGCTTGGACGTTATCCCGCAGGAAATGTTCTGCTCAGTTTTGGCATACTAACTGCTGGTGCCTCGATAAGCAAAATCCTTCTGCTATTTAAGCATATGGGATTAGCAGCCTACAAAGCAAGGACCTACTTTCTGCATCAGCGCGAATTTCTGTTTCCTTCTGTCCTACATCATTGGGCAAATTACAAAACGCTCTTGACAGAAGAGATGAAATGCAAAAAGGAAGTGACAATTTGTGGTGATGCACGTTTTGATTCAATGGGGCACTCAGCAAAATATGGTGCTTACACAATTTTCTGCACGAATTTGAAAAAGATTGTTGACTTTGAACTTGTTCAGGTAAATTACTATGATTAACTGTTTTTTCAAGGTTATGTCAATTAATAAAACAAAAATCTATATAAACAATGCAGGTAAATTGAAGCTCTTTTTAGTAGATAAACCAAGTACACTACACCAATCAAACTTCAAGCTTACATGTACTTTAAAATTTCAGGCTAACGAAACAAAAGGAAATTCTTCCCAACAAATGGAATTACTTGGACTTCAAAGGTCAATCCAGAAATGCATTGATTCTGAGGTTCCTGTGTCGCAGTTTGTGTCAGATAGACACAGAGGTGTTGCTAAATGGTTAAGAGAGGAACATCCGGCTATTAAGCATTATTTTGATATCTGGCATATTGCCAGGACTCTAGCAAAAAATTTAATAAAGGCTGGGAATGAAAATAACTGCCAAATTATTAACAAATGGACTGCAACCATTCGTAACCATTTATACTGGTGTGCAACATCATCGAAACAAGGTTTTAGCCAATTGATCATTGCAAAGTGGAAATCGATAACTAACCACATACAAGACATACACACTCACGAGGATCCATTATTCAATACCTGCATCCACCAAACATTCGATCGAAAAAGGAAATGGATTAAAAATGGTATGTGAGAGAAAACATAATGCCTACAAGAAGTATTTAGACTATCTGGCAATGAAATAACTTTAATTTGGTAGTTAGATAGTTTTTACATGTCAACAAGGCCACAGATCCGCCCCTCCCTCCAGATATACATAGGTTTATGGTACCCTTAGTCAGTTAGAATTCAAGTGTTGGATCCTTATACTAGCAAATTTTGTTTATATACAATATTTAACAATATGTTTATATGCAATAATACAAGTAAAAGTTTCTGCACAAGAATTAAAAATCTGAAAACGTTCTTAAAGGTATTGTTTGCTTTTCTAATTTCAGGAACTACTGCATTTGACAAATTGAAACCTATACTGCTTGACACTAGACTTCTAAATGATATAAGAAGTATTTCAAGTGATGCTCAAACAAGTTGTTTGGAAGCCTTTCATGCCACACTCAATCATTGGCACCCTAAAATGATTCATTACCATTGGCTTGGAACCAAATGCAGGTATTTACATTTAAAATTAGAGATGGTGCAGCTAACAGATAATTTTTGGGACTATCATTCTAATTTTATTTGTTACTTGAGTGATTAAGAGTTGTTAGGCAGGTAAAAGTGATTTCTAGACATAAAGCTGACAACATATTGAAACTAATGTTTTTTTCAATAAATGTTGCATTGCTGAATAATATAAAACATTCAATCACAGCTCTTATCCATTCCATTTCTGAAATGTTTTCTCTTTATTTGCTTAGACACATACTCGCAATTTGTCATTTTAATGAGAATCTGTCAAGAGAGACCATGAAAACTGATGATGGGCAGGACATACTGGGTGTTTCGTTTCCCAAATACAAGCTTGGAGAAGAAGTTGTTAAACCAGTCCCTGTTCCACCTACATATGGTAAGTTTTAATAAGGTTTAATCTTTGACCTTAGATACTGAGAAAATGAAAGGCACTTTGAAAAAATCAGGTTTTAGATACTACAAATTTATATATTTTGTTTGATATTTACCATAACACTTATTTCATTTACTTCAAGACTACGTTAGAACCCTTCGCCAGATCTTGGTTTCAATTTCAAAAGAAGAAATGGCCACTATCTTGGCACAACATACCTCCATTGCACCTAAGCCACTGAACTCTCAATTCGAGAGTCGTATTTCGAAGGAAGAAGCAAAGGAGAAGTTCAGGAAAAGATCCTTTGTGATTACAACATTGAATCCACCAGGTAATGTTATTTTGATAGTTTCTTCATCAAATACTTTGCTAATTATTTGTACTTTGCTTATAAGCCCAATTATATAATAACTATTGGGGTAAGTGATGCAAGCTTCTTCTGTATTCGGAAATTTGATTAATGTTTTGCCAAAAAGATTAAGGGTGTCCCTTGAATTTCATGAAAAAGTTATGCAAATTATAAAAAATATAAAAACTAACATCATGACAATAGTATTATCACTTTTTTAGCTCAACAGCAAAAGACCATGATGGAGCAGGAGGCAAAAAAGGCCAGAGGAACAGAGAAGAAGAAAACCAGAAAAACTGGTCACTGTAGAACATGTGGAGAAACTATGCTTGGGCACTCTAAGCAAAAGTGTGTCAGCAAATAATTCAGTCTAAATATATATATATACAAACAATTATTATGTTAATTTTTGAAATAAAGTACTAATTCATATTAATCCATGTTCAGATTACATATTTAAATTTTGAAAATGAACATGCTAAGAGTAACATATTATATAAGCACTGATTACAAACTATTACATTTAGACATAATGTTACATCAATTTTCAATACATAAACATATATATTTTATTCAGAACATTAACATAATTTTATAAGAAACCAGGCAATAACCTCCTTTGTTAAAAGGATGTAAATAGATTCTAGAATACAGCAAAAAATACAAAGAATATATTTTTGTTTGTAACAATTCAGTGGAAATTGCCTGTTAATAATCATACAAAAAATATATTTTCTACAAGTTTTCAAGCAATTATTTTGAAAAACATCAAGCAAAGGTTTCTTTAAAAATAGGTGTGACCAACCATAAAAAGTGCTAGATACAAAGGGAGTTACTCTCTTTGAGCAGAATCTTTGTAGCCAGTTTTTTGATTGTTGGTGTTATATTTTTCTCTGATAAAATTGTATATACATGCAGTTAATGGTCTTGCTGTGTCCCAACCAAGGTATCCAAAGATCCACCTTACCAGATTTCTGTAAGCAACTGCACGCAGATATCTGCAAAAAGTGCACTATGTTACTAAGCAGACAGCAAAATGTCTTTCAACTAGTTTTGAGTAGTTTTTTCTGGTAATTTTTTAAAATTTAATTTTTTTAAATTTGATTATATAATGTGAAATAATCAGTTGTCCTTTAAAAATAAAATGTGTAGGATGAAAAGATTTTGAATAACTAAGTCTTGCTTTAACAAACTTTAACCCTATAAATTTAAAAATACTTACTCATTCTCAGATACACCAGCATGTTTTTTATATGGCTTTCCATTTTTTTGCTTTAAAAGTGGACCAACAATTTTTAACACTTCTTTGTTAACAAGTGCCTTGAAGTCTTCGTGTTCTGTAATGCAGCTTAGACTGTCAGAAAGTCCATCAAAAACCACTTTTCCATAGGCTGCATGGACCTCTCGGCAACAACGATACTCCCTAGCACTAACTAGTCTTCCAACACTGCATTTGTTGCAAGCACACCTTAATGAAAATGCTATGATGATTACTTATCAAAAATAGAAAGAGAATAATAAACATTGCATTTCCAAATTCTGTTATGTAGCTTGTAAATAATGCTAAATTACAATAAAAACCTGCAAATAAGAAACACAAATAAGTTGGCCTTTGTTTCTGATAATAAATGAATGTAATTCACTTTTTGGATCAAAACTAAATGTCAGTGTAGTGCTGAATGCTGAAATAAGAACTGCACAGCACCAAGTTTACTGCCATATAATTGATGAAGAGGGGTTTGCACAGATACCTTGCTTGAAGTTACTGTTCACATGGGAGCCTCTTTAAAAGTGCCATTCTCTGCAGACTGAGATATTTTTACTTATATGAAACATTGCATTTTTTAAGTTTCAGATATATCTTTATAGAGGACAAAAGTTATTGGCTTGTTTGCCTTGAACTCTTGACTTGGATTCAACTGTAGTTCTTCTGTAAATAAATCTCCCTATAGCCAGATATAATTGATATCTGAACATTCCTACTTTTCAAGTAAGGACACAGTGTCTATAGTTAGGTAAAAACATATTTTATATGTGAAACATGTTGACAACTTTTTGTAATACAAACTGCCTTTTATGATGCACTAATTGCAAAGATCGTGATGTGGATAAGAAATTGTTCCCTTTCTTACAAGTTTAGCCTGTCCCCTCTACTGGAATCCCACTACAGGCTGGTAGCTCCTGTTAAGTTTTTGGACTTTAAACATTTCTTATTGAGGGCTTGTTTTGTGGCTGCCCTTGAACTACTGTAAAATTTACAGTATACATTTAACAGACCAAAAATTAATTTAAAACAGAAATTTTTATAGTACTGAAGTATCATTTTCTTTCACCAAGCATTTGTATTTAGATATTCTCTCATGAAACATGCAAGCAAAATCCTGCATGCTGGTTACATTTGGAAATTATAACATTTGAATATATTGCATAAAGAAATTGTATGTTTATTGGTACATTTCTGGTAATATCATGCTCCATTTTCGATATACACTCTTTGTTATATGAGAACCAGTAAATTGCAGATCAGGATGGCTGCTATTAATTTTTCTAGAACTTTCAGAAGGTTATCAACAATACACATACTTGGAGTTTTCTATCGTGTGTGATAAGATAAATCTAAACTTGGTGGCTTTGAAAGCTTTTAAAAAGCTGTTTAATAGCTTGTAAGAAAAGGTGTTTTCCTTATCTGAAGTATTCTTCAAGAACTGGTTGCTGCAGATAGAAAAAAAGCTGATGTAGTGTTTCCAACGTTCACTTAAAATACGGAAGGCCATCGTGCAAATTTTTATTATGGTGCTCTAACAGAAGAGGCGTCTCTTTGCCGTCGATATCGCCCTCATCGTGCAATAAAAACAACATGTCGTCCATTTTTAGCTTGTTTGATTTTGGCGCCATTCTACGTCCCCGTCGTAAAATCGGAATCTCATTTTTCACATGTGCAGGAGGACGGAACGGCCGCGCTATTTCCAGGCCTCGCAAACGTCCCCGTCGTTGTTGCGTCGGCGATCGGAAACTCTCTAATGTGGCAAGATGGTTGTAAAAGATCTTGTCGGCATAAACTATGGATTTATAGGATAGGTATTGTTATGATATCGCGTGTGACGATTATTGTGGATTATTGTGGATTATTTGATATGTTTGAGAGGACAGTGCTTGAGAAAGACTGTGCCTGATATAAAGAGAACAATGGACGTTACAGGAGAACCGTAGAGAGACATTATATTTAAAGAGCCTTATTCGCGGAAAGATCGTTTGATCTGAAGAAAGACGTTTGAACATTATCATTGTGTCTATTTGTTTCTTTTCTCATTGATGGAAGGACCATTTAGTCTTGATGATAACAATAGGGTGGATACATTCTTTTGGCAAATAACCCTATTACATTTGCTGTCAGGTGTGGGATTTATATTCGAAACGATACTTGCAATACAGTATTCGAAGGTGCTGGAAACAGACCCGAACTCAATGCGACCAAACTCTGCTCGGACAAGCATTCAGTTATTCACTTACTAAAGGCAACACCTATATGTCATTGGAGCATACCATGGTGAATACCCTGAAACAGTATTTGAAGAATCTGTACGTGGAGAGAGCATGTATTTTATCAATGGAAGGTGACGAACAACTGTTCAAAGAGACGATAGTTCGTATACCCTAAATACCATACAGAGATGCATTTGGCTAACATTTATCTTACTGGACTTGTCATTTTAACACTAACGGACAGAACATTTCAGACAATCGTTTATTTATAGTATTTGTATATAGAATCGAGGACAATTCCTTTTTTCAAGATGGGGAGGTATGTTATAGTGCTAGTTTAGATTTCGTTTGTTTTGCATCCTGTAACCTTAGTAATTTTATCACCATTCCCACATTCGATTGTTTATAATTCCTTTTGTTATCTAATTGCACCTTTAGATTCATTAACTATTTCTTTTGGGATTTTTAGTATCATTATTCAGTTGATGTAATTAATCTTGGGAGTAGTATATTTTGTATTCACTATTATTATGTAAATTTACGTAGCTATGTAGCATCACAATTAGTTCTTGTTTAGTTATATTTTGGGCGTGTTACATTTAGAGTTAGTTTTAGTTGGAGTTGGAGATTGAATTTGGTTAAGAGCGATTAGGTTAAGTTTTGATATTTTGTATATTTAGGTTCTCGACGTTTCACTTATGTGGCAAGATGCTTGTAAAAGATCTTGTTGACATGAACTATGCTTTTTATGGAATACTTAGCAGGACGATTCAGATTATTGTGGATTATTTGATATATTTGAGAGGACAGTGCTTGAGAAAGACTGTGCCTGACATTAAGAGAACGAATCGATGTTACGGGACAATAGTAGAGAAACATTATATTCATAGAACCTTATTCCCGGAAAGATCGTTTGATCTGAAGAAAGACGTTTGAACATTATCATTGTGTCTATTTGTTTCTTTTCTCATTGATGGAAGGACCATTTAGTCTAAACGATAATGATAGGGTGGATACATTCTTTTGGCAAATTACACTACCACTATTTTGCAGAATAATATAACTTTTCACAGAATCTTTTGTTGTGAGTATTAAATTTTATCTCCCCCCCCCCCTCTCAACTTCCCAACCTGTGTCAAAGCCCGTGCTAGAAAGCTTTTTATTTCACAAAATGTTGGAAAACAACTTTCGACCATGGTTTCTTGTTAATGTCATACTGACTTTCTGGCCATTAAGGGCGACTAATGCTAGGGAAGGTTCGATAAAACAGTTATTTTTGATAAAAAATCGTTTTAAAAATTGCTTTGCAGCACACCCTTTGAAGTTACATAAAACACAGGAAATATCAATAGGAAAGCAAAAAGACTGATTAGCTTTATTCACAGCTTGGTTAAATTACAATAAATTTTCAGATTGCAGTATTTTACCACCACCCTGTCACAGCCATTTTGCATATCCGCCGAATAACCAAAAATTCATTAAATTTGAAGCCAAATAACCGAATAGGAATGAGTGAGGCCTAGTTTAAATGTCGCATTTCTGTCACATCAAATTAAATTAACCAAAGGTGTGTTTCGTATATTAGCAGCAGCTTATATTATTTCCAACAAATTGCGCATGCGTAAAAAAGCCTGTCACTTGGAGAAAATGGCAGCCACAAACAGTGCCTCGAATATCCCGTCTTTCAATTCTTTAAAATTAAATGATGAAATGCGCAAGATTAAAAAGAAAAAAGACATGAAGAAGAAAAGGCAATTCACAATGTTGATGAAGGCTGCACAACAAAGAAGGAAGCTTATTTTGTCAGCTTTTCTATCAATACTTTTTTGGCAAATCCGACCACCTTGTCGATTCCACAACAGAGAAGTCATTTTCAGCACACTACAGGTTGGTGGGAGAGTACAGTGATGCCAGGTTCAAAGAAACGCTAAGCATTTCAAAAGGAACATTTGTTTATAAACTTGATCAGATGATGCTAGAACTCGAAAGAATAAGCTTGAACAAGAGACCCTTACCTCCTGAGGCTGGCTATCTGCCTATACAAACTTTCAAGAGGAGATTACTATTTCACCATTGTCGAACTAACAGGTGTGGGTGAGGCAACAGTCTGCATAATTGTTATGGAAGTTTGTGCTGCGATAGTTCAGATTATGTGGGACTCTGAATTCCATGGCATATTCCCCCAAACTGAAGTAGAGTTAAGGAACTCAATGGTAGCCATAGAAGAACATTGGCAGTTTCCTTGTTCCTTTGCAGCAATATTTCAGCAGCAGCAATATGGATATTTCACCATATTTCAATAAAGTGCCCACATGGTCTACAAGAATCTCGGAAAGATCGTCACAACTTTAAGGGATTTTATTTCATTGTATTGATGGCATTAGTTGATGCAAAATTTAGATTCACATGGGCAAGCTGTGGTTTCACTGGCAATAACCAGGAATCCACAACATTTCAATCCACACATTTAACCAAAACAATTACTCTTGGAAACATCATACCGAAAATTGCTAAAGATGTTGGTAGTGTAAAAGCTCCTCCTCTCCTATTAGGTGATGGAGCTTTCCCATTTCGCTCCTGGTTGATGAAACCATACTCCAATGCTTTTCTGAGTCATGGCAAGAAGTATTTTAATTACCGATTAAGTAGAGCCAGGATGGTAACAGAAGGAGCCTTTGGGATACTAAAGGGACGATGGAGGGTCCTTCTTACGAAGTGTGCATGTGCTAAAACTACTGTAAAGAGCATGAATTTAGCATGCATTGTACTCCATAATGAAAAAATTAAATTAAGAGCAAATCAATACACCTTGCAAGGCAACTAATAGAATTGAAAAAAAAACAAATTTTCTCTCAGAAAGGGGTTACCACAAAAGTGCAGATTTGTCCTCAATATTAGCTGATGAAGGAATTGTTTCAACTCAGTTTTTTTATGTTCTTGATTTAACTGCCACTATCAGATCAACTGTTAATGTACCAGATACATTCAGAGAATTAGCAGTCAAACGGCTAATTGATATTTCACTGTGATTTGATTTCATTTATGTTGCATACAGGGTTCAAGAAACAAGTTGTGTTGTACGCTCTTGCTGAGAAGACAGAGACATACAAATTATTCTACTTGCCAATGAAGACCAAAACCTGCACATTCTGATTGAAATGGGACCAGCAAAGGCAGAAAGCTAATAGATCTTACACAATGTGAACTGTTGCCAGGACAAAAGCGACCACTTCTTGGACTTCATGCATTCACAGGAAATGATTACATTATATCTTTTTTCAGGAAAGGTAAAGTTTAGTGCTGGAAACTAATTTAGGATTGTAGAGTTCCTAGAAATCTTTTCAAAATTAGGAGAGGTGAATGATATTTCTGAGAATCTCATTGCTGAAAAAGAAAAAATCCTATGTTCCTTGTGCAGTGAAAAAAGGCTTACATGAGTTGATGATGCCTGAAGGAAGATATTTTGGAAGAATTTCACGAGAGATGAGAAGATGACAGACAATTAATCCATGGATGGATCGAGAGAATGGATTGAAGAATTCCGTCCATTCAAAAGGACTGTGTTCCTGCCACATAAAAGTTCTGTTGTATATGAATTTACGTGCCAGTGTGATTCTGGCTACGTAGGACGCACCACCCAAAGATTGGAGGATAGAATAAAACAAAATGTTCCATCTAATATTAGAAACAAAACCCATCCCCAAAGAGAACAGCCACTTCGGTCTTGCAAATCTAAAATTACAACTAAAACCTGCGATTCTGCCATCTGGCAGCATTTACTAGAAAACCCAGATTGTGCAAAAAGCTATAATGGCGATATGTTTCGGATTATTGGTAAAGCCTGATCGTCGTTCCACCTAGCAGTTTTGGAATCTATCTACATAAGCATGAAAAAACCGCTACTGTGTAGACAAAAGGAGTTCGTTTCACCTTAGGACTCCATTGGTAACATGCTCAATAGGCAAGCGGCACTGATTGGTCAACCTATAAAGTTATGTGCTTCGATCCACAACTGGGAATATATATTTCGTAGCGTATTTTCCTAGCAATCTATGTTCTGACGTTTTAAACTCTGAAGAGTGTCACACGAAAAGCTTTAGTTTACGAAATGTTTGCTTTTTGCAAAGCCATTTTCAAAGCCAATTTCAAGTTTTGTACCACCAAAAGATTGTTTAGACATTTAATCATTACCACCTTGTAAGAGTAGCATATTGCTCCATTTCAAATGAGCAAACTTTGTTGCAAGAGCGTGGAGACAAGCAAGCTGCGCAGCCCACAAGGGTCCAAGATGACCCAACAATGCATGGTTGGAAAGACAACTATTTATATGAATGGGTATCTGAGGCATATACCCAGAGAAAATTTGTGAGCTTCTGATCACCAAGGAAGAAATTGAACTAGATGCTGAAATGGCTGATTACGTGTCTTCTGATGAATAACTGGGACTTGGAAACTTTAGGTATTCGTGTTGATGAAGATGTTCATCAAAAGATTATCGATGATGTATCATTTAATGGTCAATGTTACTCAGTACGTTTGCCCTGGAAGGCAGAGAATATACTTTCAAATTATAATAGTCCATTAGTAAACTTGAAGAACCAGTTAAGAAAACTACACCAGACACCTGACATTTCAATGCAGTATGTTGCCCTAATTAAAGAGCAATTAGAATAAGGTTTTATTCCAGAAGTAACTAAAGATGATGTAGCTACTGATGTAGCCTATTTGCCTCATCAACCTGTTATACATGAAAAGGCAGAGACCACTAAGGTCAGGGTTGCTTATGATGCTTCGTGTAAAGACAGGTCAACTAAAACGTCTTTGCCTACATGCAGGCCCAGCTTTATATCCTCTTATGTTTGACATTCTGATAAGATTTTGTGAGCATCCTGTAGTTTTGGTAGATGACATTGAAAAGCCATTTTAAAATATTGAAGTGCACAGAAGAGATCGTGATTGCTTACGTTTTCTGTGGGTGAAGGATGTAAATGTAGATAACCCAGATATTGTAACATACTGATTTAACAGGGTTTTGTTTGGAGTAAATTCATCTCCTTTTTTGCTTAATGCCGTTATCAGGAACTATCTTGATAAGTATAAGGAAGAAGATCCACAATTTGTTGATTGTTTAACCAAATCATGACTTAGTGACATTTTGTAAGGATTCTAATGAGGCTTTTTCTTTGTATGAGAAGGGTGAACTGAGTATAAGCGAGGGCAGATTTAAACTTAGGAAATGGAAGACAAATGATGAAATGTTATCTAAGAAAGTACTAGAAAGTGAGAATGAGGGCCAATCAAGTATATCTAGTGTGGGGATTCACCAAAAGAAAGCAGATTCCATTTCTATTCAGGAAAATAAGAAGAGAGTATTAGTTTTACATGGGATAGAAAGGAGGATTTGTTAGAACTCAATTTCAATAAGATAGGGGAAAATAATGATAAGATTGTCCCAACAAAGCGAGGTATTCTGAGTATTTTAACTACTTTGTTTGATCCTTTAGGCCTGTTAAGCCCAGTAGCTGTAGTTGCCAAGATCCTATTTCAAGATTAATGTTTGCACAGAGTGGTGTGGAAGTAGAGATAATTAAAACTAGTTTACACGGATTTGGTGATGCCAGTGGGAAGCCATATTGTGCAGCCATATATATTGTTGTCCAAACTTCTAATGGTGTGTTTAGCAGGTTGATATGTTCCAAGACTAGAGTCGCACTCCTTAAGGGTTTGTCTATCCCTGGATTAGAGCTCATGGCAGCAAAAATCTTAACAATACTGATGGATTCAAACTAAGCTATGCTAACAAACTAAGATAGATGAAGTAAGATACTGGACTGACAGTATGACAGTTCTCTATTGGAACCAGAATAAGGGTAAGTGAAAGACATTTGTCCAGCACAGGGTTGACGAGATCCTTACGTTAACTAGATAAGATCAATGGAGCCATGTGGTAGGATTGTAGAACCCTGCAGATATAGGTTCGAGGGGTGTTTCCATTAGCAATCTTAATCAAAGAAGACTTTGGTGGTAAGGACCCCTATGGTTATCTGAAAGTATAGGAAGTGTGCCAAGTAATGTACTTGTTGAAGAGCCTATTGAAGCGAAAGAGGAACAAAAGTAAAGCTTATTATCTACCGAATGTTGCACCATTGCCAGATTTTAGAGTGAACGAAGTGCCACCCTTCAGCAAAATAGGTGTAAATTTTGCTCTTCCTTTGTATTGTAAGGGTGCAAGAAACAGCACAGCCACATTTCCTTGTTGTATAACAAGAGGTATACACCTTGAACTACAATCCTGGCAAAAAATAGCTGAGACTTTTTTTCAAAGAGTGAAGTCAAATGTCTAATTATTATATAACATGCGCTTGTAGCCCACTCCCGCTTCTCCCGATGTAAATGTTGGGTTTTATGATTGCTGTATAACTGGAGATGAATGCGAGCAGAATTATTCTCATCACAACATTGATTTGGGGGACGGGGGCTGTATGATTTGAAACTAGCTCAATTTTCTGCGAGTGTCTCAGCCTTTTTGGCCAGGGGTGGCTTCAACTAGGCTAGTTTTATACTTTTGAGTTAGAGAGTCTGTGTAAATCTGTTGCCTGTTCAGACTTTTCTTGGGTGCGTTTTTTTGTGACCTCTGCAAGGTAGAGTAATGAGTTGGATATTCTGGGTGGTGTAATCCTGTTTGCATGCAGGTTTTGTCGAGATAAGGAGACAGCTTTTTTTTTAAACTGTTTGCTATGATGATTTCGTGGTATCAAGAAATCATCAATTATCCCGTCTGAAGTGCACCTTGCGTCTCTTCCACTTTTGTTGCCGAACTAGTGGTTAAATTTCTGGCTCTTGCGAAGGAGCAAAAAGACCTTGGAAAGGTGGATCTTGCCAACTTTGTCTTAGGAAAACCCGCAAAATGCAGAAATGAGCTGACCAAGAGTATGTGGAAAATAAAAAATGCATCAGCTACTATTTTACGTAATACAATGTCACGAATGGCCATTGTCAGGGAAGCTCTTTTGGAACCTTGTGCCTATATGTGTGGTGGTTTGTGGCTAAACTGTGTCAGGGAGGTTTTAACAAACAATAGGGTAAATGCTTTCAGTTTTGTGGATGCTGTTGACAAAAAGTTGCGGCAAACATTGTAATATCATGGTTGTGGGTCCCGCCAACTGGAGAAAAAAATTCATGCTCAACCCCTTAAACGATATGCTCAGGGTATTTACTAATCCTGCTAGTACCAGCTATACATGGCTTGGCGCAGAGAATGCAGATGTCATCTTTCTGAATGACTTTCACTACTCACAGGAAATATTGGCCTGGCAAGATGTTGCTTCTTCTTGAGGGGCAATTATCCATTTTGCAGCCCCAAAGTCCACTTATGCCAAGGACATTATGTTCGATAGAGACATCCCCATCTTTGCAACTGGAAAAGAACTGATACAGTATCCTTGTGGTTACAACTGCACCAATGAGCGGGAGAATGAAATGATGGACTGTCGGTGGAGATACTTCAATTTTCACTGGCAAAATGAGGAATGAGACGTAAGAGTAATTACTAAATGCAAACGCTGCTTTGCAGAACTGTTAATGCTTGGCTCAGATACCTAGAAACTGTCAAGCAACTCTTTGAAAGTTGATAACTTTCAATTAGTTATTCTATAACTTAGTAGGTATTGATTACTTTCTAACTTTTTTATATTGAATACTTTCATACAAGAAAATTTAAATGATAATACCATTACATAGATAGGCTTTGATTAATATTTCGAGGTTCACTTATAGTAGTTTGTTCATTGGCACATTCCCATTGAGTATTGCAGGCCCCTGTTAAATTAAAATACGTGTGTCACTTCTGTTTTGTGATTGTGACATTCATGACGATCCACTAATGGTTCACCATCCAGTAATTATAGGTTTAAGTATGAATTCCAACAATTCACTAACGATTCATTAACGATTCACCACAAGTATATAAGGTTTACAGTATCCTTTATAAACTGTGGTGAACAT
The DNA here is from genome assembly GCF_057945365.1 of Rhopilema esculentum. Lineage (NCBI taxonomy): Eukaryota > Metazoa > Cnidaria > Scyphozoa > Rhizostomeae > Rhizostomatidae > Rhopilema > Rhopilema esculentum. Next base: position 540,835 of record NW_028300842.1, read on the forward strand.
TTGGTGAACCGTCAGAGCCTGTACTTAAGATAACAAAATTAACAAAATTTGGTGAACCTTCAGTGAATTGTTGCTGAACCGTTGGTGAATCACTGGTGAATTGTTGGTAGTTTCTTTTTTATTTGTGAGACACACAACTTCCACCTAATTTTGGCTTAAACTTGATAATCTTTTGCAAAACAGCCATTTTTGAGGTTTTGTTTTGAACAGAGGTAGTTCAATTTCAGACAGAATAATAATTTCATACAATGAACTGTTACAGATCAAAAAATACAAAATCTACATATACACGTTTACAAATCAATACTTGAGTCGTTCCCCTCTATTTCCAATAATTAGTTTCATTCTTTTGTTCATCAATTTTATGGAGTTTGTAGTTTTTAGGGGTATGTCTTTCATTTTACATCGTATTCTATTCTCAAATTCGTCCATTATTTCAACTTTGATGTTTCTTTCTATTGCAAAAAAGTTCTCTATTGGGTTCATATCTGGACTATGCGGTGGAACTGGCAAGAGAACTGAATTGATTCTTGTCATGGCCTCCCTTGATGCCATGCTGTTTTGAGAAGAATCTCCATCTTGAACCCAGATGCGAGATCCCTTCGCAGCCTCTTTGGCCATGTTCTGGAAGTGCTTGTCCAGAAAACCTGCAAAGTAGTTTCCGGTCATTTTTTGTATTGTTGGCATATTGTGACCCCTTTGTTGTAAGAGAGGGCAACTATCATCTTAATGTATTTCCCTCCTATTCCGCATGCCTGTCCTTTCGCAGCCTGGAGAGGTCCCTCTTTTTTCATTCCCATTACTCGACCAGCTGGTGCCATGGCCTGGCCTCGTGGGTTTCTTTTGTAAACGAAGCCAACCCCATCCAAATAGAAAGCAATTTTTGTTTCCACACATCTTTGGGGTAAAATTGAAGCATATTTCTGGCAAACTGGTCTGGCTGTTGTTTATCAGCTTCACTCAAAAGCCACTTTTTACGGGCCTGGAGAGAGAAATAACCATTTTATTAAGAAAATGTGAAACTGTTCTTCTCGCCACTCTTCCATCCAGTAGGTCTGCCCTGGCCATTAGTCATTTTACAGTCCAGTTTGCATTTTGCCTTTGTAATGTGCCTACCAGCCTAAGAATTTGTCGTTTATCTTTTCTTGATAGTTTTTCTGGTCGTCCATGTGTTCTTTTTTGTTTCTGTACAGGCTCCTTTTTTATTTGATTTGAGAAGCTAACAATACTGTATTTTTAACTTTTTTAACTTTTAACTCAATCACTCACTCATTCACTCATTCACTCACTCATTCACTCATTCACTCACTCATTCACTCACTCATTCACTCACTCATTCACTCACTCATTCACTCACTCATTCACTCACTCATTCACTCACTCATTCACTCACTCATTCACTCACTCATTCACTCACTCATTCACTCATTCACTCACTCATTCACTCACTCATTCACTCACTCATTCACTCACTCATTCACTCACTCATTCACTCACTCACTCATTCACTCACTCATTCACTCACTCATTCACTCACTCACGTGTTGAATAGGTTATTATTTTTCTTGTTTCAGGGCCAATATATGGCACACAAAATGATAAGGTAGATTTTTGTCGTAAATTGGAAGATTCTGTTTATTCGAAACCTTTGCTTTATAATGTTGTTTTACATTTGACCAGAAAGTAAGACAGTCAACTTCTTTATTGAAGTCTTATTTACCCAATCACTGTTCAGCAGTAAAGCGACTCACGAAAGCTAACTTCCTATCAACATCAACTATCAATATAATGGAGAAAAACCACATCGAATACAGGTAAACTGACGGTCTCTATCACTTGATGATTCAAAATGTATTTTTGCACCAAAGAGTTACTGATTATCAATGTTTGTACTATGTATTTCTCCAAATATTTGAGATGATGTCGTTTCTGCTTAATGATAACCCTGGAATTAAAATATCATCAAAATTGTGTAAGCCATCTGACTACTCTTAGTATTGTAAAAATGTCTACAAACATTTAATATTTTGGTTAATTATAGTTAAGAGCGGTTTTTGCACCATTGGAATCGTTCCCTCCTTACTAGTTGTTATACGACTGCTGCGGGGAAACGGATGCTTTTTTCACTAAGACAGGATCTCTCCTTCTGCAGACATTCTATGTACTCCATTGTCTTAGTCTGCTTCTCCAGGTCAATTGCCTAAGAAAGGAGAGGGTAGGGAAATAACCCCATGGCTCTGAAAGGCTTTTCAAGAGTTCTGAAAGCTATCTCAGATAACAGAGTGATTTATAAGCTTGATGTAGAATCTTGGGTCCTACCCCATTTTGATTAATACCATAGATATAATAGAGCTAGATAGCCTGCTCTATTGTTTCAGTCGGAGAATGGCAGTCCTCCTTAGTCTTTACTCCCTTCATGTAGCCATCAACCTCTGCCTGTCACTTCCTACCCTGTGTGATAAAATGTTGCATGTTGAGTTTTTGTTTGGACTTTTTTTCAAAATTTTTATTATGGGGGAAAATTCCCACCCCCTCCCACTTTTCAACCTCTGCTGGAGCCCATGGTTTAAATAAATGTTAGCTCCAAGTAGGTCACAAAGATTTTTATATTCTTTCAAGAATTTCAACCTCTTAGGGTCTATTAGCATGGCCTACTCCTGGAGAAATTGCTTGCCCAAATTGATGAATAAATTATGATTATTTTTGAAATTTGATTTATAAGCTTTTCTACACTAGATGTAAACTGTTCAAGTTTGTGATGTTAAAGTTTCTACACACGTTTCAATTATTTAGGAGTGTATATACAATACATGAACCAGTTAAATTTCAGATTTGAAAAATCTGTTGCTATTTGTGCCAAAACTAAAAATATGATGCTATAATCTGAGCAATTTTTAATAAAATTGTATTATATTTGTAATTTCTTGGCATAGCTCTCACCTGATTGACAAAATCTTGTCATGTGTTTTCAACCTCCTTTGGCAGAAAATATTGAGTGAATAAATACTTTTAAGAAAAATGGTTATATTACCTGATACTCTAAGCTGGTATTTGAGACATTGGAGTGTGTCTTGTGTGGAAAAAACACTTAGGAAAAAAAGGAATGCTTTGTCTGGATAATTTCTTAGGAACAGAACAACTAAAAAACAACTTTATTGCAGGGGCAGTTGTGATGGTAACTGTTTGTACAATGCAGCATCTGTGGCAATTACTGAACAAGAAGAATTGTCTCAGGGCACTTACTTCAGCAGAGCTTTATCTTAATGCTACCTACTATGCATCCTATCCCCTTTTTTGTATCTCTGCTAGCGACAGACAAGACCCCTGGTCTTATTAGCAGGTTTTTCCAATTGTCACATTCTTTTGAAATGAGTGATCTGGCAACATCGAATCACTTTGAGCATGGGCAATCTGCAAAAGTTGAAGCACTTAAAAATTGTCAGGTTAAGAGATGGAGCCCTTTTATATGCTTATTAGCTTTAGCTAGTGTCATCAGGATACCGATACACACATTGTATCCTCAAACTTGTGGCATGATATCTGGAAAATGTGCAGCCAACTTGTTTAATGCAATTTTTTATCCACGTTAAAGGCTTGATGGTAGCAATTCCCATATCCACTTGTTATGGTGTTTGAGGATTTTGAAAGACACATCAATCCAAATTTTAAACCCAATCATTTTGTGCCAGTTTTTGTTGGTGACAACTTTTCTCTGAATTCCAGTAATGCCACATCTAGACCTTCACAAACTCTTGATGTTGCAGCTTCAGGAGTGAAAGATGACAAATCCAAATCTTCTGTCACTGCCTCTTTATCTTCATCGAAACAAAGCAAGATCTGTTCTATTCATCAACTGAATCATCTGATAAAATTATTTTGCCTGAAGAAACTAGCTCTTCTCCTGTTTCTGTATTTAAAACAGACAGTGCATTGGAAACTGCGGTTACAAATTCCTATGATATTGGTTCTTTTTTGGTCAATCTTTAACAGCAGCTAAGAAGTATGGCCTTTGCAAAAATGTATGGGGACCAGATGCAAATTTTGTTTTTCCTTCCCATTCTATATATGTAAGTAAGTGGAACTTTTCTTTTTCTTGGCTTACTCTTGATGATGCACTTTGCCTTCCTTGTGTCATTTTTGGACGGAGGATTGGTGTAAATTCATCAAAAGTAGACAAACTGGTGAAAAGTCCTTTCACAAATTTGTCCTGTGCAGTTTCTAGATTTAAATCACATAGCAAATCTGATATCCACCTAACATCTTTATTAACAATGCAGACCTTTCTAAATGTAAAGCAATATAGAATCAAGTCCATTGACCAAATCAGCAATCAAGCTGTAGATGCTCTTGTCACAAAGAATAGTTTAAAGCTTGAACCAATTGTAAAGATGCAAGACAAAACTTTCTACTGCGAGGACACAGGGATGACTCAAGCTATTACAACAAGGAAGATACAGGGAATTTTCAAGGACTTCTTGATTTGAGAGTTGACAGCGATGATCTGGTTCTTAAAGAACATTTTGATACTGGTCCTAAAAACGCCGCATAAAGATCTAAAACTATTCAAAATGATATAATTTATTGTTCTGCAACCATCCTCAACAGTAAAATAATTTATGAAGTAAGGCATTCGAAATATTTGAGCATCTTAGCTTATGAAGTTTCTGTCTGTTCTATTAAGGAACAGATGCCTCTTGTGATCAGGTATGTAGACAGGAAGAACAACATCCAAGAAAGGTTTCTTAAATTTATACATTGTGACCAAGGTGTTACTGGAAAAGCTCTTACAGACAGGATACTTCATTGTTTGATCAACGAATTTAATCTGGAAATTCAAAACTGCCAGGATCATTTTAGCATCTTAGCTGATGAAGTTTCTGACTGTTCTAATAAGAAACAAATGCCTCTTGTGATCAGGTATGTAGACAGGGAGAAAAACATCCAAGAAAGGTTTCTTAAATTTATACATGGTGGTCAAGGTGTAACTGGGCAAGCTCTTATAGAGAAGATACTTGATTGTTTAGTCAACGGATTTAATCTGCATCATCATTCAAATGCTGTGATCAATGATGGGACTGGAAACATGGCTGGCAAGTATTCTGGAGTTTCTTCTGAAATCCTTAAATTGAATCATTTGCCTGTAAAGCTCTTGGATATTTGTGGTACCAGGTGGGTTATGCGTATTAATGGCCTGGCTACATTTCTCGAAATGTATGAAGCCATAGTTGAAACAATGTTACCCATCAGCCAAAAAAAAGATAGGGCTTGGAATTCATGAGCAGCTTATGCATCTTCTTTTTGGTCCATGCTAGTGAATTTCAACTTTCAAATGACCCTCACTGTTGTAAGAAACTGCCTTGATTATACTCAGACAGCCACTGTGCAGCTTCAAAGTGTGGAGGTCGATATCTTGTTGGCTTCAAATGGTAAAGACAACAATTACATATTTGTAAAAAGTCCAAAATGAAATTGAAACGTATCGTGGACAGTGACTTGAAGATGCTTGTGAAACAGCAGAGAAAGTTGAAGCACCAGTCATTGCCTATAGGGTCTGCAGTACACAAAGATTTAGAAATAATGCCCCATCTTCTGATGTATCCAGTCACTATAAGAGCAACATTTCTATTCCTTTCTTGGACCATCTACCACAGCAGTTTCTGTCAAGATTTTCAACTGAAAATTGTATCGCCGTAAATGGTCTTTCCATAGTTCCAGCTATCTTTAGGTCAACTTACAAAGAGAGCTCCGGAAACGATCCATTCTTGATGCTGAGTATCTAAGTACTGCAGAAAATTTACTGCAACCGAAAAAAGTCAAGGCAATATCTTCTAAATTTAAACATAGTAAGGAAAAAAAAAGTAAAAATACAACGTGTTGACAAGAAGTGGAAAATTGATTTGGAAAATTTTTGCACCCAGTATGCAGATGATCTTCGGGATGCCTCAAATCTTTCTTATGAAGTAGATAACTGTGAGTCTTTTTGGAGTCATGTACCAGATAACTTTCTGCCTGAAACAATTGCAGACATGATAAAGAAAACAAACACAATTTCTGTTCCCAAATTTCTACGGCACTGCAAATCTTAGCTGTTCTTCCTGTGACAAGGTGTAGCTGCAAAAGATCTGCATCAGCTATTTGGCTTCTTAAAACCCACACAAGAAGCACAATGTCCCAAGACCGCTTTAATGGACTCCCTAGCCTATATACAAAGATATAAAAATAAATACTCAGGAAGTAATTTGCTCGCAAGTGCAAGAGAAGACTTTCCCTCATCAACCTATTAAAATCTGACAATGATCTTGACAGCAATGATGAAGCAAGATATTCTGAAGTTTATTGATTTTATATGACATATTTGATAAGTAGTTTTCAATTTCATCTCTATTATCTGAGCTTATTGGTCTCTATTATCTGAGCTTATTAGTTCTGTCCAAAATTGCTTTTTGAGTTCAAAATATCGAGAAAATTATTCATTAGTAGAATAAAGTCACTTGTAGCTTTGCTATCTTGAAATCCTTTCATTTTGATGTTTCTTAGAAATGAAATAGCTGCTAAAAAAGAGTGGGACAGAGTTTGTGCAGCCACACTGACCTTCATTTTGTGGTTCTGCCACTTGACATGAACTGCTTTCAATTTGTTTCCCATGTGAAGATTATCCTTTTGCTGAACACGATGCAAAGCAATTATGTGTTCGCAGGAAATTCTTTCTCCACTTGGGTGGCAAAATATTTTCTAAATCACCATAGGCATTTCTGACAAGTTTAATCATATAGCATACATCTAATATAACATTGACTTTTCAGCTTGGCTTTGATGGATGATCAAAGGTGCAATCCAGTTTTTCAACATTACAGCCCAATTTGTTGGCCATACTTCTATGTTTTTGAGAACCATAAAAAATAACAGCATGAACTTCTGCTCCTTTCTGAATTAGCAGGTTAATGGCCTCAAAAATTATGTGTTGCAAAATATCTGCATTCAATATTTGCAAGCCAGAAGCTAGCAAAACAAGGGCATTTGATGCAACAAGAACAAGTAGCTCACCCTTTAAGTTCCCATAGTCCACATGGCCAGAAAATTTAAAGTTTCATTTGTCCCATTCAAGGGTTTTTTTTATTGCCACCTCATCAGCACTGAGAACACAGTCTTTTTAGCCTTCATTCACTTTTTGCTCCACCAAGTCAAGTGGTTATTGCAAAAAAATCCTGGCTCACATTCAACATTCACTGACCATGATCTCAGGGTTGATGGGTGTGGGAAATGTAGAGCTTTCCGGACGAATCTATAGGCACATGGACTATAAAAATGCAATGAAATGGCAAATTCTTTTATCTCATTTGAATATGAAGAACCCGATGACCTGTTTATATTCTTACTTCGTTTTTGAATAATGACAATGTCATGTGTCCAAAATTCTTCAAAAATTAATTTCCAGACTCTTCGGAGAGCTTTTTTTGTTGCTTTAATTTTGTAACCAAGGCTTCATTGGTTTTTTGTTTTCAGATATTTTTCCATCAAAGATTTTTGATAATTAAATTCTTTTTCTTTAATTGTTCTTGATACAATTTTTTTTCCTTTTCTTGAGGATGACTTTGTGGCATAATTATGATCCAATCTTGCTTGTTTTGAGCTGGGTATAGGAAGATCAACAGAACTGGATTGAATAATTCTTTTAGGGACAGATCATGGTGGTGTTACTTTTTTCTTTAAATGGTCAGGAAAATTAAAAACTGATGGAACAGCATCTTTTTTTAAGCATTTTATTTTCAATGAGGCAGCATCTGGTAAAGATGGGTCATATCGGTATTCAGTGGGAAGGCAAAAGTTCAAACAATTAATTACTGGTTAATAACATCTATAGGCACATGGACTATAAAAATGCAATGAAATGGCAAATTCTTTTATCTCATTTGAATATGAAGAACCCGATGACCTGTTTATATTCTTACTTCGTTTTTGAATAATGACAATGTCATGTGTCCAAAATTCTTCAAAAATTAATTTCCAGACTCTTCGGAGAGCTTTTTTTGTTGCTTTGATTTTGTAACCAAGGCTTCATTGGTTTTTTGTTTTCAGATATTTTTCCATCAAAGATTTTTGATAATTAAATTCTTTTTCTTTAATTGTTCTTGATACAATTTTTTTTCCTTTTCTTGAGGATGACTTTGTGGCATAATTATGATCCAATCTTGCTTGTTTTGAGCTGGGTATAGGAAGATCAACAGAACTGGATTGAATAATTCTTTTAGGGACAGATCATGGTGGTGTTACTTTTTTCTTTAAATGGTCAGGAAAATTAAAAACTGATGGAACAGCATCTTTTTTTAAGCATTTTATTTTCAATGAGGCAGCATCTGGTAAAGATGGGTCATATCGGTATTCAGTGGGAAGGCAAAAGTTCAAAGAATTAATTACTGGTTAATAACATTGATAAAATGATATGCCTTAATAAGTTACCAGTAGATACACCCGTAAACTGTCTTGTTGGGCCTTTGTTACAAAAACTCAAAGGAACCATTTAAATAGTCACTTTAGAGGGTTTACTAGATTTCTTCAGTCTGAAATGTGGGGTTCAACACATAGAAAGTTTTACCCGATCTAGTGCTCAAACACTATGAATTTAAAGAGTTTTAAGAAACTTGTTCTTTTTCTTCTAATTTTGATTATTACAAGAAAGGAAAATGCGGCAACAAAATCATGCTAAGAACAAACTGCACGATTTTCATAGCTTTGTTTAAGTCATTTTCCATGAGACCCCTTTTTTTTCTTGGCCTCCAATGTCCCAGCCAATACATAACTTTTCAGCCTTATTTTATGAGGAGGAGGCAGGAAAGCTTTTCGCCACAAATTTTGAAAATAAATTTATGGAAAATTTACAGAAAAATTCAAAAACAGAAATTTGGCAGAAAATTTCATGCAAACTCACTGCAAATATTGCAAAACAATATATCGACTGTTCTAAGAGTGCTGTTACCAGACTTCTTATTGAATGGTTAGTAGTTCTAGGGTACACGTGTGAACGCTGACTTTGCTTTTTCTTGCTTCAAGCTTTCCAAATTTTCTTCCAAATCTTCCACGTCTTCCCCTCTTCCGATTCCATCTTCTGTCCTTCCTTCTTCACCTGCGTTTGAAGTCATGCTTCTCGTCAATTGGCCTTCCTCTGTCCAAGTTTGTCCACGACAAAACTAGCCTCTGCTACCAAATGTTTGGAAGACTGTCCGCGAATTTTGATCCTTTAAGCCCGAAGGCTAAAAACTAACTAACTAACTACAAATACGAAACTAATTTATACTGTTAAAGATGTAAACAACTTTAAAATATTGTCACTAGTTTCATTGTCCATTACGCAAGGGATTAACAAATACTGTCCTCTAAAGACTCATTAACACTTTCTACCAACCAACCATTGTCCAATTCAACGCAAAACAACTTGCTCAAACAACTATTGTGTCCAAACGCGTAAACAAGTTTTTCGAATAACAATTATTGTTCCAATCAACAATTGCAAAAATGAAAGTATCACATGTTTGTCTTCTGAACAACTCTGGAATCAGGAATGCAGTTCCCAGATCCAGCCGAACAACTCTCTGGATAAGTCTATATACACTCAGAAATGGTGATCCACGATAAAATGCTTTAGCTGCTTTGTAAATGCCAGTTTTTTTCCAAAAAGAAGAGCTGCTACCATGGGGTTTATACCAACTTGCACAGGCAAGCTGAAATTGATCAATCTGACCTGTTCACTATGGAATTGAACCCTGTTTCATTAACCCTCCATCAAGCAAACTTGTTGAAAGTTTTTGAAAGATACTGCAGTCTATCTCCAAATAAATCTTTAAAACAGGACTGCCTCTAAATACATTTCATAATTTGTTATCTTCCTTTTCCTTTGTGGTGGAAGCATTTTTGGTGCAAGGAAATTGTAATCGCTTTCATGCATTTCAACAAACCTCTGGCAATTAAAAGTATTGTCCCCTTTGATACCTGGTGCTGATAGAAATTCATTAGCCCACATTCTTTCAATCTGCTGACCAATTGAAGATTGCTCTATAATGTCTGTTTCTGCCAACTTGAAAAGTGCTGGGGAATTCCTGTTGTGCAGCATTTCAAAGTTCAGTGGGCAAGGAATCAAATGCCAAACCAACAGAAAACTTCTGTTCAAGAACAAATGGTTCAAAAACATCTTTCTTGGTGTTCCTACTACTAATTGGCAAAGCTCCTAATGTTCCATTAGCCTTTCAGAAGCAAAGCACCAATAACCATGACATGGTCCAAACCATAGAAATAGGAGGACTAGAATGCGCGCTCTATTGTTTCCGCTCCAAAACCAAAGCCGATGCATGGGGAGGAAAGATGGCGGCAACAAGAGGGCAGAAGCAACTTCTCTGGAAATGTGGACAATTAACATTTTTGCTTCGGCTCAAATATCATCTCCCGCTGGTTGAAAAGGTAAGATGGTTGTATCAGATCTGTGAATCAAAGTTTTATTCATTTAACGTTTATAAATGAAATTATACGCACTTCACAGTTGTTTTAAGGTTATTTGTTATACTGAGCTGTATGGGCCTAGTCTGGCAATGTCATACTCCCTACCTGTTATTCTTCTTATACTTTATACTCTTTCATTTAAAAAGAAAGAAAGACAGCCTTTCTATGGAGTAATATTTAACAACATTTATCGGCAATAATGAATTCAAAGTTGATGCGATACCTTCACAAAAATTGACTAAGAACTTCTTAAAGAAGCCTTCCTTCCGACGAATTAATTTCTCTAATAACGGTGATACGACCATGTACTATTGCAAACTGTCTGTACTTTCTGTATTATTAGTTGATAAAACGAAAAATGAACTGACCAGCAAATGTTCAAAACAGTACAATTTTTTGACCAAATATTGATTTCCGTACCAATTTGTCGTTTTACTTGCAATCCATTTTTTTTATTATAAGGGAAGATAAACTCAAACATAATTTGACCTTATTAATCACCTAGAATCAAGTTCAAACCTTGAGTCTGGGTCAGAAGTTCATGGCATTTCCACTATCAATTAAGGCCAGGTTACTTTACAGCCACCTGGTACTCGATGTTGCCTCAATTATGACTGACCCAACTCAAGAAGAAAAAAGAATTTACTCATTGCTGAATAATTTGTCGTTGTCGACTTATTTCTTTTTGGTGTCTGACTTTTCTTTATTATTCTTTCAGTGTAAATGCGCCCAAACTGATGGAGGAAAAGAGTAAGATAAATTTCAACAATGTGTTTTATAATATTTGTTACATGGTCATCCCTCATGTGGCTGTCTAAAATATGGTTTTCGATGGAATGCTGTTGGATTGACAGAAAAGTGGTATTCTTTGTTTCTAAAAGCACAGAAGCTCTTATAACAGATATAACAGTATGATCTTTGATATAACAAATTTTGAGAAAGATGTCAACCTGCATAGCTCTTTTCTGGCTAATTTGTCCACAGTGGATACAACAGTGTAGACAGAGTTAGAAGGCATGCTCAAATTGCCATAGTTTTTGCAGAAAAGGAGTGATGCCTTGCTTTGATATTCATGGTCAGTTTCTAAATTATTAAACAATGCTTCTACACAATCAGAGCAATCAATAGACTGCAATAGCTGGCGAACTATGTAACAAGAAATATAATACATGATGTTTGAAGACATCAGAAGTCTTAAAACTGAAGGATCAATTCTGCCACTATCCAAATTGTGTTCTTGAAGAGCTACACAGTTTGCAGTGCTTGGAGCTTCGATCTTGTTTTTTAATAGTAAAGATCTCAATGCACACTTTAGTTGCAAAGCAAATGGATTGTTATTCCAGCCAAGACAACCTCGTTTCTTGGAAAAATACATTTCTGAGAAAATCGATGTGTTAGAATGTATTCGAATGGAGATATTTTTGCTAATGGCGAGAATTGATTGAGCAGAGATACAGATATCCATCACAAAACATTTTCTTGGGCCATGAATCAATGGAAGCCCAGAAAAGTTTATGGAATATTTTATGCCAGACTCTATTTAATTTAGGGTATTTTTGTCAATTTGCTTTTTTGTGTGTTTGCCAAATTTGCTTTTAGAATTAAGCATATCAAATCGATTACTCATCATTAAGATGATATCACTAGTTGCCTTTCTACCTTTGAAGTCATTTAGCTTCAAATTTCTTAGAAAAGTAATGGCAGCAGACAGAGTGACTTAAAGTTTGTGCTGCCACACTGACCTTCATCTTCTGGTTCTGCCAATTGACATGCCTAGTTTTTAATTTGTTTCCAAGATGAAGCACATCATTCTGCTGTGTTTTATATAGAGTTAGGACAAAATCCCATCAGATTTTATCCCCATTTGGTGTGCAAAATACTTTCATATCACTGAAAGCATTGCTGGTTGTTTAATCATGTGGCAGATGTCAAAGATGATGTAAACTTTTTCATTAGCATTCACTGAATGAGGAAATGAACCATCCAGTTTGTCAATATTACAACCAAAGTTCTTTGCAATCCCAATATTTTTAGCTGCACCATCAATGACAACTGCATGAACTTTTGAACCAATCTCACTAAGCATTTTAATAGTTTCCTTGATAAGTTGACAAAACATATGACAATTAAGCTTGTTTGTTAAAAAGTATGCAATGGGGGCATACCATGGCTGCTTAAGACCAGAAATCATTATGAATAGGGCATTGGTTGCAATATTATCAGGCTTTAAACAGCCATTATCAACATTGCCCACAAATTTTTGTTTTGTTGGGTCCCATTTGGTTTCCTCTCTTATGCTCATTTCATCAATGATTACCACACAGTCTCCTTGACCCTCTTTAACCTTTTCTCCAATGAAGCTCAAGAATTTTTGCAGAAAGCCTGGCTCACAGTCAACATGGGCAGCCCAGGCACGAATTTGGTCTCTTACCAAGGCATTGGCATTCATGAGGTCATTGATGCAGACACTGGCATATGTTTTCAACTCAAAATAAACATTGAAAACTGAGACAATAATTGATTGCAGCTCTAGGGCTATAAAAATTCAAAGTGATAGCAAACTCCTTATTTTGTCTGAATAAGATTATCTAGCATACATTTTGACCTTCATCTTGTGGCCCTGCCACTTGACATGCCTAGTTTTTACTTTGTTTCCAAGATGAAGCACATCATTCTGTTGTGTTTTATATAGAGCTAGGACAAATTCCCATGAGATTTTATCCCCATTTGGTGCGCAAAATACTTTCCTATCGCTGAAAGCATTGCGTGTTAGTTTAATCATGTGGCAGACGTCAAAGATGATGTAAACTTTTTCATTAGCATTCACTGGATGAGGAAATGAACCATCCAATTTGTCAATATTACAACAAAGTTTCTTTGCCATCCCAATATTTTTAGCTGCACTATCAAAGACAACTGCATGAGCTTTTGAACCAATCTCACTAAGCATTTTAAAAGTTTCCTTGATAAGTTGACAAAACATATCACAATTAAGGTTGTTTGTTAAAAAGTATGCAATGGGGGCATACCATGGCTACTTAAGACCAAAAATCATTATGAATAGGGCATTGGTTGCAATATTATCAGACTTTAAACAGCCATTATCAACATTGCCCACAAATTTTTGTTTTGTTGGGTCCCATTTGGTTTCCTCTCTTATGCTCATTTCATCAATGATTACCACACAGTTTCCTTGACCCTCTTTAACCTTTTCTCCAATGAAGCTCAAGAATTTTTGCAGAAAGCCTGGCTCACAGTCAACATGGGCAGCCCAGGCACGAATTTGGTCTCTTACCAAGGCATTGGCATTCATGAGGTCATTGATGCAGACACTGGCATATGTTTTCAACTCAAAATAAACATTGAAAACTGAGACAATAATTGATTGCAGCTCTAGGGCTCCCGTGGCAGATGTCAAAGATGATGTATACTTTTTCATTAGCATTCACTGGATGAGGAAATGAACCATCCAATTTGTCAATATTACAACCGAGTTTCTTTGCCATCCCAATATTTTTAGCTGAACCATCAAAGACAACTGCATGAACTTTTGAACCAATCTCACTAAGCATTTTAATAGTTTCCTTGATAAGTTGACAAAACATATCACAATTAAGGTTGTTTGTTAAAAAGTATGCAATGGGGCCATACCATGGCTACTTAAGACCAAAAATCATTATGAATAGGGCATTGGTTGCAATATTATCAGACTTTAAACAGCCATTATCAACATTGCCCACAAATTTTTGTTTTGTTGGGTCCCATTTGGTTTCCTCTCTCATGCTCATTTCATCAATGATTACCACACAGTCTCCTTGACCCTCTTTAACCTTTTCTCCAATGAAGCTCAAGAATTTTTGCAGAAAGCCTGGCTCACAGTCAACATGGGCAGCCCAGGCACGAATTTGGTCTCTTACCAAGGCATTGGCATTCATGAGGTCATTGATGCAGACACTGGCATATGTTTTCAACTCAAAATAAACATTGAAAACTGAGACAATAATTGATTGCAGCTCTAGGGCTCCCGTGGCAGATGTCAAAGATGATGTATACTTTTTCATTAGCATTCACTGGATGAGGAAATGAACCATCCAATTTGTCAATATTACAACCGAGTTTCTTTGCCATCCCAATATTTTTAGCTGAACCATCAAAGACAACTGCATGAACTTTTGAACCAATCTCACTAAGCATTTTAATAGTTTCCTTGATAAGTTGACAAAACATATCACAATTAAGCTTGTTTGTTAAAAAGTATGCAATGGGGGCATACCATGACTACTTAAGACCAGAAATCATTATGAATAGGGCATTGGTTGCAATATTATCAGGCTTTAAACAGCCATTATCAACATTGCCCACAAATTTTTGTTTTGTTGGGTCCCATTTGGTTTCCTCTCTTATGCTCATTTCATCAATGATTACCACACAGTTTCCTTGACCCTCTTTAACCTTTTCTCCAATGAAGCTCAAGAATTTTTGCAGAAAGCCTGGCTCACAGTCAACATGGGCAGCCCAGGCACGAATTTGGTCTCTTACCAAGGCATTGGCATTCATGAGGTCATTGATGCAGACACTGGCATATGTTTTGAACTCAAAATAAAGATTGAAAAACTGAGACAATAATTGATTGCAGCTCTAAGGCTATAAAAAATCAAAGTGATAGCAAACTCCTTAATTTTGTCTGAATAAGATGATCTAGCATACATTTTGACCTTCATCTTGTGGCCCTGCCACTTGACATGCCTAGTTTTTACTTTGTTTCCAAGATGAAGCACAACATTCTGTTGTGTTTTATATAGAGCTAGGAAAAATTCCCATGAGATTTTATCCCCATTTGGTGTGCAAAATACTTTCATATCACTGAAAGCATTGCGTGTTAGTTTGATCATGTGGCAGACGTCAAAGATGATGTAAACTTTTTCATTAGCATTCACTGGATGAGGAAATGAACCATCCAATTTGTCAATATTACAACCAAGTTTCTTTGCCATCCCAATATTTTTAGCTGCACCATCAAAGACAACTGCATGAACTTTTGAACCAATCTCACTAAGCATTTTAATAGTTTCCTTGATAAGTTGACAAAACATATCACAATTAAGGTTGTTTGTTAAAAAGTATGCAATGGGGGCATACCATGACTACTTAAGACCAGAAATCATTATGAATAGGGCATTGGTTGCAATATTATCAGGCTTTAAACAGCCATTATCAACATTGCCCACAAATTTTTGTTTGTTGGGTCCCATTTGGTTTCCTCTCTCATGCTCATTTCATCAATGATTACCACACAGTTTCCTTGACCCTCTTTAACCTATTCTCCAATGAAGCTCAAGAATTTTTGCAGAAAGCCTGGCTCACAGTCAACATGGGCAGCCCAGGCACGAATTTGGTCTCTTACCAAGGCATTGGCATTCATGAGGTCATTGATGCAGACACTGGCATATGTTTTCAACTCAAAATAAACATTGAAAACTGAGACAATAATTGATTGCAGCTCTAGGGCTATAAAAATTCAAAGTGATAGCAAACTCCTTAATTTTGTCTGAATAAGATTATCTAGCATACATTTTGACCTTCATCTTGTGGCCCTGCCACTTGACATGCCTAGTTTTTACTTTGTTTCCAAGATGAAGCACATCATTCTGTTGTGTTTTATATAGAGCTAGGACAAATTCCCATGAGATTTTATCCCCATTTGGTGCGCAAAATACTTTCCTATCACTGAAAGCATTGCGTGTTAGTTTAATCATGTGGCAGACGTCAAAGATGATGTAAACTTTTTCATTAGCATTCACTGGATGAGGAAATGAACCATCCAATTTGTCAATATTACAACCAAGTTTCTTTGCCAACCC
The DNA here is from genome assembly GCF_057945365.1 of Rhopilema esculentum. Classification (NCBI taxonomy): domain Eukaryota; kingdom Metazoa; phylum Cnidaria; class Scyphozoa; order Rhizostomeae; family Rhizostomatidae; genus Rhopilema; species Rhopilema esculentum. The sequence goes on from NW_028300842.1 coordinate 557,184, forward strand.
AATATTTTTAGCTGCACTATCAAAGACAACTGCATGAGCTTTTAAACCAATCTCACTAAGCATTTTAATAGTTTCCTTGATAAGTTGACAAAACATATCACAATTAGGGTTGTTTGTTAAAAAGTATGCAATGGGGGCATACCATGGCTACTTAAGACCAAAAATCATTATGAATAGGGCATTGGTTGCAATATTATCAGACTTTAAACAGCCATTATCAACATTGCCCACAAATTTTTGTTTTGTTGGGTCCCATTTGGTTTCCTCTCTCATGCTCATTTCATCAATGATTACCACACAGTCTCCTTGACCCTCTTTAACCTTTTCTCCAATGAAGCTCAAGAATTTTTGCAGAAAGCCTGGCTCACAGTCAACATGGGCAGCCCAGGCACGAATTTGGTCTCTTACCAAGGCATTGGCATTCATGAGGTCATTGATGGAGACACTGGCATATGTTTTCAACTCAAAATAAACATTGAAAACTGAGACAATAATTGATTGCAGCTCTAGAGCTCCCGTGGCAGATGTCAAAGATGATGTATACTTTTTCATTAGCATTCACTGGATGAGGAAATGAACCATCCAATTTGTCAATATTACAACCGAGTTTCTTTGCCATCCCAATATTTTTAGCTGAACCATCAAAGACAACTGCATGAACTTTTGAACCAATCTCACTAAGCATTTTAATAGTTTCCTTGATAAGTTGACAAAACATATCACAATTAAGCTTGTTTGTTAAAAAGTATGCAATGGGGGCATACCATGACTACTTAAGACCAGAAATCATTATGAATAGGGCATTGGTTGCAATATTATCAGGCTTTAAACAGCCATTATCAACATTGCCCACAAATTTTTGTTTTGTTGGGTCCCATTTGGTTTCCTCTCTTATGCTCATTTCATCAATGATTACCACACAGTTTCCTTGACCCTCTTTAACCTTTTCTCCAATGAAGCTCAAGAATTTTTGCAGAAAGCCTGGCTCACAGTCAACATGGGCAGCCCAGGCACGAATTTGGTCTCTTACCCAGGCATTGGCATTCATGAGGTCATTGATGCAGACACTGGCATATGTTTTGAACTCAAAATAAACATTGAAAAACTGAGACAATAATTGATTGCAGCTCTAGGGCTATAAAAAATCAAAGTGATAGCAAACTCCTTAATTTTGTCTGAATAAGATGATCTAGCATACATTTTGTTTTTTTTTCATTTTTGAACGATTTTGTTGCCATGTGACCAAAATTGGAAACCATGGCTTTGGTGCTTTCTTCTGATAAAAGCTTGGTTTGATTCAGCTCAAGCATAAGGCCCTTGGTGGTTTTTTGCTTCCTTAAATTTGTCCTTCTTAAGTTTTGAATTTGTTGGTCTTTCTTTTTCAAACGGTTTTGAAGTCCCGTGTGATCTTGCATCTTAGGGCGTTTTGTGGACTTAATTTGTTCTTTTGTGGGAAGATCCTCAGTCACCACTTCACGCTTTGTGGGGTTTCTTTTTATTACAGTCTTCCTTTTTAAATGTTCAGGGAAGTTGAAGATTGATGGGACAGCAATTTTTTTCCCAAGGACTGGGAATAAGGTCTGCTTGAAGAGTATGCAAAGTCAGAATCTGTGAAATGAATTCCACAAAGGTATGAATTCGATGTTGGCACCCATTTGTCACGCTTAACAGCTTTAAGCCATTTCTTAAACAATTCTTATTTGTTTTGTCTGCCTTTGCAGCTTTTGCTCTGGATCTGCCGCACACATCTGTACGATGTTGAAGTATGAAAGGCGCAAGAGTTCTGAATACCAAACATAATTTCTTGTAGATATTTCTTTTGCTTCCGCTGCATTTTTAGCATTTTGAAACTGTTTCGCCTGTTTTCGGACATTTTAATTGGTACAACTGGCAACAACAAAATTTTCGTTTGTGAAATAACGCACAACCCAAAGATTGTGGGATAAGATAAAACGGCATGTTCCTTCCAACATACAAAACAAAACTGCCCCTCAAAGAGAACAGCCTCCTCGATCTTGTAGGTCAAAGAACACTGTTAAAACAAGTGATTCTGCCATCGGTCAATATCTTTTAGACAACCCAGATTGTGCAAAACTCTATATTGACGACATGTTTCAGATAATTGGCAGAGCCCGGTCGTCCTTCTATCTAGCAGTTTTGGAGTCAATCTACATAAAAATGAAAAAGCTGTCATTGTGTAGACAAAAGGAGTTTGTTTTCTCTTTTGGGCTCCATTGGTAATCTTTCTTTAGGCTCGCGGCACTGATTGGACAGCTATACCGGTCTTGTGCTTTCGTTTTTCTGATTGGCCTATTTCGATACACAACTGGGTATATATTTTCCATCATGTTCTTTCGGAACCTTATTCTGACTTTTTTGCTCTGAGCAGTGTCAGACGAAAAAGCTTTAAGTATGTCCTAAAATGTTTGCTTTTTTTAGAGCCATTTTCAAATGTCATGTTATTTTCTTGATCTATTAAATCCATGAGGGTACTAAAGCATCATTATAAAAAATCGTGTGTGACCAGTGGCATGATGTAAGAACAAATACGTATTAGCAAAAAGAATGCTTGGAAAAGTACAGTGTGACCGCGGCCCAATACATTTTTGCTTTGGGATTCAGCAGTCAAACTGCCATGGTAAATTACATGGTAAATCATAACCTCATCATCCAAAGCTAAGGCATCATTTGCAGAATCATCAGCCCCTTTAAATGTCACAAGTTATTAATTATCAATAGGCTTTCCAGCATATCTACACCCAGTGGCAGGCACCTGGGGGGAAGGGGGGTTTGCTCCTAATACTTTAGATGACAATGGTCTTTTGTTATAAAACAATAGGATAATGTGACGTCATATAACTAAAACAATAGGCCTGCCCCCAATTTTTGACAAAGTCTCAGCCTCTGATCTAAACTTGCATCTATAGGCGGGTTTACACGAATAACCGGTTAACCAAAAAATTGAAAAAACGAGCAGACAAGAAAGGAAATGTTTAACAGAATTTTCAAATCTGCAGTGAACGTCAGCTAAATTTACTTTAAAATAAGATTCTCAATGTTTATCATTGTTCAATTTGAATCCAAGGTGACTATCTCTATTATAGCATTTTGTTCAATTCTTGTTCAATTGTGATGCTGTTTTAAGATATAATTGCAGGCCACCCTCAAAGCCCCCCTGTTTATTCTGAATCCAACACTAAGTGTTCCAACAATAAATTCCTGTTAGCCGTTATTGGTCCATGTTCTTGCTTAGACATATATCATCAGAAAATTTTTTAAGAATCAAAATTCCTAAATAATTATGTTGATTCATAAAAGAATTAATGACTCCTCTTCCAAACTCCAAAGAGTTATAGAGTTATTATGCAGTTCTATACATTTGAGGTCCACATATCACATCTTCGTCACAATTAGCTTTTGAAACACTGCAGGAACAAAGCAGTTAAGAAATAGAAAGATAAAAAACAGCCAAGTTTCGTGCATCAGAAAGGAATCTTACTCTAACAACAAATTAACAAAATACAATTTACGGACAACAGCTGATCTATATAACTTTAGTCCTTTTCTCCACTGTCAAGTTTTTTCTTGTTTCATCATTTGATTTAACGCCAGCATAAATACCATAAATTTCGGTTTCAAGGTCTGAGAATCACATTTGCGTAATAATTATTGATTGAAACGGTCTTTGATCTAGATGAAGAACAGTAACAATTATGAAGATGTTTTTCCTTTGTCAAAGCAAATAGGAAAATCGATATATAGTCGTAATGATTTGAAAAAATTTCAGAAATAAAGGTTCGCGGCGAGTCTAGCCACCCCTATTAGTGACCTGTTTTTGGTGTAATTTCATCAAATTAAGCATTAAATCATTTGAAAATTGTTGTTGTTAAGAGAGCAATGCAGCAAATAAATTTTCCTTTAAGCACAAAACTATGAAGGTGGTAAAACATTAAGAGAAACACATTCACGTTGGATCTAGCGACCGTTTCTTAGTGACTGGTTTTTAGTGGAATTTTATCCAAATAAGCAAAAATCATTTGAAATTATTTCTAGAATGTTTCATTTACAATTCCTAAAATGTTGTCAAAGCTAGAAATAATTTTAACTCAAGGGGTAGGCAAATCATATTTGTCTCGGTGGGAAAATCACAGAAAAAAGTGAAATTTTAATCAAAAATACTCACTTGTTGTACCAAGACGTCAGCGAATCCCATCGTTCATCTGGAAAGAAGCAAAGAAGCTGATTAGGGAAAATTGCTGCAAAGGATTGATAAAAAAAGCTAAGGAGACTCACCTGAGATTGAGAGAACCCACTACTGACTGTAGCTGTAGCACAGAACAGAACTGTCTTCGAGAAGCATGTTTTTTGGCCTTATGAACCCCCCTCCCTTTAAAAAGAATCTGATCACACATTCAGTGGGGGACTGGGATAAAACTTTGCTATTTTATTCTAATAACCCTGACGCACATTTCCAGAAAGAGCAAACATGCAATCTCAAGTTTTGGAAAGTTATGTAGGGAAATGTCAAATCCTGCGCCATCAGCCTTTTTTCTGTTATCATGGTTGAATTCTGGGATTTGACAGACGTGTTTTGCTGAGTTTATTCTACAGGGAGCTGTATTTTGACGGGAAAACTATTGCAAAGAGTTTTGAATCTGTGATGGATTGGCAACAGGTATTTTCACGTGCATCGATACTGTAAACTCTAGTCATAGAAACACAAAATGTTGCATGGGGGGTTGTAGCTGGATGAAGCAGAATGTTAATACCCACGGGGCTTTGATTACAATTTTCACATGTTTTGGTCGAAATTTAAATGGAGTGAAAACAACTAGAGTTTACTGTATCAATAATTTATAGCATAGTTTAGAGGCCTAGGCCACTTTTCTGTCTTTAGTAAAATCGATTTTCGAGTTTTTAATAATTCAAATAGGACCATTTATAAGGCCCCAGCTACAAATTTCTTGTTGAATTTGTAGGCACGATTCTCCAGCGTCCAGGTTGTCTTCTTCCACAATTTCATCATCGGTAATGTCATCATCTTCGTGCGCATTCGACGTTGGAGTTTCTTTGATGTCTGGATTGAAGATAGATTCCTTTGCTGTTGAGGCTAGGGTCTTCATGGCCTTGAGAATCTCCTCACTGCAAACTGTACATGCCCGTTTCTCTTCACCTGACAAGCATTCAGTGTGGAAGGAGTGCCCACATGTCTGGAACAATATGATCCTGTATCGTGCATTCTCAATACACACCTTGAGCTTGTAAATGAGCTGATTTTGCATTAATCGTTTAAATTATTTGAATTGAAAAACTTGAGTGACGGATTTTTGAAATGGCTTAGGTTTATGGGTTTTCTCATTACTTTTTTACTGAATTTTGGAACAACTTTATTCGACCTTCCAATTTCGTAAAACATTGATATTATTTTAAAATCTGCTATTTTCTTAGATTTTTATACTGTTCACCGACTTTCTAGGATTACCCTTTAATTATAGAAATTTCGATCACAAACAATTGCTGTGTTTGCATGAAGCAGCATGGAGGCGATTTGGGAGTTTTTTGGTGTGGATCAAGTTGGCTTCTTATTTGCAAGTTGTGTGCATGGACGACCTTCTTGCGATCATGTTGCAACAATTGAACGAGTACTTGAAAATTAGTAGCTAATGGTGAAGCACAAAGCTATACAGATGCAACACTCTAGATGTTATGTTTGCAAGGCAGTCTTAGAGCACATGAATCATCCATTTAAGGAGTTTAGTCCCTTTTATAAAAAATTTCTTCATTTTTTGAGAAAATAACTTCATTTTTGCAGTGAAGAAAGTCTTAAATGCCAAAATCATAATTTCAACAAAATTTTAATTAAATATGGAAATGAAACAAAATGGCAGCAAAAACAATAGACAAAAAGCGTTCATTACTTCTGGCAACTGTTTTCAACAAGTATAAGAATAAGAAGGCTGATTTCTATATAATTATACTGAGATGCTCTAGTATGTGCATGAGGTATTCAAAACCTATAGTCCAGAAGACAAAGGGGGAGCATTACCACTCGAAGAGGGACTTTACCAGACTAACTTTATGGGCACCGACACAAAGATTCTTTGCCTTTTGGGCAGAGATCATGCTGAGGATTGTTGGTATTTGAGGAAATATGGTACAAACCAGCTAAAGCGCCGTTACTATCAAGGTTGCCTTTACTTTTTCTAATAGCATGTCTATAATAGTTCTGCATTTTGTCTATTAGTTTCTCTGTTAATCTTCCGCTCCCTCCAATAATTTACCATCACCTAACTTTTTCTTTCCATAACTCGCTTTCAGCTTGCAAAGTCGTGAGCCCAACCTTTTTTGCACATGTCCTACACATTATTTTTTTTCAATTGAGATGTGCTCACCATATGGTTTTGCGTTTGAAACACAGCTAAAAGTAGAGGAGTCTCCATCTCCAATATAAGCAATGTACCTTAACCCATACCTCTCCTCTGAACGTTTAAAAATGTCTAATACTCCAGCAACTTCCAGTTGACCTGATGAACCTGAGTGATCCTTTGTACAAGAAGATGCATGCTAGATTTTCCAATTCATGTACTTTTTGGATGCCTTGTCCAAATTACCTTGTGCATCACAACCTTAACATTTTTTTTATTTCACTTCATAGTCAAGCACCTTCCCGGATGAAATAGAAATTGCTGACACAATCCCATTTAGAGAAAAATGTTCTGGTTTCTGCCAAGATCCATTAAAACTTGCTGCTATGCCATCCTTCCTTCATCTTGACCTCTTCAGCAGCCTGCTTCATACTTTTAGATGCAACATCTACAAATGCTCTATGCAGTTGACTTACATACAATGCTGTTGTAACTTTTCTGTGTCATCGGTTTAGCCATCTTCATGATGGTTGCAAAATCAACAAGACCTTTGTACCCTACACCAATTTCTTGAAAAGCCATTATTGTTCGAACATTTACCTCCATGTTGTTCTTGGACTTGCCATCAATTTTTGCATAGCTTGAAGTGTTGAACTTTTGACTCCAACAGCATTTAGGACAGTCAAGAACGAGGCATTTGCTGAAACCAAACTTTTTATGAAGTGCTTTGCACAACTACAACCCAGGTTCTTTGCAACTCGGGCAACAAAGAACTGACAACATGTCAAAAAGTTTCAGCAAGTCAAACATAAAAAACCTTCCAAACTCTGAAAAAGACTTTTTTCCTCTGATTGAGCTTCAATCATTGGCCCAAGCTTCTTTCCTGGTGAAGATTGGGTTCCAGTTTCATTTCTACTTACTGGAGTTTGTTGGTCGCTCTGTTGTGGCCTAACTTCGTCACGGTCGCTTCCACTGGATACTTCACCTGTGCTCTCTAATACCAAACGCTGTATTTTAGCAGCAGGTACTTATCTAGTATTTTTTCCTTTCCTTTTCTTTTTTCTAGTTCTGTTTCATGGATTTCCCATAGTTTTCAAAGATTTCGTTGTAAAATAATCGAGAGAAGTTATGATAAGGTGAGCAATAAAAGGAGCGTGAAGAACAGGAGAGTCACTTCATCTAAGACCCCTGAACCTCCCTTTAATGCAATCTCTCACTCAAAGCATCCAATTCAATTACAGTTTTTAAGGCTAGCGTGGAGAGACCATTTTTGGGGGCCGGTAAGAATCAATATTGTGTTACTAGGGGCGTTTGTAAGGAAACATTTCTGTGTCGCTCATAATAAATCGTGTTTTAGGCAGAAATATTCCAAAAATTTTAGCAAAATGCTACATTTTTTAAAAGAGAAAGGTTTAATTGTTAGAAAACGGGAACATTTTTTTCCAAAAAATCTCACAATAGGGACCAAGCCCTTAGGAGCAAGTGTCAAACTGGCTAGCAATTAGAATTTAGTTTGTCATTTTGTTTTAGAAATAAGGAGCGAAATGACCACCTTGATATCACTAATCAAAGAGACAGTAGGCCAAACGAATAGAAGGGTGTGTAGTGAAAGTCAGTTGACTGCTGCTGATGTTATACCCTCAGCGGTAGCAAATGGGAATCAGTTTTCCAGCTTTTCAAACGGCAATCAGTTTGCCATACCTTCATTTGGAGATCAGTTCTCTGATTTACAAAACTTAACTACGGAAATGGAGATGGGTGTACCTTCAGCACTTAATCCTTCATCACAGACTGCCTTGAGAAGTTTTTCAACAAACCTGACAGAGGGAACTTTTATTCCTACTTACAGCAATGCAGAGTTTGCGCTTTTGCATGTCTCGCAGTCAGGACCTGAACAGCACTCAGTTAAATTACAGTTTGTTGAGGATGTGTCTTTGGGTCCAAGCATTTCAACAGTTTGTGCTAAGTATGTTGAAGACCGCTGTAGGTAACGTATCATCGCCTCAAAGCTTGTAAAATCCCGATCTTTGGGCTCAGTTGCCTAAAGGTCAGAAGGAGCACGATAAACGACTCCAATCCGCCCAAGGTTTGCTGGCCAAGGGCTTAACAGGGGTTATCAAGATGAAAGAAACTCTCCTCCAATTCAACACCAATCAGGATAAGTTCCCTAGCTTGTTCAAGGAGCTGAATGAAAAACGTGATGCCTGTGTTGCTATTCTGGGCAATGCTTACCTTGAAACATCATTTCGGCAAAGAGACATGTTGAAATCGGCATTAAACCCAGGATTTCACTCTCTTTGCAGCAGAAAAACCCCCATAACGAATTACCTTTTCGGGGACAATATCCTTGAAGCAGCCAAGACAATTCCATCAACTTAAAAAATGACAAGGTCAATCGATCCCTCATGCTCCTCTTCCACGTCGACTTCACGTTCACCCTACGAAACTCAAGCCATCAATTCACTCGCCCTCACCAACCTTCCACCAGTTATTTAAACTACAGAGGCCAAACGAACAATTCATGGCAATCCTGCAACAAAACCGACACATGGCACCAATCCAACAATATACACCTTTTTCAAAGAATCACCAAAAGTAACAAAAGAACCGCCGGTAACTGGTAGAACTAAATGTTTTCTTAAAAATTGGAACACACTTACTAATAATCAAATCGTTCTAAACCTTGTAAGAGGCATTCGCATTGACTTCTTCGTCAAAAGTTAATTCCTTAACCAATTCAGTTTGGTGATGCTGAACGTAACTGCATAAAATTCAAATCTTACTTTGCAAAGGGGCTACCATTCCCATTTATCCAAACACATCTAAATTTTTATCCAATATTTTTACGAGACCTAAGAAGTCTAGAGGATTGCATACTATCATCAATTTAAAAAGAATTAACAGACATGTAAAAAAGTTTATTTCAAGATGGAACATATTCCCACCTTATTACCCCTGCTGAAATGCAACGCATTCATGGCCTCAATTGATTTACAAGATGCATGTTTTTCTTTACCTATTGCAAAACGATGTCACAAATACCTATGTTTTATGTGGCAATCCTTTTTTACTAAAGTATTCAATAGAGAAAATTTCTCTCCAGTGATAGTTGAGTCCTTTCAGTCAGCTTCAACATAATCAGTTATGCAATGGGCCTGTTGCATGGAGCAGCACAAAAACGGGAGATACCATTACCATATGGCAGTGCTCCTGGACAAAGCGCAAAGGAGGATCAGAGTTAAGCAGCATATCCAACAGCGATATGGTATTGTTGTGAATTGTTCTGACCATGCAGGCTATCATTCAGCTTTCACATGCATGATGAAGGAAGATGTGGCTGTTCTAAAAAGTCCAAATCACCCTGCTGTTCCAATTCAACCCAGAACTGCTGATACCACAAGGGCAAGGGCAGGGAAGGGCCGTAAAAGTATCAAAAGGGCTAAACGCCTTTCCAATAGTGAAGTCGCAAAAATTGTTTTGCAAAAAAAATATGTGCTTGAATTGATGTCTTTTCAAGCTTCCAAAAATTACAACTTAATATGCTCGCAAATCGTTTCATTTCATGGCAGCAAAAATTTACAATGTTTGGTGTTGAGGATAAAAAAGTTATATTTTTGAATGACTTCAGGTCGTCTACAGTTATACTGCAATGGCATGACATGTTGTTATTGTTGGAAGGCCATGTTGTCCGTTTTGCTGCACCAAAACAACGTACAACCAGGACATTGAATTTTGCAGAGACACACCAATCTTTGCAACAGCAAAAGCCCCAATATCTTTTGTCAAGGGTTCCATCATAAACGACCAAGCAACGGAGATGATGAATGTTCGATGGCGTATTTTCTCTTTCAGGCATCATGAGATATAATGCCAGAAAACTGTTCCTTCCTGTGGACATTGTTTTGCAACAATGCTCCTTTATTGACAGCATTGATTATCACATGACTATCCTTCGCAGTTTGGTGCTCTGTAAATCAACTTTGCAAACAATGACGACTCAGAACGATCAACACAAGGGTCTACACTTTATTTTGTTCAGAATACCCCATATTCTATGAAGCATTTTCCTAGTAAAGGTAACCAAAATTCGTGGAATGTTTCCCTATGTACGTTGCTATGTACTTTAGAAGAAATACCTACCAACAAGCACAACAAAATTGCAGGTGGCAAAAGGACTGCAAGACATCGAAGAAAAATGACTGGAGTAAAAGTAAACCACAGTAAAAAGAATCCTTTAGCTGTGAATCTCCTTGTAGCCAAAGTCAAACTGCGAAGGGCAAAAGAAAGGAAAATCAGAGTTAAGCAGCATATCCAACAGCAATATGGTATTGTTGTGAATTTTTCTGACCATGCAGGCTATCATTCAGCTTTCACATGTATGATGAAGGAAGATGTGGCTGTTCTAAAAAGTCCAAATCACCCTGCTGTTCCAATTCAACCCAGAACTGCTGATACCACAAGGGCAAGGGCAGGGAAGGGCCGTAAAAGTATCAAAAGGGCTAAACGCCTTTCCAATAGTGAAGCCGCAAAAATTGTTTTGCAAAAAAAATATGTGATTGAATTGATGTCTTTTCAAGCTTCCAAAAATTACAACTTAACTTGCTCGCAAATCGTTTCATTTCATGGCAGCAAAAATTTACAATGTTTGATGTTGAGGATAAAAAAGTTATATTTTTGAATGACTTCAGGTCGTCTACAGTTATACTGCAATGGCATGACATTTTGTTATTGTTGGAAGGCCATGTTGTCCATTTTGCTGCACCAAAACAACGTACAAACAGGACATTGAATTTTGCAGAGACACACCAATCTTTGCAACAGCAAAAGCCCCAATATCTTTTGTCAAGGGTTCCATCATAAACGACCAAGCAACGGAGATGATGAATGTTCGATGGCGTATTTTCTCTTTCAGGCATCATGAGATATAATGCCAGAAAACTGTTCCTTCCTGTGGACATTGTTTTGCAACAATGCTCCTTTATTGACAGCATTGATTATCACATGACTATCCTTCGCAGTTTGGTGCTCTGTAAATCAACTTGGCAAACAATGACGACTCAGAACGATCAACACAAGGGTCTACACTTTATTTTGTTCAGAATACCCCATAATCTATGAAGCATTTTCCTAGTAAAGGTAACCAAAATTCGTGGAATGTTTCCCTATGTACGTTGCTATGTACTTTAGAAGAAATACCTACCAACAAGCACAACAAAATTGCAGGTGGCAAAAGGACTGCAAGACATCGAAGAAAAATGACAGGAGTAAAAGTAAACCACAGTAAAAAGAATCCTTTAGCTGTGAATCTCCTTGTAGCCAAAGTCAAACTGCGAAGGGCAAAAGAAAGGAAAATCAGAGTTAAGCAGCATATCCAACAGCAATATGGTATTGTTGTGAATTTTTCTGACCATGCAGGCTATCATTCAGCTTTCACATGTATGATGAAGGAAGATGTGGCTGTTCTAAAAAGTCCAAATCACCCTGCTGTTCCAATTCAACCCAGAACTGCTGATACCACAAGGGCAAGGGCAGGGAAGGGCCGTAAAAGTATCAAAAGGGCTAAACGCCTTTCCAATAGCGAAGTTGCAAAAATTGTTTTGCGAAATAAAATCCGTGCTCGAATTGATCTTCTGGCCCTTGCAAAACGTTAGTCACAACAGGGGGATACCCTGTTGTATGATTTTGTTTTGAACAGGAGTGAGAAGAAGCTGAAGGATCTTGTTGCCACAAGGTTGAGACAAGTGAAGATAAAATTCAGCATTCTATACTGTTCAGACTTTAAATCCTCCAACAGCAAATACCCACTCCATGTAAAGTAGGTAAAGGCAAATGGCCAAAATGTGCCATCGAAATAGTGAACAAAAATTCAATGGAAAGAGCTGTATTCTCTAATGCAATTATGAAGCTCCTTTTAATGGGTCGTGGAAAGGGCCGTAACATTTACATTTGTGGCCCCACCAACTGCGGGAAAACTTTCTTCCTTGACCCCTTACAAGTCATTTTTGACACTTATCTCTCGCCTGCAACTTGCTCCTAAGCATGGCTTGCTTTTGAGAATAAAGAAGTAACCTTTTTGAATGACTTCAGGTGGTCTCCTGTCATACTGCCATGGCATGACATGTTATTGTTGGAAGGCTATGTTGTCCATTTTGCTGCACCAAAAACAAAGTACAACCAGGACATTGAATTCTGCAGAGACACGCCAATCTTTGCAACAGCAATATCTTTTGTTAAGGGTTCCATCAAAGACAATCGAGAATCGGAGATGATGAATGTTTGATGGCGTATCAATTTGACACGCAATGCCAGAAAACAGTTTCTTCCTGTGGACGTTGTTTCGCAAAAATGCTCCTTCACTGACAGCATTGATTATCACATGACTATCCGTCACAGTTTTATGCTCCGTAAATAAATGTTGTAAAGAATGACGACTCGCAATGATCTACACAACGATCTACACTTTCTTTTATTCTTCTATGGAGCATTTTCCTGAAAAAGGTAACCAAAATTCCTGGTTTGTACAATACGGAGAAAAAAAGAGTATAAAGACGATTTAGTAACGGAAAAAATTTGCAAAGAAGTACTCGGGAAGACAAACCAAAACGAAAAAGAACTCATTGAAGGTATGTGTCCTAAATCTTTTACATTTTTGTTATAAAATATCATGTTCTCGATTTATCAAAGTAGGTGTAAGGATTTATCAAAGATCGATACTACAATTAATGCAAAAGGGGAACAGCTATTAACTTAAGGTAACTTTGCACATTTCAATTAATGACTGTTTTACAATGTATTTCAACGTGAACACATACATAGTCCTGAATTGTAAGCATGATATTTTGAACAGAAAGAGTACTTTATAAGAACACGGGTCAATTTTTTTATCATGAATTATTGCCTGTGTGTTAATTTCTTTATAAACAAATCAAGAACAATCCAGCCTTTGAAAAGTTTCTATCCTACCATATTTAACTCGAGTCTTTTTGCTCTTTCATGTAGATGCAAATGCCCTAAGAAAAGTTTTCATAAACCTGAGAGACAGGTTTATGAAAATGAGAAGGGAATACAAGCCGTCCGGAAGTGCTAGAGCTGTACCATTGAAGCCTTGATGGCCCTACTTCAGACAGCTTGAATTTTTGGCTCCTTTTCTGAAGCACAGACAGAAGCAAGGAAATCTACTGCTGATCATCGATGACACTGGACAAACATCTGCAGAAAGCAGCTTTTCTAATGCTTTTGAAGTCAATGAGACGGAGCAGCAGTTGAGCACTCTTTCTTCTGATTCGTTAATTATTCTGGAACATACACAACCAACAAAGCTGAATTCTCATGTTCCTGCTGCACTGAATGATTCAGTCGTCCCCAAAAAAGCAGGAGGCCACAGTTAGAGTCTGACAATGATGTTTTAATGAGTGTACTTCACAGTAGAAGGGATTTATAAACAGGGAAAAGGGAGATACAGACAAAGATGATTTGTTTGGTCAAAGCATTGGAAAAGAACTAAAAAATTGACTGGTTATCAAGAGAGCCTTGCCAAAATTAAGATACAACAAGTTTTGAATGAAGTTGGGTGGCATAAAGAGCCAAAGTAATGCATATAACCTGCTCTAGTTGAACAAATTGCGTTTTTTTTGTTTATAGTTTCTTTTGATAATCAATACCCTGTTACTCTTCTTTTATATAATATAAAATGGAGAATTAATATTTATGTGTTTTGAAAAAAGTCCTATTACACAACAGCTTTAAAGTGAGTTGGAAATTTTAAGGCTATTAATCAATGTAAGATCTCATGCTCGGAAGACAAAGGGAAGCAGTGCCGCCCATGTTGCAGCCCTTGAAGGGGATCTCTTTATCTAAAACTGCAAACAAATTGCGGTGAATGTATCAAATGTACCTGACAATGAGCTTAGATTCCAATTCAGAGAACTCTTGAGACGTCTGCAAAGCTATGTTTTACCACTCAATATAAACGATTTATGCAGCAAAGATATAAAGTTTTTCTTAACAGCAAGAACAAGATGTTCAAGCATATTATTCATGCCGTCTGTGTTGCTGCAGCAAGCATGTCTTTTGAGTCAGTTATTGAGTCGATGGTTTCCATATATGGAGTCCATAAAACAAGCATCAGCCAATCTCAGAGGAGCGGGCGGAGATGGAAATGATGGTTACTGTCAATGGCCCAAATATTGAAAATGCTGAAAGTGTCATTATTGATAGCATGAAACAATATTGAAAGGAATCACGCAAGAGCCATAAAACAGACTGGCATTTCGTTTGTGGCGCCGATAAAATAAAGGACTCAATTTCATCAAAAGTTTTGGCACGAATGAAAAATTCAAAGCCAAAATTGCCTTTTATGTCATAAACTTAACTTGATTCGAACTTTGTATTAACATATTTCTTGATGAAACGATCATTATTCTAAAGTTCTACAGTTCTGTTAAAGTTAACTGAACAATAAAAGTGATTGAAATGAAATTGGATGTCTTATTGCTACCATTTTTCTGTAACAACCATTATAAATGGATGAAAAAATATCTTTTTTAAAACTCATGCTATTGCATAAAACCATCACTAAATCTTACTTAATACCTCTCACTCTAAAGAAATTCAATTCCTGCAAATTACACAAAAACAGAATTTTGCAGGCATGCACAAAAATGTTTTAGGGAGACCTGCCAGTGATGACTTTAATTTAAGGCCATATTCTGTCATGAGGGTTCATCTTGCTGCTCAAGTTTTGAATGATACAGTTGCAGTCTGCTTAGATAAGCAAAGTTCTGTTCAATGATGGACAAATTCTTTGATTGTCTAAATGTCAGAAACAACACTGATCATGTCCTAAAGAGAAAACTCTTTTTACAGCCATATTCTGATGTTTCGGATCCAAGATCCATCTGGTTGGATCAATTCCTTCAATATTTTTTCCAGTGGAAAGATTCTATCAGAAATTTCTCAGAAAATGCAAGGAGCAGTATATTCATCTCTTGGCAAAAGTATGAAAGTCTTCGAAAAAGTGTCCTTCCCTTCAAAGAAGTTAGCCAATTTTTCCTACAGAATGGTGTTCCTTATGTGTTATCTAACCGTTTTTGCCAAGATGATCTTGAAAACTACTTTGGCAGACAGGGTGAAATTGGAAGTCGCAGAGACAACCCTTCAGTTAGAGGTATTGGTTACAATGACAACACCATCAAGTCTCAATTTTCTGTTCGTCCAATTGCTTGAAATGCCAACCTCCAGGTTAGAAAATACGTAAACAATACAGAGCCATTGCCAAAAAGAAGCAAAAAGAAGTAACCACTAATAATATTGCAAAACATTTATATTTACAACTTTAATGTATACAGTACACATTAATCTTATTTTACTACAAAATTATATCTAGCAACTTTTTATTTGACCAATTAAGCATCTAGAACTACAGTGCAGGCCTCAGAATATTAGCATGGCTATTGAGTGTTGGTGAAACCTTCTTATAGCATTGGCAACAATACACAAAAAGCAAATTGCATTTGCCTTTGGAAAATTTCCAAAAACTTCTTTACAATTATTTTATGTTAGTGTACTCAGGACCCAAACTGTAGATTGCGTAGTATTTTGTGTTATAAAACAATCATGAATGAAATATTACATGAAGTTATTAATTATATTTATTAACCATATCTGAACAACATGAGAGAGTTATCCTCATCAAAACAAAAATGATGGGTTTCTAAAAACAATTAAAACTTTTAATTTGAATACGTAGATGTCAAATTGTCTAAACAATTGAATGTCAGTATGATTCTTTAGCGTGTGCTCATTATTTTAATTTTGCTGTGATGCAAACTACATGATAGTTATCAAGAAAATTATTATAAAAATTTTCAGACGGACTCGAGTAATTGTTGCTACTGTATAATATCTTACACATCTGGTACACTATCTTTGCTGAAAGAATTACAACTGTAAATTGTGAATGATAAGTAAACACCATAACTGCCTTAGCATACAAACTATAAAATATTATTAAATATGTATGTTGTATTTAGTACTTTATTCAAAATAACAAGACTTTGAGCATGTAGTTTTGACTTGATCATGAGTATGTGCTTGAAACATCTTGCTTTAACTATCAAACTAATTTATTTCATTCTGATAGTCACTTTATTTGCTTACTTTATTATCGTTATAAAATGTTACTGTTTTTTTAAAATTAAAGTTGCGTTTCCATATAATCATGAAACAGGGTTCAAAAATATGATTACCAATCTTTTGTCTGATACAAAATTTAAAGTCTACAGTTCTCAATATGGGCACTCTTATTGACTATTTTAAACCTGTTGCGTCATATTTATTCTTAGTTCCCCCTATATAACAGAATCTGTGAATGTGAAGTTATATGTTTCAGCACCAAACTCTAGGATCATATAAATAGAGAAAATCCATGTGAATGGGTTTGTTACAAGTTTTCATTGGGGCTCAAAACCTGACAGCCAGTCTGATTGTACTGACTGTAAATTCAAATGACTGCAATTTGTTACTCAATGGACTCAGTGGCATTTATAAGTTGGATAATCAATAACCCTTGTAAAAACTTGACTTCTGTAGAGTGTCTGTAGAAGAACTGGATTTCTTGATTTCTGTCTAGAGAGACTGCTTCTTTGCCAGTTTTTTTAAAATTTTAAAAAGTTCTTACTCTAAAGTATGTTGTCACCATGTGCTCTAAGAAATCCATACCAACTTCTTTACTTATTTCAAGGCTGACATTTAGGCAAATATCATTGTAATTGGAAAGAACAGAAGGGTCTTTCAAAATCTCTGAAACCAAATCTTAACAAGCCAATTTTGTTTTAAAAGAAGCAGTTCTCGCACAAAATAACAACTCTCATCGCAAAGAAACTTTTTGAACTTTATTGTTCACTCTCCATAAACCACCTCTGTCAAGAGCATTAATAAGAGTTTGGGATTCATCAGTTTGCAGTCTTGTAGAAGAGAAAGAATTTGTTGATATATGTCTCTGCCTTTTGTGGAATAAAAAATTTTTGAATAAAGTTTATGTAAAATAAAACCAGCTAGATATTGTTAACCTTTCTCCTATTTTTTGACCATCGATCAAATTTTGTTTAATATTTTCCGTTTTGATACAGATATGAAAATATGGTAAAAAGATTCGGATTCTCCATTAAAATATCTATATCTACATATATACTTTTAGATATTTGGACGGTAGACCTTCAGTAAAAAAAATTTCTATTCAAAACTATAACAACGTGAAGTTTCTTCAAGATATTCGGCAAACAATCTGCTAAATACAAATGCCCATTTGTGCGATTTTTAAGAGGCTAACGGTTGATTTGCTTTGAAATTCAACGCAAGAGCCATTTTTCATGATAGATGATACACTTTGTGATACACTGCAGTAATGGCCCTCAAAATGTAAGTTTGATCGAATTCTCACAATTGAGTCTAGTGCCCTAAACTGCATACTGTTCCTCTGTTTTGTTTTTACACACGTGACAAGAGAAAATATCCTTTTTGTGACTGCATTGCTGATAGGTAAACACAAACACGACAGCACATATTGCGCAATGTGTTTAAAAGGCTTGTTACCGGTAGAGGTCTGGTATTCCAGAACACCTGACCAAAATTCAACGGTATCCCTTGGTATCTTTCCATTGAAAAGTCGGCCCAGTTCACAAATTGAACTTTCCTATACTGTTTTTTCAATGGCATACTCATTTTCAGCTTTCAGATGGGCAAATGGAAGCTTGTAAAATGGCAAGCGAGCGTCTGGCTCAAAACTTTATCGGGATGACAGTAGCCCAGCCCTTTGAAAATATTCTTTGTTGATAGAAGTCTGCACTCCACTTCAGAGATAGCAGTCTATAGGAATGTGACACATCTTTCCTTTATTGCCATTACAGATTTCTCAGCATCTTTTGAAGGGCTACTGGATGCAATGAATTTATCTGCTTCAAAAAGAAATTTAGACCAAAAGACTATATTTTGAACTGGTTTGCAGTTTCCATGAAAGTCATAGACTCTAAATGTCAGGCTTTTGTGGTGAAGATCTAACTGCCTTTCTGATTCTTCTGGGTCTGCATTGGTTGCTTGAAAATAGGCTTTGAAACTTTCGAATTCTCTAACAATAAAGGTGACAAAATGAAAATATAAATAATTCATTTGATCTTCCAGTATCTGGCGAATCATCCTTGCTTTAAACCTGGTGTTTTGTGGCGATGCAGGTTCCGCAACAAGGAAGTAGGCCTTGAGCTTCTCCCAGTTTAGCAATATGTTTTGGAGTACCTTTCCTCAAAAGAGCCAGCGAGTTTCACAGTATTTGGTGAAAGGTATTGGAGTGCCTTTTCGCTGATCTGGGTTCATTGTCTGAAACAACTCTCTAAAAACCCTCTCTCCTATGCTGCTTTTGGAAAACCATTACGGTACTTCTTTCAAAAGAGAACTCAGATTCGAAAGCAGCTTGTGGAACTCAGTTTGTATGCACAGGCATAAAGAGTCACATATACATCTCATCTGAATGCAATTTGGTGAGGCTTGGTGAATTCTCGACTAAAGAGAGTTTTGCTCTCCGATCAAATTTGATGCACCATCTGAACCGTAGCCAATGCAGTCTGCTAGGGCAAGACCAAGATCATCGAGAAAATTTTCCAAAGCTTTGAAAGAATTACGCCTTTTGTAGTTGATACTGGGACAACATTTGCAAATGCGGTGCAAATTCTTTGTAAGAATTCATCGAAGTATCTTTTCACTACTGCCATGTGCTTGTCAGATGACACATGAGTAGATTTATCCACTAACACAGAGAACTTTTCCCTTTCAGTTTTTCTGCAAGATTTTCCTTCATTGCAGGCGCTACAACGTTAGTAAGTAGTTTTGTGCATTTTAATCTGTGCAATCTCATAATGCGAGCAATGCTGCCATCACCATTTCTTTTGATAATTTCGCCCAAATGATAAATTGACCTCAATGCACTATGACAAGCGATTCCAACTGCAAGCTCTATCTTGAAAATCTCAACTTCTTTAGAAGATTGGTCGAATTTCTCGGGAA
Organism: Rhopilema esculentum; assembly: GCF_057945365.1. Classification (NCBI taxonomy): domain Eukaryota; kingdom Metazoa; phylum Cnidaria; class Scyphozoa; order Rhizostomeae; family Rhizostomatidae; genus Rhopilema; species Rhopilema esculentum. The sequence continues at coordinate 576,602 of NW_028300842.1, forward strand.
CTTTCTTGAACAGTAGAACATTTGAGGAATTAGCAGCTTCATATTCTTTGCATGTCTTTCTGATTTTTCCTGGTTCAACAGATTAGATGCTTTTGGAGCAATTGCTTGGTGCCATAACTTGCAAAAAGCGATTCATGATCCATCAGATACTTTTTTAACCCATGAATATTTGTCATGAATATCTGTCTTGTAGCGAGGTTAGAATATTGTGACGTGTTTAACAGTCCTACTACAGTCCACTCCTCCTTACAAAAAAGAAGCTTGTCTTCTTTTGTCGTTCTACTTGACATTGCCGAGTGACGTAAATGCCTGGACTTTATTTATAATGCGGGTCCACGTTCATTGACGAATCCTTGAAATAGATCATTTGATCTGATACTCGGATTTCGGCATCAGTCTTTTGAAGATGGTTGTTTCCAAAGATGATGTCAGCGCAAAGGCGTTCAAAGACTGCCATCTGAAACGTGACAGTGCGATTGTTGGCAAAAGTGATAGGAACAAGGATGGTTCCGTGAGACATTGACGTTGAGTCATCAGCATTCTTTAGAGTGGACTGGCGTGAGTCCAATGATTGAATGGATGTGGAATCCGGTGATTTGGCAATTATGTTGTTAGCGTGGCGTAAGGATACCGAAGACAATGGCAAACATATGGCTATTGGCATCAAAAGTGATTTGTCTGCGGACACAACTGGAAGGGCTAACGAGCCACCATTGGAGGAAAGAATAGCAAGTGTTTCTTGCGGGGTAAAAGGAAGTGTTTTCCCATTGCTAGGCGTTGTCAAAGCCTTGAGATTTTCATCTTGACGGCAATTTTCTGTTTTCAGTGAGAAAAGGGTTTCTGAGAGTTTCTTTATGGTCTCAGCAATGTTCTGCAAAATTGTCGCAGTTTTTCCAAATGGGCCTTTCATCGGTTTGATGTGGTAGAAAGCCTTGAAGATGTGGCGACGATTAAAGATGCATGAGCCATTAACTTCACATGAAGAATGTTCAAATCTGTTGAAATCTCTACACAAATCTTCAGCATCAGAGGTCTTTGTAAGACGCTTCAGGCCAAATTCTGTAAAGTGCCCTCTGGCTTTACAGTACCAACAATGAAACGAACCTTTCATCTTTAGGTGCAATGGGAAGAAATAACAAGTTGATCCTTCGTTGAAAAAACCAAGAGACTACCAGAGATCTTTAATGGGTCCTCCACCAACTATAATAGGTCTAGTTGTGCCTATTACTTTGAGTAGTCGTCAGAGTGAAGAACAAACAGAAATATAGTGCGACTCATAGCGAGAATATAAACTGACTAATCCTTCTTAAGTAAACAAAGGTTATATACAAATGAAAGCGAATTTAGAATATTGTGAGGTAGATTCTACCTACACCATGGGGGGGAGGTAGATTATATCATTGAAAACAAGGAACGCTGCAATGTGCCGAGGACACACAACAAAGAACACAAACACCAGAGATAAACATGTTATGACATTTCACACATGTTCTACACATCACACATCTTCACACATGTTCTACCTTAAGAAGGAAACCCGAAAGTCTCAGAGGGAAGTGATTGACTAAAAGGTGTTATCCAATTAAATTGAAACAGCTGTTAACCGAAATATCTGTTAAAAATTCAAATGTTCAGGAAATTTGGATAATTTTTCATATAAATTCAAAAAAAGCCAAATTTTTGGCCAAAACCAAATCATATTTTGATAGCCAAAGAAGTTTTCACGAATTCGAATTTCTGGAATTCGGATTAGAACTGGCAAACCTCGGCAACCCTCAGTGAGGAACTTGTGAGAAATACAACCCCAGTGTGAGCAACGCATGAAAGACATTCATGCAACAAGTCAGAAACATAGGAGCAAAAAGAGAAAGAAAAGATCCTAAAAGATTGATTGAAGAGATTACAAATTAACTGAGAATTGCTTTATTGCAGAAGCGTTTACATAAGAATCTGATGGACCAAAATCTCGCAAAGAAGCTTTGAATAGTGAACATTCTGATAAAACAAGGTGCAATACAACTTTCAAGAAATAAACAGTTTCATAACAGAACAAAACATGTTGATGTTTCTTATCACTTTGATCGTGAAAAAGTGATATCAAATGAAATTGTTTTAGATTATTGTCCAACTCAGGACATGATGGCAGGTTTTTTTTAATAATTTATGAATTATGTCCCCCATTAGGAGTTCACAGCATTGTTCAGTTCTGTCCATATGTAAAAAAAAGTGTTGTTTACATTTTGCTTGAAACATAATCATCAAGTATGAGTGTTTAAATATATGATGATTATCATAATAGTTAATGTTTGCTTGTTGTAGTCACATGCTATGTTATGTTGAAGCTTATTGGACAATAGACACTTGTATAACTTGCTAACCACGCTGTTTGAGTTTTGAGCTTTGGTATTAACCGTTGTACTAGGTCTGTTTTTGTTGGCTCAACGATCTTAATTCATATATTGTCAGCTTGTCATTATGCCCCCCCCCCCCCCCGTCAGCTTGTCATCCGAGAAGAAGCAGAATCAATGAAGATAAGAATTGTGCTTGACTGTTTAGCCCATGCCAATAGCCAGGAACCAATCCTAGCGAAACAAGGTTCTGGGGTGCCATTGAACCACATCAAAGTCAGTTAACAATCAGTTGTACAAAATGCATAGGTGCAATTACGAAAAAAAGATACTGTCAACCATCAACTCCGTAATTGACCAGTTAGACCTGGCATCACCTGTAATCATTACTGGAAAGATCCATGATGCGACAGGTCAAGACGAGCTGGGGGAGTCTAGTAACTAGCGTGACCATCTCTGTTTTTCCAATCCAGCTGATGGTTTACCTTAAAATCCAACAAAATGAAAATTGCCATAGAAGTACATTATATTGCATGTTGCCACTAAATTTTGATTATGTGTTGTTTATTGTGGCACAATTGTTTATTAGTCTGAAATTTTCGAATATAAATTTATTCATGAAGTTGTGTTCTTTCTATTCTCATGTTCTATTAATTAGGCCAAAAATGACATGGACCTTAGATCATGACACGCTGCTGTGTAGAAAGATCCTTGTTGAGGAGCCCTTTCAATTTAAAATGGGTACTCGAGAGCGTGGTCACATTTGGGATAAGGTGGCTACCAATTTAAATAAGATAGTTGAACCATGTTTCTCTGTTGATCAAAGAGCAGTGAGAGATCGATATTTGAAGCTTGAAAGAGGTTTTAAAAAAAGACGTCAGAAGAAGAGTGTGCCAGTGGTATCAGCCCACCAGAGCCAACTGAATTGGAGCAAGCGATTCAGGATATTATTGAAGGGGGGGGGGATGAGGCACAGACTAAAATGGCCAGGGCTGGTAAGAGAGTTGCAGAAAGGAGAGAGAAACAGCTGAATCTGTAACAAGAGAGAGAGAGTGTCAGGAAGGTGGGAGAAAAAGAAGAAAGGCTGATGGGGACAAAGAGGTGATTGATTATATGCAAGAAAAACAGAGATCTTCAACTAAAAAGAGAAGAGTTTGAATTCAGAAGAAGAGAGATTTGAGGTAAAAGAAAAGGAAATTAAGATAAAAGAGAAAGAGAATGAGACAAACAAAAGAAAAAGAGAAGGAGAGAGAATGGGAAGTTAAGAAGCGAGAGCTAGAAATGAAGGAAAAAAATAACGAGGCAAGGGCAAATAGGGACAGGGATATGATGGTCATGTTTCAGCAGCAGCAAGGGCAAATGCAGCATCAGAACCAGCTGCTGCTTGATGTTGTCAATAAGCTGTTGGACAAATTTACTTAACTTTTAGCTGTTCTTGACACTACAATTGAAATATTTTCATAAATAAACCTTTATAGAATCAACATATTAAACAAGACCTTCTGTTTAATAAACCTCCCCAGTATTTTGCTACTGCATTTAAAAAACACCTTTTTTACAGATATCAATTTTTAAATATTAAGACACCTTCTATATAAGCTCCAAAAGTTTAAAGGAATCAATTTGATCTAAATGTGTTGAGTTTTACATCATTTGTTTGTTATCCATGAATTTTGTAAAGTATCTTGTATCTTTAATGATTTACGCCTTTTGTGCATTACCCAATTAGGCAATTACAATCCTAGGATGGGTTCTCCAAGAACTTCTTTATGAGTTAACTGACTTTCATTATCAGGAAAGTACCACTTAAAACTGTTCTATTCTTTACACCAAAAACATGTACAGCACTGCCTATAAAGTAAACACCTACAAAGCACTAAATTACAAACCAGTGAACACTGATCCTTTTCATCCCATCAACTATGCAAAACACAGTTTTAGTTTCATTCTTGAAAAATCTGTGAAGTGTAGAAGATTGTGCGTACTAGAATGTGCGCTCTATTTTTTCCGCTCCAAAACTAAAGCCAATGCATGGGGAGGAAAGATGGCGGCAACAAGAGGGCAGAAGCAACTTCTCTGGAAATGTGGACAATTAACATTTTTGCTTTGGCTTCAAATATCATTTCCCGCTGGTTGAAAAGGTAAGATGGTTGTATCAGATCTGTGAATCAAAGTTTTATTCATTTAACTTATATAAATGAAATTATACGCACTTCACGGTTGTTTTAAGGTTATTCGTTATACTGAGCTGTATGGGCCTAGCCTGGCAATGTCATACTCCCTACCCGTTATTCTTCTGATACTTAATACTCTTTCATTTAAAAAGAAAGAAAGACAGCCTTTCTATGGAGTAATATTTAACAAAATTTATCGGCAATAACGAATTCAAAGTTGATGCAATACCTTAACAAAAATTGACTAAGAACTTCTTAAAGAAGCCTTCCTTCCGACGAATTAATTTCTCCAATAACGGTGATACGACCATGTACTATTGCAAACTGTCTATACTTTCTGTATTATTAGTTGCTAAAACGAAAAATGAACTTACCAGCAAATGTTCAAAACAGTACAATTTTTTTGACCAAATATTGATTTCCGTACCAATTTGTCGTTTTACTTGCAATCCTTTTTTTTTATTTTAAGGGAAGATAAACCCAAACATAATTTGACCTTATTAATCACCTAGAATCAAGTTCAAACCTTGAGTCTGGGTCAGAAGTTCATGGCATTTCCACTATCAATTAAGGCCAGGTTACTTTACCGCCACCTGGTACTCGATGTTGCCTCAATTATGACTGACCCAACTCAAGAAGAAAAAAGAATTTACTCAATGCTGAATAAAATGGTCTTTGTCAACTCATTTCTTTTTGGTGCCTGACTTTTCTTTATCATTCTTTCAGTGTAAAAGCGCCCAAACTGATGGAGGAAAAGAGTAAGATAAATTTCAACAATGCGTTTTATAATAGTTGTTACATGGTCATCCCTCATGTGGCTGTCTAAAATATGGTTTTCGATGGAATGCTGTTGGATTGACAGAAAAGTGGTATTCTTTGTTTCTAAAAGCACAGAAGCTGTTATAACAGATATAACAGTATGATCTTTGATATAACAGATTTTGAGAAAGATGTCCACCTGCATAGCTCTTTTCTGGCTAATTTGTGCACAGTGGATACAACAGTGTAGACAGAGTTAGAAGGCATGATCAAATTGCCATAGTTTTTGCAGAAAAGGAGTGATGCCTTGCTTTGATATTCATGGTCAGTTTCTAAATTATTAAACAATGCTTCTACACAATCAGAGCAATCAATAGACTGCAATAGCTGGCAAACTATGTAACCAGAAATATAATACATGATGTTTGAAGACATCAGAAGTCTTAAAACTGAAGGATCAATTCTGCCACTATCCAAATTGTGTTCTTGAAGAGCTACACAGTTTGCAGTGCTTGGAGCTTCGATCTTGTTTTTTAATAGTAAAGATCTCAATACACACTTTAGTTGCAAAGCAGATGGATTGTTATTCCAGCCAAGACAACCTTCTTGGAAAAATACATTTCTGAGAAAATCGATGTGTAAGAATGTATTCAAATGGGGATATTTTTGCTAATGGCGAGAATTGATTGAGCAGAGATACAGATATCCATCACAAAACATTTTTTTGGACAATGCATCAATGGAAGCCCAGAAAAGTCTATGGAATATTTTATGCAAGACTCTATTTAATTTAGGGTATTTTTCTCAATTTGCTTTTTTGTGTGTTTGCCAAATTTGCTTTTAGAATTGAGCATATCAAATCGATTACTCATCATTAAGATGATATCACTAGTTGGCTTGCTACCTTTGAAGTCATTCAGCTTCAAATTTCTTAGAAAAGTAATGGCAGCAGACAGAGTGACTTAAAGTTTGTGCTGCCACACTGACCTTCATCTTCTGGTTCTGCCAATTTACATGCCTAGTTTCTAATTCGTTTTCCAAGATGAAGAACATCATTCTGCTGTGTTTTATAAAGAGTTAGGACAAAATCCCATGAGATTTTATCCCTATTTGGTGTGCAAAATACTTTCATATCACTGAAATCATTGCGTGTTAGTTTAATCATGTGGCAGATGTCAAAGATGATGTAAACTTTTTCATTAGCATTCACTGGATGAGGAAATGAACCATCCAATTTGTCAATATTACAACCAAGTTTCTTTGCCATCCCAATATTTTTAGTTGCACCATCAAAGACAACTGCATGAGCTTTTGAACCAATCTCACTAAGCATTTTAATAGTTTCCTTGATAAGTTGACAAAACATATCACAATTAAGCTTGTTTGTTAAAAAGTATGCAATGGGGGCATACCATGGCTGCTTAAGACCAGAAATCATTATGAATAGGGCATTGGTTGCAATATTATCAGGCTTTAAACAGCCATTATCAACATTGCCCACAAATTTTTGTTTTGTTGGGTCCCATTTGGTTTCCTCTCTTATGCTCATTTCATCAATGATTACCACACAGTCTCCTTGACCCTCTTTAACCTTTTCTCCAATGAAGCTCAAGAATTTTTGCAGAAAGCCTGGCTCACAGTCAACATGGGCAGCCCAGGCACAAATTTGGTCTCTTACCAAGGCATTGGCATTCATGAGGTCATTGATGCAGACACTGGCATATGTTTTCAACTCAAAATAAACATTGAAAAACTGAGACAATAATTGATTGCAGCTCTAGGGCTATAAAAATTCAAAGTGATAGCAAACTCCTTAATTTTGTCTGAATAAGATTATCTAGCATACATTTTGACCTTCATCTTGTGGCCCTGCCGCTTGACATGCCTAGTTTTTACTTTGTTTCCAAGATGAAGCAAATCATTCTGTTGTGCTTTATATAGAGCTAGGACAAATTCCCATGAGATTTTATCCCCATTTGGTGCGCAAAATACTTTCATTTCACTGAAAGCATTGCGTGTTAGTTTAATCATGTGGCAGATGTCAAAGATGATGTAAACTTTTTCATTAGCATTCACTGGATGAGGAAATGAACCTACCAATTTGTCAATATTACAACCAAGTTTCTTTGCCATCCCAATATTTTTAGCTGCGCCATCAAAGACAACTGCATAAACTTTTCAACCAATCTCACTAAGCATTTTAATAGTTTCCTTGACAAGTTGACAAAACATATCACAATTAAGCTTGTTTGTTGAAAAGTATGCAATGGGGGCATACCATGGCTGCTTAAGATCAGAAATCATTATGAATAGGGCATTGGTTGCAATATTATCAGGCTTTAAACAGCCATTATCAACATTGGCCACAAATTTTTGTTTTGTTGGGTCCCATTTGGTTTCCTCTCTTATGCTCATTTCATCAATGATTACCACACAGTCTCCTTGACCCTCTTTAACCTTTTCTCCAATGAAGCACAAGAATTTTTGCAGAAAGCCTGGCTCACAGTCAACATGGGCAGCCCAGGCACAAATTTGGTCTCTTACCAAGGCATTGGCATTCATGAGGTCATTGATGCAGACACTGGCATATGTTTTCAACTCAAAATAAACATTGAAAAACTGAGACAATAATTGATTGCAGCTCTAGGGCTATAAAAATTCAAAGTGATAGCAAACTCCTTAATTTTGTCTGAATAAGATTATCTAGCATACATTTTGACCTTCATCTTGTGGCCCTGCCGCTTGACATGCCTAGTTTTTACTTTGTTTCCAAGATGAAGCACATCATTCTGTTGTGCTTTATATAGAGCTAGGACAAATTCCCATGAGATTTTATCCCCATTTGGTGCGCAAAATACTTTCATTTCACTGAAAGCATTGCGTGTTAGTTTAATCATGTGGCAGATGTCAAAGATGATGTAAACTTTTTCATTAGCATTCACTGGATGAGGAAATGAACCTACCAATTTGTCAATATTACAACCAAGTTTCTTTGCCATCCCAATATTTTTAGCTGCGCCATCAAAGACAACTGCATAAACTTTTCAACCAATCTCACTAAGCATTTTAATAGTTTCCTTGACAAGTTGACAAAACATATCACAATTAAGCTTGTTTGTTGAAAAGTATGCAATGGGGGCATACCATGGCTGCTTAAGATCAGAAATCATTATGAATAGGGCATTGGTTGCAATATTATCAGGCTTTAAACAGCCATTATCAACATTGGCCACAAATTTTTGTTTTGTTGGGTCCCATTTGGTTTCCTCTCTTATGCTCATTTCATCAATGATTACCACACAGTCTCCTTGACCCTCTTTAACCTTTTCTCCAATGAAGCACAAGAATTTTTGCAGAAAGCCTGGCTCACAGTCAACATGGGCAGCCCAGGCACAAATTTGGTCTCTTACCAAGGCATTGGCATTCATGAGGTCATTGATGCAGACACTGGCATATGTTTTCAACTCAAAATAAACATTGAAAAACTGAGACAATAACTGATTGCAGCTCTAGGGCTATAAAAATTCAAAGTGATAGCAAACTCCTTAATTTTGTCTGAATAAGATTATCTAGCATACACTTTGACCTTCATCTTGTGGCCCTGCCACTTGACATGCCTAGTTTTTACTTTGTTTCCAAGATGAAGCACATCGTTCTGTTGTGTTTTATATAGAGCTAGGACAAATTCCCATGAGATTTTATCCCCATTTGGTGCGCAAAATACTTTCATATCACTGAAAGCATTGCGTGTTAGTTTAATCATGTGGCATATGTCAAAGATGATGTAAACTTTTTCAATAGCATTCACTGGATGAGGAAATGAACCATCTAATTTTTCAATATTACAACCAAGTTTCTTTGCCATCCCAATATTTTTAGCTGCACCATCAAAGACAACTGCAGGAACTTTTGAACCAATCTCACTAAGCATTTTAATAGTTTCCTTGATAAGTTGACAAAACATATCACAATTAAGCTTGTTTGTTAAAAAGTATGCAATGGGGGCATACCATGGCTGCTTAAGACCAGAAATCATTATGAATAGGGCATTGGTTGCAATATTATCAGGCTTAAAACAGCCATTATCAACATTGCCCACAAATTTTTGTTTTGTTGGGTCCCATTTGGTTTCCTCTCTTATGCTCATTTCATCAATGATTACCACACAGTCTCCTTGACCCTCTTTAAACTTTTCTCCATTGAAGCTCAAGAATTTTTGCAGAAAGCCTGGCTCACAGTCAACATGGGCAGCCCAGGCACGAATTTGGTCTCTTACCAAGGCATTGGCATTCATGAGGTCATTGATGCAGACACTGGCATATGTTTTCAACTCAAAATAAACATTGAAAAACTGAGACAATAACTGATTGCAGCTCTAGGGCTATAAAAATTCAAAGTGATAGCAAACTCCTTAATTTTGTCTGAATAAGATTATCTAGCATACACTTTGACCTTCATCTTGTGGCCCTGCCACTTGACATGCCTAGTTTTTACTTTGTTTCCAAGATGAAGCACATCGTTCTGTTGTGTTTTATATAGAGCTAGGACAAATTCCCATGAGATTTTATCCCCATTTGGTGCGCAAAATACTTTCATATCACTGAAAGCATTGCGTGTTAGTTTAATCATGTGGCATATGTCAAAGATGATGTAAACTTTTTCAATAGCATTCACTGGATTAGGAAATGAACCATCTAATTTTTCAATATTACAACCAAGTTTCTCTGCCATCCCAATATTTTTAGCTGCACCATCAAAGACAACTGCAGGAACTTTTGAACCAATCTCACTAAGCATTTTAATAGTTTCCTTGATAAGTTGACAAAACATATCACAATTAAGCTTGTTTGTTAAAAAGTATGCAATGGGGGCATACCATGGCTGCTTAAGACCAGAAATCATTATGAATAGGGCATTGGTTGCAATATTATCAGGCTTTAAACAGCCATTATCAACATTGCCCACAAATTTTTGTTTTGTTGGGTCCCATTTGGTTTCCTCTCTTATGCTCATTTCATCAATGATTACCACACAGTCTCCTTGACCCTCTTTAAACTTTTCTCCATTGAAGCTCAAGAATTTTTGCAGAAAGCCTGGCTCACAGTCAACATGGGCAGCCCAGGCACGAATTTGGTCTCTTACCAAGGCATTGGCATTCATCAGGTCATTGATGCAGACACTGGCATATGTTTTCAACTCAAAATAAACATTGAAAAACTGAGACAATAATTGATTGCAGCTCTAGGGCTATAAAAAATCAAAGTGATAGCAAACTCCTTAATTTTGTCTGAATAAGATGATCGACCATACATTTTGTTTTTTCTTCATTTTTGAACAATTTTGTTGCCATGTGACCTAAATTGGAAACCATGGCTTCGGTGCTTTCTTCTGATAAAAGCTTGGCTTGATTCAGCTCAAGCATAAAGCCCTTGGTGGTTTTTTGCTTCCTTAAATTTTTCCTTCTTAAGTTTTGAATTTGTTGGTCTTTCTTTTTCAAACGGTTTTGAAGTTCCGTGTGATCTTGCATCTTAGGGCGTTTTGTGGACTCAATTTATTCTTTTGTGGGAAGATCCTCAGTCACCACTTCATGCTTTGTGGGGTTTCTTCCTTTTTAAATGTTCAGGGAAGTTGAAGATTGATGGGACAGCAATATTTTTTCCCAAGGACTGGGAATAAGGTCAGCTCGAAGAGTATGCAAAGTCAGAATCTGTGAAATGAATTCCACAAAGGTATGAATTCGATGTTGGCACCCATTTGTCACGCTTAACAGCTTTAAGCCATTTCTTAAACAATTCTTATTTGTGAAAAGGAAACCTGTATATAGTGAAATTGTTAGACAAAAGCCAATTCATAAGAAATATTGTTAAATTTGAACCATACTTTATAGTGCCAAACCTAGCTTTGTCTGCCTTTGCAACTAAAGATAAACAGCTTCTAAATTTTCAAAACATGCTGAACCAAATGGTCCCAGGGTCCTTTTCAGCTTTTGCGTTTGGCCTTGTGCAGTGAAGCCATCGAAGCTTGTTTTATCTACAATGGAGTTTGGTATGCGCCCACAATCTGATGGCAGTCTTATGTCTTTCATGGGCTTGATGAAAATTTTCCGTCTTTGGTTCAATGTCTATTTCATTGCCGAGAAAAAGAGAGGTTTACCGTTTAACAAGCCCAAGCAACAGAATATGCTCTGGATCTGCCGCACACACTTCATAAAAGAATTAATGACTCCTCTTCTAAACTCCAAAGAGTTATAGAGTTATTATGCAGTTCTATACATTTGAGGTCCACATATCACATCTTCGTCACAATTAGCTTTTGAAACACTGCAGGAACAAAGAAGTTAAGAAATAGAAAGATAAAAAACAGCCAAGTTTCGTGCATCAGAAAGGAATCTTACTCTAACAACAAATTAACAAAATACAATTTACGGACAACAGCTGATCTATATAACTTTAGTCCTTCTCTCCACAGTCAAGTTTTTTCTTGTTTCATCATTTGATTTAACGCCAGCATAAATGCCATCAATTTCGTTTCGAAGGTCCAAGAATCACGTCTGCGTCATAATTATTGCTTGAAACGATCTTTGATCTAGATGAAGAACAAAAAGATTAATGAAGATGTTATTTCGTGGTTAATGAAAGCACGTTTCAAAGAAATCGATATACAGCCAATCCATATTCTTTTAAGCAGAAAACTACGCAAGAGGTAAAAAATTCAGAGAAACACGTTCGTGGCGGGTCTAGCGACTCCTTTCAGCAACCGGTTTTTAGTGTAATTTCACCCAAATAAGCAGAAAGTCATTTAAAATGGTTTCTAGAATGATTAATGTACAATTCCGAAAATGATGCAGGCACAATCTACGGTAACAATCCAGCTTCCTTTCAGTACAAAACCAAGAAAAGAGGTGGGAATTCGCCGTTCGCGGCGGGGGTCTAGCAGTAAGCGGCCGGTTTTTAGTGTAATTTCATCAAATTAAGCATAAATTCATTTGAAATTGTTCTTGTTAAGCGAGCAATACAGCAAATCCATTTTCCTTGAAGGATCATTGTTGTATAAGAATCATCAAAGTATGTTGATTCATAAAAAAATTAACGATTTCTGACCTAAACTCCACAGAATCATAAGGTTATTACGCAGCTCTATTCATTTGAGGTCCACGTGCAGCAACAAAGCACTCAAGAAGTTGAAAGATAGAAAACAGCAAAAGTTTGGTGCATTAGAAAGGAATCTTACTCCGACAATAAATAAACAAAATACAATTTACAGATAGCAATAATTCTTTATAGATTTAGTCTTTTTATCCAGTGTCAAGTTTTTTCTTGTCTTATTGTGCGACTTAACACCAGCATGAATGCCATAAATTTCGGTTCCAAGGTCTGAGAATCACATTTGCGTAATAATTATTGCTTGAAACGGTCTTTGATCTAGATGAAGAACAGTAACAATTATGAAGATGTTTTTCCTTTGTCAAAGCAAATAGGAAAATCGATATATAGTCGTAATGATTTGAAAAAATTTCAGAAATAAAGGTTCGCGGCGAGTCTAGCCACCCCTATTAGTGACCTGTTTTTAGTGTAATTTCATCAAATTAATCATTAAATCATTTGAAATTGTTGTTGTTAAGAGAGCAATGCAGCAAATAAATTTTCCTTTAAGCACAAAACTACGAAGGTGGTAAAACATTAAGAGAAACACATTCACGTTGGATCTAGCGACCGTTTCTTAGTGACAGGTTTTTAGTGGAATTTTATCCAAATAAGCAAAAATCATTTGAAATTTTTTCTAGAATGTTTCATCTACAATTCCTAAAATGTTGTCAAAGCTAGAATTAATTTTAACTCAAGGGGTAGGCAAATCATATTTGTCTCGATGGGAAAATCACAGAAAAAAGTGAAATTTTAATCAAAAATACTCACTTGTTGTACCAAGACGTCAGCGAATCCCATCGTTCATCTGGAAAGAAGCAAAGAAGCTGATTAGGGAAAATTGCTGCAAAGGATTCTTGTCAAGCATGGAAAAGTTGGGGGCTGGCATTACATAATTAGCATTACAACGGATTTCCTATGAAAATCAAATTTTCTTGCATCAAGAATAAATAGCAGGAAAAATCTACCACAATTCTTCATACTTTGATAATAGAGCCAATCCAGTTAGCCATTTAGCACAAAACTATGAGAAGAGGTAAAAATTCGCCGTTCGCGGTAGGGGTCTAGCAGCAAGCGACCGGTTTTTAAGGGCCGGTTTTTAGTGTAACTCATCCAATGAGCATAAAATCATGTCAAATAATAAATTTCGAAAACACGTAAGAACAACAATGCTTACTTGTATTCGCATGCCATCAATTCTGATGCCAGTGAAGAAGGGGAACAGCCAGCGGCCATTGCAAAACCAAATATCAGGCAGCAGCGTGTGTACCGTACATAGCTACTAAAACGAAAAGAAGATCGTCAAAAGCACAAATTACATGACTCTTGCAAACGAAATAAGAAACGGGGTTCAATCGTCAATCAATAAAAAATCAGTTGATAAAAAAAGCTAAGGAGACCCACCTGAGATCAAGAGCACCCACTACTGACTGTAGCTGTAGCACAGAACAGAACTGTCTTCAAGGAGCACGTTTTTTGGCTTTATGAACCCCCTCCCTTTAAAAAGAATCTGATCACACATTCAGTGGGGGACTGGGATAAAACTTTGCTATTTTATTCCAATAACCCTGACGCACATTTCCAGAAAGGGCAAACATGCAAGTTTTGGAAAGTTATGTAGGGAAATGTCAAATCCTGCGCCATCAGCCTTTTTTCTGTTATCATGGTTGAATTCTGGGATTTGACAGACGTGTTTTGCTGAGTTTATTCTGTTTTTTTATGAGAAAACTATTGCAAAGAGTTTAATGTTGCACGGGGGTTGTAGCTGGAAGAAGCAGAATGTTAATACCCACAGGGCTTCTAATTACAACTTTCACAAGTTGTCTTCTTCCACAATTTCATCATCGGTACTGTCATCATCTTTGTGCGCATTAGACGTTGGGGTTTCTTTGATGTCTGGGTTGAAGTTAGATTCATTCGCTGTTGAGGCTAGGGTCTTCATGGCCTTGAGAATCTCCTCACTGAAAGTTATACATGCCGTTTCTCTTCCACCTGACAAGCATTCAGTGTGGAAGGAGTGCCCACATTTCTGGAACAATATGATCCTGTATCGTGCATTCTCAATACACACCTTGAGCTTGTAAATGAGCTGATTTTGCATTAATCGTTTAAATTATTTGAATTGAAAAACTTGAGTGACGGATTTTTGAAATGGCTTAGGTTTATGTGTTTTCTCATTACCTTTTTACTGAATTTTGGAACAACTTCATTCGACCTTCCAATTTCGTAAAACATTGATATTATTTTAAAATCTGCTATTTTCTAAGATTTTTATACTGTTCACCGACTTTCTAGGATTACCCTTTAATTATAGAAACTTCGATCACAAACAATTGCTGTGTTTGCATGAAGCAGCATGGAGGCGATTTGGGAGTTTTTTGGTGTGGATCAAGCTGGCTTCTTATTTGCAAGTTGTGTGCATGGACGACCTTCTTGCGATCATGTTGCAACAATTGAATGAGTACTTGAAAATTAGCAGCTAATGGTGAAGCACAAAGCTATACAGATGCAACACTCTAGATGTTATGTTTGCAAGGCAGTCTTAGAGCACATGAATCATCCATTTAAGGAGTTTAGTCCCTTTAATAAAAAATTTCTTCATTTTTTGGGAAAATAACTTCATTTTTGCAGTGAAGAAAGTCTTAATTGCCAAAATCATAATTTCAACAAAATTTCAATTAAATATGGAAATGAATCAAAATGGCAGCAAAAACAATAGACAAAAAGCGTTCATTACTTCTGGCAACTGTTTCCAACAAGTATAAGAATAAGAAGGCTGATTTCTATATAATTATACTGAGATGCTCTAGTATGTGCATGAGGTATTCAAAACCTATAGTCCAGAAGACAAAGGAAGAGCATTACCACTCGAAGAGGGACTTTACCAGACTAACTTTATGGGCACCGACACAAAGATTCTTTGCCTTTTGGGCAGAGATCATGCTGAGGATTGTTGGTATTTGAGGAAATATGGTACAAACCAGCTAAAGCGTCATTACTATCAAGGTTGCCTTTACTTTTTCTAATAGCATGTCCATAATAGTTCTGCATTTTGTCTATTAGTTTCTCTGTTAATCTTCGGCTCCCTCCAATAATTTACCATCACCTTACTTTTTTTTCCATAACTAGCTTTCAGCTTGCAAAGTCGTGAGCCCAACTTTTTTTGTACATGTCCTACACATTATTTTTTTTCAATTGAGATGTGCTCACCATATGGTTTTGCGTTTGAAACACAGCTAAAAGTAGAGGAGTCTCCATCTCCAATATAAGCAATAAACCTTAACCCATATCTCTCCTCTGACCGTTTGAAAATGTCTAATACTCCAGCCACTTCCAGTTGCCCTGATGAACCTGAGTGATCCTTTGTACAAGAAGATGCATGCTAGATTTTTCAATTCATGTACTCTTCGGATGCCTTGTCCAAATTACCTTCTGCATCACAACCTTTACATTTTTTTTATTTCACTTCATAGTCAAGCACCTTTCCTGATCAAATAGAAATTGCTGACACAATCCCATTTAGAGAAAAATGTTCTGGTTTCTGCCAAGATCCATTAAAACTTGCTGCTATGCCATCCTTCCTTCATCTTGACCTCTTCAGCAGCCTGCTTCATACTTTTGGATGCAACATCTACAAATGCTCTATGCAGTTGACTTACATACAATGCTGTTGTAACTTTTCTATGTCATAGGTTTAGCCATCTTCATGATGGTTGCAAAATCAACAAGACCTTTGTACCCTACACCAATTTCTCGAAAAGCCATTATTGTTCAAACATTTACCTCCATGTTGTTCCTGGACTTGCCATCAATTTTTGCATAGCTTGAAGTGTTGAACTTTTGACTCCAACAGCATTTAGGACAGTCAAGAACGAGGCATTTGCTGAAACCAAACATTTTATGAAGTGCTTTGCACAACTACAACCCAGGTTCTTTGCAACTCAAGCAACAAAGAACATGTCAAAAAGTTTCAGCAAGTCAAACATAAAAAACCTTCCAAACTGTGGCTTTTTTCCTCTGATTGAGCTTCAATCATTGGCCCAAGCTTCTTTCCTGGTGAAGATTGGGTTCCAGTTTCATTTCTACTTACTGGAGTTTGTTGGTCGCTCTTTTGTGGCCTAACTTCGTCATGGTCGCTTCCACTGGATACTTCACCTGTGCTCTCTGATACCAAACGCTGTATTTTAGCAGCAGATACTTCTCTAGTATTTTTTCCTTTCCTTTTCTTTTTTCTAGTTCTGTTTCGTGGATTTCCCATAGTTTTTAAAGATTTCGTTGTAAAATAATCGAGAGATGTTATGATAAGGTGAGCAATAAAAGGAGCGTAACGAACAGGAGAGTCACTTCATCTAAGACCCCTGAACCTCCCTTTAATGCAATCTCTCACTCAAAGCATCCAATTTAATTACAGTTTTAAGGCTAGCGTGGAGAGACCATTTTTGGGGGCCGGTAAGAATCAATATTGTGTTACTAGGGGCGTTTGTAAGGAAACATTTCTGAGTCGCTCATAATAAATCATGTATTAGGCAGAAATATTCCAAAATTTTTAGCAAAATGCTACATTTTTTAAAAGAGAAAGGTTTAATTGTTAGAAAAACGGGAAAATTTTTTTCCAAAAAATCTCACAATAGGGACCAAGCCCTTAGGAGCAAGTGTCAAATTTAAATGGCTCACTGCAAGCAGTTTATGATGACAGTGCAATACTTCTTCTTGCCTTTCATACTGACATCTCTTCATCTTGCTTGACACCGTTTGGTGAAACCATCATGTGGGCAGATGATAATAAGCATTTAATAACAATGAAAGTTATCAAGTCTTTCTCATGTAAGTTATTGTTGTAACCAATGATATTTCCTCTCTAGCTGACAAATTTTTGCAGGTACATTTGTTAAATGAGGCAGTGATTGCTCATTGATTAATGCATTATCTTGGTAAGAATATTTCTCTTGTGCCTAGAATTATGACTTTTTAACTGATTGACCGACATTGGTAATCTAAAATGTCTAAAAACCACCAGAGCTATTGACAATGACAGGTAGACACTACTGTCTGGACAAAGAAGACAGGATGAGAATTGAAAAACTGGCTAGCAATTAGAATTTAGTTTGTCATTTAGTTTTAGAAATAAGGAGCGAAATGACCACCTTGATATCACTAATCAAAGAGACAGTAGGCCAAACGAATAGAAGGATGTGTAGTGAAAGTCAGTTGACTGCTGCTGATGTTATACCCTCAGCGGTAGCAAATGGGAATCAGTTTCCCAGCTTTTCAAACGGCAATCAGTTTGCCATACCTTCATTTGGAGATCAGTTCTCTGATTTACAAAACTTAACTACGGAAATGGAGATGGGTGTACCTTCAGCACCTAATCCTTCATCACAGACTGCCTTGAGAAGTTTTTCAACAAACTCGACAGAGGGAACTTTTATTCCTACTTACAGCAATGCAGAGTTTGCGCTTTTGCATGTCTTACAGTCAGGACCTGAACAGCATTCAGTTAAATTACAGTTTGTTGAGGATGAGTCTTTGGGTCCAAGCATTTCAACAGTTTGTGCTAAGTATGTTGAAGACCACTGTAGGTAATGTATCATCGCCTCAAAGCTTGTAAAATCCCGATCTTTGGGCTCAGTTGCCTAAAGGTCAGAAGGAGCACGATAAACGACTCCAATCCGCCCAAGGTTTGCTGGCCAAGGGCTTAACAGGGGTTATCAAAATGAAAGAAACTCTCCTCCAATTCAACACCAATCAGGATAAGTTCCCTAGCTTGTTCAAGGAGCTGAATGAAAAACGTGTTGCCTGTGTTGCTATTCTGGGCAATGCTTACCTTGAAACATCATTTCGGCAAAGAGACATGTTGAAATCGGCATTAAACCCAGGATTTCACTCTCTTTGCAGCAGAAAAACCCCCATAACGAATTCCTTAACCAATTCAGTTTGGTGATGCTGAACGTAACTGCATAAAATTCAAATCTTACTTTGCAAAGGGGCTACCATTCCCATTTATCCAAACACATCTAAATTTTTATCCAATATTTTTACGAGACCTAAGAAGTCTAGAGGATTGCATACTATCATCAATTTAAAAAGAATGAACAGACATGTAAAAAAGTTCATTTCAAGATGGAACATATTCCCACCTTATTACCCCTGCTGAAATGAAACGCATTCATGGCCTCAATTGATTTACAAGATGCATGTTTTTCTTTACCTATTGCAAAACGATGTCACAAATACCTATGTTTTATGTGGCAATCCTCTTTTACTAAAGTATTCAATAGAGAAAACTTCTCTCCAGTGATAGTTGAGTCCTTTCAGTCAGCTTCAACATAATCAGTTATGCAATGGGCCTGTTGCATGGAGCAGCACAAAAACGGGAGATACCATTACCATATGTCAGTGCTCCTGGACAAAGCGCAAAGGAGGATCAGAGTTAAGCAGCATATCCAACAGCGATATGGTATTGTTGTGAATTTTTCTGACCATGCAGGCTATCATTCAGCTTTCACATGCATGATGAAGGAAGATGTGGCTGTTCTAAAAAGTCCAAATCACCCTGCTGTTTTAATTCAACCCAGAACTGCTGATACCACAAGGGCAAGGGCAGGGAAGGGCCGTAAAAGTATCAAAAGGGCTAAACGCCTTTCCAATAGTGAAGTCGCAAAAATTGTTTTGCGAAATAAAATATGTGCTTGAATTGATGTCTTTTCAAGCTTCCAAAAATTACAACTTAATATGCTCGCAAATCGTTTCGTTTCATAGCAGCAAAAATTTACAATGTTTTGTGTTGAGGATAAAAAAGTTATATTTTTGAATGACTTCAGGTCGTCTACAGTTATACTGCAATGGCATGACATGTTGTTATTGTTGGAAGGCCATGTTGTCCGTTTTGCTGCACCAAAACAACGTACAACCAGGACATTGAATTTTGCAGAGACACGCCAATCTTTGCAACAGCAAAAGCCCCAATATCTTTTGTCAAGGGTTCCATCATAAAAGACCAAGAAACGGAGATGATGAATGTTCGATGGCGTATTTTCTCTTTTAGGCATCATGAGATATAATGCCAAAAAACTGTTCCTTCCTGTGGACATTGTTTTGCAACAATGCTCCTTTATTGACAGCATTGATTATCACATAACTATCCTTCGCAGTTTGGTGCTCTGTAAATCAACTTTGCAAACAATGACGACTCAGAACGATCAACACAAGGGTCTACACTTTATTTTGTTCAGAATACTCCATATTCTATGAAGCATTTTCCTAGTAAAGGTAACCAAAATTCGTGGAATGTTTCCCTATGTACGTTGCTATGTACTTTACTATGTACTTTAGAAGAAATACCTACCAACAAGCACAACAAAATTGCAGGTGGCAAAAGGACTGCAAGACATCGAAGAAAAATGACTGGAGTAAAAGTAAATCACAGTAAAAAGAATCCTTTAGCTGTGAATCTCCTTGTTGCCAAAGTCAAACTGCGAAGGGCAAAAAAAAGGAAAATCAGAGTTAAGCAGCATATCCAACAGCAATATGGTATTGTTGTGAATTTTTCTGACCATGCAGGCTATCATTCGGCTTTCACATGTACGATGAAGGAAGATGTGGCTGTTCTAAAAAGTCCAAATCACCCTGCTGTTCCAATTCAACCCAGAACTGCTGATACCACAAGGGCAAGGGGAGGGAAGGGCCGTAAAAGTATCAAAAGGGCTAAATGACTTTCCAATAGCGAAGTTGCAAAAGTTGTTTTGCGAAATAAAATCCGTGCTCGAATTGATCTTCTGGCCCTTGCAAAACGTTAGTTGTTGGATGAAGTTGGGTGGCATAAAGAGCCAAAGTAATGCATATAACCTGCTCTAGTTGAAAAAATTGCGTTTTTTTTGTTTTTAGTTTCTTTTGATAATCAATACCCTGTTACTCTTCTTTTATATAATATAAAATGGAGAATTAATATTTATGTGTTTTGAAAAAAGTCCTATTACACAACAGCTTTAAAGTGAGTTGGAAATTTTAAGGCTATTAATCAATTTAAGATCTCATGCTCGGAAGACAAAGGGAAGCAGTGCCGCCCATGTTGCAGCCCTTGAAGGGGATCTCTTTATCAAAAACTGCAAACAAATTGCGGTGAATGTATCAAATGTACCTGACAATGAGCTTAGATTCCAATTCAGAGAATTCTTGAGACGTCTGCAAAGCTTTGTTTTACCACTCAATATAAATGATTTATGCAGCAAAGATATAAAGTTTTTCTTAACAGCAAGAACAAGATGTTCAAACATATTGAAATTATTATTCATGCCGTCTGTGTTGCTGCAGCAAGCATATCTTTTGAGTCAGTTATTGAGTCGATGGTTTCCATATATGGAGTCCATAAAACAAGCATCGGCCAATCTCAGAGGAGCGGGCGGAGATGGAAATGATGGTTGCTGTCAATGGCCCAAATGTTGAAAATGCTGAAAGTGTCATTATTGATAGCATGAAACAATATTGAAAGGAATCATGCAAGAGCCATAAAACAGACTGGCATTTCGTTTGTGGCGCCGATAAAATAAAGGACTCAATTTCATCAAAAGTTTTGGCACGAATGAAAAATTCAAAGCCAAAATTGCCTTTTATGTCATAAACTTAACTTGATTCAAACTTTGTAATAACACATTTCTCGATGAAACGATCATTATTCTAAAGTCCTACAGTTCTGTTAAAGTTAACTGAACAATAAAAGTGATTGAAATGAAATTATATGTCTTATTGCTACCATTTTTCTGTAACAACCATTATAAATGGTTAAAAAAATATCTTTTTTAAAACTCATGCTATTGCATAAAACCATCACCAAATTTTACTTAATACCTCTCACTCTGAAGAAATTCAATTCCTGCAAATTACACAAAAACAGAATTTTGCAGGCACATTTTGCAGCAAAATCTTTGCTCGCATGCACAAAAATGTTTTAGGGAGACCTGCCAGTGATGACTTTTATTTAAGGCCATATTCTGTCACGAGGGTTCATCTTGCTGCTCAAGTTTTGAATGATACAGTTGTAGTCTGCTTGGATAAGCAAAGTTCTGTTCAATGATGGACAAATTCTTTGATTGTCTAAATGTCAGAAACAACACTGATCATGTCCTAAAGAGAAAACTCTTTTTACAGCCATATTCTGATGTTTTGGATCCAAGATCCATCTGGTTGGATCAATTCCTTCAATATTTTTCCAGTGGAAAGATTCTATCAGAAATTTCTCAGAAAATGCAAGGAGCAGTATATTCATCTCTTGGCAAAAGTATAAAGTCTTCGAACAAGTGTCCTTCCCTTCAAAGAAGTTAGCCAATTTTTCCTACAGAATGGTGTTCCTTATGTGTTATCTAACCGTTTTTGCCAAGATGATCTTGAAAACTACTTTGGCAGACAGGGTGAAGTTGGAAGTCGCAAAGACAACCCTTCAGTTAGAGGTATTGGTTACAATGACAACACCATCAGGTCTCAATTTTCTGTTCGTCCAATTGCTTGAAATGCCAACCTCCAGGTTAGAAAATACGTAAATAATACAGAGCCATTGCCAAAAAGAAGCAAAAAGAAGTAACCACTAATAATATTGCAGAACATTTATATTTACAACTTTATTGTATACAGTACACACTAATCTTATTTTACTACAAAATTATATCTAGCAACTTTTTATTTGACCAATTAAGCATCTAGAACTACAGTGCAGGCCTCAGAATATTAGCATGGTTATTGAGTGTTGGTGAAACCTTCTTATAGCATTGGCAACAATACACAAAAAGCAAATTGCATTTGCCTTTGGAAAATTTCCAAAAACTTCTTTACAATTATTTTATGTTAGTGTACTCAGGACCCAAACTGTAGATTGCGTAGTATTTTGTGTTATAAAATAATCATGAATGAAATATTACATGAAGTTATTAATTAAATTTATTAACCATATCTGAACAACATGAGAGAGTTATCCTCATCAAAACAAAAATGATGGGTTTCTAAAAACAATTAAAACTTTTAATTTGATTACGTAGTTGTCAAATTGTCTAAACAATTGAATGTCAGTATGATTCTTTAGCGTGTGCTCATTATTTTAATTTTGCTGTGATGCAAACTACATGATGGTTATCAAGAAAATTATTATAAAAATTTTCAGATGCACTCAAGTAATTGTTGCTACTGTATAATATCTTGCACATCTGGTACACTATCTTTGCTGAAAGAATTACAACTTTAAATTGTGAATAATAAGTAAACACCATAACTGCCTTAGCATACAAACTATAAAATATTATTAAATATTTATGTTGCATTTAGTACTTTATTCAAAATAACAAGACTTTGAGCATGTAGTTTTGACTTGATCATGAGTACGTGCTTGAAACATCTTGTTTTAACTATCAAACTAATTTATTTCATTCTGATACTCACTTTATTTGCTTACTTTATTATCGTTATAAAATGTTACTGTTTTTTTAAATTAAAGTTGCGTTTTCATATAATCATGAAACAGGGTTCAAAAATATGATTACCAATTTTTTGTCTGATACAAAATTTAAAGTCTACAGTTCTCAATATGGGCACTCTTATTGACTATTTTAAACCTGTTGTGTCATATTTATTCTAAGTTCCCCCTATATAACAGAATCTGTGAATGTGAAGTTATATGTTTCAGCACCAAACTCTAGGATCATATAAATAGAGAAAATCCATGTGAATGGGTTTGTTACAAGTTTTCATCGCGGCTCAAAACCTGACAGTCAGTCTGATTGTACTGACTGTAAATTCAAATGACTGCAATTTGTTACTCAGTGGACTCAGTGGCATTTATTATTTGGATAATCAATTACCCTTGTAAAAACTTGACTTCTGTAGAGTGTCTGTAGAAGAACTGGATTTCTTGATTTCTGTCCAGAGAGACTGCTTCTTTGCCAGTTTTTTTAAAATTTTATGTTTTTCCCTGATATCCTTCCTTTGCAAAAGAAAAAGTTCTTACTCTAAAGTATATTGTCACCATGTGCTCTAAGAAATCCATACTAACTTCTTTACTTATTTCAAGGCTGACATTTAGGCAAATATCATTGTAATTGGAAAGAACAGAAGGGTCTTTCAAAATCTCTGAAACCAAATCTTAACAAGCCAATTTTGTTTTAAAAGAAGCAGTTCTCGCACAAAATAACAACTCTCATCGCAAAGAAACTTTTTGAACTTTATTGTTCACTCTCCATAAACCACCTCTGTCAAGAGCATTAATAAGAGTTTGGGATTCATCAGTTTGCAGTCTTGTAGAAGAGAAAGAATTTGTTGATATATGTCTCTGCCTTTTGTGGAATAAAAAATTTTTGAATAAAGTTTATGTAAAATAAAACCAGCTAGATATTGTTAACCTTTCTCCTATTTTTTGACCATCGATCAAATTTTGTTTAATATTTTCCGTTTTGATACAGATATGAAAATATGGTAAAAAGATTCGGATTCTCCATTAAAATATCTATATCTACATATATACTTTTAGATATTTGGACGGTAGACCTTCAGTAAAAAAAATTTCTATTCAAAACTATAACAGCGTGAAGTTTCTTCAAGATATTCGGCAAACAATCTGCTAAATACAAATGCCCATTTGTGCGATTTTTAAGAGGCTAACGGTTGATTTGCTTTGAAATTCAACGCAAGAGCCATTTTTCATGATAGATGATACACTTTGTGATACACTGCAGTAATGGCCCTCAAAATGTAAGTTTGATCGAATTCTCACAATTGAGTCTAGTGCCCTAAACTGCATACTGTTCCTCTGTTTTGTTTTTACACACGTGACAAGAGAAAATATCCTTTTTGTGACTGCATTGCTGATAGGTAAACACAAACACGACAGCACATATTGCGCAATGTGTTTAAAAGGCTTGTTACCGGTAGAGGTCTGGTATTCCAGAACACCTGACCAAAATTCAACGGTATCCCTTGGTATCTTTCCATTGAAAAGTCGGCCCAGTTCACAAATTGAACTTTCCTATACTGTTTTTTCAATGGCATACTCATTTTCAGCTTTCAGATGGGCAAATGGAAGCTTGTAAAATGGCAAGCGAGCGTCTGGCTCAAAACTTTATCGGGATGACAGTAGCCCAGCCCTTTGAAAATATTCTTTGTTGATAGAAGTCTGCACTCCACTTCAGAGATAGCAGTCTATAGGAATGTGACACATCTTTCCTTTATTGCCATTACAGATTTCTCAGCATCTTTTGAAGGGCTACTGGATGCAATGAATTTATCTGCTTCAAAAAGAAATTTAGACCAAAAGACTATATTTTGAACTGGTTTGCAGTTTCCATGAAAGTCATAGACTCTAAATGTCAGGCTTTTGTGGTGAAGATCTAACTGCCTTTCTGATTCTTCTGGGTCTGCATTGGTTGCTTGAAAATAGGCTTTGAAACTTTCGAATTCTCTAACAATAAAGGTGACAAAATGAAAATATAAATAATTCATTTGATCTTCCAGTATCTGGCGAATCATCCTTGCTTTAAACCTGGTGTTTTGTGGCGATGCAGGTTCCGCAACAAGGAAGTAGGCCTTGAGCTCCTCCCAGTTTAGCAATATGTTTTGGAGTACCTTTCCTCAAAAGAGCCAGCGAGTTTCACAGTATTTGGTGAAAGGTATTGGAGTGCCTTTTCGCTGATCTGGGTTCATTGTCTGAAACAACTCTCTAAAAACCCTCTCTCCTATGCTGCTTTTGGAAAACCATTACGGTACTTCTTTCAAAAGAGAACTCAGATTCGAAAGCAGCTTGTGGAACTCAGTTTGTATGCACAGGCATAAAGAGTCACATATACATCTCATCTGATTGCAATTTGGTGAGGCTTGGTGAATTCTCGACCAAAGAGAGTTTTGCTCTCCCATTAAATTTGATGCACCATCTGAACCGTAGCTAATGCAGTCTGCTAGGGCAAGACCAAGATCATTGAGGAAATTTTCCAAAGCTTTGAAAGAATTACGCCTTTTGTACTTGATACTGGGACAAGATTTGCAAATGCGGTGCAAATTCTTTGTAAGAATTCATCGAAGTATCTTTTCACTACTGCCATGTGCTTGTCAGATGACACATCAGTAGATTCATCCACTAACACAGAGAACTTTTTCCCTTTCAGTTTTTCTGCAAGATTTTCCTTCATTGCAGGCGCTACGACGTTAGTAAGTAATTTTGTGCATTTTAATCTGTGCAATCTCATATTGCCAGCAATGCTGCCATCACCATTTCTTTTGATAATTTCGCCCAAATGATAAATTGACCTCAATGCACTTTGACAAGCGATTCCAACTGCAAGCTCTATCTTGAAAATCTTAAATTCTTTAGAAGATTGGTCGAATTTCTTGGGAACTTTCTTGAACAGTAGAACATTTGAGGAATTAGCAGCTTCATATTCTTTGCATGTCTTTCTGATTTTTCCTGGTTCAACAGATTAGATGCTTTTGGAGCAATTGCTTGGTGCCATAACTTGCAAAAAGCGATTCATGATCCATCAGATACTTTTTTAACCCATGAATATTTGTCATGAATATTTGTCTTCCCAAGACTTAGCGCAAGGCCGCCCATTCTCGTGCGAAGATTTCCATTTAGACATGATTGCAAGACAACAAGAAACAGCTATGATAACCCTATGCTAACGAGCAAGCGAAGAAGTATTCACATTTACATGATTACATTGCCTGTCATCTATACTATTTCGGTTGACAAAAATGACATAAATGCCTTGTGCCATTATAATAGGTCTAGTTGTGCCTATTACTTTGAGTAGTCGTCAGAGTGAAGAACAAACAGAAATATCGTGCGACTCGTAGCGAGAATATAAACTGACTAATCCTTCTTAATTAAACAAAGGTTATATACAAATGAAAGCGAGGTTAGAATATTGTGACATGTTTAACAGTCCTACTACAGTCCACTCCTCCTTACAAAAAAGAAGCTTGTCTTCTTTTGTCGTTCTACTTGACATTGCCGAGTGACGTAAATGCCTGGACTTTATTTATAATGCGGGTGCACGTTCATTGACGAATCCTTGATCATTTGATCTGATACTCAGATTTCGGCATCAGTCTTTTGAAGATGGTTGTTTCCAAAGATGATGTCAGCGGAAAGGCGTTCAAAGACTACCCTAGGCATTGACGTTGAGTCAACAGCATTCTTTAGAGTGCACTGGTGTGAGTCCAATGGTTGAATGGATGTGGAATCCGGTGATTTGGCAATTATGTTGTTAGCGTGACGTAAGGATACCGAAGACAATGGCAAACATGTGGCTATTGGCATCAAAAGTGATTTGTCTGCGGACACAACTGGAAGGGCTAACGAGCCACCATTGGAGGAAAGAATAGCAAGTGTTTCTTGCGGGGTAAAAGGAAGTGTTTTCCCATTGCTAGGCATTGTCAAAGCCTTGAGATTTTCATCTTGACGGCAATTTTCTGTTTTCAGTGAGAAAAGGGTTTCTGAGAGTTTCTTTATGTTCTCAGCAATGTTCTGCAAAATTGTCGCAGTTTTTCCAAATGGGCCTTTCGTCGGTTTGATGTGGTAGAAAGTCTTGAAGATGTGGCAACGATTAAAGATGCATGAGCCATTAACTTCACATGAAGAATGTTCAAATCTGTTGAAATCTCTACACAAATCTTCAGCATCAGAGGTCTTTGTGAGACGCTTCAGGCAAAATTCTGTAAAGTGCCCTCTGGCTTTACAGTACGAACAATGAAACGAACCTTTCATCTTTAGGTGCAATGGGAAGAAATAACCAGTTGATCCTTCATTAAAAAAACCAAGAGGCTACCAGAGATCTTTAATGGGTCCTCCACCAACTATAATAGGTCTAGTTGTGCCTATTACTTTAAGTAGTCGTCAGAGCGAAGAACAAACAGAAATATCGTGCGACTCATAGCGAGAATATAAACTGACTAATCCTTCTTAATTAAACAAAGGTTATATACAAATGAAAGCGAGGTTAGAATATTGTGACGTGTTTAACAGTCCTACTACACCATGGGGGGGAGGTAGATTATATCATTGAAAACAAGGAACGCTGCAATGTGCCAAGGACACACGACAAAGCACACAAACACCAGAGATAAACATGTTATGACATTTCACACATGTTCTACACATCACACATCTTCACACATGTCCTACCTTAAGAAGGAAACCCGAAAGTCTCAGAGGGAAGTGATTGACTAAAAGGTGTTATCCAATTAAATCGCAACAGCTGTTAACCAAAATATCTGTTAAAAATTCAAATGTTCAGGAAATTTGGATAATTTTTCATATAAATTCAAAAAAAGCCAAATTTTTGGCCAAAACCAAATCATATTTTGATAGCCAAAGAAGTTTTCACGAATTCGAATTTCTGGAATTCGGATTAGAACTGGCAAACCTCGGCAACCCTCAGTGAGGAACTTGTGAGAAATACAACCCCAGTGTGAGCAACGCATGAAAGACATTCATGCAACAAGTCAGAAACATAGGAGCAAAAAGAGAAAGAAAAGATCCTAAAAGATTGATTGAAGAGATTACAAATTAACTGAGAATTGCTTTATTGCAGAAGCGTTTACATAAGAATCTGATGGACCAAAATCTCGCAAAGAAGCTTTGAATAGTGAACATTCTGATAAAACAAGGTGCAATACAACTTTCAAGAAATAAAAAGTTTCATAACAGAACAAAACATGTTGATGTTTCTTATCACTTTGATCGTGAAAAAGTGATATCAAATGAAATTGTTTTAGATTATTGTCCAACTCAGGACATGATGGCAGGTTTTTTTTAATAATTTATGAATTATGTCCCCCATTAGGAGTTCACAGCATTGTTCAGTTCTGTCCATGTGTAAAAAAAAAGTGTTGTTTACATTTTGCTTCAAACATAATCATCAAGTATGAGTGTTTAAATATATGATGATTATCATAATAGTTAATGTTTGCTTGTTGTAGTCACATGCTATGTTATGTTGAAGCTTATTGGACAATAGACACTTGTATAACTTGCTAACCACGCTGTTTGAGTTTTGAGCTTTGGTATTAACCGTTGTACTAGGTCTGTTTTTGTTGGCTCAACGATCTTAATTCATATATTGTCAGCTTGTCATTATGCCCCCCCCCCCCCGTCAGCTTGTCATCCGAGAAGAAGCAGAATCAATGAAGATAAGAATTGTGCTTGACTGTTTAGCCCATGCCAATAGCCAGGAACCAATCCTAGCGAAACAAGGTTCTGGGGTGCCATTGAACCACATCAAAGTCAGTTAACAATCAGTTGTACAAAATGCATAGGTGCAATTACGAAAAAAAGATACTGTCAACCATCAACTCCGTAATTGACCAGTTAGACCTGGCATCACCTGTAATCATTACTGGAAAGATCCATGATGCGACAGGTCAAGACGAGCTGGGGGAGTCTAGTAACTAGCGTGACCATCTCTGTTTTTCCAATCCAGCTGATGGTTTACCTTAAAATCCAACAAAATGAAAATTGCCATAGAAGTACATTATATTGCATGTTGCCACTAAATTTTGATTATGTGTTGTTTATTGTGGCACAATTGTTTATTAGTCTGAAATTTTCGAATATAAATTTATTCATGAAGTTGTGTTCTTTCTATTCTCATGTTCTATTAATTAGGCCAAAAATGACATGGACCTTAGATCATGACACGCTGCTGTGTAGAAAGATCCTTGTTGAGGAGCCCTTTCAATTTAAAATGGGTACTCGAGAGCGTGGTCACATTTGGGATAAGGTGGCTACCAATTTAAATAAGATAGTTGAACCATGTTTCTCTGTTGATCAAAGAGCAGTGAGAGATCGATATTTGAAGCTTGAAAGAGGTTTTAACAAAAGACGTCAGAAGAAGAGTGTGCCAGTGGTATCAGCCCACCAGAGCCAACTGAATTGGAGCAAGCGATTCAGGATATTATTGGAGGGGGGGGGGATGAGGCACAGACTAAAATGGCCAGGGCTGGTAAGAGAGTTGCAGAAAGGAGAGAGAAACAGCTGAATCTGTAACAAGAGAGAGAGAGTGTCAGGAAGGTGGGAGAAAAAGAAGAAAGGCTGATGGGGACAAAGAGGTGATTGATTATATGCAAGAAAAACAGAGATCTTCAACTAAAAAGAGAAGAGTTTGAATTCAGAAGAAGAGAGATTTGAGGTAAAAGAAAAGGAAATTAAGATAAAAGAGAAAGAGAATGAGACAAACAAAAGAAAAAGAGACGGAGAGAGAATGGGAAGTTAAGAAGCGAGAGCTAGAAATGAAGGAAAAAAATAACGAGGCAAGGGCAAATAGGGACAGGGATATGATGGTCATGTTTCAGCAGCAGCAAGGGCAAATGCAGCATCAGAACCAGCTGCTGCTTGATGTTGTCAATAAGCTGTTGGACAAATTTACTTAACTTTTAGCTGTTCTTGACACTACAATTGAAATATTTTCATAAATAAACCTTTATAGAATCAACATATTAAACAAGACCTTCTGTTTAATAAACCTCCCCAGTATTTTGCTACTGCATTTAAAAAACACCTTTTTTACAGATATCAATTTTTAAATATTAAGACACCTTCTATATAAGCTCCAAAAGTTTAAAGGAATCAATTTGATCTAAATGTATTGAGTTTTACATCATTTGTTTGTTATCCATGAATTTTGTAAAGTATCTTGTATCTTTAATGATTTACGCCTTTTGTGCATTACCCAATTAGGCAATTACAATCCTAGGATGGGTTCTCCAAGAACTTCTTTATGAGTTAACTGACTTTCATTATCAGGAAAGTACCACTTAAAACTGTTCTATTCTTTACACCAAAAACATGTACAGCACTGCCTATAAAGTAAACACCTACAAAGCACTAAATTACAAACCAGTGAACACTGATCCTTTTCATCCCATCAACTATGCAAAACACAGTTTTAGTTTCATTCTTGAAAAATCTGTGAAGTGTAGAAGATGTTTGAAAGGAAGATGGCAATTTTTTTGCTTAGCTAGATGACCAATTTGCTACTTAGGGGGCTGGTTAATGAAATATTTGGTTAAAAGTATATTTTTTTCATAAACAAGCAACATTCTTGGTTTGTTTGATAGTACATTTTCAATGCTTTCAATGTTTGTATGACCTCAATATCAACCTTATATTTCACATTTACATCAATCAATATCCAAATTTTTTTTGCTGTATTTCTATAGCATTATCTGATTGTTTGTCATGAAGAGGCAAAAATCCAAATTGAAAACATGCAAATTTTCATAAGAAACAAATACTGGAAAATCAGTAAGCAATCAAGACAGTTAATAGAAAAGGGCTCTCATAAAAATTCATCTACATGATACAACTATAGACAGAGAATAAAATAAATTACCCTCATCTATGTACAGCATTATAATGGAAGTGAATCTTTTGACAGAGATGCAAAGTGCATTTGAAACCAAGCAAGTCTCACCATTTGCAACTTCAATTGATTCTCCCCAACAAATTTGTACTTGGCAATTTCCAAGTATGGAAAATCAAATAGAGGGCTCCAAAATATTGAAATAATTAAGAAACTCTCAAGAAACAATGAGCATTAAATTTTTGAAAAAGGAGTATAAGAAAC
The DNA here is from genome assembly GCF_057945365.1 of Rhopilema esculentum. Lineage (NCBI taxonomy): Eukaryota > Metazoa > Cnidaria > Scyphozoa > Rhizostomeae > Rhizostomatidae > Rhopilema > Rhopilema esculentum. Next base: position 607,621 of record NW_028300842.1, read on the forward strand.
TGGAGTACCCAATGTCAAACTAATGACCAAGCTTAAGAGTTCTGCATGTCATCTTTGATGAATTCTTTTCTGAAAAAATTTCTTATTGTGCTACTATTTCAAACGTTGAGACATATTTCTAACTGTGGGTGGATTACAGCAAATAGGTACATATCAATGTTGCAAAAAATATACAAAAAACACCAGGCTGAAAGTGTATGTCTGTTTTTTCCATAAATATTAGGTAATCATGCATCATTCAGTGAAATTCTGAATTGAAGTGTGAAAATATTTAAGTGCTTAACCGGAAGAGATCATTGTCCAAAGTATGGATTTAGCTAGGCAAGGGCTTATTTGCCATAAAATTGTGATGTTACATTTAATGCTGAGATGTGAAGCTAAATTTATCCTTAATACCTTTTTTCTTAGTTGTTCTTGTCATGTTTTGTCAACATGTCAAGTACAATATAATTGCCTTGGATTGCATTCAAATACTGCACAAAATCCATTGTAAAATTGTTGTGCAATGTCGGACATGAACCATACAGGGCGTAAAACACCTATTCTCATTTTTATCTGCTCGCAGGACATCTTGAGGACTGTGAAGTTCTCTCGGTTGGAAAGACACCAAGCAACAGAAAACCCTTCTCCAGATTCATCAACAACAAGCAATGATGTTAGTTTGAAATCGTATCCTGCCAAATAATCAAATGATTTTATCTACAAATATTTGAATTTAAGAAATAGAGGTAGGAGCAACGATTTACTTTTAGCAACGAGCTCATTGTGCAATTGACAGCTGCAGTATTGATCACAGCCATTGTTGTCAGTCCAATGCTGCATGTTATGTTTGTCATATAAACCAAAAGGCAATGATTTCAGGGATCAACACCATGCAGATCAATTAAAAAAGCTATTTAAGATGAACTGCAGTGTACTTCAGAGAAGACACAGCTTCTGACTACTAAGTGGTTATGACCCTATCTGTTACAAGACTCTTTCAAGAGAGTAGAACAAAAAATGAGGCGATTCGCATTGGCTTGACAATAATGCAGATGAAGAGAATGGTCATTAATCCATAGATAGAGTAAAAAGTCAGCACGAAAATATCTTTTAACTCACCAGTTGTTCCATGAGCTGCATCACAACAAATCCCCTTGTGGGAAAACTTTCTCATTTGGTGCCTTTGAAAAGTTGTTTGGATGACGATACCAAAGTCTTCTGGAGCCAAACTGCCTGTTTCTTATTGTTGGCCATAAAAAGGATAAGTATTTTTTAACATTTTTTTGAAAATTAATTTTGTCTCTTCGTTTATTCGTGAATGTTGTACGTTTGTGATGAGAAATGTTTGTATCATTTGAATTGCTTCATTGACTCACAATTTGTTAAGCGACCATCGTTGCAGTGTAATGGAAATAAGCCATGGTCTCTGCAGTAAGTAATGCTAATTGGCCCTTGAATCGGATCAGATATCCATTAATATGTCAGACCGAACATTGAAATGGAATTCTGAGACAATTTTCTTGGCCACAGATCCACCGGGCACTGTTTGGAAAATTTCTTTAATTGAGAGGGTAGATATACCTCCAAGGTCCTAGTTATTTACAATGTTGCCAATAGGCCCATGTTGTTCGACAGGTTTATTTGAAATAAATGACTCACTTTATCAATCTTTGAATGTTTACTCTGCAAGGTCGCTTCTGCAGCCTCAGCAAGGGAAATCCCTGTTAAGTTAGTAAACCCTTGCTTGGTAGTAGTAACTTTAAAACCCAATGAACATCGGTGAACTGACGTCCATCATTTATTCAGCTCATACGTGATTAGTCTGTAACGACAATAGCTCTGTTCTCGACAGTATTAGCCTACAAAACGATTACTTGTCAGACAAACAACAAGTTAAAGAACGTTTTAGGCAAATACATACTGTTGACACGTAAGATAATGCCCCGATTTCGTAGCAACCATATCATGTCCCAGTGGCACAACAGAACGTTACTGAAACACATAAAAGATATGGCAAGTAGGGGGGTTTTTAGGCCCTCTAAAAGCCCTTGGTCAAGTCCTGTAGGATTGGTGGGAAAAAAGGATGGCAGCACACAATTTAGCATAGATTTTCTCAAGGTTAATGCGATAACACATGTGTACCCTTTTGCAGCGCATAGACGAAACCTTAGATAATTTACACTATTGATATTGGCACTCGTTATTTTACAACCCTAGATTTAGCTTCAGGATATTGGCAAGTACCCCTTAAAGAGGTAGATATGCCTAAGACTGCTGTTTCTCATCACGCAGGTCTTCGGGAATTTACAGTGATGCCCTTTGGCCTCTGCCTCGGATTTCTCCTTCCAAGATGAACCTTTTTACTGCCTAAGTAAGAAGAATGTACCGTTCGTACGTATTGGGTCCTGAACAAGAGAAAACATTTTCTTTCATGAAGGAAGCGCTTACATCTCGCCAATTTTGCAGTTTCCAGATTTCAATCTACCATTTTATATCCAATCAGATGTGAGTGAATCGGAAGCCTTTGCAATTATATGGGCAGTTAAGTATTTTCGACATTTTCTGTTTACCATTTATACAAATGGTCGCCAGTTTACTATTTATACAAACCATAATGGCTGTTCGCTCTTAACCCCTGCGTTTTTGGATGCTTCTGGCACGCTTTTTGCAGATTTCTTGAAATGGCGGATGTAGTCGAAAGATTTCTGATGGAAGCAAGCATTTTTGTGCTACTTTTATTGAAGAAGCAAATCAATCGGCATAAGTGAAGGCAGCATCGATTTTGGGTCAGAGAAATTTTTCAGACAAGAAACGAATATGGTGTGTTTTACACTCTCATGCAGGAATTGCGACTGGGCGATCGTGAATACTTTTTCAGGTGAATACATGCAAATATTTTAGGGTAAAATTAATCTTGAAATCTGATGATAGATTTCTGAATGTTTTTGCATATTTCAATTAAAAGCACCTTATAGAGGTGTATAGCAACATTGATGCATCTTCCGTCTGCGGAAAATAGATGCGCATTGTGGGATAGTTGGTACGCTGTGGATCGTTTGGGATCGCTGGAATAGAACTCATTTCTATTCCAGCCATCCTCAACGATCGGATCGTTCACGATCGCTGGGGATCGCTGCAAATTTGACATGCAGTTTCCATTTGATCGTTTACGATGGCTGCAAAACTCCAGCGATCCTAAGGCTTAAAAAAACTCCAGAGGCTTAAAAAAATCTCATTAAGATACATTTCCCTTTGAGGTCATGGTTTAAATTTTTGCAAAGCCTCAGAGGGAAACTTGGATTCACATTTTTCTTGTAGAGGTTTATTGGTATTATCTATGAAAGTAAAAATGATGCAAATGGCATGCAGAAGATCTTAAACAACCTCCAAGGTTATGTTCCAAAATTTGAGGACAATGGAACAATCCAATATTCACAGGCATTGTAGGAGACCAGTTAACATTTGAAGAAGGAGTGAATGGTCTGTTTGAGTTTAAAATGGGTACAATGCCATAGAAAAACGTGAAGGATTTCACTTTAAAATTGCAGATTTTCATGGTGGCATATAAGGAGACCAGTTGAGGTATATTTGAATTTTATATCAAATGTGCTGCATTTTACTTACAAAAATTAATACATGGAAAGTAAAGATGAAATATTTCGCCAATTTGAATGCTCTGGACCTTGAGTAATGTTCAGTCTAAAGGTGTACAGGCTTGGTCAACCTTTCACAACTCCAGGGAGTCACCACGAAGTCACCACTGAGTCACCACAAAATTTTTCATTCTTGCATTGGAGGCAAGAGTTGTTTCAGCTGCAATGTTGGAACTTGGAATCACTGATAGTGATGAGCTCCCAGGCCTAGACGGACTACCAGGAAACATTAATACTTTTTCCAAGCAACAATAGGTAGAATGGCTGAATGCATTAGCTACTAAAGTGGTTGATAAATATGTCTTGAATGGCAAAAATGTTCAAGTTCCTAGAGTCGGAAAAGCAAGTGATAGGTATTTGTGTAGGTTTCCTACCTGTCAAAAGTCCTTCTGCTTTGAGAGGAAAAGTTGCCGGGCCCATGAAATGACGCACAGAGGGATAACATCAAATGGGATTACTAACAAAACTCCCAAGTCATCTTTCATGGAGGTCTAATGTCTATAAACTGTAACAGTATCAAAACTGTTGACAAGTGAGCAGAGTTTGCTAGCAAACAAGCCGGTCATGAATCAAAACTAGACTTAAATTACACATCATCTGAAGTGTTCCAAGATAGACCAGAGGTGAGAGGGGGACAGGGGCGGATCCAGCGTCTGCGTTTGGGGAGGGCCATTTATGAAAGAAGAGGAGGCCTGCGAAAATTTCACAGACACGCCCTTCAAAGTCTCACCGAACGCGGGAAACGCCCCTTTCTATCAAAAAATTTCATAAGAAGGTACACTCTCAGAACACTGAAAATTAAGAAACTTCATTGCTGCGAGAAACTTCCAAGCGAAGTAAAGGCTAAAATACATGATGAAAAATTGATGAACTTTGGCTAATCGTGTAAACACGCGCTTCTTTAGTTAAACTGATGAAAAACGGATATAGAAATAACTTTGGGGAAAACTGACATAAAAAACTGATCGTGTATTTCAGCCTTTACAAATATTCATATTGAATATTTGGTCAGCAGCTTTCGCGCTTGACTTGGGAGGGGAACTATGACGCATCAGAGTTCGTGAATGACATTATAATTCCTGTGTTCAAGAAGCCGGCATAAGACACGTACCCTTAAGATGAAAAAAAGATTTAGAAAATGAGCAAAAGTCCCCACGTATTTGGTGCGTATAATTTGAATGGTAAATTTTCAAAATGGGTAGTCACCAAAAATTCATCGCAGCATAACAGGCAAAGCTGAGTAGTTATAGGTACTGTTTTGCTTTTGTTGGAAATAGTGACGCTTTTTGGGTATCACAATCGCAATAACACGATGAACAATGTTTGAACTGTAACCCATTTTAGCCATAACTTTCTCAACCATTAACGTTTGCAGACGTCATTCATTCATGATCGCAGTCATGATTTGTGTTAAACCATAGTCCATATGAGCCGCGAGATCCGGTCACATCTAATTTTGCATTGAACTATTGTTTTAGGCTTATCATAATTCTTGTGTTACACATCCACTTGCAACTTATTGCCTCACTGAAAGCGAGAGAATAAAGCCGACTGGAGGTTTGATTAAAATGTCTGGTCCGCCAAAGAAATCAAGAACTCTTGAATCATTCTTCTCAAAAAGTAGCCGCACCAGTTCAGTTGGAGATAACCCTGAAATCTCTAAAACATGTGAAACTACCACTTGCCAAGAATTTGAATCAAAATCTACTGGTGAAGAATTCGACACACAAAGCCAAGTTGCGGTAGTCCAGGATTGTCCTGAAGAGGAAACACACCCAGACCTCTGTTGTATGGCGACACAAGTAAATGTTGCAATATCTGATAGATATGACATTGGTAGAGCTATAATGAAAACAAAACGAGGAGAACAGCTGACAGATAACGAAAGGGAAGCATATTTATCGAAGAGGTGGGTGCCGCAGAGAAGGGATGAATATCCATTTTCTGAAAAGAAAAAACCAAAGAATCAGCTCATGGTTGGTATGTCCTCGACAACGAAGCGTTTTCTGGGTGAAAATCACTTGAAAACCTTCCCCTGGCTAGCTGTCAGCAGAGAGCCAAAATGTTGCGGTGCTTGGTGTGTTTATTGCGTTTTATTCAAGACGTGCGAGAGTGGAGGTGGAAGAGGTGCACAATACGGAGGTGGAGCAGGCCAGTCAATGGGCAAACTTGTTAACAAGCCTCTTGTAAACTTTTCAGACTTGACAGGGAAAAATGGAGCCCTCACAAGTCACCAAGAAACATCTTTTCATAAGACATGTGCCATAAAGTACACGGAGTTCTTGAGCCGTGCAACACCTGGGAGTGAGAAGGACGTTCGATCAATAATGAACATTGAAAGGCAGAAAGAGATTGAAAGAAACAGGACTGCGCTGGTTCCCATCATCGACACCCTTCTAACATGCGCCAGGCAAAATATTGCGCTTAGAGGCCATCGTGATGATGGACCAGTAGATTCAACTGGGATGGAACCCAAGCACAATGATGGAAACTTCAGGGCATTGCTGCGATTGAGAGTACGGGGAGGAGATACAAACTTGAAAGATCACTTGAAATCTTGCAAACGCAATGCTTCTTTGGTAAGCAAAACGATACAAAACGAGCTAATTGCCTGTGCAGGAAATATTGTCAAAGAGGACATAGTAAGAGATGTAAAAAATGCAAAATTCTGGACAATAATGGCCGACGAAACCCAAGATTGTGCGAAACGAGAACAGTTGGTCATTGCAATTCGTTACGTTGACACAAAAAATGTGCCAAAAATTATCAAAGAAGAACCGGTCGCAATTTTAGACCTGATTGCAGACATAAAAAGCAGTGACCAATCAGATGAAACAGAGCACAATGAAATTAAGCTATGTGGCAAGGCAATAGGGGAGACTCTACTCCGCCATATAAGTGAGCTTGGGTTGGATTTGCAGTACCTCGTTGGTCAAGGATATGATGGTGCTGCATCGATGTCCAGTGAGCGAGTTGGTGTTTGCTCCTTTATCAAATCTGCTGCGCCACTCGCTGACTACTTCCACTGCTGCATGCACGCGCTAAATCTAAGTTGTTCTCGAGCCGCAAAGATACCAGCAATCAGACATTGCATGGATGACATCAAAGATATCAACAATTTCTTCAAGCATGCGAAAAGAAACAGCTATTTGCAAGCAGTCATAGCACGAGAATCAATTGAAGAGCTTCAGCGACGGCAGTTGGTGACCCTCTGTGAAACAAGATTTGTCGAAAGACATGAATCAGTTTTGGTTGCACGACAGCTTTTGCCTTACATCGTTGTGTGCTTGGAGGAAATGCTCGCTTGGGACTCATTAGATACAAGAAAAGATGCCAGGAGATTGTTAAAAAGTTTGCAAGACCCTCAGTTCCTTGTAGCGCTAGTATTGGCCGAGAAAGTGTCTGCTGTACTTCGCCCAGTGTCCCGTTCTTTGCAACAAATTGGTAGCGATCTTGTGAAAGCAATGTCGACGATTTCTGCGACACAGTCAAAGCTTTACACGTGGCGTAAAGGTGAAGAAAATGAGTTTGCTTCGATGTTTGAAGAGGCAATGCTTCTTGGCGAAAATATTGGAGTGACCAGAGAAGAGATGCACGCAATTCCTCGAGCAGTCAGTCAATCCAGGTTCAGATCAAATGCAGGTGAAGCCAATCAAAAAGCCATTGATTATTATCGTATCAATGTGTTTTTACCTCTTCTTGATGAAGTGGCTGGAGATATGAAAGCAAGATTTGGTCCCCATCAGCAGAAGATTGCGACGCTTACAAGAATTCTGCCTTGTTTCGTCAAAGAATCAACTTGGCAAGATATTTTGCCTGCAGCACTAAAATACGGAGTCTTTTTAGACCCCTTGTCCATTGTTGAAGGAGAGTATGAAATTTGGAAGCAGCAATGGCTGTCACGTGGAACAAGTACAGTAGCAAATACCGCTATCGGCGCTTTAGGCGACTGCCAAGGTGATGTATTTCCTAATTTGCATACATTACTCAACATTCTCACTGTGCTACCGGTGACAACAGCAGAACCCGAACGACTATTTTCTAAACTGAATAGTACCCTGACAGCAATTCGGTCAACAATGTCTGAGGAGAGATTAGAATCCCTACTTCTTCTGCAAGTTCACCGTGACAGAACACCAACGAGCGATAAACTCATTGACTCATTCGCAGCATTAAAATCAAGACGAATCCCATTAAAGCTGTAAGTAGTTAAAAGATGGACAAAATGACGTTGCTATTATATCGCAATACTCAACATTGAAACACACCACTTCTCGCGCAAAATGAGCTCGCATGTAGCTTTTCGTTTCAAAGGCAAAATCTCCGATAACGTTTTTGCTACGATATAGCTACTTCCTTTTCAAATTCTTTTCTGAATATATTGACATCAGTTGGGATCACTGATTTCCACAAAATTACTCAATCAAAGCTCTCATGTTTCTATGCTCGCAGTTAGTGTTCTCATGTAATGTAATAAGTAATTTTGGTTTGTTAGTTATATAAACAACTAGTTTCTTGTTATGCAAAAACTTTTACCTTATCAATTTACATGTTTAGTTAATGTATTTACTGTCTTTTCATTCAAAGTCTCTCGTTGTCGAATCGTTTGGGGGGGGCCATGGCCCCCCCGGCCCCCCCTGTAGATCCGCCAATGGAGGGGGAGCATTATCACCTGAGCTGGCAATTAACCAGACCAACTTTTTCTGACTCAATTTTTTGCGTAGATTACGAAACTGGATGTTGCTTTGGCGTTTAGGGGGCGTTTTCTAGATACAGGGGGTCAAATTCCTAAAAACCTCTAAATGTCCCAATTTGACTGTATTTAATTATTGCACTTTAGAAAATGTTTAATTTTATTAAAACCTGGTGACTTAATCAATGCTCTATCAAATTTAGTGCGGGAGACAGGAAATTACAGACAGGGGCATTTAGGGGGGAGACAGGAAATTACAGAGAGGGGGAATTTCACTATTATTGTTATTCATGCTCTGCGTTGTAAAACTAAATTATGAGGAAAATCTTTCAAGCTGTTTTGTTCATTCACTTTCTATTTCCGATTCGCTTTCCATTACTTCGCTTGCAAGCAATAGCTCCGCAATGTCCTTAGGATAGGGCTCCGTCAACCAATCAATTGACAAATCTTCTAACCACCCGTGATTTTCTTGTTCTTCTATATTGAGTATGCTTTGCCAAGCCTGTCTCCATACCCTTGCTACAAAGTTTGCACGCTTTATGTGTTTTTTGAGGCTGCTTTTACATGGGGGCAGCAGTGAGAGATCAATTACTTTGTTGTCTTTTTCAAAGGTGCGCCAGTATATAGCACATCTTGCTTCATTCACTGACAGCAATCGCTTCTCTCTGTACAGTGCGCAAACAAACTTTTCTAAGCCAAAAAAACAAATTACCACTCGCACATTTTACCTTACCAAGCTCTGCGAATAATTTTTGGAATTCTTCATCGCCTTTCACGAGCTTCCAAAATACCTGCTTTCCTTTTTGCAAGAAGGATGAGATGTAGTCATTCCCTGAAAATGCATGCAGGCCAAGGAGCGCTTGCTTCTGTAATTTAGATAACGCACATGCATTTAAATCCATATAGCTCCGGTTTTTTCCTGTTCCGTTATCAATAAAGACATGCAAGTTTTTAGCTTCGTTGGCTAAAAGGATAACAGGAATATCAACATCTCCAGAGCGCACAATGCAAACTGTCTCCTGTCCATTATTCATTCGTAGGGCATGGTGAAGTAGGTAGCAGATTTTGGTACCTGCTTCCTCGTGGTTTGTGTTTAACTCCTCCACCTAAATTGCTCCTTTGCTGTTTATCTTAACACAAGAATCTTTTCTTGCAAAGTAAATTACTCGATCATCGAGATTGCTTGCATCTTCAATCCAAACGTGTTCGATTAGCTCAAAAAGCCTTTGCTCAAAAAACTTTTGAAGTTTGCAGGTATTCTATATCCGCATTTCGTATCACAAATTCATCACCATGTCCTCGCAAGTCCCTCTCTGCGCCTTTTATTGATCTGGCAGAATACGAATCACAGACAACATATATTTGTTGCTGCTTAAGTGGTATTTCTCGCAAAATTTACCATGAAAGCTCTCTAAATGTATCGGGCATGCTTACGGTGCTTCTCAATGTTGCTGCCAGATCTATTATATAGCAGCTGGCATTTGCTGGTGGTTCTTCATCAGATATGATTGATTCTAATGCTGTATGTAGTAACATGCTCTTGGCTGTTTTGCGCCTGTATCCGTCAGTTGTTGCAAGAGCAAGAGGCACCGGTGCAAGAGCATAAGTAAGAGCATTCTATGGAATGTCTGTCCTTTTGTCGAGTTTTGACTGCGACAGACACTTGCAAAATCATCAGTTTTATTGCACTTTAGGCAAACCTCCCCTTTTGCAGAACATATTTGCTCGTGCAGCCATGATCCTCCACAATAGTTCTCAGCATGTTCTTTGTCCTCTTGCTTTTGGTTTTGCCTATTGCCTATTGCGCTTGAAATTGGTTCGTCACAAAAGTTTCCTCGGTTTTAGATTCAATGTCCTTCGCTTTGTACAAGCTCATTTCATCTTGCTGACCATCTAATAACATGACTTTCAATTTTTAATCTGGATCCCTCAGAGCACGTCTTCGTATTTTAGAAGAAGAAGAAATTGGGATTTTCAAATTCACAGTTTGTAGAGAGGTTTCGTAATCTAGTATGGAACTTATCCAGGGTTTCTCCCTCCTCTTGAAGAGTTTGGCGAAATTTGTATACCTCGTATCAGCGATTGTTTTGAGGCTCGAAGTAAGCAGTGAGTTTTTCCTTTGCAATTTCATAATCGGCATCAGCCCCAATATCATCAAGTTGGTGAAAAATTTCTCAAACACGAGAACCAGCTTGATACAGAAGTAATGCCCTCTTGTGATAGCATCGCGAATTCCACTTGCGATGAGAAACATATTGAAGTTGCTCAACCAGAGACGCCATCGTGCTGCTAAACTTGATCCAACCTCGCCATCAGGGCTGAATTTGGGTACCGGTTTGAGGTTTAAGGCCATGCTGTATTTGACTCATCACCAATCTCATAACGCAAGAGAAAAACTTCCACTTTGCGAAGATAACACTCAATGCATCATACAGCGAGTAGTATATTAAATAATACAAAAGTCTTGCTAATCAGCATTTTTACTCCATAGGGAGTCCATAGTGTAAAAACTATTTACAAGGATATGACATAATTCTTCAAACATACTTGACACAGTGAGGAAGTGTTGAGAGAAACAGCGAAAAGAAAAAAAACACCGCAGGTGGAGAGAGAAGCCAACCCCATGGCCCAGGACTCACCTTCAAAAAACAATAGCTGAAAGCAGTGGAAAGAGCAGTCTCTGTGGCGGAAACCTATTGTTTTACAATTTGCCCCTCAAGCCAAGTAACTTTGCTACAGCGAACATTTGCATCATTTTTCATAGAATGGAAAGTATTTTACTCAAACTATTGCCAGTAGAGGATGGCGCGTTTATTTAAAAACTTCACGGAAACGCCCTAAAAGAGGCCAGACAGTTTTTGCTGAAAAATAACAAGACAAAATTACTTTGAACTCAGATCCTTTCGCCTTGGCTTGGAGGCTGAAGCATAGCGAGAAATAAACAGCCTCTGGTGTTGGGGCATATGCAAAATTGAATTGTACGTTTGCATTATCAATGTATTTCTGTACACTTTCACCAAAATTTTACAATCAACACGTCTTAGCAGCTAATTGTGCTAGAAAAAAGATTCAAACATTTAGATTTGAAAGTGACAATCAGCTTGTTTTCTCATATTTATCCCTTTAGCCGAAACAGGCATCAATATCTCTAGCCAATGTTTGATGCAAAGCCTTTAGTAATTAATTGAAATAAAATAGGATACAGTATTTTTTATCAGTCACAGAGTTTTCACTTTTCTCACTTGGTCCAGCTAATTTTATCCTCTTATAAGATTAAAAGAAACTCATTTTTGTCAGAAACTCATCAGCCTGTTTTTCAAAATTTATTCCAAATTAAAGAAAAAGTTCTAGTTATTGATTGCACTCACACTACCATGCCGTTGCAGTATTTGCAGAGTATGGTTTCATCGTCCAAAGCTGCCATCCAAGGTCTCAGAAATCAGTTGTTCATTCTTTGTGAATGCATTGCTTTTGTGGACAGACCACTTGTAGACCTTAGAATATAGATATGAAATGTCTGGACCCAGGAAGAATTAAACTGATTAAAAGCTTCCAAGCTTTTCCTCAACTTCATTGTCTCTTTTGTGTACATTCCTTCAATGAGAATGAACAAATAATCACCTTAGGCCTATGTATATTACAGATTGTCATAAAAAAATATGAAGCGAACATACGAAAGATTATCAATACGTTTTCTTACCGGGTGTGTTTATGTTCAATGTTAAGACACTGTGTTGGACACAACATCTGCACGCAAGTAATATAGACAATTAGCCGCTGAGGTTTTCTAATCAACCATCGCATATATTTCAATCTATGTAAACGAGATTTTTAACAAAGAAAATGAAGAAAAAAAGAGATGTATTTACCTTAACTGCAACATATCTAAGGCTCAGGCCGCATTTGTTTTCAACCACCGATTTTTGTTGTTAAGGTAACTACAGTGAAAGAGTCTATTAGCCTACATTAAGTATAAGTTATTGCAATTGTGACTCTGCAACCCCCAGGTTAAGAGTTTCTCAAAAATTTTCCATAACATTGATGAAAATGCCATCCAAATGGTTTGCAGGACTAACAATGTTTCTAGAACTGTTTTTCCCATGCAGAAAGTTTCAATGTGGTCTCCACTCAAAAATATTCAGGAAGCAGAAACACAAAAGGAGATTCTTCGCAACAGTTGATAACTTGAATTTCTTGGGGTTATTGGATTTCTTTGTCAAATGAAAGACATGTCCAACAAGAATCAAAATTGATCGATTCATTGCTTCAATCTTATTGGTGTAACTTTGAGAGTAACAGGTTCAGATTAGGACAACAAAACAAGTTTGAAGCCAGTATCACAACTCAGAAACACAGATTTCATTTGAACAGCAAATTTAAGCAAAGCACTTATTGATGATTCCATTGGTTGCTCGGAAAATTGCCACATGCATGACAGCTTTCCGTGGGTTCAAGAAGTGTGTTCCTTGGTATATCAACCACAAATATAGAACAATAATGGATAAAGCAACTGATGAGATAATCTCTTTATTTGATTATAGGAAGCAAGAATTAAGTAGACATCTACTTTCGTCAGTAGGGGTATATTACGAGGATGAAGTTTTCCATGTTTGTGAGTATATTGCATCCAAACTGAACTTTTTTTAACTTGATGATTGTTTGATTGATTTTAAAAAATTTGCATACTACTTTTATTTCCTCTTTTCCTGCCACAGATTCCTGTTGGTTTAGTCATGAAAAACGAGTCAATAGGTGCTAAAATGATAGATATCTTGGAATTAGTACAACATCGATATATTCCTTGCATCAAGGCCAGAGATAGTGAAAATAGAAAGAAGCAGATTGTCGAGAAACTACTTTTGGTGGTGATAATTTGACAGAGGAGCGAGCATGGAACATACAAGGAGCAATGGCTCATGGAGAAACTGCGTATGAATGTCTCAAAGGAATTAGTGAAATTTCGAAAAATGAAGTCTGGGATGCTTGTTGACTGTATAAAGTTGGTTAACTTTAGGAGTGCAATTTAGGTGTGTCATATGATGTTAACTTGCTGGACACAGTTTAGTCACATCGTTTCTGTTTTAAACAAAGTCGAAAGAAGAATGTTGAAAGTATAATGATATTGAGAATGTTTGTTGGACTGAAAATATGTTGGGTATGATATGAGAAGCAATTTCAAGAAAAAGTTTGTCATCAAATCTGCGGAGAACAAAAAGAATCTAAATTCAGACTGTAATCAGACTGAAAACTTGCGATTATTTCATAAAGCAGATTATGACCAAGATGAAGCTGGCCAGAAGACTGGTGCAAACCATAAAATAAACATGGCTAATTCAAGCTTACAGGCTGGGGCACATTTGCTGCAAATTGAACTGCACAAGACACGATAATGTTGCAAAGTCCGGCCTCTTTTATAAAAGCTCAGGAATAACTGCCTTCAAATAAAGCTTGAGGAACACAACTCTCTTGATGAACAGATTATTCTCTTCAAAGGATGAAGTAGCCTGAGCAGGTATTTACCAAAAAGCCAAAGAAATCAGGATTTAAGCTGTTTTCACAAAATAGGTAGAGTGGATTTTGCTATGCTTTGACATGGATGGAGCCCCGAATCATGTGAAATATTTTCTTCTGAACAAAATTTGACATCTGTAGGCTTGATTACTTAATGATTATTTTATAATTGCACTTAGCTGTTATTACAATATCACACATTCTCTTATTTTTATTCCCTTCTAAAATTGCTTAATTCTCATTGATGTTCTATAAAATATTGCGGTTGACCATTCATTGTTATTTAGCCAAATTAACTTTGATATTGTATATTTAGTATAATTATGTTAACTGGTATATTGTAATTAATCAATTTTATGTTGAAAAAATATTTTGAGTGTGAGTTTGAGACTGTAGGTCAAAGTTATAAGCTATATTTTGATAACTATTTCACCTTTGTTGTGTTGTTACTGAGATTGAAGGAATCAAAGTTTTGAGCAATTGGCACACTTTGTCAAGAAAGACACAAAGGATGCCAATTGAAATCTGAAAAAGAATTGAAAAAAGAGAGCCGTGGCTCTTTTGATGCATTTGTTGATGTAAATTCAGGTTTGACTTTTGTTGGTCCAATTTGCATCCAATTATGTTTACACAGAACCAGTTGAATCAGTAAGGATATGGCCTTCAAGTAAAAGGATATAAATTGAAGTAGGAAGACCAGCAATTGTTGAGGCATACAGCAGAGGTATGGGCTTTGTGGATCTATTTGATGTGTTCCAAGCACTTTACAGGATGGGGCACAGGAGCAGAAAAGGCAACATGAGGATTTTTTTGGATCCTTGGAACATTTCTATAAATGCATGGATTTTGTACAGGAGACTTGCAAAGCTAAAATAAGTCCCAACTTGCTAGACTTCACTTCACTTGTAGCAAAAGCACTTGTGAAAGAAGTAGTGGAGAAATAAAGGAAGAAGTCGGCCTAACAGTGAAGCAGTAGAAAATTCCAAGAGACCAAGGAGAGCTCCAGATACGCTAGGTCCTGGAGCAACCACTTGCTTTGTTGGGAAAAAACACTTGCCTGTCCACAGACAGGATAGTCTGAGTTGTATTACATATTGAGGGAAAACAAGACTGGGATTTCAAAAATGTGAAAAAGAATTATGCTTGACTGACAAAAAGGAACGGCTTTTTGACATTTCAAAAGAACTATATGACATTTTCAATTGAAATATTTGTAAAAAGAATGCTCTTGGTGATTTTCATAATGAGTATTTTCAAAATATTGCTTTCTTATCAGCTGATTCTGTACCATTAGTTTCCCTGAGTTCCGGCAAGGACCATATAGTCCTGCCCCCAAATTTACCCCAAATGACAATCAATTTAAAATTTAACAATGAAAATCAAATTTAGATATTTTGATTAAGAGACAATTTGGAAAAATATCATAAAAGAAGCTCGAAAGGAAGTGCTTCCTTAAAACCAACCTTGGAAGCTGACGTCAGTATTCCAAGACTTTTGGCAGGCATTGTAGTGACTACTCATAAAATTTATTTCTGCCCATTTTTTCAAATATAAGATGGTACCAATTAGAGGATTCCCTTCAAGTTTAGCCTTAAACTAGCATAGGCGCCAAATCTTGATTGGTTACAAAGGGAAATTTCACTCAAGCTGTTCAGAAACCCATATTCAGAAGAGCCAGGCATCCGCAAACGAAAGAAATCCCAAGATATAAAAATGTCTTCATCAAACAAAAAAGTGACAGTATCAACTTTTCTAGGCCAAAAGCGAGATGCAATGATGTATGGCACATCACTGAAAATGTCCACTTCAAAATTACAATTGTTGCACCGTAACAAAAACTTGAAGAAATCAAAACAACGTGGCAAGAGAACATTTTTCTCTTCAAAAACATTCTCATTCAAAGAGACTCAAAAAAGTAATGATCAATGTGGAAAAAATGTAATGTGCTACTTTTATTGATTTTTGAACTTGTGTTCAGTTATATGGAGCAACTGGTCAGCTAACAACAGCTTCCATAGACTGGAAAATGTCATTGCCAATAAATTAAGTGTGTGAACAGATAAAGAAACACACCTTGATGATTGACCACAATACATAGTTGTTGGCTTGAATATCTCTCCCAACTTGTGTTGCAGTTACAGCAAGGACACTCTGATAGCCAATTCATGATGGGATGGCGAACTTTCAAGGTTAATATAGTCTTGTGAAATAATAATTGAAGCTAAATCTCCATTTCGGAGCAGTTACCCAACTACTGGGTATCACAAGCTGGTGCTATAATTTTAGCCAATCTTTTTTTTTCTATTTCATCCATTGGTAAGAAATTTTTGAAGGGTGTTGTTGATACTTTTAAGAATTTTTGAATTATTTGTAGCTAAACATGTTTTTTCCATCTTGGGTTTTTGATAAAAACTTGGGCAATCCCATAAGTGTTCAATATATTCCTCATGGGCCCCACATCTTCTGCAAAGAGAATCAGAGTACTTTCCTTTGTAGTTCGCTCTTAAGTCAACCATGTTTAGTTTTAATTTCAGCAGGGATGACGCGTCTTCACACCCCAGATACTCTTTCATTTCAAATTTACTACCCTTGATAAATCTAGGTTTAGTCTTACTATTATTTCTAATGTTATTCTCTATGATTATGATCATTTTTTCTCTAACAACTTTTTTCCACTGTTCTTTGGTTAAATTTTTGATCTGATTTTCTTTGAGGTTAATATCAATCAGTTTTATGTCACTAATCACTTCTTTATACCAACAGTTTGGGAAATTTAAACGTTTTTGCTCTTCATAAACTATCTTGGTCAATCTACTTTCGTTCATGTTTAATACCTTATGGAAGTATATTAATCTTTTCTCTTTTATTCTAAATTCCATAGGCATCAGGCCACATTCAAGGACTATTCCATCATATGACATTGATTGGGGTAGAGAGTTAATTATTGTTACTGCATCTTTTTGCAATTTTTCTAAGTTTTTAAATTGCTTATTAGTTACGTTAGTCCATGTTTCACATGCGTACAGAACTTTTGGCATCAAAATTGCTTCAATCAGTTTGATACTGGTTGCAAAACTTTGTTTCTTGAGTGCCTCCTGTTTAATAAGGAATTTTATTTCTTTAATAACTCCCAAGGCAGTGTTGATTCGTTTACTGATGCACAAATCCAAGGTTCCTTTGTTATTTTTCAAGTCCCCTAGATATTTATATGACTCTACTTCTTTAATAACTTGGCCATTTAAAATTAAAGTTTCTTTTTGGAATTTTTTACTTTTGCTATATTGCATGATCATTTGTTCACTTTTATCCAAGTTGAAATTCAGAAGGTTTTTCTTTTGAAACTCTTCAGCAATAGTAATCATTTCCTGCATTTTCTTGTGAGATATGGAAGCAATTAATATATCATCCTGGTAAAGTAGTGGAGGTATCAAAATGTTCCCAAAGTTAATTCCTAGGTTTTCTCTTTTTACTATTTGCATACCTTTATCAATATGATTGGCACAGATGGGGGCTGCCAAGATAGTTCCTTGCTTTAAATTTT